>NC_056631.2:80969707-81603457 GCF_002870075.4 Lactuca sativa | reverse complement strand
TGCTTGTTTGTTTCTATACTTGTAAAAAAAATTATTCATTGAACATGTATGCTTTTCAAATCTGTATGTATTGAAAACCCTAGGAAAACCCGACGTTCTCCTAGTTCCTTGAGTTACATGAAGTTATATTGAAACCGTTGCATAGCGTATAGTGTCAGTCCCAGGCGACGTTGGAAGGTTCTCGAGCAGGATTATTTACTACAAACCCGCGTTACACAAACGCTCCGTTTATAGATATACTAACGAACCCGAAGGCGTCGTCAGTACTAATCGCGTTATCCAATCGCCCGGACAAGGTGTAGTCCCACATCCGAAGAGAAAGAGGTCACGAAGACCCCGGTGACTCCATTAACCGGTTGGGGAAAATATGCGTGCGAGGGGTCCCCGACCCGCCTCGTAAAATATGCAGACTCTTCTAGCAAAACCAAGGACCCTTGGGGACCAGTGGTACAAGCCATTGAAAGTCACTCTACGTTGTGCCAAGTCGGTGAAACTCAACACTTCGTAGAAAATATGTGTCTTCGGGCCTTAAGATCAGGTCATTGGGCTAGCTAGGCCCAACAAGCAAGATTTTACACTTTTGGGGCCCGAAGATGGTGCGTAGACGTCTGTGCACACTCGTATGTATATGTATTACCAAACGTTATTTGTATGAATCGTAGTGTCGAAGAGTTAGTAGTTGTAGATTTCCATTGGCTCGAGACCGAGCCAATTCGTTTAACAACGACTTTTGGTATTGTAATGAGTTGTATTTCGTCGATAGCCGCGGTGCCATTATTTGATCAAATTGTACATATTGAATTAGCCTTGAAATATTTCTGTTTTTCAGCCCCTCATTATTTGTAAAATTTACATTTTCAACCCTTTTTAGGTAATATTTCCCGGTTTGGTCCTTAAACTATTTTTCTTGACATTTTAACACCAAAAATTATTGAAATTACTATTTTTCAGCATATTTTTCATAGAAAACAGTTTAAGTCCCTGAAAATGCAGTTTTCTCGGTTTTTAACCCTTCTTTTCGCAATTTTGACAATTTTGGCCCAAATTGGAAAATTTTTGCAACTTTGGTCCTTTTTAAATTTAAAAAGCATTTTAAACCTTTGAAAAGGACTTGGAACACTTATAGTCCACTGTTTAACAGAAAGTTACAGTTTTGGCCCTCCAAAACAGAAAAATTCGCATAATGGGCCTCATTGGGCCGAAATTTTCATTTTTAGCCCAATAAGCTTGAAATTTATGTTTTTAATCCTTTAATTAAATATAATTCCAGAAATAGTTTTATGGAAACTGTTTTGGCACATTCAATCCATCAGAATCTGTGAAATGTCAATTTGGGCCCTTAATTTTGTATTTTTCACATTTTAGGCCCAAAATTTGTGTTTTTAACCCAAAGAAAATTATTACTAAACCTCTTAGCCATTTTTCTTGAAACACTTTGTGTGTAGAAATATATTTGAAGCCAAGATCATAAAACATAAGTTGTATCTCGGTTTTGAGGGGTTTTATGGCTAGATCCAACATTAAAACACATAAAAGCATACATATAAGCATGGAAATCATACAAGGCATACAAACACATATAGATCTACACTTTCACTTGTATTCCCCCCCCCCCCCACAAAACTCATAAAAACAGAAAATAGGGGGTATGAAGCTCACCTTGGGGGGGTAGTTTCGGTTCTTGAAGAAAAGATGGAAGAAATGAAGTGATTTTTGGCCTTTGCACTCCTTGATGAACTTTTCGAGATTATGGGGGTTTCTAGAGTGCAAGATCATGATTTTTGCATGGATTAGGAAGAGATGTTTGATAAATAAGGAATACAAGTCATAGATCCAAACAAAACCTTACCTTAGATGATGATTTTTGTGGAAGAACTTCCTTGAATGCTTCCTATTTTTTCGAGATCTTGGATGGAGAAGAAGGGAGTGTTCTTGAGAGAGTTGAGAGATTTTTTTTGTGAGTTTGTGTGTGTGAGTATGGCCGAGAGTGAGAGAGGAGAGAAGAAGAAATGATATTTGAGGTGATGTTTGCATGGAGATATGAGTTTCTTGCATGGAAGTCCTTTGGTTAATAGTGAGGTGGCATGAGAAAGTCAAACCTTTCTCTTGGGCTTGATTTGGGCCGAAAATGTTGGAGGAAAAAGAGAGTGTTTGGGCTTTAAATACTTAAGCCCAATTTTCATGGTTAAGTTGAGTGATTTTTGGTCCAAATAAATTTAAAGGTGATTTTTATGACTAGTTAGGATCAAATTAGGTTAATTATGGTTCATAGTCATTAATTTATTTCATTCTAGGCCCAATATGGCCCAAAATGTTGAAATAAATAAATATGGGTCCACTTAGAGTCCAATTAGGGTTCTAAGCCCATGATAGTCTAATTGGAAGCTTATTGGTCCATTTGGATCCAATAGGGGAGTCCTAATCCAAAATGGACTTAACAAGGACTTCTAGGGTTTCCAACTGGTTGAATGACTATTTGTAGTACTTGCATAATGTATTTGATTTGAAATTTTTGATTCACATTAACTTGAATGTTTAGATTACATGACACAAAATTTCCAGTTGTGACAATATATATATATATATATATATATATATATATATATATATATATATATATATATATATATATTATACTCTATATATTTATTATAATAGAGGTCAAAATACTTCAACCAAAATTCATTTAAAATCTAATATTTCAAATGCTTTTTAATAATGATTGTAATAATTTCAACATGTGTTACTTAATTGATTGATTAATAAAAATATTAATATTTTGAAACTCCTAACTCTTAAATTTATAATATGTAATTTTTCAGTTAACTAAAATACGTTTCCTACATAAAGATAACATTTTTATGTTTGGTTAATCATATTTGTTTATCATTTTTTATTTTTGTTATCTAGAGTGCATGTAATTAGAAAAGAATGTGTACATAGAATGACTACTTCAATTTACATAGGAATCGATACCACTAGAAATGTATGTCATCTTTAATTGGTGGCAGAAGATCCACATATCCTTTTTAACTATTTATTTTAATGCTTAGTAATATCTATTTTATATTCTTATTCACCTTAGTTTTTTAGGTACAAATTAAGGAAGAGGATTCTCGACACACAAACATAAAGTCAAACGTACGCCTTACAAAATGTGTAATTAAAATTAAATATCATATTTACTAATTGACTTATTTTAAAAGTCTTGATGACATTTATGTATAATGATATATTTTGTATGACCTCATCCTTAATTTCAATGTTTAATATTTGAAAGTTCATATATGAAACCTTGGATGTTTTGGTGTGATATAAATAGTGTAATACAAAATTTATGGGTTCAATATTGTTTATTAATAGCTTATTCAAAACGATTTATTTCTTATTTTATCCAAAAAAATATTATCCGATATAAGAAAAATAGAAAACAACTATTAAAGAGTATTTCAATTATATTAATGTTATACAAAACTTATAATATATATTGGATAGTATAAAAGTAAAGACAATGTTATAAGGTATGGACTATATTAGATAGTATCAAAATAGAAGTTGATGGATTTTTATATTATTTGATAATTCGGTTAATGCCCAAAACATGACTAAAAATGTAAATTTAACATATTTTTATTTTTTAACCATAATTATTTTAACCATTTAAATGCATTCTTGCGCAACGCGCGAGATTACGCCTAGTGTGTGTGTGTGTGTGTATATATATATATATATATATATATATATATATATATATATATATAGGGGACGGTTCACTTGAGATTAAAAAAAAAAGTAGAGATCTTGAGATTAAACCTCAGCCACATATTTCACATTTGCCGCTCTAATGCTCCAGCGTACCAGCAGCAACAACGTATGCCTAATCATAAATGATTATATGGCAGAGAGGTATAATCATACAGGATTATACATGTTTATACATATATGCATAATCATAAATGATTATACATATATGTCTGTTCACCGATTAAGTAATCATAAATGATTATTACAGTTAGTCGCAGAAGAGGTGGTGGTGACAGAGTTGGCGGTGGTATAAGTAATGGAGGTGACTATGGTGGGGTCGACTGGTGTCAGAGGTGGTGGTAGTGGCGGTTACGATGGTGGGGATGGTGGCGGAGGAGAAAGGAACGGGTGGCACTGTGTAATCATTTATGATTACACCAGACCTGCCGCGCCGGTACGCCGAAGGGTTAGAGCGGCAGATGTGAAATACGTGGCTGAGGTTGAATCTCAAGATCTCTATTTTATTTTTAATCTCAACAGAACCTACCTCTCTCTCTCTCTCTCTCTCTCTCTCTCTCTCTCTCTATATATATATATATATATATATATATATATATATATATATATATATATATATATATATATGTATATATATATATCCCTATACTAATAAAAGAGTAGTTTTTTTTGCCATGTGTCACCATATTAGACCTCTTAATTAATGTGTTGCCACTTGCCAATCTATTAGTTCTCCATTTTAAATTTATTAGACTTCCTCATTAATGTGATGTTATTTGTCAATGTATTTATTATCTATTTTAAATTTAAATTTAAATTTTAAAATTTATATTATTGTTTTCATTAATTCACAAATAAAAAATATCTAATATATATTAAAAATCAATTTTACATATTTATTTGAATCAACGATTATAATTTCATATAACTAATAAAATTATTTTTAAATTAATAATTTATTTAAAATAACTGATTAATATTTTGAGTTTTTACTATAAAAGTTTGATTAATTTTATAACTGTAGTTCCCACGGGTTATAAACTAATATATATATATATATATATATATATATATATATATATATATATATATATATATATATATATATATATATATATATATATATATATATATATATATATATATATATATATATATATATATATATATATATATATATATATATATATATATATATATATATATATATATATATATATACATTACCAATATGTTAAGCTTTCAGTTTTGAAGCCACGCCTTCCTTCTAAACCAATACCATCCGTTTCCTTCTTCTCCAATTTTCTAAACCATGAGCTAACAGATAACCTTCACTCAACCGCCTCCTCTTTTGTTTCAATTAAATTTTCTACCCAGCCTCCATTAACATCTGTCGCAATCTTCCAGGTTTTTTGTGATAATCGACTATCTCCTTCTTCTCTTTTTACGTTCCTTTTCTCTTCAATTTTATTTTTAGGTTTTTACCACTGCCCTGCTTCTCCAGCCTGATTCTCCGGCCTAAGGTATGTCTTTGTACTTCATGTTGTTTCCAATTAAACAAAGTTATATTCTTTGGTATTTAAGACTTTCCGTTTAGGTATTTTACTTTTCTTTGAACAATGAGATGTCATTGAGATTTAATTTGTATTTTGAAACCTTTTTTTTTTTTTTTTTGCAAATCTCTCTCCAAAATAATGGTAGTCATTTTCTTTGGTGACGATTTAACATTATCGGAGGCTTTGTGATGCCCTCTGGACCATGTTTTTGTCGCCGCTTGACTGGTATGTATACGAGTTCGGGTAAATCTCTAGCCCCCCTTCCTAATTCGTCTTAAGTTGTATGAAATTGTCTACTTGATTGCGGTTGAGTCTCTTTAGGCCATAGATAGGGACGCGTTTATTCATGCCTTGCCACCCTACCATCTACCTTGTACAACATCTCGCTTGTTTGAAGATTATAGTTGTTGACGAATTTTATTTGTGTAACACCGTAAAAATTTTGAATAATTTTTCACTTTTGAAAAACCATAAAACATCATTCACATTCATTTTAAAAACATTGTATCAATATTGTATCAGTACGAAACCCAAGATAAAAAACATATAAACTCCAATGTATGTGTGTATGAATCATGCCGACGCCTTCCCGCGATCATCTCTGGTACCTGAAACACATAACACTGTAAGCATAAATGCTTAGTGAGTTCCCTAAAATACCACTCAAACACATACTAGCCACTCGAGGCTATAACTCTGTCGACCCTCTGGTCAATGTGTCTCAGTGGGGCCCTCCAGCCCCAACTCTCTGTGGGCCCTCTGGCCCTAACTCTATGGACCCTAAGGTCCTTACTCTGTAACTCTGAATCATGCATATCACATATCACCATAATTTACAACACATAAATAACATGCAAATATACTGGTATATAACACTGTAATACTCTGTCACATAACTCTGTTACCACACTAGGTAAAGTATAGTGAGAAGACTCACCTCAAATGTCTTGGTAATCTCCGACTCGGTAGAAATATTGCCTAGCCTCAGCCTAATCACATAAAGTAAATACTCTCATAAATATAACTCTCGAGACTAGACTCAACCCTCTATTGGCACCCTCAGAAAGGTAAAAGACTATTTTACCTCTCTCTCTTGACTCAAATACCCCATTGTTGACCAAACCCTAAAAGTCAACAAAAGTCAATGGTCAAAATTTGACCCAACTCGTCGAGTGCACTTTGGCGACTCGGCGAGTACACATATGTCCACTAACTCTTTATTCTCGCTTGGCATGTCGAGTCCCTCCCCTTGCTCTACGAGTCACTCCTGGCATGAATCGCGGGGCCACCCCGACTCAACTCGCCGAGTCCCAAGAACAACTCGGCGAGTTCCGCCTTAAACTCCAGTCCTCTAATCCCCTTCTAACTCACTGAGTTATTCCCCCAACTCAGCAAGTCTACTCGCTGAGTGATTTACGTGAAACCCTAACCCTACTCGCCGAGTCTCAAGAACAACTCGGCGAGTTCATGCCATGCACAAACTCTATTGACCTCCTAAGGTCAGATCTGTGCCCCTAATCCATAGATTTGGCCTTCCCAAGCATGAAAGTCACGTAAAGTTCGAACCTTGATGCTCATATATCAATTAGATGGCATCAAATGGTGATTTAGCCCCAAAAATGACAACCTAAGTCCAATAACCCTAAAATGACTCATAAAGCTCCAAGGGTTAAGGTCTCTGGACCTCTTTGAGTCCAGATCCAAATCATAAACTCGAAAAGGGACCAAATGCTCTACATGATCATCTTCCAAAGGGTTTGAAAACCCTAACTCTATGAATCAATACCCAAAACTAGAGAAGGCCCAAATGAATACCTCAATATGAAGCCTCTGAACTCTGAAGTCACTAGATTTGCACCTCCTTCAGCCTCCTCTTGCCTTGGTCACCTTCTTCTTCAAATTACACCAATAAATGATCAACAATGGCCTCTCTTTTCCTCACAAACGATCTAGATCTCTTAGGGTCTCTCTCTGGGGTTTGGTAGCCGCAAATGACGGCCTTAAGGGCCTTTAAATAGGTCCCAAACCCTGGAAATTAGGGTTTCATTAAACAACGTGGACTCGCTGAGTCCACCCATGGACTCGCCGAGTCTAGTCGCGAACCTGGATGAACATCCGCGACCCTACTCAGCGAGTCTATGCACCAACTCGCCAAGTTCCTTCACAAACTCCAAATATAAATGAATAAAATAATATACCCGGGAATCCGAATGTTACAATTCTCCCCCACTAGAATCAGACTTCGCCCTCGAAGTCTCACTCTGCAAACAACTCCGGATGTTGCTCACGCATCTCACGCTCCGGCTCCCAAGTAAGCTCCGACCCTTTCCGATGTTACCACTGTACCTGCACCAGAGGCACTTCCTTGTTCCTCAGAACCTTGATCTTCCGATCCCTAATCGCCACCGGTCTCTCAATGTACTTCAGGCCCACATCCACCTGAATATCCTCTAATGGAACCACTCCCAACTCGTCGGCTATACACTTTCTCAGCTGCGACACGTGGAAGGTGTCATAAATCTGACCCAACTCTGCCGGTAGTTCTAGACGGTAGGCTACCCTGCCTACTCTCGCGAGCACCCTGAATGGACCAATATATCGGGGCCCCAGCTTTCCCCTCTTCCTGAATCGGATCACTCCTTTCTAAGGAGAGACCTTCAGGAGCACGAAGTCGCCGACCTGAAACTTGAGCTCGGACCGGCGCCTGTCTGCATAATTCTTCTGACGAATCTGAGCGGTCAACAACCTCTATTTGACCTGCTGTATCTGCTCAGTCGTCTGAAGCACGATCTCTGTACTACCCATCACACGTTGCCCTACCTCTCCCCAGCAAATGGGAGTCCGACACCTCCTCCCATACAACAGCTCAAAGGGTGGCATACCAATGCTCGAATGATGGCTGTTGTTGTAGGAAAACTCTGCCAAGGGCAAATACGTGTCCCAACTCCTGCCGAAATCCAACACACATGCCCGGAGCATATCCTCGAGCATCTGAAACGTCCGCTCGCTCTGTCCGTCAATCTGTGAGTGGTATGCGGTACTAAAATGCAGTCTAGTACCCAATTCCTCATGAAATTTCTTCCAGAATCTGGAAGTGAAACGCACATCTCGATCTAAGACAATCGAGATCAGCACTCCATGTCGCGATACCACCTCCCTCACATACATCTCTGCCAACTTCTCTGCGGAAGAGCTCTCACTGATAGCAAGGAAATGAGCGCTCTTCGTCAACCGGTCTACAATCACCCAAATTGCATCGACGCCCCTCGCCGTCCTCGGCAATTTGGTGATAAAGTCCATAGAAATCTGTTCCCACTTCCACTTAGGAACCTCCAACGGCTGCAACTTACCGTGCGGTCTCTGGTGCTCGGCCTTAACCTGGCGACAGGTTAGGCACCTATCAACGAACCACGCAACGTCCCCTTTCATAAAGGGCCACCAATACTCTCTTTTTAGGTCCAAATACATCTTAGTGGCCCCGGGATGGATCGAGAACTTCGATCGATGTGCCTCTTCCATCAAAAAGGTACGCGTCCCGCCCACAAAGGCACCCAAATCCGACCCTGAAATGTCATAAGCCCCCGACTATCGGTAACGAACTCCGATACCTGCTCGATAACTCGCTCTCTCTTTTGGTTTTCTGGCCTCACGGCCTCCGCCTGAGCTCCTCGAATGGTGTCCAACACCGAAGTCATCACTGTCAATCTCATACAAACGTCTCGTATCGGAACGCTCTCCGCCCTACGACTCAGGGCATCGGCTACCACGTTAGCCTTACCCGGGTGGTATAGGATCTCACAATCATAATCCTTTACCATATCCAACCATCTCCTCTGCTGCATATTCAGGTTGGGCCGATCCATCAAATATTTCAGACTCTTGTGATCCGTGTATATGGTACATCGGACCCCATACAGATAGTGACGCCAGATCTTGAGGGCGAACACCACTGACCCCAACTCTAAATCGTGGGTGGGATACCTCGCCTCATGAGGCTTCAACTGCCTCGATGCATATGCTATCACATGCCCCCTATGCATAAGCACTGCTCCCAACCCTGATATCGACGCGTCACAATACACCACAAAATCCTCCATTCCCTCCGGAAGGGCTAACACCGGGGCTTCGCATAATCTCTGGTGAAGTGTCTCGAAGGAGGCCTGCTGCTCTGGGCCCCAAGCAAAAGCTACACCCTTCCTGGTCAACTTGGTGAGTGGCACGGCGATCTTGGAGAAATCTCTGATAAATCTCCAATAATAGCCCGCCAATCCTAGGAAACTCCTGATCTTTGTAGGTGACCTCGGCACCTCCCAACTCATCACCGCCTCAATCTTGGCCGGATCGACCAATATCCCTTTTTGGTTAATGAGATGCCCTAGGAACTGGACTTCTCGTAACCAGAAATCACACTTGGAGAATTTGGCATAAAGCCTCTCCGACCTCAAAACCCCGAGGATCTCCCTCAAATGCTCCTCATGCTGTTCTCTGGATCTCGAATACACCAAAATGTCGTCGATGAATACGATCACCGAGCGATCCAACATCGGCCTGCATACCCTATTCATGAGGTCCATGAATACTGCTGGTGCGTTGGTGAGCCCGAAAGGCATCACCACGAACTGGTAATGCCCGTAACAAGTCCTGAACGCTGTCTTCTGGATATCCTCATCTCGCACCCTCACCTGATGATATCCAGACCTCAAATCGATCTTGGAGAACCAAGATGCTCCCTGCAACTGATCGAACAAATCGTCAATCCTCGGAAATGGGTAACGGTTCTTAACCGTCAACTTGTTCAACTCCCGGTAATCAATGCACATCCGGTGCGAACCATCCTTTTTCTTGATAAAAAGGATAGGTGCTCCCCATGGCAAACTGCTCGGCCGAATAAACCCCTTCCCCAGTAGCTCCTGAAGCTGCGAGGATAACTCCTACATCTCTGGAGACGCAAGGCGATAGGGCGCCTTGGCGATAGGCGCAACCCCCGAAACCGAGTCGATACTGAACTCTACCTGCCTCACGGGAGGCACACCCAACAACTCCTCCGGAAACACATCCGAGAACTCACGCACTATCGGAACCTCATCAACTGACCTCGGTCTCTCTGAATCAATCCTCGTATCCATCACATATGCTACAAATCCCTTACATCCCTGCTGAAGACTCTGTCTCGCCCTAGCGGCTGAACAAAATGCCGACCCAGAACGTGTACCCTCGCCGTACATCGTAAGAACTCCCCCACTAGGGTCGCGCATGGTCACCAGTTGTCGCTCGCAGTCGATGATCGCTCCAAATCTGCTCAACCAGTCCATGTCCACGATGACACAGACATCTCCCATCGCAATGGGGACTAAATCGATCGGAAACTCTACCCCAAAAATCTCAAGTACACAACCTCGAATCACCTCGGTGGCATATACCGCTCTCTCATCCGCTATGGAAACTCTCAGAGGTCGACTCAACGCCTCTCGACTAATCCTGATGTGTCGGTTGAAAGCCGACGATACAAAAGATCGACTTGCATCGAGTCAAATAACACTAGAGCAGGTACAGAACTCACAAGAAAAGTACCTACGCATAACATAATATAAGCACAATATCTCAACATAAAAATGAATACATGAAAGAATACATACCGGCCACGACATCGGGTGCTGCACGGACCTCCTCCGCAGACAACTGGAAGGCTCTCCCTCGTGCCTTCGGTGCCTCGGCCTTCACTGGCCGACTGTCCGTAGCTCTCATTGCAGCAGGGGCAGATCCCTGAGGTGCTCCCTACGCGGTCCCTCGCAACTGTGGACACTCTGCCTTCCGGTGTCCGGTCTGGTTGCTGTGAAAACATACTGCAAACCCCTTGGGGCAATCCTTGGCCATATGCCCCTCCTTGCCACATTTGTATCAAGACCCTGCTCTACACACTCCATCGTGACCCTTACCGCACTTGCCACAAGTGCGCCCCTTCTGGTTCCCAGATCTCGAATCAGCGGGTTTGACCCGCTTGGCTGTCGGCTGGGACTGAGCCGGCCGCCGATCCCTTCCCTGAGACTCGGCCTCCTCTCTAGCTTGGGTCTCCCACTCTATCTCCCTCTTCCAGGCATTTGCCTGAAGCTCAGCAAATGTCCGGTACGTTGAGTTCGCCACGAACTCTCGTATATCCCTCCTCAACACACTCAAATACCGGCTCATACGTGCCTGCTCGGAGGACACGTGCTCTGGGCAGAACATTGCCCTCTCATGAAACATCCGTGTAATCGCTGTAACCGACTCAATACCCTGCCTGAGGGTCAGAAACTCCTGTGCCAATCACTCCCTCTCCACCTGGGGAACGTACTCATCTCGAAACATAATAGTGAACCTCTCCCAGGTCACTGCAGCAAGCTCAGCAGGTGTGAAATGCGCCGTCACAAACTTCCACCAGTCCTTCGCTCCCAAGCGAAGCTGGTTCAGCGCGAACCGAACTCTCAAATGCTCAGGAGTTGAGCAAGTAAAGAAACACCCCTTAATGTCTGATATCCACCTCATCGCTGCAATTGGGTCCTGGGTCCCATCGAACTCCGGTGGTTTCGTGCTGCTGAATTCTCGGAACAGCAACGCATCACCACCTTGCGGCCTCGTCGCAGCTATAGCTGCAGTGGCCGCAGCAACAACAGCCTCAGAAAGAGCAGCGTATCTCTTGTCAAATGTCTCAATCAAAGTGGTCTTGATAGACCTGAACATCTCTGGTATCTCTGCCCTGATGGTCGCAACCACCTCCTCCTGAATGATTATACAGATCTCGACCTCGCTCGTACCACTGCTCTCTGGTGTGTAGCGTGTTCCAACCATGGTCTCCCTCTGAAATACAACATAAGAATATTAGGGACCCCCTCGAGTATAATCACACTCGATAACTCCACCCTACTTGTTCCTTAGTGCTCTAAGGATTCTTACTTGGACTGCGCACCGACTCGGTATCTTTAGTAGTACGGGCCCAATACTACCGTCCATACCGCATCAACATTCATCCCAAGTCCTCCTCATTGAGCCCCAAATCCCAAGTACTCTACTTTCCTTAATCATGCGCTACTCACTAGCAGATCTCTCATAAGCACCTCGCTGCTATCTAAACACTCTTAAGCATTTCTAGCAGCAAACCCCTAGACTAAGGCATCATATATCAGGCCACTCTAGTCCTAATAAGAATACCTAGTCTACTCTAGCATGCATATCGTAATTCATCATATAGCATAACATAGCATATCAGATAACACTTATTATAAGGGTATTTTAGGAAATCACCGTTCGGGCGTTGGCTGATCGTACACACGGCTCTGCTCTGTTTGTCTCAAAACTCTTTTTACTCTTTTACAAAAATTTCACTTATTATTAACATCTTCCTCAAATCCTCAGTTTGAGTTTAGATACGCCCGAAGATGCATCCGAATCCCTCAAACCAAGGCTCTGATACTAACTTGTAACACCGTAAAAATTTTGAACAATTTTTCACTTTTGAAAAACCATAAAACATCATTCACATTCATTTTAAAAACATTGTATCAATATTGTATCAGCACAAAACTGAAGATCAAAAACATATAAACTCCAATGTGCGTGTGTACGAATCATGTCGGCGCCTTCCCGCGATCATCGCTGGTACCTGAAACACATAACACATAACACTGTAAGCATAAATGCTTAGTGAGTTCCCCAAAATACCACTCAAACACATACTAGCCACTCGAGGCTATAACTCTGTCGACCCTCTGGTCAATGTGTCTCAGTGGGGCCCTCCAGCCCCAACTCTCTGTGGGCCCACTGGCCCTAACTCTATGGACCCTATGGTCCTTACTCTGTAACTATGAATCATGCATATCACATATCACCATAATTTACAACACATAAATAACATGCAAATATATTGGTATATAACACTGTAATACTCTGTCACATAACTCTGTTACCACACTAGGTAAAGTATAGTGAGAAGACTCACCTCAGATGTCTCGGTAATCTCTGACTCGGTAGAAATATTGCCTAGCCTCCGCCTAATCACATAAAGTAAATACTCTCATAAATATAACTCTCGAGACTAGAATCAACCCTCTATTGGCACCCTCAGAAAGGTAAAAGACTATTTTACCCCTCTCTTGACTAAAAGACCCCATTGTTGACCAAACCCTAAAAGTCAACAAAAGTCAACGGTCAAACTTTGACCCAACTCGTCGAGTGCACTTTGGCGACTCGGCGAGTACACATATGTCCACTAACTCTTTATTCTCGCTTGGCATGTCGAGTCCCTCCCCTTGCTCTACGAGTCACTCCTGGCATGAATCGCAGAGCCACCCCGACTCAACTCGCCGAGTCCCAAGAACAACTCGGCGAGTTCTGCCTTAAACTCCAGTCCTCTAATCCCCTTCTGACTCACTGAGTTATTCCCCCAACTCAGCAAGTCTACTCGCTGAGTGATTTACGTGAAACCCTAACCATACTCGCCGAGTCTCAAGAACAACTCGGCGAGTTCATGCCATGCACAAACTCTATTGACCTCCTAAGGTCAGATCTATGCCCCTAATCCATAGATTTGGCCTTCCTAAGCATGAAAGTCACGTAAAGTTCGAACTTTGATGCTCATATATCAATTAGATGGCATCAAATGGTGATTTAGCCCCAAAAATGAAAACCTAAGTCCAATAACCCCAAAATGACTCATAAAGCTCCAAGGGTTAAGGTCTCTGGACCTCTTTGAGTCCAGATCCAAAGCATAAACTCGAAAAGGGACCAAATGCTCTACATGATCATCTTCCAAAGGGTTTGAAAACCCTAACTCTATGAATCAATACCCAAAACTAGAGAAGGCCCAAATGAATACCTCAATATGAAGCCTCTGAACTCTGAAGTCGCTAGATTTGCACCTCCTTCAGCCTCCTCTTGCCTTGGTCACCTTCTTCTTCAAATTACACCAACAAATAATCAACAATGGCCTCTCTTTTCCTCACAAACGATCTAGATCTCTTAGGGTCTCTCTCTGGGGTTTGGTAGTCGCAAATGACGGCCTTAAGGGCCTTTAAATAGGTCCCAAACTCTGGAATTTAGGGTTTCATTAAACAGCGTAGACTCGCCGAGTCCACCCATGAACTCGCCGAGTCTAGTCGCGAACCCGGATGAACATCCGCGACCCTACTCGACAAGTCTATGCACCAACTCGCCGAGTTCCTTCACAAACTCCAAATATAAATGAATAAAATAATATACCTGGGAATCCGGATGTTACAATTTGCTTCTTTATATCCCAAAAAACCCATCCCTATCTCCTATCCTCTTCTTAACCATAATCTTGTCCGGTAAGAATCGTCAGGTTTGAACTTCTTTAATTATTCAGTCGATTGCAACTGTTCCAATAACGTCAGGGAGCATGAAATTTCAGTTTATGATTTGAATTGTATTTGCTTTTAGTCTCTTATTTGAATTGTTTTAGCTTGAATTCAGATTGGCTACTTTTTAATTTAGGAAATTGAATAAAAAGAAAAAGGCATGATTGTTTTTTAGTTGTACTCAAGGCAAGTATCAATTAAACAAGGCTAAATTCACCTAAACCCCAACCTCAACAGTTCATTTAAAAGAAACTCACGTTTTTGTCTCCTGTAATGAAGCTAAGCAAAGGAAGCAAGAAGGTCATTCATCATATTTTATGTAGTCTATGGCATCAATGAAAGTCGCAAACAGGTACCCTATTATCTAACTTTTTTGTTTAGGTTTTGTGGCTTCTAGAGATAAGATTGTATGTAATATGGTTAGTAAGTGTTGAGGATCATTTACAGTTATACAACTACCCGTTGTAGGCCCATGAAAGTGAGAAAAAATGTAACCTGTAATTGGGATTTTAAGTATCCCATTGAATTCTTTTGTAAAGGTACTATTTTTTTAATTATTTTTTAAACATATGAAAAACTAAATCTTGAATCTTTTTATAAAAAATACAAGGGTTTTTTCTTGTTTCTTTGTTTAGACATAGACAAATACATGTTGTCTAAGCAAATTCATGGATCTTGTACATAATGTTGAAAATGTTTCACTTATTACCATGCCACATGCATCAACAATTGGATATCACATGGAGTTGATTTTTTTTTTTCTTTTCAAAAACAATAAATCCTCCCTCATTAAAAATGAAAAAAAAAACCGATTACAAAGATGTGATTTTATTATCAGAGTTGCATTCTCTTAAAAAATAACAAAAAGCGGATTACAATAATAGTGTCCTAACGTGTTTATTACACGTACCCTCTTGGGATTTTCTTTGGTACTTGGTGTTTTATGGCTCCAAATCATATATGGTTTTAATAAAACAGACACCAAGAAAGGTACTTTTTGCTTAAAACAACCGGAATGGTTCAATATTAATTTCTTCTGTAAGAATACAACCCGAAATTTAAAATGAGACGGAACTATTTTCCGTAGTCATATGTAGGGTGAACCATAAGGCAGACAACAAGATAGTTCAATTGACTACATTTTCACTTTTAACCTACGGTTTATCCATATATTAATCATTAATGAACGTATTGTTTTGAATTTGTGTTGGTTAGAAGTGAGAGGGGTTAATTGTCCAACGAATTGCAAGACCATGCTATCACTCTTTAAATACAGTACAACGGTTAAGTGTCCTCGAAGTAATAATGATTAATATATCATTTTTCTTCAACAAAATTTTATTGTTTTAGCTTTATTAACTCACCAGCTACCTTGTTTCTAATAGAAGTTTTTTTTTCTACATTTAGAGAAAGATTATGTCATTTAGAGGCAGACTTTTTGCATGTTTTTGAAAATTACCATTTTTTTTATGATTTTATCTATAACTTTTCTAAGGGGTGTTTGGATTAGCTTATTAGCTTATTGCTTATTAGCTTATTTGTGGTGGGAATAAGCAATAAGCAATAAGCATGAGGAGATATGCTTATTAAAATTAGCTTATTTAGCTTAATAAGCTAGATTTTATCCAAACACTCAAAGTTAGCTTATTGTGGGAATAAGCAATAAACACCTCTTTTTTTACTATCCAAACACCCCCTAAACCTTTGGGATCTAATGATCTCTTTCTTTATTATTTATTTATTATCTTTTGTAAATTGTGGTTACTTGGATATGGTCTCTTCGCAATTCGAAACATCATGCAAAGAGAACTGGTTACAGTTTTGGAATTTTCCGACTTATTAAGGGTATTGGAGTATCGTGATGAACAAGTGAGAAAGAATGTGGTTAATTTAAGGGAAGCACAATGCGAGAAGTCCTATGAAATTATGATGTAAGGACCAAAATTTTAAAAGGTCATTTTTCAAACCAAAAGCAATTCTTTTTTTTCGGCTAGGTTTGGAACCAAATTTGAAGCTATCTTATTATTAATATTTAAAACTAGAGTGGGTGTTTGGGAGAATTTGTAATATGACTTATTAGCTTGTTAACTTTTCAAAAAATCAATAAGTTAAAAAGATTTTTGGCAAACACTAAAACAAATGTTTTTTTCAAAAAGTCATGAATTTCTGTCTTTTTTCTCTTCAAAAACTCAATAGGCATTTTGAGAAGCAATCCCAAATACGCCCTAATGAAGAAATTTTTTGGTTTTGATCGGTAACAAGCTTCAGCTACTTAACAAGTTTCAACTACTTGCATATCTCAACGAGAATCAAGTTCTTTTGTATTTGACGGAAATGAGGTAGCTTTCAAACAAATAATTCGGGACATTTGAGGTTTAAATTCGTATCAAAGTAACTGAAAAGATCCAAAATTAAAAAGATGACTATTCACAAGCTTATCGCAGCATATGTAAACATTTTAAGCTCAAAAGTGGTCTTAAAATTAAAATACAAGGATCAAAACGACCTTTATATTCATTTAGTGGTAAGCTATAAAAAATAAGGGGACAAAAAATCGATGAAGCTATATATTGAGATAATTCTTATTTGGCTTCTTTGATGTCGACCTTTTGATGACGTAGAAGAGAAGGACATCTATGTCCCGTATGCAAACATTCATCATCAATTTGTCTTCTTAGAATCATCATCTATTTTGGTAATTTCTTAGATATCCTTAATTTTTTTTGCCACTAGGAACTTATGAGTTAGTCATTTACACTTATTGCAACCATTTTTTAGCCGTGCCCCTTAGCCAAATCTTAGATCTCCAGGTAGAATAGGCAAAATTCTAGAATCAATAATAGGAGGATGTATTATAGGATCGGCTGGAATTTCATCATAAAGAATGGAACTGAACATGGGTACATCAACTCTCGCAACACATTGTTCAATTACCTAATCATATAACATACGAAGAATCTTAGATAAATTGCTGACATTTTCTTTCTTACATTTATGTTTATCAAACGTAACTTCTAAATCAATTCTCTCACGGCCCTCATCAGTTTCCTACTATTTTTTTTTTCAGCGAATTTTATAAAAAGCTGCGATTTTTTATAAAAAAATTTCAAAAAAAAGTTTTGTGATCTCTAAGTATTTTTTTTATGCATTTTTATGATTTTTAGTGTTTTTTTAGGGTTTTTTTTTGTTTTCCATAGAACCTATATATATATATATATATATATATATATATATATATATATATATATATATATATATATATATATATATATATATATAATAAAGATGTAAAATTAACTCGTTGAAAATAAAAAGGTATAGAATTGAATACAAGCTACAAACAAAAAGGCTAAAATGTATATTTTAATAAATGTATATAGGTATCAAAGATGAATACTATAAAATAGAAATTTAATTAATTAATAAGCTAAAAAAGAAAAATAAATGAAGAAATTCGGTCATGTCATGTGGTATACTTTAGTTACCAACGTGGCTTTGACTTTGTCACATGTGGTATACTAAAATGTCGCTTAAAAATAAGTAAAATAACTGACACGTGGGTTGTTTTTCTGCCCAAAAAGTTATTATTGCAATAGAAGATTAGATGGTTTTAATACTTAGAAGCATATAGTACAACACACGTATTAATTTTTTAATTAAGGTTTCTCACGTGTTCATCTGGAAATGACTACATAAATCCACTAGAAAGTCCACTCCTCCATAATCCATAGCTTCAGATTAAGGAACTTAAATATAGTAAGATTAAGATTTGCAAATCATCGCAACTGGCTATGGATTACAAGACAGTTGTTGTATTAGCAATTGTGTTTCTATCGACGGTATCATCAGCTCGAATGGTGCCATTGCCGGTCAGTGTTTTCGAAAGTTCAAAGTACGGATTGCTTCAGCTCAATAATGGTTTGGCTCAGACTCCTCAGATGGGGTAATTTATTCGATATTTGTAGTGATTTTGACAGTGTTTTTGTACTTTAAATTCGATTTTGATTTTTGGAGCTGATTTCATTTCATAAATGAATGCATTGAGCAGATGGAATAGCAGGAATTTCTTTGCCTGCAACATAAACGAGACTCTAATTAAGGAAACAGGTTGATTTTGTTTTCCATTTTGTGAGGGGACTTGTGATTTTGATTTTTTTGGGAATTAGATTTGAGTTCATTTGAAGTAATTGATTCAATTTCTTAATCTATTTGGCAGCTGATGCACTTATCTCGTCTGGCTTGGCTGATTTGGGCTATAATTATGTCATCATTGGTACTCCTTCAAGTGTTCTTACTTATTTTATTAATGGTCTATATCTTAGGGTTAGTTCCATAAAAGATCTTTTTTATTTTTTTATTTTTTTATTTTTTTACGAAAAGACCCAACTTTTACCTGTTACTTGTTATTTTAGACCTTAGCAAGTCACCAAAAGGTAAATTAGATATTTTTGTTTCATAAAAGACCCTATATTTTATAGTTTTTTTTTTCTCTTCATTTTAGACCTAAAATATATATATTTTTTTCAAAATAAACTCAACTTTAAAATTGGTTATAATCTTCAAATCCAAATATATAAGGTACTTCTTGACTACATCGAAAAAGAAAATATACGTGTATAAACTAAAAAATGTTATGTAATCTATTATATTTTGAGCGAATATAACCTAGAAGAATTGCAAAATTTTATTTTTGTCTAAAAGATATAATTAAACTTTATCTTGGATATATATTATATCATTAAACTTGATATATTGTTTATAAAAAATGTTATATTACCGCTAATAAAAATTTTGATGTTAATTTGATATTTTCTGATAACATGGATAATACATGACTATGGAGAATTTTTTAGCATAATAACAATTTTTTTTTTTATTTGTAGAGAAAAAAACATACCATATAACTTAGCAAACTGTATACAAAATAAATTTTTTTAGTTTGTCTATTATAGTTAGACAAAATTATAAAAATGGTCCATGTGGTTTGCCAAAAGTAACAAAGTAAGTTCATGCTAATCTTTTTTGATGCAAATGGCCCATGCGGTTTGCAAAACTTGCATAGATGACCCTTTTTACTAACATCGTTATTATCTGCCGTTAGAGACTGAATCTATAAGGGCATTTTCGTCTTTTCAAGTGTAAAAGGACTGAATTTGTGACATATAGTAAATCACAGGGACCATTTTTGAAATTTCTTTTAAAAAAACAATAAATTGCTAAGGGGAGGGCTCAAACTCATGAGCTCCACCCTTAAATTACCAAAGCCTTAACTAATTGAGCTGAATGCTCTCTTAGCTTATTCTTTCTTAAAACTAATTTATATAATAACAAAATTGTTAAAACATAAATAATAAATAAATTATAAAAACCTTCTTTTACATATATATATTTTTTAAATAAAACAAACTGTATTTTAGTCGTACTATAAAAAAATAGTTTTTTACAAACAAATTGTATGTATTTTTATGTATTTATTTTATGTAAAATATATATTTTTTGTCTTTAAAATATACGTTTTCGTATAAAAAATACGTTTTTGTAAAACATGTTTTTTTTATGTCTTTGAAATAGTAATAATTAACACTACTCGTGACATAAAAAATATATAAATTCTTTTGGGTCGCTAGTTCTAAAACCTTTTTTCGGTAATATGTATTAAAAACAACTTAACAACAATTTTGTTATGTATTTAAACAATTTATACGATTTTTTTATGTCAAGAGTAGTCTTAATAAATAATAATTGTTATTTCAAAAAGATATATTACTATGTCTTTCCATCTTCATGTTAACCATACGATTTAGAAGTTGCGATTAAGATGAAATACGTATTTTAAATAAGATATATAACCAATAGGTTTTTTATGTTTTTTTAAATACATATAAATGAATGCGTATATATCTTATTTAAAATATGTATGGTTCTAAATCGTATTTCAAAAAACATAAAAAACCGTATAAATTGTTTAGATACATATAACCGGATACGTATATATCTTATCTAAAATACGTATTGTTCTAAATCGTATTTAAAAAATAATAAAAAACCGTATAAATTGTTTACATACATATAACCAAATACATATATATCTTATTTAAAATACATATGGTTCTAAATCATATTTAAAAAACATAAAAATATGTATAAATTGTTTAGATACATATAACCGAATATACATATATATATATATATATATATATATATATATATATATATATATATATATATATCTTATTTAAAATATATATGGTTCTAAATCGTATTTAATAAAACATAAAAAACCGTATAAATTGTTTAGATATATAACAAACCTATTCGGTTAAAATACATATAACCGAATATGTATATAAAAAAACCTTGTAAAAATCTATTTTTTAAAGACATAAAAAACCGTATAAACATGTTTTACAAAAACGTATTTGTTATACGAAAACGTAGTTTTTAAAGACAAAAAAATATATATTTTACGTAAAATAAATACATAAAAATACATACAGTTTGTTTGTAAAAAACTACTTTTTTATAGTACGACTAAAATACAGTTTTTATTTATAAAAAAATTATGTAAAAAAAATGTTTTTTATAATTTATTTATTGTTTATGTTTTAACGATATTGTTAATATATAAATTAGTTTTAGGAAATAATAAACCAATAGAGTATTTAGCTCAATTGGTTAAGGCTTTGGTAATTTAATGGTGGAGGTCATGACTTCGAGACCTCCCTTTAGCAATTTAATTTTGTTTTCAAATAAATTTCAAAAATGATCCCTGTGGTTTACTAAATGTCACGAATTCAGTCCCTTTATATTTGAAAAGACGAAAATGCCCTTACAGATTCAGTCCCTAACGGCAGAATAGTAAAAATGGTCCATTTGGTTTACTAAATTTCACGAATTCAGTCTTTTTATACTTGAAAAGACGAAAATACCCTTACAAATTCAGTCCCTAACGGCAGAATAGTAACAGCGTTAGTAAAAAGGGTCATCTTTTCAAGTTTTGCAAACCACATGGGCCATTCGCATAAAAAAATTAGCACGGATTGACTTTAATTTTGGAAAACCACAAGGACCATTTTTGTAATTTTTAGTCTTATACTTATTTCGTGTGTTTGGACATCTCTCTCTCTCTCGCGCGCGCGCTTTTCTATATTATTTTTTTAGTCGAATTTTTTAATTAATTTTTTTAGAACAGTTAATAAACGCATTCACTATCATACTCCTAAACCAAAGCCATAGAATATTTTGTAGCATTAGCCCATTATTGAATAATATGTTATAATTATATCAAATACAACCATAAAAATATTAATCCTAAACGTTCGTAATAGTTTTGTTTAGATATATCAGATTCAAGTTTAAGATATTTTTAAAAAATGTTAACATCACGTATAAATACATAAAACTATATTATGAGAATGAAACTATTTGAGCATAAGTTGAAAATCCAAATAACAAAAATGATGCCGCACACTTAAATATCAAAATACATGTTGTTTGTATATTGTAGTTATTTAAGTATAATCATAATAATTACCAAAATAAAATTTAAGATTTCATTTTAATTAAAAAAAGCTTGAAGGTGTTTGGTACTCAATTGGTTATTGAATTTATGATCTTAAAATTATATAAAATCTCTTTTGTGCTGTTAGGAAATTTGACTTCACATGTCTATGTATTCAACTCATAGCTTTTGGTAATTGTTTTATGTAATTGAAATCGAAAAACCAATTAAACCAATTATATAAAAAAATGATTTGGAGCTAGAAACTGTAAATTTTCCCAAATATAGACAAAACATTTTGTTATTATTTATATTACACTCGTGAAAAAAAAAATTTACTATACAACTTCATTGTATATGTAATGATTTAAAAAAATGTTTCATGCATAAATCAATACGACGCCAGAAGATGTAAAAGTTAAATCGTTGTCTATTATTTAAACTAAAAGAATATAAATATGTTTTTTATGCCTTGACGAAATTAAGCTACACGAACTTGGTGTAGTGAAGAAATAGCTTTTACAACTACTCTTTATTTTTTTTTGTATAAATATACGTGGAAAAAGAATTGTCCAATCATAAATAAATGTAGACATATTGATTACACTCTTTAAATCGATGTCTATGTTTAAAGACAAAATTGCAAGAATGATCCCTGTGGTTAGGTCGAAATTGTCACTTTGAGCCAAACAAGTTTGGACTAGCATTAATGATCCAAAGGTTTTCATTTTCTTGCCACTTTAGTCCAATTTCTTTTGAATTTTTATAAAATGACTACTTTGCCCTTTATATTTTTATTTTCTATTTTTTATAATTACAATAACTAAAAACAAAAGAAAAAAGAAAAATCTATTTGTATTATCACCCCATCCCCTCTCTTTCTCTTTCCCATTAAGAAAATTGAAACACCACCAGATTCTGGTGGCTTTGCTGGTGACCGAGGTTTCTGGCAACGAGAGGATTCCTCGCCGGAGATGTTTTTTGGCAGCAAACCAGAAGGGTCCGTCATTTTCATCGGAGCACCACCATCCTCCTGCCACCTGTTGTCCGGTGCAACACCTTCGCTTCAGACCTGGAAAGATGACGAAGATCTGGTCGAACTTGTCACCTCCTTTACCGTCTTGGATCAACACATCGTCGTCAACAAACACCGGTGATTGTCGATGTTGTTTATTTCGCATCCGCCGCCGCCACCACATGTAAGACACCCTAGCTCCAAAATTCGCGTTTTTAGAAATGCTAGCTTCACCTTCTTCTCTCTTCATCTATATCCTTCTATAACGATGGTATGAGCTATGAGATTCATAAACCCTAGCGTCGACGCTCCAATCGGCCGCTTAGGGTTTCCCTACTTCGTTATATCGTTTGTCTTGGTTTAGATTTGACGGTGCTAGAGTTAGGGTTCCTAAACAATGGTGGAGGTTTTTTGATCGGAAAATCGAGGGTTTTCTGATCAGAAAATTGGGGGTTTTCAGATCGTAAAATTCGGGGTCTTCATATTCAAAAATCAGAGTGTTTAGATCAGAAAATCGGGGGTGTCCATGAGGTGGTGGTGGTGTTGAACTGTGGCGGTGGTGGTTGACGGTATGGCGATAGTGATGATGACGTTGGCGGTTCCGGCAAGATGATATAGTCGCCGACAGTGGTTCATCACGAGAAAGAGAGGGAGTTCATCAGGAGGGAGAGTGAGGTGTTACCAGTGATGGTGGCGTTTACCGGAAAATCGAGGGTGGTGGTGGTGGTAACCAGTGGTGCTGCTAGGGGTTATCGGTGGAGGCGATGTTGATTAGTGCTGGGCAATAGAAGGGGAAAGAGAGATGTATTTAATTTTTTATTTTTCTTTTAATTATAAAACTGTTTAAATAAATAAAAAACATTCAAAAAGTAAAAACCAAGGGCAAAATTGTCATAATGAAAAAATTTATAGTAAATTGGACTAAAGTGGCAAGAAAATAAAAACCTTTGGACCATTAATGCTAGTCCAAACCTATTTGGCCCAAAGTGGCAATTTCGACCTAACCACAAGGACCATTCTTGCAATTTTGTCATGTTTAAACTAAAAGGATATAATCACGTTTTTATACAACTAGTCTTGAAATAAAAAACAATTTTGGTCTAAATTGGAAATAAATACAAAATATAAGGTCTTTTATGAAATTAAAATACTTAATATCTGTTAGCTCTAAAATAATTGAATCTTTTTTGAAAAAGAAATTTTTTTTAGGTCTAAAAGAAAATAAAAATCAAAATATAGGTCTTTTTATGGAAATAACCCTATATCTTATCCCTAAACACAGATGATTGTTGGGAAGCACTTACACGGGACGCAAAGGTAAGTCGAAATTCCTTTCCGCTCTTCTCTCTTTCTCGTAGATTTAATTTGCATCAATGAAGGCATCTTCCATGGTTTCAGTAGAGAAAACCATCCTTAAACCTTCAATAGAAAATTCTTCATCCTACCTCAGAACTACGATTTAATCATAGCAAATTTAACCTAAATAACAACGTAATGGCTTGTTCCACAGGGTCAATTAGTTCCTGACCCAAAAACATTTCCATCTGGGATTAAAGCTCTTGCTGATTACGTACATGGGAAGGGTCTCAAGCTTGGTATCTATTCTTCAGCAGGGTACAATAAAATCCATCTATTCTTATAATTATCCCACCAACTGTTCGATAAAATGATTCTATTGAATGTTCTAGTGTTTTCACCTGTCAAGTACGACCTGCTTCACTTTTCCATGAGAATGATGATGCAGCAACTTGGGCTTCCTGGGTAAGACCCAAAAACCCTAATTCTTTCATGTTCATCACTCAAAATTCATGCTTCCTTCCATCTTATTTAGGGTGTAGACTACTTGAAGTATGACAACTGCTTCAATCTTGGCATCAAACCAATTGATAGATATCCACCAATGAGAGATGCTCTGAACTCAACTGGAAGGACAATCTTTTATTCCCTTGGTGAATGGTAACAACTAAAAACTCATTTCTGTAATCTTGAATCTTCTCAACATATTTCAAGAACCTCTTAAACTCTTTCAGGGGTGAAGATGATCCTGCTCAATGGGGAGGAAATGTTGGAAACAGTTGGAGAACAACAGATGACATCGCTGATACATGGGAAAGGTTTCCATGGTTTACTTAACTTAACTTAACTTAACTATGGTTGAGTTTATATTAAACATTTATCTTTAATTTTTGTCTTCCAGTATGACTAGTATTGCTGATTTAAATGACAAATGGGCAGCTTATGCAGGACCTGGTGGATGGAATGGTAAGTAATTAATTAATTAGAAAAATTCATGCTCTCTCAACTGGTCAAACATGGTCAAACAGTAATAAAATTATTTTGTATTTTTTTTATAGATCCTGATGTGTTAGAAGTTGGTAATGGAGGCATGAGTTACTTGGAATACAGATCACATTTTAGCATATGGGCTTTGATGAAGGTGTTTTTTTTTACTTTCATTTTGATTTAATTTAATGGAAAAATCTCATGCAAAAAAAATAAAAAATGCAGGCTCCACTTCTTATAGGTTGTGATGTCAGAAACATGGATGAATACACATTAGAAATTTTAAGCAATAAAGAGGTCATTGCTGTAAACCAAGGTAATCTTTTTTTGTTTGTGTATCAAAAGGTTGTTCCTTTTCTTGAAAAAAAAAATATTTATTTATTATTTTTTTTTTTTTTGAATTGCAGATCCAATTGGAATGCAGGGAAGAAGAATCAATACTTCAGAAAATACAGATTGTCTTCAAGTTTGGGTTGGACCTTTATCTGGAATCCGTTTTTCTGTTGTTCTTTGGAACCGATATACAGAACCTGAAACGATTGAAGTCTCATGGGAGGATCTTGGACTTGATTCCAAAATCAGTTTTTCCATACGAGACTTATGGAAGGTAAGGGCATTTACGTCTTTTTACACACTCCACAATATTAATATCTTGCTTCACCTTTTTGGGATTTTTCTCGTCAAGAAAAATATTTATAATATTTTGTCCTACCGACATCGGTGAATAGGACACAGGACAGTGTCAGTTCAAACGCAGTACAACCTGCTCTGTTCTGACTGTTGACTGACTGTTTGTATTTGATTTGCAGCATGAAGATGTAGTAGCGGATGCGGTTGGATCATTTGGTGTGCAGGTGGATGCTCATAGTTGTGAGATGTTTATTTTCACTCCAAATTAGTCTCATTTTAAAGTATGATTTTTTTTTTTTAAAATCTTTTCATTTTGTGTAATGTGGGATTGTTCATAAGATGGGATGTTTTGTAGTTCTTGATTCTTGTTATGTTATTGTGTTTATGGAATAAATAAATGTTCTCACTTATGTGATAAATAAATAAAAATAAAACTTTCATAAGTTATTGGACTTGATACTTTTGGCAACTTGATGCCAAGCTATTAGATTTTTACAATTTTGGTAGACGACTTTTTGAGTTTTACAACAATGATCATCGTCAAAGAATACTTTGGTTATTAAATAATTAGACCAGCGAAAATAAATTAACATATACTAGTTAACTAAACATGTATAGATAAATTCCAAGGAACAAAAAAAAAAAAAAAAAAAAAAAAAAAAAAAACAGATGTATCAAATGACAAAACTCCACTTTAAAGTACCTAGTGGACAATGAAACTTTGTTTGAAATATGTATAATATATAACACGCTTATAAATTTCATTCTATATTTTACAATATCAAGAAAACAATATGAAGTAGACATAATAAAGTGTCTTAATATCTCAACATTGACTTATGTCAAAGCAGAAAAGCAATAACACTACAAACCAATTAATATCACTATGTATAATGAAAGCGGGTGCTAACTTGCAAGTTGCCACCACTGCACTTAAAATTTTCATTTTTCATATTTGAGTTTTCCATTTTTAACTTTCACACCCTTTGTGTTTCTATAACTTAAAATTGCCCCCCTTGAAATGTCTGACCAAATTGCCAACCAGACGATGCGACGTTGTAGCTAGTGATGGTTCTTCCATCGCTAGTTGTGACTTGAAAAGAAAGACTTTGTCCGTTAAGATATGAGTTGCTTTGCCAGTTTTGCCCCCAGTTCCGTGACATCGGTTGCCACCCTGTCTTCGATCCTTTGATTGAGACTGCGTGTACATCTCCTGCACCTCCCACGTTTGTAACTAATACCAAGTTGAAGTATGAGTGACCGTTGATTGTAAATCTCACTCCTCCCTTCTTCATGCAAGGCACCCTATATAAAAACATTGCAAACAAGTCAATCACACGATTGAGAAAAGATATTTATACGTTGTTTTTTTTCACTAAATGAACTTCCAATCTTTTGTTCCTATTTTTCTTTCTATATGTTTAAGATGATGAAAAATATACAAATTTAACATCCAAATCAAATTTAAACTAAATTAAATAACACTTGTCACCATATAAAATAGATAGGAAGATAACAAACACAAAAAGTAAAAAAAATATTTAATTTCTCATGAAATTAATATGGATAAAACTTAATTTAGTAAGTTATGTACAACTATTTATTATCCAATGCTCAAAAGTATACATTAATAGAAAAAGCAAGGAAAAAAGGGCTTCCCAATAAGTGAACACATTTTTACAAATTTACCCTAATTTTTATATTTTCTTTCCATTTCTAAAAATATGACGTAATGTTCTAAAAAATAAATTCTCTATCTAGATAACCTTAATGCTTTGGTCCCATGAAGTTGTATACCCTTTTATAACTTTAACTTTAACTTATTTTTCTTTCTATACATGTTCTAAAAAGGTTACCTTTGGAATGCAACAGGCACAATACCAGCTCGATATTGCGCTATTTGCAAGAAAGCAGGCTCAGCCAAATCAAAGTGTTGGAGAGGGGGGTTGCACCAACCACCATTATCGTTAGATTGAGCAGGGTTCGGTGGACAAAAATTGGTCGCAGTCACAATTATGCTACCAGGTAAGCACCACCTAGGGTCATCATTACATCTCATTTCATAACAAGATCCACAACTCAAACCATTGTTAAAAAGAGCAGTGCTCAATGCTGCAGTATTGGTCCCATATCCTTGGCTATATAAATTCCCATAACCACAAGCACCCCCTATAACAAATATGGACATGTTAAGTTAGATAACAAGAAGTGAAATTGAAGTGTAGATTGTTTGAATGAAAAAGTCAAAAAGATATGTATGTAAATATACCCATTGTGCCCGAAGCGTCTCCTCCTCCATAAAAGGTGGCATGACCATTTTGCCAATTTCCATAAACAAGAGTGAAGAAGAAGGAAATAAGGAGAGCAAGAATTGTTATTTGTGAAGAAGTCATTGGAAGAGTCTTGGGGGTTTTGAGAAATTGAGCAAATGAAGATATAGTTATATAGGGGGATTGAAGTGTAGGGAGGGAAAGGTTTTGGTTGTGAAAAAGTGTTTGAATGGGAAAGTGACAATTATAGCAAAGGGTGAGGCTAGTGTAATTCCTGTTAATATTATTTGAATAATTAAATTGGAAGAGATTGGATAATAGCGAAAGATGTAATGGAACATGCACTTGTTTGTTAAACCTAAGTAGGTCCTTACAACGCACATGCATTTCCTCTACTTGTATCTTTCATTTTCCGTTTAATTAATTAAGACTTGGTTTCATAATATTTTTTATTTTCATGTTTATAGTATAATAAAATAAAATAGAAATAAATTGTAGATGATGTTTGCTTATATTTTCAAAAAAACTGAAACTAATTAAAAAAATTGTAAAGAATAATTATATGAACAATGTTTTTTTGAGAGAACCTCTTTCATATTTAACATTATTACTCCAAGTTACTTCAAAACATGCTACATCTATATTTATAAACAGTATTTTACATTGATAGTTTTATTACAAAAGACTGGATACAAACCGACTAGGTTTTAGTATATTACATAACTACCCAGGAAATTATAATTTTATACATACACGATCACTAAATACAAAAGTAATATTATTAACTATTGTAAATCTTCCAACAATATGTGTCTATACTGGATCCTTATTACCTGCAATAGTTAAACACTGAGAGGGATAAACACTGACGCTTAGCAAGTTCAAAAATAGATACAATATAACGTTATGCCATATATATATATATATATATATATATATATATATATATATATATATATATATATATATATATATATATATATATATAACAGAAGCAAAGAGGAACAAAGAACAACAAAGACATATATGAATCATGTGACAAGCTTTCCATATCAACAAATGATCTGATTCAAAGATTTACAATCAATGAGATACAACAATTTCAACTTGATATACATCAATAAGACTTCAGCCCAAGTGGCACAGAAAATAAACGATTTCTGAATTAACATTTTGCTAGAATTTACAGGCTTTCAACCCTATCCAACATTCTGCCAGTGCCAAAGTGATGCTTACTCATTCACTTCATGGTCAAAGGCTACATACCAATACCCAAGTGATGCTTAGTCATTCACTTCGTGGTCAAAGGTATAGCTCATTATCATAATAACACGGGAAAGCATATTGCACACATAATACATAACATACAATTGTTCCTATAATTTGAACTCACCGTGAAATAACCGGAGGTTAAAATAGTAAATTAGGCAGCACTTCGTTTCTATAATTAGTTTTCTTCGATGAAAACCGGGAGCTTTATTGAAAACGGGGCCTTGCGAGGGTTGAGCGTCAAACCGAAAAGATAAATTTCTCGGGGTCTTCGGACACTTCGGGACGTTTTTCAGGTGTTAGATATGATCCCAGGGCTTCGGGGGTTGTAAAATAGCTTAAAAGAGGGTGTAAGGTGTAAAAAGTGTGAATTTTCCAACCAAAACCGACAGGGTTTGCACCTCCCTTATATAGGTGTGAGGCTCAGATCCGAAGGAAGGAGGAGAAGCCACGCGCAAGCTTCGCAGGCGAGGGGGAGGGCACACGTCGGAGGCTCGTAGGCGAGACGTGGCTCGCTTCGGGCACGCCACAGATGCGACACGCGTCAGAACCTGCTTGGGCTGCGCTTCAGATGAGTCATCGGGTCGGACACGAGGCAGGCTCGCGAGGAATGGGGCGACGTTGCCGAACTCGGGCCATGCACATGCGAAAATTCTCGGATTTCGTGCCCAAATCTTCAAAAATTCATAACTTTCGCATACGAGCTCCATTTTTGACGTTCTTTATATGTACGCGTAGGCGAGATTATACTCTACAACTTTCGTTTAGACTCCTTCGGCTAATTATGACTTTATTTTTAATATTATTATTTTTAACAGACTAGGATAGGAAAATCCATTAAAAATTCATAACTTTTTCATCCGACGTCCGTTTTCGTCTATCTTTTTACCGTTGTACTACTATTGACGAGACATTCGATTCTCGTTTAGGTTGTGTTGGCTACAAATCACTCGATCTTTATTTCGAGTTTTTAGTTGTATACTGCTATAATGAACTTAGAAAAATGATAACTTCCTCATAGGAAGTCAGATTTGAATGTTCTTTTTATGAAAATTCTCGGTTTAACGAATAGTACAACTTTCATTTAGATCACTAAAGCTAAAAAGTAGTTTATCGAAAACTCACTTTTTACACTAAATAGTGTTTTGACGGTTTTGTCGGGGATCTTCGATTGGTTATAACTTCTTCATTATAACTCGCATTTCGATGAGGTTTTCGCCTAAATGTTTCTAACGAAATAATCTAAAACTTTCAATAACATTATTTTTATTTATTTCCAACTTTATATTTTCATTAATTTCGATATTTGACTTTTGTTTGGAATCTCATAAGACTTCCAATACTTCCCAAATGATTCTAAACATAGTTTTACTTTAATTCTTCATAAAACTATCTTGTTAGAACTCAATACTCAAAATCATAAATTATTTAATAATATTCATCTTTAAACAAAACATGATAACTGAACGTGCATGTTACATTTTTCCAATATTAAAGTATGTTTGGCAACAAGTTTTTAATAGTTTTTAACAACTTTTATAATTAAAAAAAATTGAAATTTTTTTTTGGGTACAAGTTGATTTTTTTTATTTTAAAACATTAAATTATAATCTAAAAATTATTTTAAATAGTTGTTGAGAGCTTTTTGAAACTTTCCAACACTTCCCTCAAGTGCTCCTCGTGCTTCTACTGAGTCTTGGAATATACTAAGATATCATCAATAAATACAATTACAGACTGATCCAGCATCGGCCTGTATACACGGTTCATGAGATCCATGAATGCGATTGGAGCATTGATTAGCTCAAAAGGCATTACCACGAACTCGTAATGACCATAACGAGTCAGGAAGGCTTTCTTCTGCACATCTTCATCCCTAACCATCATCTGGTGATAACCCCATCGCAAATCAATATTAGAGAACCAATATGCACCCTCAAGCTGGTAAAAAAGATCATCAATCATCGGAAGTGGATAACGGTTCTTTAGCGTTACCTTATTGAACTCCCAGTTGTCAATGCACATAGGATGAGACCCATCCTTCTTCTTCACTAACAAGATCGGTGCTCCCCATGGTGAACTGCTTGGTCGAATGAATCCCTTATCTAACAACTCCTGCAGCTGTGTAGACAACTCCTACATCTCGGGAGGAGCCAACCGATACGATGCTTTGGCTATCACAGCCGCACATGGAACCAAATCAATCCTGAACTCAACCTGCCTCTCCGGAGGCACCCCAGGAAAATCCTCTGGAAACACATCGGGATAATCACGTACAATCGATACATCATCCACGTTCGCCTTACCCTTATCCCGGGTATCCATAACATAGGCGACAAATCCTGAACAACTCTGCTAAAAATAACGTCTAGCCCTCGCTGTTGAACACAACATCGATCCAATCTGAGCTCTTTCCCCCTGAACCACCAACTCTCCCCCACTTGGGGTTCGAGTCTGTAACACCGTAAAAATTTAAACAATTTTTCGCATTTTTAAAAACCATATAATTTCATTCACATCCACATTTTAAAACATTGTATCATCATTATCTTAATACAAAACCCCAAGATCAAAACATATAAACTCCAGTGTGTGTGTGTACGAGTCATGCCGGCGTCTTCCCGCGATCATCGCTGGTACCTGAAACACAACACATTACACTGTAAGCATAATTGCTTAGTGAGTTCCCCAAAATACCACTCTAACACATAATAGCCACTCAAGGCTATAACTCTGTTGACCCTCTGGTCAATGTGTCTCAGTGGAACCTTCCGGTCCCAACTCTCTATGGGCCCTCTGGCCCTAACTCTATGGACCCATTGGTCCTACTCTGTATACTCCGAATCATGCATATCACATATCACAATACAACACATAAATAACATGCAAATATAATGGCACATAACTCTAGAATACACTGTCACATATCTCTGTACCACACTAGGTAAAGTATAGTGAGAAGACTCACCTCAGATGTCTCGGTAAATGTCTGACTCGGTAGAAATACGATCTAGCCTCCGCCTAATCACATAAAGTAAATATTCTCATAAATATAACTCTCGGGACTAGACTCAACCCTCTCTTGGCACCCTCAGAAGGTAAAAGACTATTTTACCCCTCTTAAGGCTTAAAGGCCACATTGTTGACCAGATCCTAAAGTCAACAGAAGTCAATGGTCAAACTTTGACTCGACTCGTCGAGTGCACTTGGGCGACTCGACGAGTCTACACGTGTCCACTAACTCTCCAGTCTCGCTTGGCACGTCGAGTCCTTCCCCTTGCTCGACGAGTCACACCTGGCATGAATCGCGGGGCCACCCCGACTCAACTCGCCGAGTCTCAAGATCAACTCGGCGAGTTCCGCTTTGAACTCCAGTCCTCTAATCCCCCTCTGACTCACTGAGTTATGCCCCCAACTCGGCAAGTCCACTCACTGAGTGATTTACGGGAAACCCTAACCCTACTCGCCGAGTCTGCCCTTGGACTCGGCGAGTTCATGCCATGCACGAACTCAAATGGCCTCCTGAGGTCAGATCTGTTCCTTGGATCCATAGATCTGAACTTCCCAAGCCTGATAAACACGTAAAGTTCAAATCTTGACATTCATGGGACGTCTAGGAGGCTTCACTAGGTGATTTAGCCCCAAAAATAACATCCTTAGCTCAACACCTCCATAGCTCAACATAAAGCAAGCTGAGATAAGCTCTTTAGACCACTATGGGTCCAGATCTGAAGTCTCAAAGTGAATAGGGGCCATATTCTCACAATTTCTTCCAATAAAGGTCATAAAACTCTACATCTATGGATTCCTTCAACAAAACAGATAAAAGGGGCGATATAATACCTCAAGGATGAAGTCTCTTGCTCGAAATCCACAGATGCACAACCTCGTTGGCCTCCTCTAAGCTGGAAACACCTTCTTCTTGCAAGAATCAACCACAAAGATCAAGAAATGGCTCCTATCCTCTCACAAACGCTCTAGCTCCTTTAGGGTTTGGTAGCCGCAAATAACGGCCCTAAGAGCCTTTAAATAGGTCCCAAACCTTGGAAATTAGGGTTTCATTAAACAGCGTGGACTCGCCAAGTCCAATCATGAACTCGCCGAGTCCAGTCATGAACCCGGATAAGAATCTGCGACCCTACTCGGCGAGTCTAAGCACCAACTCGCCGAGTCCCTTCATAACCCCCAAAAATAAAAGAATAAAATAATATACCTGGGAATCCGGATGTTACAATTCTCCCCCACTAGAATCAGAATTCGTCCTCGAAGTCTTACTCTGCAAACAACTCAGGATGTTGCTCCCGCATCTCTCGCTCCGGCTCCCAAGTCAATTCTGACCCTTTCCGATGCTGCCACTAGACCTGCACCAGAGGCACCTCCTTGTTCCTCAGAACCTTGATCTTCCGATCCCTAATCGCCACCGGTCTCCCGACATAGTTCAGGCTCGCATCCACCTGAATATCCTCTAATGGCACCACTGCCGACTCGTCGGGTATACACTTTCTCAGCTGCGACATGTGGAAGGTGTCATGAATCTGACCCAATTCCGCAGGTAGCTCCAATCGGTAGGCTACCCTTCCTACTCTCGTGATCACCCTGAAAGGACCAATATATCGGGGCCCCATCTTTCCTCTCTTCCTGAATCGGATCACTTCTTTCCAAGGAGAGACCTTCAGGAGCACGAAGTCGCCGACCTGAAATTCGAGCTCGGACCGACGCCTGTCCGCATAACTCTACTGGCGACTTTGAGCGGTCAACAACCTCTTTCTGACCTGTTGTATCTGCTCTGTCGTCTGAAGCACGATCTCCGTACTACCCATCACACGCTGCCCTACCTCTCCCCAGCAAATGGGGGCCCGACACCTCCTCCCATACAACATCTCAAAGGGTGGCATACCAATGCTCGAATGATGGCTGTTGTTGTAGGAAAACTCTGCCAAGGGAAAGTACATGTCCCAACTCCCGCCGGAATCCAACACATATGCTCGGAGAACGTCCTCGAGCGTCTGAATCGTCCGCTCACTCTGCCTGTCAGTCTGTGGGTGGTATGCGGTACTAAAATGCAGCCTTGTACCCAATTCCTCATGAAATTTCTTCCAGAATCTGGAAGTGAAACGCACATCTCGATCTGAGACAATCGAGATCGGCACCCCATGCCGCGATACCACCTCTCTCACATACATCTCTACCAACCTCTCCGCGGAAGAGCTCTCACTGATAGCAAGGAAATAAGCGCTCTTCGTCAACCTGTCCACAATCACCCAAATTGCATCGACACCTCTCGCAGTCCTCAGCAATTTGGTAATGAAATCCATGGTAATCTGTTCCCATTTCCACTCGGGAATCTCTAACGGATGCAACTTACCATGTGGACGCTGGTGCTCGGCCTTAACCCTGCGACAGGTCAAGCATCTCTCTACAAACCATGCGACATCCCTCTTTATACAAGGCCACCAATACTCCCTCTTCAGGTCCAAATACATCTTAGTGGCACCGGGATGGATCGAGAACTTCGATCGATGAGCCTCTTCCATCAAAATGGTATGCGTCCCGCCCACAAATGGTACCCATATCCGACCCTGAAATGTCATAAGCCCCCGACTATCGGTAACAAACTCCGATACCATCCCGACAACCCGCTCTCTTTTCTGGATTTCTGGTCTCACGGCCTCAGCCTGGGCCCCACGAATGGTGTCCAACACCGAAGTCATCACTGTCAATCTCAAACAAACATTTCGCATCGGGGTGCCCTCCGCCCTACGGCTCAGTGCATCGGCTACAACATTAGCCTTGCCCGGGTGGTACAGGATCTCACAATCGTAATCCTTCACCACATCCAACCATCTCCTCTGGCACATATTCAGGTTGGGCTGATCCATTAGATACTTCAGGATCTTGTGGTCCGTGTATATGGTACACCGAACCCCATACAGATAGTGACACCAGATCTTAAGGGCGAACACCACTTGCCCCAACTCCAGATCGTGGGTGGGATACCTCATCTCATGAGGCTTCAGCTGCCTCGATGCGTATGCTATCACATGACCCCTCTGCATAAGCACCGCTCCCAACCCCGATATCGACGCGTCACAATACACTACGAAGTCCTCCATCCCCTCCGGAAGGGCTAACACCGGGGCTTCGCATAGTCTCTGGCGAAGTGTTTCGAAGGAGGCCTGCTGCTCTAGACCCCATGAAAAAACAACACCCTTCCGGGTCAACTTGGTGAGTGGCACGGTGATCTTGGAGAAATCCCTGATAAATCTCCGATAATAACCAGCCAACCCTAGGAAACTCCTGATCTCGGTAGGTGACCTCTGTTGGAGTAGTGTCTAAGCCCGTAACCATATTTGGTAAATATTTGACCCAGTTGTGCATGGTCCTTTTGGGTTGTCTTCACTAAAGCAACTTGACTGGAGAAATAAATAGAGAAAGAGGTTATTATGATTTATTAATATGTTATAATAATAATATATTAAAGGAAAAATCATATTTGTTTAATTAATATTGGTCAATAATTAATTAGGAATTAATTTTGTGATCAATTGTAATTAATTAAACTAGAGGGGCTGAATTGTAATTATGTGATAGTTGCAAAATAGGGCAATGGTTATCCTTATTAAAGGATGGACGAATTCAAGGATAAGAATATCCTTAAAATCGTCCAAGGTCCAAGAGATAAGGGTTTTCAAGGCTTATCTTGTGGTTGCTTGGTGGGCAAGTAACTGGATAAGGATAAGGACTGAAACCCTAATCCCAACCCTATATAAAGACCCCTAAGGCCTTAGGATTTCGTCCACTTGATCCCTAGAGCATCTAAGGACGATTTCTACCTCCTCCCTTCTCTCTCTATAGCCTCTCCAATTGCTTGTGGTGTTTGTGAGCCATTAGAGGCACTACACTTGTGGTGCTTGTTTTTAAGACTAAGGGTTTGAAGATTTAAGTTGTTATTGCAATATAACAACAAGAGGTATGAGATCTAACCTTATATATGAATTTCGAAAATAGCATGCTACATTAGGGTTTTATCCATGTGTTCATAATGTTGTGTATCTAATAGTGAAAACATAGATCCAAATTAGGGTTGCATGCACACATAGGATTGTTTGTATAAAACCCATCAACCTCGGCACCTCCCAACTCATCACCACCTCAATCTTGGCTGGGTCGACCAATATCCCCTTCTGGTTAACGAGGTGCCCTAGGAACTGAACCTCTCGCAACCAGAAATCACACTTGGAGAATTTGGCATAAAGCCTCTCCGATCTCAGAACTCCGAGGATCTCCCTCAAATGCTCCTCATGCTGCTCTCTGGATCTCGAATACACCAATATGTCGTCGATAAACGCGATCACCGAGCGATCCAACATTGGCCTGCACACTCTATTCATGAGATCCATGAACACCGCCGGTGCATTGGTGAGTCCGAAAGGCATCACCACGAACTCGTAATGCCCATAAAGAGTCCTGAACGCTGTCTTCTGGATGTCCTCATCTCGCACCCTCACCTAATGATATCTAGACCTCAAATCAATCTTGGAGAACTAAGATGCTCCCTGCAACTGATCGAACAAATCGTCGATCCTCGGCAACGCGTAGCGGTTCTTGAGCGTTAGCTTGTTCAACTCCCGGTAATCAATGCACATCTGGTGTGAACCATCCTTCTTCTTGACAAAAAGGATAGGCGCTCCCCATGGCGAACTGCTCGGCCGAATAAACCCCTTCCCCAGCAGCTCCTGAAGCTGCGAGGATAACTCCTGCATCTCTGGAGGCGCAAGGCGATAATGCGCCTTGGCGATAGGTGCAGCCCCCGAAACCAAATCGATACTGAACTCTACCTGCCTCTCGGGAGGCACACCCGACAATTCTTCTGGGAATACATCCGGAAACTCACGCACTATCGGGACCTCATTTACTGACCTCGGTCTCTCTGAATCAACCCTCGCATCCATCACATATGCTACAAATCCCCAACAACCCTGCTGTAGACTCTGTCTCGCTCTGGCGGCCGAACAAAACGCTGACCCAGAACGTGTACTGTCTCCGTACACCGTAAGAACTCCCCCACTAGGGTCTCGTATAGTCACCAGTTGTCTCTCGCAGTCGATGACCGCTCCAACTTTACTCAACCAGTCCATGCCCACGATGACACAGACATCCCCCATCGCAATCGGAACTAAATCAATCGGGAACTCAACGCCGAAAATCTCGAGTACACATCCTCAAATCACTTCGGCGGCATACACCGTCCTCTCGTCAGCTATGGAAACTCTCAGAGGTTGACTCAACGTCTCTCGGCTAATACTGATGTGCTGACTAAAATCCAAAGATACAAAAGACCGACTCGCACCCGAGTCAAATAACACCAAGGCAGGTACAGAATTCACAAGAAAAGTACCTACGCATAACATAAAATAAACACAATATCTCAACATCAAAATAAGTACAAGAAAGGATACATACCAACCATGACATCGGGCGCCGCGCGGACCTCCTCCGCAGTCAACTGAAAGGCTCTCCCTCATGCCTTTGGTACCTCGGCCTTCACTGGCCGGCTCTCAGTAGCTCTGATAGCGGCAGGGGAAGATCCGTAAGGTGCTCCCTGGGCTGTCCCTCGCAACTGTGGACACTCTGCCTTGCGGTGTCTTGTCTGGTTGCAGTGAAAGCATACTGCAAACCCCTTGGGGCAATCCTTGGCCATATGCCCCTCCTTGCCACATTTGTAGCAAGATCCCGCTCTGCACACCCCATCGTGGCTCTTGCCGCACTTGCCACAAGTGCGGACCTTCTGACTCCCATATCTCGAATCAGCGGGCTTGGCCCGCTTGGCTGCCGGCTGAGATTGCGCCGGTCGTCGATCCCTCCCCTGAGACTCAACCTCCTCCCTAGCCTGGGTCTCCAGCTCTATGTCCCTCTTTCGGGCATTTGCCTGAAGCTCAGCAAATGTCTGATACGTCGAGTTCGCCACGAACTCCCGTATATCCCTCCTCAAAATGCTCAGATATCGGCTCATATGTGCCTGCTCAGAGGACACGTGCTCTGGGCAGAACATCGCCCGCTCATGGAACATCCTCGTAATCACTGTGACAGACTTAGTACCCTACTTGAGGGTCAGAAACTCCTGGGCCAAACGCTCCCTCTCCACCTGGGGAACGTACTCATCTCAGAACATAGCAGTGAACCTCTCCCAAGTCACTGCAGCAAGCTCAACAGGCGAATAATGTGCCGTCACAAACTTCCACCAGTCCTTCGCTCCCAAGCGAAGCTGGTTCAACGCGAACCGGACTCTCAAATGCTCTGGAGATGAGCAGGTGAAGAAACACCTCTGGTGGTTTTGTGTTGCTGAACTCCTGGAACAGCAACGCACCACCACCCTGCGGTCTAGCCGCAGCTACAACTGCAGTGGCCGCAGCAATAGCAGCATCAGAGAGAGCAACGTATCTCTCGTCAAATGTCTCTATCAGGGTGGTCTTGATAGACCCGAACATCTCTGGGATCTCAGCGCGGATGGCAGCAACCACTTCATCATGAATCATCTGGCGGAGCTCCTCGTCGCTCACACCCCCTCCACTAGTCCCTGGTCTGTGGCGCATCCCCACCATGATGCCTTTCTGAAATACAACACAAGATATCAAAGACTCGCTCAGGCGTACACACACTCGATACCCCAATCCTACTTGGTCTATGGTACCCTAAGGATTCTTACTTGGGTTGCGCACTGACCCGATGCCTTTGGTAGTACGGGCCCAATACTACCGGCCACACCGCCTCAGCATTCATCCCAAGTCCTCCTCCCAGAGCCCCAAATTCCAAGCACTCTACTTTCTTAAATAATATGCTACTCGCTAGCTGATCTCTCATAAGCTCCTCGCTGCTATCTAAACACTCTCAAGCATCCGTAGCAGCAAAACTCCTAGACTAAGGCATCATATATATCAGGCCACTCTAGTCCTAATAAGGATACCTATTCTACTCTATCATGCATAATATAGCTCATCGTAACATAATATATCTCATAACACTTATTACAAGGGTATTTTGGGAAATCAGCGTTCGGGCGCTGGCTGATCGTACACACGGCTCTGCTCTGTTTGTCTCAAAACTCTTTTTACTCTTTTTTTTTAAATTACTTTTATTATCAAAATTTTTCCTCAAATCCTTAGTTTGTGTTCAGATACGCCCGAAGATGCATCTGAATCCCTCAAACCAAGGCTCTGATACCAACTTGTAACACCGTAAAAATTTAAACAATTTTTCGCATTTTTAAAAAACATATAATTTCATTCACATCCACATTTTAAAACATTGTATCATCATTATCTTAATACAAAACCCCAAGATCAAAACATATGAACTAAAGTGTACGTGTGTACGAGTCATGCCAGCGCCTTCCCGCGATCATCGTTGGTACCTGAAACACAACACATAACACTGTAAGCATAATTGCTTAGTGAGTTCCCCAAAATACCACTCTAACACATACTAGCCACTCAAGGCTATAACTCTGTTGACCCTCTAGTCAATGTGTCTCAGTGGAACCTTCCGGTCCCAACTCTCTATGGGCCCTCTGGCCCTAACTCTATGGACCCATTGGTCCTACTCTGTATACTCTGAATCATGCATATCACATATCACAATACAACACATAAATAACATGCAAATATACTGGCACATAACTCTAGAATACACTGTCATATATCTCTGTACCACACTAGGTAAAGTATAGTGAGAAGACTCACCTCAGATGTCTCGGTAAATGTCTGACTCAGTAGAAATACGATCTAGCCTCCGCCTAATCACATAAAGTAAATATTCTCATAAATATAACTCTCGGGACTAGACTCAACCCTCTCTTGGCACCCTCAGAAGGTAAAATACCATTTTACCCCTCTTAAGGCTCAAAGGCCACATTGTTGACCAGATCCTAAAGTCAACAGAAGTCAATGGTCAAACTTTGACCCGACTCGTCGAGTGCACTTGGGCGACTCGACGAGGCTACACGTGTCCACTAACTCTCTAGTCTCGCTTGGCACGTCGAGTCCCTCCCCTTGCTCGATGAGTCACACCTGACATGAATCGCGGGGCCACCCCGACTCAACTCGCCGAGTCTCAAGATCAACTTGGCGAGTTCCGCTTTGAACTCCAGTCCACTAATCCCCCTATGACTTACTGAGTTATGCCCCCAACTCGGCAAGTCCACTCACTGAGTGATTTACGGGAAAACCTAACCCTACTCGCCGAGTCTTCCCTTGGACTCGGCAAGTTCATGCCATGCACGAACTCAAATGGTCTCTTGAGGTCAGATCTGTTCCTTGGATCCATAGATCTGACCTTCCCAAGCCTGATAAACACGTAAAGTTCGAATCTTGACACTCATGGGACGTCTAGGAGGCTTCACTAGGTGATTTAGCCCCAAAAGTAACATCCTTAGCTCAACAACTCCATAGCTCAACATAAAGCAAGCTGAGATAAGCTCTTTAGACCACTATGGGTCCAGATCTGAAGTCTCAAAGTGAATAGGGGGCATATTCTCATAATTTCTTCCAATAAAGGTCATAAAACTCTACATCTATGGATTCCTTCAACAAAACAGATAAAAGGGGCGATATAATACCTCAAGGATGAAGTCTCTTTCTCGAAATCCACAGATGCACAACCTCCTTGGCCTCCTCTAAGCTGGAAACACCTTCTTCTTGCAAGAATCAACCACGAAGATCAAGAAATGGCTCCTATCTTGAGATCAATCTCCCTCTCCCTAGCCCTCACTATCATATCCTCTAACGTCTTGCAGCTGGATCAGCTCATAATTTGCATAATATTACTCTTCAACATCTCATGATACCTCGCCTTCTTTATCTCCTTATCCACCACATACTACGGTACCAAAAGTGCCCTCTCTCTAGAAACATCACAGTGATCTCAGCCACCATCTAAGTAGTCTGGCGGAGATCCTGAAACTCTCGTGTCAACCGCTGCACCTCAATCACTGGTGCAAACTCATCCCTGAACCTGGTCAAAAGCATCCCATGTCTTCGTATCAATTGCCTGGTCACCAACTTCGCATCTCACCTCCTCCCATAAATCTCGTGCCCTATCCTTCAGAAGATAGGAAACAAGTCTGACGTTTGCCCCCTCGGGGCAACTGCTGGTGCGGAAGGCATTAGAAACATCAACTAACCACCTCCTGCTCACTATCGGGTCCTTCGCCCCATGATAGTCTGGAGCTCCTCATGCTCAGAAATCCCTGAAGGTCAAAGAATGCACTCCCACCAATGCCACCATCTCAGAATGAAACGAGCACAACCACTTATCCAAAATCTCCAAAATGCCCTCCTTGACCGTAGCAAAGATCATAGGAGTCTGCTCAAGAATGTAACATATAATATAAGACGAAATGAACTCCCACGTCTGATCATTCAACTACTCAGCTCTAGAACCTAAGCCCGAGCTCTCTCCAGCACCAGAACTGCCAACATGTTTTCCCCGTAGAGTCACCATACTAAAAATAGAACATATAAATCGTCAAAATAAGCATCAGAATATATCAAGGGATCACAAACTCTACTAGCTTCCTGGTTTCATTACAACTCTCCTTGACTCGAGTATGGATCCTCTGCTTCCAATAGTACGGTCTCATACTACCTTCCACATCTATTCGTACTTGCCTAAAGGATTGCCTTGAATCCGCCAAGTCACCTTATATCTATACAATCAACCCTCATCAAGACAAGGTTCCAACACTAGATCTCATCCTAGGTTTTCCTAGGGCAAACTCCATACCACTCTTCGCCATCAGCTGTAGAAGGAACTCCCGCTAACTTCCTCTAACTATCTCACAAATACAATTACATATCACCAAAATCAGATAATTCTTCGAATGAGTGGTCTCACACTACAACGGTTGGACTCAAACAAGAACTACATAATAGAGTTAAAACCTAACCTTCTAAAATTATTTAGTTCCCATAATATGTAACTTAGCATATTCGATTACTAGTTAGTTGAAGCTAGTGAGAACTCCTAAAAAGCACAAAGCAAGCAACATTCAAGCATCAAGTAATCAGAACCAAGCATCACCTAATCAGGCCATCCTATCACTGACTGATCAGTACTAGCATGCAAGTCTACAAGCTCATACAATAGGCATATAAAGGCATCACTCCTAGAATTCTATCGTGCAAATATTGAGCAAATCCTTAGCCCTAACTAGCATGTGATTCATAGATTCACTGATTAAATCATATAAGATAACATGTATAGGTATTTTGGGAAAACTTACTAGAGCTCGGTCGATTGCATGCACCACACCCTTTCTTGTTTTAGAAACCCTTTTCTTAAAAATACACTTCTTTTTAAAAAACTTTACCAAATCCTCAGTTTGAGTTCAGACACACCCAAGAGTATGTCCGAATCCTTCAAACCAAGGCTCTGATACCAACTTGTAACGTCCCAAAAATAAGACCCAAAAATTTCATTTTTGATTTAATAAAAACATTAATCCAAACATTGTCATACAACCCCAAAAGATCAAAGTATGTCACTAAATCAAAACATATTAGATTAAATTTCAAAATGCAGAAAAAGGTGGTGTGTGCTCTGCAATCATGTCAGGCTCTTCCCTTTTGATCTTGAAGTGCCTGAAACATAAACTGAAAACCGTAAGCATAAGGCTTACTGAGTTCCCCAAAATACCACGTAACATACATAAATAAATACATAATGGGTCCCACCCATACTCGAATAACAGGCCCCACCCACTGAGTATAACGGGCCCCGATCAAACTCGCATAATGGGCCCCGCCCAACATACAAGTCATATAAGCAAATACACATATAAGAGTCACACAGACATCTAGTATCCTATCCAAGGTTTTGAAAACCGGACCGGAGACCGAACCGGTCGTCTTACTGGTTCGATGGTTCAGGTGGTCCAACCGGTCGGACCGGTCTCAAAAACCGGAAAAACCGGATGATGTCATAATTATATTTAATTATATAAAAAATACAAAAAATGAAAAAATTAAATATTTTTTAAAATTTCCGGTTTTGACCGGTTTTACCGGTTCAACCGGACCGGTTTTTACCGGTTCGACCGGTTTTCACCGGTTCAAACGATTACCGGTTTTTTGGCCTTTAAGAACCGGATCCGGGACCGGTTCCCGGTTGAACCGGTCGAACCGGCCGGTCCGGTCCGGTTTTCAAAACATGGATCCTATCATAACTGATCATGGGCCGGCATTGGTGCCTTAGACCCGCTAAAATGGTGAGGAAAATCACCTCGCACTGTTGAATCTCATAGAAAAATCTTTGGCTGCTGGCCCGCTAAAATCCCTGTGCTATCACAAAATAACATCCCATTAATAATTAGATCCCGACTCACATTAAGAATCCAAACTAGGGTAAAATGACTTTTTCCCCTTTCCTTAACTTGGCCCAAGGCCAAAGCCCAATCCAAATGTCCAAAAAGCCCAAGTTCCAAAATAATCATCTAAGGCCCAAATATGGCCCAATTTTCCAAAGTGGACCCAAACCCCTTCATGGGCCTTCAACCAAAGGCCCAATAAAATATCCTTATCCCAAAGTAATATTTTGATAGCCCAACAATGCCCTAATCATCTAGAGTCCAAACATGGCCCAACACTGTGAGCCTAAACATTTCGAAGCCCATCTGCTGAGTATGCGGGGCGTACTCAGCTCGTACGCTAAGAGTACTCGCTTTGTGGCTTGTACGCATGGCGTGCCATCTTATACACCCAACGTACTACCAAGTTTCGTCATTCAGCACTTATTCGGTTAAGACTTCGACTTAAATCTTAGATCTGACTTCCCTAAGGTGGTTTATCACGTAAAGTTGCCAACCTTACGTGCATGCATGGCTTAATGTGGCTCTAGAGCTCAAAAGAGCTTAGTAAATGACTTAACACATGCATGAGACCAAAACCACCATAAAGTTTTCACCTTTATGATTAAGAAAGCCTTAATATGCCAAAATTTACAAGGATAAGCTCCATAAACGACCTTAGCTCACAAAACCAACCAAAAGGGACCAAAATAGCCACAAGCAAGCTAAGGTATAGATCTATGAAATGAGATGACAAGATTTGAACTTTATACCTCAAAAGTCATGAAATGAAGGTGCAAAAGATGGATCTCTAAGCTCCTCTCCAGAGAATGAGTCTGCAAGCTTCTTCTTCTACCACTTCAAGATGGACAAAACCCACAACTGATCAAAACAATAGCTCTAAAGCACCACACAAAGGCAAGGGACGAACTAGGGTTTTCAAACAGTGGAGGTTGGTCTAAAATGTCCAGGAGGTGAGTTAATGAGGCTTAAATAGGGCACAAACCCTAAAAATTAGGTTTTGCCCCTAGCCAACATACACCTATCGTAACCCACGTACGCCCATCGTGCATGGTTCGAACCCGCGATCAAGACTCTGCTAGTACACCAAGCATACACTATGGTACGCCCCGTGGACTAGCCATAAGTACCACAAATGCAATGTTTTAGCTAAGAAAGGCTAAATATGACACATACCCAATCCAAGTGTTACACTTTGGAAGCTTTATTAAGTTAGTTACATGTTGGTAGGATCTGTTCAGTTTCAATTAAGGCGTGGGATCTTTGTTTGGTCCATTCATAAGGACATTTATGTTAGCGGTTGAGGTTCATCGTTTCGGTTAGATCTACCCAGGGATGGACGCAGGAATTGACACTAGGTGTTGCCGAATTTTTTTTTCCAGTCAAACAAAATATAAAACCAAAAACTAATTCATTACGTCTAATACAAATAAGCGATCCATTACATAAAAGTTAAAAACATAACAACAATTTATCATTTATTACAATTTAAATTTGTCCTCTTCGTGCGGACATCTTTTGAAACTGTTCCATTACCTTTTCATTCTCAACTTTCACAAGTGCTTCGGTCTCAACATAGCAAAGCAACGCATCATTCAAAAACTCATCGCCAATCTTGTTGCACAAGTCGGTCTTCAAGAGCTTCATCTTTGAAAAACATCTTTCTATACTAGCGGTTGCTACGGGTAATATCAAAGCCAACTTTAAAAGCTTATAAACCAAAGGATAAGACCGATGTTTCCTCATACTAACCATTAAACGAGAAAGCTCAGAAATTCCTTTCAAAGTGGTAAAATGCTCATCTTTGATGGAAGAGTGGTAAAATATCTCAAGTTGTCCTTCAAGATCTATCAAATCCGAATCATCAAAGTCATACTTGTACAACTTAGCCAACTTCAACAACTTTGATTTGTGAAATTGTGAAAATGAATCACAAGGGCTCAAAGCACCCATGTATTCTAGTAACTGGGTGCTTGTTTCACTAAATCGATCTCGATATTCAGTCAGTTGCATATCCACCACCGTGTTGAAGATTTCAACCTCAAAGTGAAATCTATTGGTCTTTGTGGTCGTACGGTTTCTAGAACCAATATAAAAATCCTACATTTCCAGAGTAGCAATATTGTGTGTTTGACAAAAAGAGGATACCTTTGGCAAAATGCTAGCAAACCCCGTGTCTCTTAAAGATTGCAATGCGTATATTGTCCCTCTAACCATCGAATCCGCTTCTAAAATGTCTAGATATTTTTTTGAAATTGCTTTGATAATATACCCGTGAGGTGTAAAATGTCATACATCATATATAAGTAAAACACGAACTCATAAGATTTAAAATATGCTAAGATTCCTGATGCTTGTTGGTGGTTTGCCAATGACCCTCCATCCACTTTCACAAATTCTAAAACCACAAGAACATCCGCAAACAACTTCATAAGACTTGTGAGTGTGTTGAAATGTGAAACCTATCTTGTATCCCCTGCCCGAACAAGTGTAGTCTCTTGATTTAACCCTCTTCCCGTTTCAAGTTCACCACTACACAAGCCTTTTTGCACCCTTTGTCTTGCTTGTTCCCGTAGCAAGTCTTTTCTTTTACACGAGGCACAAACAACATTAACCACCAACGAAATTTGCTCAAAATAGTCACTAACACCATCATGCTTCTTTGCTACAGCTACAACCACTAATTGAAGTTGGTGTGCAAAGCAATATACATAAAAAGCTATGTCATTCTCTTGTAATATCAAAGCTTTCAAACCATTGAATTCCCCTCGTAGATTGCTAGCCCCATCATAACCTTGTCCTCTTATCTATTAAAAAAAATTGAAAAATATATAAATAATATAAAACAAAGCTAATTAAATTAAATTTAAGTAACAAAAAATTAAAGAATAAATTACATGACTAAAACTCAACTTATTACTTGTAAGTACTTTATTTAAGGCGTTTTTGAGTGTCAAAGAGGATATATCCTTCACGTGCACAACTCCAATGAATCTTTCCTTCACAAAGCCAAGATTATCAACATATCGCAAAACAATAGCCATTTGTTCCTTTTTTGAGACATCGCAAGATTCATCAACCAATAAAGCGAATACATCTTGACCAATCTCTTGACGAATACTCAAAAGTACTTCTTGTGCAAAACATTGCACAAGTTCTTTTTGAATTTTAGGGAAAATAAGTTGATTGTTTTTAGGAGCATTTTCTAAAGTATTGTTGAAAATATCTTCACTAGTCTCTCGAATGGCTTTTAACACTTCAATGTAAAACCCTCTATTTTCCGAGTTAACCGACTCGTCATTACCACGAAACGGTAAACCGATTTTCAATAAAAGCCTAACAACAATAATAGAAACACGTAATCGAGCTTTATATTTATGGTCCTCCGCTTCGGTTTGCCTCCTCAAGACTACATTAATAGCTTGTTTTTCTCTCAATAAAAAGTCACACTTTTCTCTTGCTTTGTTGTGAAAACTATCAACACTACCCACATGAGTCCGAAATGCATTTTTTTTATTCCAAGTATCAAAACCTTGAGAAACAAATGCATCTATCCCTCCTCTTTGTCCCATGAGGTCTCCACATACATAACAATATAAACAATATGCTTTTTTATTTTTCACACTATATTCCAACCAATCAAAATCGTCAAACCATGAAGGAACAAAGCTTCTTAATCTATCACCTATTTTCTTTTTTGGAAACTTGTGTAGCCTTATTTGACAAGGTCCTTGAAGCAAATATTCCCTTATTACATCATCTCTTATATTTGAGGCATAACTTGTAATCATTGGCCTATCCGCCGGGTCCTTTGGAAGATCTTTCAAATACCATCATTAGTTTCATTAGAGCATGGTGTTTGTGGAATTGCATTAGAGACCGAAGGAATAGATTGGTTGGTGATTGGTGTTTGGGAAGATCCTTCACCACTTTCATTAAGATTAGGTCTTGGTCTTTTGGTAAGAAAACCACCAAGGGTAACCTACAATTCAACATTAAGCTAAATAACTAATAGTTTCACCAAATCATCCAATAGCTTCAATCAAAAGTCAAAACATAGAAATTACACCAAATCAAAATTGAATTTCAATAAAGACAATATGACATAGCAATTTTATTTCACCAAATCAATCAATAAGTCAATAACATCAATGAAAACATAGCAATTTCACCAATTCAAGATAAAAACATAGCAATTTCAACCTAAACAAATTGGTAAAATTTCAATTTTCAAACACTTACTTGTTTCATTCTTATCTAGGGCTTGGTCACTTGGAGTCGAATTGAACAATTGGGAATTGAATTTTGCTACTCAATCAACAAGATACTCAAGAAATTAGAAGGAATTAGCAATGGAAGCATCAAGCACCAAGCAAGTCTTCGTGAATCGTGAGTGAAGGCGTGACTCGTGAGGGCTAAGGCGTGCGTCACAGTCGAAGTCTCGAAGTTGACTTCACTATGTCGATGGTTTTTTTTTTTTTTTTGCTTTCTGTTTTGCTACTCGCCACACGCTTTTTTGCCATTCTCCCAATTAGATCAAAAGATCCAATTATCCAAATGAGCTTTGGGCTACACTAGTTTTTTTTGGGCTAAAATTAATCGGCTTTTTGGACTACTAATTGATAAGTCTAAGTTATAAATATATTTTTGGGCTTTGTTGATCCAATTGGGTGGCAATTTTTTTTTCGTAGTTGCCAATTTTTTTTATGTAGTTGCCGATTTTTTTACGTAGTTGCCAATATATATAAAAAAAAGTTTTTGAACAAATTTACCACTGCATATACGAAAACTAGGTGTTGTCGGTGCCACACCGGGCACCTCTACAATACCGTCCCTGGATCTACCGATACATCATCTTTTGGGTAAGGTTGTGAGGAAGGAGGAATACAGTAGATCTTGGGTTGGTTATGTTTTTACCTTAGGGGTGTATATGGACTGAGTAAGATAGCATGAGAACACTTGGTCTGAATTTATTCGTATGGTTGTTATTTGGTTAGTAGACTTTTATTTGGAGTAAGAATACAACCTCCTATCTCATTTGTTGGTTGTGTGTGACATGTTCTCGTCTAAATTTGTGTTGGTAGCATCCTATTCTGTAATATGAATTATGTGTTATAGTAGGGTTTGACTCATGATGTGCTTAATTAGTGATTGAGAGGGATGTTGATTGGGTTCCTACAAGTTGGTATGATGATGGTTGAGTACCTTTAGGCCCATGTGGTACTGTTCGTAAGCCTTCATAACAGTGATGGAATAGCGGAAAGATTGGCGTAGCATTGTGACCTTATCGTTTTAGTGCTTAGAAGGTGTCATAATGTATTGTTAACCAGTGGATGTATGATTAACATGGAAGGGATCTGGTAGTCATTTTATTGAGACTCTTCGGTCTCAGATCGTTAGTCTTATTGGTATGTTTGGGTGTGAGTGCATTGTTGAGAGTCGGGAGACTCAGTGACCAGCTGGTTTGGATCACGTGGGTAGTAAAAGATTGTTGGGAGTATTAATTCTACATCGGAAGTCTCCTGCCGAATGTTTATGTTATGAACCCATTTTTTTATAGGTTGCTTATTAGGAGTTTGGTTAACAATGTTGGGTATTGGCTCTGAAATCTCGAGTCATGAAGTTCGTGTAAACGCCTCGAGTGATTTGTTAGGTGGATGTGCACCTGGTCTGATGAGTGATTTGGATGCAACATGAGATGCTTGGATGAATGATCATTATGCTCGCGGGAGAAATGAGTTGAAGATGACTTTTCAGGAAGTCAAGTGTATATTTAAGGTTTTTGGGCACAATTTCTGGATTTGAGAGTTGTTCGAAATTCACGATCGATGTCTTTTAGTATTCTTTTTGCATGATTTGGTGGTGTTCCTATTCAGGGACTGGGGGTAGGTACAACATATGGATGATCATCAAACTTAGGGTATCGTTTTTGAAGTTGAGACTGATGGGTTCCTGGTTCCGGGATACATATTGATGGAGTTGATTTTCGGTGTAGTTTTTAAGAGTTTCCGGTATGAGTGGTTCTCACTTGAAGTTGGCTCTTACAGTTATGGTTGTGGTTGAGTATTTTCAAGTTATTGGTTGTTTTCTTTATAGTTGTGAGTTTCCGAGTGATCTCTCGACTTCTCTATGTAAATTCCTTGATTTAGAAGGGGTTAGAGGGAGATTTTGGACTATGTTGATGTTAATTTCAAAGATTCTAACCAAGACGAATTTTGAGGACGAAATCCAGTTTAAGTAGCGGAGAGTTGTAACATCCTATTTCAAGAAGTTTCTTATTTCGGGATTGTGGACAATAAATGGATCAAGTAAAGGCCTTGAGCTTCAATGGAATGGTGTTTAGAACTTATTGGATGATGATATATTAGATAGTGATTAAATCCTTGGTTTGTGCCTTGAAGTCAAAGGGTAAAATGGTAAAAGTGATGTTTCTGTAACATCCCAAATTTTCAATAAAAATTTTCCTTTTTAAGTGATGAAATCGTTTCCATAAAATATAAAATTCCAACCACATTTGTTTTCAAAATCCATAACATCAACAATTTATTCATAATATCAAAGTGTCCCCAAATAAAATGTTGCAGAGTACATGCCGCGCCATCATGCTGGGCTCTTGCCCTTAGAACCTGAAGTACCTGAAACAACCAACAAACTGTAAGCTAACCCTTAGTGGGTTCCCCATAACATACCCCTTACAATGCACATAATCACATAAATCATATCATCCATATAAGCTACATAACCCATGCATATAAACATATAAGGATGGCATGGAAACCCTCCAAGGTCTTACATCGGGTGCCACTAGAACCCCCATGTGGTCTTAATTACCTTCCATGGGAACCCCCACATGGTCTTCTTAACCACAGAAATGTCACATAAGCTAAACATGTAAACAAATAGGATGCCATGAAAACCCTCCAAGGTCTTACACTGAATGCCATGGGAACCCCCGCATGGTCTTAGTCCACTACCACGGGAACCCTCCGGGGTCTTCCATGCGAGTATTACACAGACAACTAGCATATCACATATCACGTAATAAACTATCATTCCACATAACACATAATGGGCCAGCCTTGGTGCCTTCGACCCATTGGTATGGTGAGGAGACTCACCTTAGTCTGCTAAACACGAAAGCTGCTCGCCTAACAGTCTGAAACCACCCGCGCTGAGCAATAATACCATTAACCCAAAATTAGGATTGAATATAATTTAATTAAAGAACCCAAGTACCTAAGCCCAAGTCCTTTCATAATGGCCCAAGAGTCTTCCCTTGCTAATGGTCCCAAATTCCATGTTCAAAACTATTAATGAGCCACATGGCCCAACCAAAACAACTATGGCCCAAATAGATTCATCGGACCACTAACCCAAAATATGACTAGGCCCAAAACTAATTAAGGCCTAAAGAGTCTACAAGCCCACGCGAAGCCGAAAACCAACTGGGGTGCGTACGCCAAGCGTACCTCTTTAGTACGCTTTGCGTACTAGCTCCTCAAGCCGTACACACTGCGTACATGCTACTACGCGTGGCGTACAAGTCAGGCATGCACAAACAACCATTAAGCTCTTAATGCTTGGGAGATGAATGTCCAGCTTTAGATATGAGTCCATTAAGATGTTCTAATGCATAAAGTTGGCAACTTTATGCCCTTGCATACTCCATATGTTCCCAACAAGCCCTTATAACCCATTAAGACCTTTCCAAGGGTCTTAACTCATGCATGAGGTCAAAACACTCATCAAGACTACATTTTTATGGTATGAATGAACTAAGGGACCTCATATCTACTCTTTCCAAGCTCTGGAGTTGCTCAAACTCCCAAGATATGATTCATGAACACAAAAAGGGACAATATTGAAAACCCTAGCTCAATCTAGTGAATAAGATAGCGAGATTAAGACTTTATACCTCCAGAAGCTCTTCAAGGTGAACTAGATGCAGGTTCTTGAAGCCCAATGCCACACAAAGCTTGCTCAGTAACTTCTTCTTCTTGAATAAGCTCGAAAATGTCCACCAACACCCTTTTATGCTCGAAAATAACACTCTTAAAGGAAAAATGAGATAAAGGGATGAAATGAGACTCTAGAGGCTGATTAGGGTTCAGTCCAAATGGCTTAAGGATGAATAAATATGTCTCAAGTCTGGGTTTTAGGGTTTTTGTACTCTGTCGCGTACGCCATGCATATCTATATGCACGCCCCACATACACAATATTACTTCGCGATCCTTCTTCCATAATACGCTAAGCGTACACTTAGGTACGTCCAGCGTACAAAAGGGAACATTTTTTCCAAAATAGATAATTTCAAGGATTAGAATGATTTACCTGATTTGGAGTGTTACAGTTTCCGACTTCTATCACGAATTATGGATTTTAGTTCGACATGTGTTAAGCCAAATTTCACTAGATAGAAGTATGGGGCTCGTCAATACTTTCTATGGATATTAAGATTGCCGAAAATGGAGTTGAAACGAAGATGTTATGACTATTTGAAGTTAGAGTGAAAATGGGTGAAAACTCGTTCTCACGAGGTGAGAAATAATTCTCACGGCGTGAGAGTGCTCACGACGTGAGAGTGCTCACGAGGTGAGAATTTATTCTCACGACATGAGAACTATGCAGCCCAAAGCCCATAAAAGTTTTAGGATTTGCAAGGTATTTAAATGTAAGGGTTCATGTTTTAGGGTATTTTTCTTTGCCTCCATCATATCTAGAACCTCTAGGGAGAAACCCTAGCCTCCACTTTCAAGATTTAAGCCTCGCATCTCCTCTCTCATCCATTTTTAGAGTTTTTGGTGGTTTTGGAGCAATGTTTTCATGCAAGATTGACCCTTGAAGCTTGGAAATTGAAGATCTCAACTTTCATCTACCTTCTAGACCCTTGTAAGTTATAAAGTGCCAAGATTTATTGCATATTCACCTCAGATCTAAGTGTATTTGGTGTTTTGGTCCATTTTAATAAGTTTTAGTGAGATTTGGGGATAAAGCTTGAAACTTTATTACTCTCCAAGGTCTCAAGAGCATTGTATGTTTTAGATTTGGACTCCAACGCCCTTTTGATCAGTTTATAATGCTTTCTTGGACCTTTTGGACTAGGAAAGTTTTGATCTTTTGCCTTCCCTTTTAGCCATGCAAGTTATCTTGGTTATTTTGGTTATTTTGGGGTAATAAAGTTTAGATCTTGAAAGTTTGAGACAATATTATGGATAAAGTTTGAAACTTTATCCATCTAAACATCATGTTGATTTAGATCTAAAGGTTGGAGACTCGGACATAATGGATTTAGTTGAGAAAGATGCATTCTTGGTCCCTTTGAGACTTAAAGACTGAAACTTGGTTGGTTGGACCATCCTAATGGATAAAGTTGAAAACTTTATCCATTATGACGCTATTTAGGATCTAGATCCGAGATTGTGGGTCTTGTTGTGAAGAGATTAAACACTTAATGAAGAGATTAAACACTTAATGAAGATTTTGGCCTTCTAACCAGATGTTACAACGTGACATAGGATGTGTCATGGCGTGATGGTGCCTAGATTCATGATTGTTTTTTCGTTTCATTCTCACAACGTGACCAAGGAATGGTTACGACATGACGTTGACTTTAACCGTTGACTTTTTGACTAGTTTAACTTTTGGTCAAACTTAGGTAGAATTGAGTATTTGACTAAGGATTAGTCTCGGTTTGGTTTTAGGAAGTTTGGATTGGTTGTTCTGATGCTGAGATAGCTGTTGGGATTCTGTTGAGTGGTTCAAGTGAGTTTTCCTCACTGTACTTGTGGGTCGAAGACACTAAGGCTGGACCATTGGGTTGATAACTCGTTATATTGATTGATGATATGTTGAGTATGCGGTAGATATGTATGATTATATGATACATGATGATGGGCGTTAGACTGGTAGATCGGTAGGACTACCTGTGATTACCAGCTGTATGATTATCTGTCTGCTGAGTATGTTTGTTATTTATTTTGTGTCGACATGTTATGTTGGTTGAGACTGTACTGTTTTGTGCTCTCAGTCAACATACCAGGGTAATCCAACCAAGAGATTGTGGACCCAGTACGTTATATGCAGGGCAATCCAACTGGGAGGTCGTGGGCCAGGGTAATCCAACCGAGTGGTTGTGGATGAAGTATGTTATATATATATATATATATATATATATATATATATATATATATATATATATATATATATATATATATATATATATATATATATATATATGGCAATCCAACCGGGAGGTTATAGGCCAGGGTAATCCAACCGGGAGGTTGTGGACCTAGTATGTTATATGCGGAGCAATCCAACCGAGAAGTTGTGGGCCAAGGTAATCCAACTAGGAGGTTGTGGACCCAATACGTCATATGCGGGGCAATCCAACCGGGATGTTGTGGGCCAGGGTAATCCAACCAGGAGGTTATGGACCCATTACGTTATATACATTTGACCCTACTTACCTTACTACATATGTTGAGTTGGTTTTCTTATCGCCTTGATGACAATCGATCAACTTTATGTTAAATAATAAATATATAAAATCAAAAGATTTTTTTAGGTTCTTGATTTATCTGAATCAAATTATGTTAGATACCAAGACAACATACAATCCATATAATATTATGACGGTTAAAGGAGTCATCCTATGGAAATTTCCTAAACAAAAACTTATAGCTTATCTTGAGGTATCAAATTACGGGTTGTGTCTATAAAATTTATCACTAAGTTATGAGTAGTAGATGACATTAACAAGCGATTGGATATTTGTTGTGACAAAAATCGAGCTACTTTAACAAAAATAGCTTGACAAATTCGAATTTTATGGATATCCATGAGAGAGTTCAGGGTTAAAATTTTTCAATATAAAACATAAGAAACGATTTAATGCTGACAGACCCACTAAATAAAGGATTATTGTATAAGATATTTCATGAGCATGTTTTTATTGGCGTTGTTATAAATAATACATTAGTTTGGTGGGAGTCATTATGGATTATGTGTTTTATCAAGAAGTTTTATTATGAGATTTTACAGAATAAAGTTCATGATATATTTTATCATTGTCCTAAATTCAAGAACTTGCAGTATATATGTTGCAAAATGAATTGACCTTGCTAAAAACTACAATTGGACCAATTGAAAATAGACATACATAAGCTTATATTACATATCATTTTCATCCATGTTTTATATAAGTCATTGAGTGTGTATGTATGGTGATCATGGTTGTTTAATCATATTATAAATATATGGCTAAAGTCGTATTGGTTTGATAGTTATACATAAGAATGACCAAATTGTTTTAAAGGAAATACACTGAAAGTGAATAATAACGCACATAAGAATTTGTAATATAGTTTCAAGCATATATAGTCCAAGTGTGAGACTGTTAGAATCTCAATAATAAATATAAGTTCTTAGAAATCTATATATCTATATATCTATATATATATATATATATATATATATATATATCTTATAAAGCTAGCATTTTTCCTTGAACCTCATGCATTTGAAACTCTCATGCATTTTTTCTTTCACCACATTCATTTGAAACTCCCATGACTTTTCAATTTCTTTCTAATAATAATTATAATTGGTTAATAAGGTTAAATAAAGACAAAATTGCAAAAATGGTCCCTGTGGTATGAAATTTTTTGGGGTTTTAGTCCAAACCTCGAGTTTTTTGGATTCATGGTCCTTTTGGAATGGTTTGTATGTGGAAATAGTCCCCGGATTTAACTTCCGTTAAGTTGTTGTTAACCCCCTCATGTGCCTCACATATGAGGGTATATTTGTCATTTCACTTCTAAGGGACCATTTTTGCAATTGAAAAAAATATATCTCCATTTTTTTTAAAAGAAATTAATACTTATTTATTTATTTTAATAATTAAAAAATAAAAGATCTCTCTCTCTCTCTATCTCTCTCTCTCTCTCTCTCATTTAGGATTTGAAGAAAAAACCCAGATTGATTTCTTCAACTCCATATCTCCTTTATCTGTTCTAAAATCAAAAACTCTATAGAAAGAAATTTACAACCTGCAATTATGAAGGAGAAACACACACAAGCAAAAAATGCTCTTCAATCATAGCTAAAATCATTGAAAGATTCGGGTGTTTTCAATCAAAAACAGTAAATGTCATATTCCCCATGTCAAAAACAAGCAAATGATTTACCAGCAGTCGACTACAATCAAAATTAGGTAAACCATTTTCTACACCTTCTATTACCTCGTGTCTTGACAGAAACAATCTTAATTTAACACAGTTAGCCCAAGACAATTCCAAAGCTAGAAGAACTTGTCTTCCATATGTATACAAAGACTCCAGATTCCCAACTCAGACACCGATTGACATATTATTGTCTTCGATTGAGTCAAACATCTGGTTTGTAACCACAATCGCAATCCCACGATGCCTAGTGTGTGAATTTAGAATGGATGAGATCTTGAAGAACAATGAGGACCATCGCTTCAGATCTATTAGATTGTTTTCAAAATTGCTTCTAAATAAATCAGCAATCGAATCTCACAATCAAATTGATATCTAACCGGGTTTCCATACATGATAATGAGAAATATGAGGGAATAAAAGGAGTTACAGGAGAGAAATTGGGGGATAACATTTGGGCCTGTGTGCTCTGGTTCAACATTCAATTTCCATTGCAAAAACGAAGAAGATTAGATCACATAGAGCTTATGGCCGAGTTATCTATAAAGATCTTAGGTGGGATATCGATAGGCATCCTTCTCAAATTGTTACAGAGCATAAGTCTAGTGAATTATAGGTATCCCATTACTGAAACTTTATTGAATTTGATTAAAAAGTTCATAATTTCTTGTATTTGCAGGGAAATGATGTTAATGGTGGTTGTAATTCGGGTTTTAACAAGCTTATGGATGATGGGTCGTTGAATCATGATGAAAAAGCTCATGTTTTAGAAACGGTTGATGATGAATCCATGGTTTGTGATGAGTCTCTGGCAAAAGCAAACGTAGAAGAAGAAGATACAAGATTACTTTTTGGAGAGAGAGAGAGAGAGAGAGAGAGAGAGAGAGAGAGAGAGATCTTTTATTTTTTAATTATTAAAACAAATAAATAAGTATTATTTTTTTTAAAATGGAGATATTTTTTTCAATTGCAAAAATGGTCCCTTAGAAGTGAAAAGAAAAATATACCCTCATGTGGGAGGCACATGAGGGGGTTAACAGCAACAACTTAACGGAAGTTAAATCTAGGGACTATTTCTACATACAAACCACTCCAAAAGGACTATGAATCTAAAAACTCAAGGTTTGGACTAAAACCCCAAAAATTTGCATACCACGGGGACCATTTTTGCAATTTTGTCTTAAATAAATATCAAACCTAAAGTGTAATCATATATAAATAATATCTTTACTTCTACTTATAAATTTATGTTTTTTAACTTTTAACATATTATAATTAATTTGTTAGTGCTAATATATTGTTGGATATAAACCATTATCATTTTAAAGATACAATTTTGGAACAATTTTTATAAAATACTTAAATTATTAATTTAAATATAACATTACAGGATCAACTTAAATACATATTTTAGTTTACCTTAAACAACCCCAAAAATATTTTGTAAATAGTTAAAAGTGATAAATTGTAATGTCTTTCTAATAATGATTATAAGTTGGTTAATAAGGTTAAATAAATATCAAGCCTAAAGTGTAAGCATAAATAAACTAAATTTTAATTTTAAAATAATATATTTACTTCTACTTATAAAGTTATGTCTTTAACTTTTAACATATTATACTTAATTTATTAGATTTAAAATGTTGTTGTATGTAAACCACCATCAGTTTAAAGCTACAACTTTTGAACAGTTTGGACAAAAATACTTAAATTGTTAATTAAATATAACATTACAGTGTCAACTTAAATATAAATTTCATTTCCACTTAAAAAAATATTTTGTAAATAGATAATAGTGATAAATTGTAGTGATAAATGCAAAAACTAAACTATAATCTCAATTTAACTAAAATATTTCCTAAAGATATTTTTATAGTCGTTAAAAGTTTTCAAATAAGTAGCTTAAAATAATTTACAGTAACAATAGTTAAAAATAACTCTATATAAATGATTATATTGTTACATTTAAAATCAAAAAACAATGTTTGATGTTTTAAATAATTATAATGATAGAAATTAAAACATTAAGCAAATAAATTTTAAAAAATTAATTAACAATAATAACAACTATAAGTAACATTAAACCTGTAACGATCAAAAATTTCAACCAATTTAAAATTTTCGAAAACAACCTGATTCCATTAAAGTTATCATAAAAAGGTTTTCAATACAATTTATCTTAAATATTCCCAGAATCTCATCACAACATAGACACGAGGAGCGGTACGATCACGCCTTCGCCTTGCCACGGTCTCCTGAAGAACCTGAAAAACATTAAACCACAACTGTAAGCCCGAAAAGCTTAGTGAGATATCCCCAAAATACCAACCACATATACCATACACGCATAACATGCCATAACATATCCGATCACAGAACAGCCATGCACTTCGGGTCTACTGTGGGACTGGTCCGCCGCACCGGCCAACAATCCACCTGGTCCACCCTCCGAGTCTAGCCATATACCTCGAGTCTACAGTGTGATTGGTCCGCCCGCACCGGGCCTTCAGTTGGCCTGGTCCACTCTCCGAGCCTCGGCACGTCTGGTCCGTCCTCTTGGAGCCTACAGCCTATCCGGACCGCTCGCTGGGCCTTCGGGACAACCGGTCCGCCCTGGGTATCTTGGCCTACAGCACAAAGCAGGACCCGCCTCAACCCAACTCCAGTCCAAACAACCATGTGCACATATACATACACTCATATAGCAATTCACAGTCAACAAGCAAATCAAACAGATCACATAACATATCATCATCCTAACCAGGATACCGACCTAACCGGTCACTAGCATAGCATCACCCTATCTCTCAGGATACCGATCTCAATCAGGTCTCTAACGTATACCATCCTAGCTATCAGGATGCAAACATATCAAAGCAAAAACATAACAACAACTACCCGGATCTCAATCCGATAAGGGCCGACCTTGGTGCCTTAGACCCTGTTGATATAGTGAGGATAACTCACCTCGATACTGCCGACTGAACAGATAACCCAAGCTGCTCCGATCACTGATACGATCTCCACCAATGGACAACCACCAAGGCACTGAACTCAAAACAATTACCAAAATGCCCCTGGAAACCCCTGGTCAAAGTCAAACTCAACCCTTGATTGACTCTACTCGCCGAGTTAACCCGATGACTCGCCGAGTCCCCATGCTCAGAATTCCCCCAATCTGCGACTCAACTCGCCGAGTCACCACGAGACTCGCCGAGTCCAACAACTCTGAGTCCACTCACACTCAACTCACCGAGTCATCCCTTGACTCACCGATTCACGGCTCAACCAGAAAAGATTGGGACTCTTCGACAAGACTCGCTGAGTCCAAGAACAAACTCGTCGAGTCTAAGGCTATCTTCAACCTACTCGCCGAGTTGTTCTTCCAACTCGTCGAGTTCCAGGCCATCTTCATCCAACTCGCCGAGTTGTTCTTCCAACTCGTCGAGTCCCAGCCTATCTTCAAGAAACTCGTCGAGTCTACCCATGTGACTCGCCGATTACCACCGGTCTGAATCTATACAGAAGCATTCCAGGCCATGCAATTGATCCAAAACATAGATCTAGCCTCCTACAACCCATTCATCACGTAAAGTGGCAAACTTTACGTGAATCCAAAGAGATCTAGGCCTTTTACACTTTAGGGCTAGGGTTTGGGACATGATAGCTTCACTACACACTCAAACACAGGGACTTTCAGGCATTCCAACCCTTCTCCATTCCAGATCTAAGGTAGCAACCTCAGATCTAACCTCTAAACTCCAAAACACCAAAAGATATGATCTCTAACACCCCCAAATGAAGAATCTAGACAATAACAACTCAAACAATGAAATGATACCTCAAAAGGAAGCTCCAAGAGAAGATTAACCCGAATCCTTGCAAAGCCCTTTGATCCAAGTCTCTTTTCCTTCAAGATCTCTTCAACAACCACCTCTCCAAGCTCCAGTTCACTCAACAATGGGGTTTCCTCATGAAATTAAGGTTTCTGGAACTCAAGGGATGATAAGGAGGCTGGGGAGGAAACATAATGTTCTTTATATAGGGCTCAACCTCCGGATTTAGGGTTTTCTCCATTCAGCGCCTACTCGCCGAGTCCATCTTACTGACTCGCCGAGTCGGCCACTTAACACGCGACCATGTCGCGACTCTACTCGCCGAGTCCACCCATGGACTCGCCGAGTTCCCCTTCCAATTTTACTCTTTTAGCCCTTCAACTATACTCTTGCTATTCCGGGATGTTACAAAACCATATATTATATTTAATTTTATTCACGTGTAATTCGTGGGTAGAAATCATTCAAACTATTTAGATAATGCAGTTATAATAGATGTGTATATATTATCATATAATTCAAAATAATCAATATATTATATCAATTTAGTATACGAATTATGATATCAAATTTAACAACTAGATTATTGTTATATTTTAAAAAAACATATATTTGTAAAGACTTCAACCATATAGGTGTTTTTCGCGCAACGCGCGGACATTCGTCTAGTTACTAATAATTAATGTGATCATTATATGCTTGATAATTTCGAGGCTATTCATTCATTTTACGTTAAATGTCAAAAAAATGATATTATTAGAATTTTAGTGAGTATTCTGATATGTAAAATATAAAATATGGTTTGTCCCAACATACAAAGAAACACAAATATTTTTTGTCAAATCTTCATCCCCCTCATCAAAGATTTCTTGAAGGAAAAGTAAGGATCTTTGTTAAGGAAGACCATCAAACATTGGTTTTTATTCATCATCGAAATTCCGTATAAAAAATGACACAATCTATCAATGGATCAATGTATAAATTTCTTACAATGTAGTGGTTCAATAATATGGCTTCAACATGTTATTTATAGTATATAAAACTAGTACAAAACAAAATTGACTGAGCCTTAAATGCCATATTTTGGAAACGTTGGTTAAATATGTCAATGCTCAATAGTTAGCCAAATTTCTATATTTCCTAAAATCGTGTATTCATTTTTATGGTTATTCCATATATTTTTATAGATGGTATTTATAAAAAAGAAATTAAATATTTTCCTAGAAATCTTTATGGGTGCTAAGTTTGCTACTGAAATATTGTGAATAGGCTTTCGCTTAATTCGTTTGCCGTTTCCAAAATAAATAAATAAATAAATATATTTTTCTACATTTTTCCCTACTCATTCTCTTATCTATGTTAAATAATGACATGTATATTAAAATATTATTAATTTCATAAAATATGATATATGTTATCATTTGACCCGGATATCTTTATGGGTTCTAAGTTTGCCGCTGAAATATTGTGAATAGGCTTCCGCTTAATTCGTTTGGCGTTTCCAAAATAAATAAATAAATAAATATATTTTTTCTACATTTTTCCCTACTCATTCTCTTAACTATGTTAAATAATGACATGTATATTAAAATATTATTAATTTCATAAAATATGATACATGTTATCATTTGATCCGGATAGAAGATGAATACGAAGAAAAATATTTAATAATTTTTCTTCTTAAAATCTAAAGGAATAATGTTAACATCTTAACTATGTTGATTCATATTAAATAATTTGATTAAAATTAATCCTTTTATTCAACATTATTCATTCCCAAAAGAAATAGAATTTGACACAAAAGGAATTTCTTTTACTTGAATTTCATTTTAAACATTTATATCTTTCCAATCACCTTTTTAAGAGTCTATGAATTCTAAATAAACAAGAATCTAATTATCCAAAAGCTAAAGTGACATACGATAACCAGAATTATAAACTTATAATATATGTTTTTAAAAATTCAATTTAACATTATGTTTCTAAAAATAAAAAACAAACTTTTTTTATTTCCAAAATGTCAATAAAAATCCTGAGTTTATATATCATATCGAATAAGACGAGACTTAAGCATTCGATCTTAATGGAAAAAGACAATACCTGACACCGTTGGATTAATAATGATTTCGTAACAAGTAATTAGATATGTAGTAAAAAACGAGTTTATGAAATTAGGGGCTACCATGTTATGATCACATGAAGACGCGGGTATTGCGGCCCCCTTTTTAGTCCCCATTTGCCTTCTATTTTTGGTAGGCATTCATTTCAAAGCGGAAGAAAACGAGACAAAGAAATGTGTATTTTTAAATTGAAATAGAAACTATTTTTTTTAGAAGATAATGTTATTAATGATTCAGTTTGAACACAAGATCGTGTGATTTTGCATAGAAACAGGCTCGTGGTGGGACCCATTTATGTATCAAGACGGACCTATTTTCTATTAAGCCATACGACACATATAACTATCAACAAATAACGGTCTTCGTAAGTTAGAAAAACAATTTTGTAAATGCGATCTTTAGTTCAAACTCCCCGAATTTTGTGGTAGGAACTTGTCACATCGAGATTTAGCAATCTTTGTAACATGGGCTCGTTAATATATACATTCTTTAGATTTTAATAAAAATCAAACTAATAATCATGGATATTTTAGATTTCATTAAAAATCAAACCAGTAATCATGGAAAAAAACTTAATTAAAGTTTTTTTTTTTTTTTTTCCATTAAAAAAACTAATAGTAGTTAACACATAAAAATTATATAGAAAAGATAACTATGATAGAGTTTTGTAACAATCCAACCATTTTATTTTGACCTCATAACTTATAATAACTTATATTAGATAACCAACAATAATATTGTGCAACTATCTTATCAAACAAAGTTTTAGTGATTAGTGCATGCCCTTTAAGTTATTAGTTATTAGTGTTTAGGTATTCTTTTTATATATTTCTATGTAATTGTCTTTTTAGTAATCAATCAATCTATTATCTAACATGATATCAGAACTTTAGGTTAAAATCATACTACTAACCAAAACTTGCAGTCGCCACCCTCCACCTCCGACGACATTCTCTAATAGTCGTCGGATGTGTCTTCATTATGTTCCATATTTTTTTTTTCTCTTTTTTCTCTTCTTTGCCTAAATAATAAATAAGCCGCCGACACCAAACCATAACTCTTTCATCGACTTCTTCTATCTCGTCTGCTGCTCTCTCCCCCTTAGATGACCACTTTTTCAGATCTCTTTTCCAATTCAACCCCTTTTGATGATGTTGCGCTGCCTCCCTCCGATGGTTCTTTCTCTGTCGGGCAACCTCTGATCTGCAATCGTCACTTTCTTTGTCAAAATTGTAATCGTCGATTTCGTCGGAATTGTCTCCGTCCACCGCAACTCGATACATCTTTCTTTCTCGCTGCCTTTATCTAGTCTCGTCGCCGCCGGGTGTATGATCGTCGCTGCCGTTGCTCTTCTCTTCTTTTACAACGAAATCGCCTCTAGATGTTGTTTCTTTTCCCTTCTCCTCTAACAAGTAATCGATGTTAGCTTCCATCGTTAGAGCTCTACCATCGCCGTTGTCGCTATCTTCGTCAAGTTTTTATGTTTTTTTTTCCAGATTAATCGTCTTCTCCCGATCAAACTGTTGGGGGATGTTAGTGATTAGGGTTTAGGCCCAAACGCTTTAGAGTTTATAGCCATTAGGGTTTAGGTATTCTCTATATATTCCTATATAATTATCTTATAAGTAATCAAGCATTCTATTATCTACCGCAAAGTATCTTAGCTTTGGTTTTTTGGTGCTAAAAATCCAAGAAATTTCAAAGATTCCAAATAGACGAAAGCGAAGTAAGAATTTGCGTCTCACCAAGCCCCATATGATCCGCCCAAAAAAGTCAATCACGAATCATGGAATAAGAAATGCCAATTTCTCACCCACAACCAATCTCACGCCAAATAAAAAAAAGCCACTTCACAAAATATAAATAAATATTTATTTGTCTCTCTATGGAATTCATAAAGAGGACAAAGAACTAAATCAACATATATGCCTTTATCCAAATTGACTCTTTTTGGTACCTCAACCAGAAAGATTAACCAACCCAAAATATTTGTTTTGAGTGATACCAATTTGGTCCATCTAGTAGAATTGCCTATCTCAATCAAAATATTACCATAAATAAACTATCGAACCAATGTGACAGTGTATTTTCCTTTCGCCTCGAGGTGCCAAGTTTATTTATCATCATGTTGATTGGTTAAACGAAAGTAGTTTAGATTTTTAGCTAAATCCATTGCATTTTCTCAGACCCCTACCATTGTCAATTAAACAAAAGTAGTTTATATTTTTTTTTGAGCTCAATCCATTGCATTTCCTTGCCCCCTACCTTTGGTTAATGTCGTTAAGTGTGAACTCAATTATCATTGCCAAAACCCATAAACATTAGATACAGAAATAAATCTCCAATACGATTTACAAATTGAAGCCCTATCGAAAGCAAAGAGGCTTTGATGCCCAAACCTCCTTCATTTTTCAGAAGCTAAAATATTCTTTAATATTTATGTATCATTATTGTTTTCTCTCAATTTTCCTCTTAAAAAGATACGTAGATTCCAAATGATTAAGAATAACCTATGGGGATATAAAGAGTGACGTATAATATTTGACTAAACTCACAAGGACCATCTAAAGGGTGTCTTATTAGCAACACCCTTTTACTAAGCTAGTTTGACCCTCATCATACAACGTTTTGACTTTCAGTTATAATTTTTTGTGAAACAAACGTATATTAAATGCCAACTTTCCACAAACAATAATGTATGATTGGTCCGTAACCTGAGACACATAAAAAAGATTTTGCTTTTATCGAAAAACATAGAACCATGGTCGCCAAATCCTCCACTTCTTCAAAATAGACCTTCACCCTCATGAGACATCTTCTATGGAGATTAATGGGAAGACCCAAAAGAAGATAATAATATTGCAAAATACGAACAACACTTCTAACATTCTATTTAGACCACTCCCTAATAATGATCATCATCCAAAAAGAAAGACTATGAGAAAAGCATCCTATTGTTTCCCAAGTGTGATCCTTGAAAGACATTATGCACCAAAGCTTCTTGAACCATAATGTGTACTCTCCGCCCTCATCCACCCACACACACTAGAGATAATAAACGAAAACGAACACTAAGGATAACCTTGTTTCAAACCTTAGTTTGAAATTTTAAAGTTGGAGATCTTATAACTAAAATTTATGACATATTAGATTTTAGGGATAATTTCATCCATTTCCTATAAACTTTCATAATTACGTTTATATCATTGTAAAACTTCAAATTATATATATATATATATATATATATATATATATATATATATATATATATATATATATATATAAAACCTATTAATTAACATATATACACAAATACTTAATTTAATCATATTTAATGTGTTAAAAAAAAATAAAACACTATCTTTAAATTGATTTTTTAATATTAAGAAAATAATTAGCTTGTAACATTACTATATTATCATTCTTTCACATTGTTATTCTCAACCTATTCACTTCATGAATCCTTACAAAATATTGATACTCATATTGAATTAGGTTTTACATGATTTTACTAGTAACTATAAATGCAGAACCAAAGAAAAAACAAAATTGTTTAGAAGAGAATAATCATAGGTCTCCAAAATCGATTGTATGAAATAAAATATATTGTTTAGCAATCGATTAGGAATACGCAATCATTGAGTTTTACTAATCAATTATAAAAAAAATATGAAGAGGAAAAGAATCAGGTCGTGAATAATAGGAGATATTGTAAATGAGTATTTTAGTAATTTAGTTGTAATATAGTTTAAACATAATTATTAAATTTTTAAATATATTAATTATGATGAAATTAAGTATTTTGGTATATACATGAGTTTATATTTTTTATAAGGTTATAAATGTAATTTGAAGTTTTATAAGGGTATATACCTAATTATGAAAGTTTATCATGACGTATACGGATATCTACAACTAAGAGAGTCACACGCCTTTCCAAAATCCAATTTTTGGGACACCGATTGCTTCATTTTTTTTATTTAAACCAATAGATTATTTATGAGAAAATATTTTACAAACAAGGGGTATTTCATTTTGTGAATGAGAGAACTAAGCGTTAATTTATAACCTCTTGGAAATTGTCTGATTTCTCGAATTGCATGACTAAAGCTACTCACATAACTAATAGAAACAATTTTCATTTTTAAATCATTGAATCCATACAAACATTTGCTCCAAAACCAATCAGAGTCAATTGAATTTTTTCAATATCAGAGTAAAACATTAATAATCAGTGTGGAAAAGCCATAAGAGGATGTTGTGCAGTCAAACCGGGCCCTTCCCTTTTGAACAGGTAAGTACTTGAAAATTGTTAAACCACAAAACGTAAGCACAATGCTTAGTGAGTTCCCCGAAATACTACATACTATACATACATTGTCATGGTCTACCCCCATGGTCTTGCATACAAGTGCCATGGACTACCCTCATGGTCTCTTCCGTGAAATGTCATGGGCTGCCCCATGGTCTTAACATCCAGGTGCCATGGGCTACCTCCATGGTCTTTCATACATTGTCCCCATGGTTTTTCAAATTTGCCAACAGTGGCTCTCCATGCCGTGGCCTTCCTTGGCCGCGTCGTGGGCACAGAATGCCAAAACAGTCAATGATTCCCCAGGCGCCACGTCGTGGGGACTGGTCTAAACAGCTCAAACGAGCTAAATTCATTTCTTTCGATTTCAAGAGCTCCAAATCTCAGATCTGGTCCTTTCAAAGGTCTTAATGGATAAAGTTTCCAACTTTATCCCTTAAGACACCTCTTTAAGTCTAGATCTAAATTTTAAAGTCCGAAAAGGCAACTAAATTCTTAAGACTAGACCATTAAACACTTAATCCATGAGATATTCAATCCAAAACTTCAAGAAGCACTTTAGGGACCCTAATGAACCTTAAAAATGCAAACTTTATGGACATGCATATCCATGTATGTCCTTTCCTATATTTAGGTCAAAAGATGCAATATAACCTACATTTCAAGCAAAGTTCCCAAATCACCACCAATTCCTAGATCTATAAGATATAATGCTCTTGGGACTTAGAGAAGCTATAAAGTTGCAAACTTTATCTCTTCTAACCATTCAAACCATAACAAAGGGACCAAAATATGACATAAAACCAAGATCTTTGGAGAAAAACGCCAAAAGATGGAAACTTTATTGCTTATAAGAGTCCAAAGAATACTCAAGAGGTCAATGATGATGTTTGATTGCTGAACCAACACACTAGACACCTTCTTCTTCTCCTTCAAGCTACCAAAAGATTCCAAGAACACCAAAAGGGTTTAAGGTTAGGGTTTCTGGGGTGTGAGGGTGATGGAGGATGATAAGGAACCCTAGATTCAAGCTAATGGGGTTTAAATCCGAAGGAAACCCTAAAAGATCATAAGCTTGGACCAGAACAGATGCCACTCCATGACCATATTATCTCCACGCCTTAACACTCATTAAAAGATGCGTGGTTCCAAACCAAATTAGCACGTCGTGGTGATACTTTCATCACGTCGTGGACAATCATATTTTCAAACTATATGTTATCTTTATAAAATTTATACCTCATAAATTTGGATGTTACAACTCTCCCCCACTTAAATTAGATTTTGTCCTCGAAATCATTCCTTACAACTTAGTCTGCCACACCAATCGACCCAGATAGAACTTCCTGAATACCATTTAGGACTGAGAAGTCCTTTCATACAGATTGACTTCCTTCCAACATTGCTATCAAAGCCCAAATCTTAGCAGAGGTCACATATCTTGATGAAAAACGACCCTTAACTCTCCACCTTCAACAAACCAAAGAAGACCCAACTGACCTACTCGAAAACATGAAAATCATATGCTATCACTGACTTCCAAGAACATAGAACCATCGTATACCTCCTCCATAATAACTCCACTCTAAAACCCGAACTGAACGGATCCCTCCAACCCTGAATTATCAAGATGATAACTGGACAACATATATCCTAACCATTTTCCGATGTCGATAACATCGCACTCGAACACGAAGATGTTTCCCAACCCAAGACTCAACCATTTGTGCCATACCATCATATAAATCACATCCTGGTAACCAAACATTCACATTTTTTTATCTAAACAAGATCTCTCTGGTTCCGTGTTGACCTACCAATTAACTAAAGTACCGAATCCCTGACCGAATGCTAAAGTTGATAACCTCACATGCGGTCGCACCATGAGACTCTAACCAAGAGTCTAACTGACAAAGGCTATCCTGGCCTGTTCGCTAACACGACTCCAACAACCCTCATGTTCGAACAAAGGATAACATAACCAACCAACACACGAACACACTGGCCTGACCCTCATTCCATCACTGGCTTGAGGACTCCCGATCAACACTTCATGCCTCGATTATAACCTAGAAAGTCTTAATGAACCGCTCACTCAAGATAACATAACCAAAATGGCCTCACCCTCAACCAGGGCTTATACTAGTCTAACCACTGATATGGCTCTAACCTCCCCCAACAACTGCTACATGCCAAGTCGTAAGCTTACAATTCCTCCACATCTGAATACCAACCTAGGGAATGCTACGACTACCCAGTAGTCTTACAACACTTCTTCAATTTCCTACCAATCTAGTAAATGCTATGGCTACCCCCACAGTCTTATAACACTTACATGTAGATATTTAACCAAAACACATTCGAGCCGTACCCTCAGCCTACTGGACCCAAAAGGGCGTTAGGATCGTACTGCAAATCCTAAAGACTTTATCAGGAAAGAACATGCAAAGAGGTTTTAACACAAAACTCAACCTAAACCTAGCCACGAGCCCATAAAGAGCTACTACCAATACTTCATGACTTTAAACGTGATAACCTGCATTCTCAACATTTGCCTCCCTGATTACAACCGAACAATGAATATTATTATTGGCATAAATCTTTAATTATTCCATAACCAGAACTGGCTCCCCTCTTGACCTAGGATTTAGAATTCCACATTGATTCACGCTTGAAGATATACCCTTTAATCCAAACGATTCTCCCCCACTTGGATTCAACTGCACTTTGAAAACCTCATAACCAATGGTTTTCCAAACCATCTCACCCCTTATAACTCTACCAATATCATCCTGAGTTACAAGAACTAAGATTCCAAGACCCAACAAGTTAGGGTACCCACACCCCATACCAGATGAAATACTTCGCTACTCCTGACGAAAGATTGTCACGACAAAACAACTTCCCCCTGATACAATTCCAAATACTTGAACAACCTCAACCGATGACATGAACGAATAAACCCTCTATCGGAATGGACATATCCAACAACACACTTACCGAAAGATCGATGCACCCAAAACATCGACATCTGATACAACTCGAACACCCTCGGAAAATCTCAGCAACTGAACACATCCATGCGAAAATACATCACCCATACCTAGAGGTTGATAGCTCACAACCTACTAATGAGAGTGATCGTTCAACGAGTCAACCAACCCTTCAACTGACATCCCACTTAAGCAGCACAAACACCTTTGAACTCTATATTTGTTGTCCCGGAAGGGACAATTGGCTACAACAAGATCTTTTCCTAGAAGCTTAATATGTGAAGACTACACACTCATCCCTGAAAGCATGAATCTGACAACAACTCACCCTACACTCGTATTCTAACTAATCCCTTACACCTCTCTACCATGAAAAATCTCAAACATCTCGAATTCCAATAATTCAATGAGCTTACACTACCACTCCCTCCGACCCATTATGCTGAAACCATAAAAAAAATTAATATGACTATTGATCATCCAAGCAGAAGACTCAATTTACTCCCATATAGATCTTACACCATCACTGAAAGTTGCCTCTCGAACTGACGCCTACAACTGGCTTAACCAGATACCCTTCCACCATGATCCTCAGTATAAAAAAATGGCATAAGACAAATCTCCAATAAAGATAACCACACAATCATAAAGAGACTCTGATTCTTAGGTTGAGAATTAACTAAATTGAACATAATGTCTCACATACACAATCACATAAGCAAAAAACAATAAGAGCATGAAGGAATACATACTTACGAGGTCTTGAGGTCTTGAATTCGCCTCCTAAAAAACCACGGATGATGGGGTATGGGCCGCCCCAATTGAAAAACTTGGACAATTTTCCCTAATGTGAACAGGCTGACAACAACGATGGCATACTTCTACCTCCAGGGTGCAATCTTGGTGAACATGCCCCTTCCATTCGCATTTTCCACATTTGAACTTGCAGTGCATAGATTCGTGGGTTCCTCCACCCTTGGCAGAAATGTCGTTGCCCCTATGGCCTCTAATACTGGGCATGGAAACATCAAGATTCTTAGATGTTGTTAGCAGAGTCGATTCATGAGTTCGCTTCCTCTTTCATAGATGTGTCTCCAAACCAAGCTCCTGCTCCTAAGTCACCTCGACAATCTCATCAGATGTTTGAATGAATGAGATATGTTCCTCGAACTTTGCGACCAACCTGTTAATGATATGACTAATAATGTTAGGCAATTCCTCTTGTAAGGTTTGAGAAACCTCAACGAAAATCCAATCATAGGTTCAATCCCTATGAAGGCAGGATGCAAACCCCACATTCGATCCCTCAGAGCAGGAACTAGCCCCCTAAGCATTCTCCAAGTCAAGAATCCACCGCCTACTAACAATGGGCTCCTTCTCCTTAAATAACTTTGGGGCTCCGTAAACCTTGAACTCCCACAAAAAGAGTGTCCATGCTTCAATCTAACTAGCCGTAATCTCTACACGAAGAGCCCCAATATGCTCATTCAGTAGCACCATGATTCCCTCCTTAATGGTACCAAACATCACAATAGTCGCATCCAAAATACCGTGAGCAATCTCAGAAGAAACTAACTAGCGAATCCTCTCATCAATCGGCTCACCACCAGAGCTTGAACCTGAACTAGAACCAAAACCAGAATCTCCTCCATGAGTGCTCATCACCATATTGAAAAGAAACCAAAAAATGATGAGAACATATTCAACGAATTATCATTCCACAGGCTTCCTGGAATCTCTGTGAATTTCCTTGATTCGAGTATAGATCTTGTGCTTTTTGTAGTACTGGCCCAATTCTACCTTCCACACATATCCATACTTTCCTCAAGAATCATCTCGAGTCCTCTAAGTCACTTTCTCAAATTGGTATTTTGAAACCCGCTAAACAACGCACCATACCCATTAAATCACTTTTTAGGCTCTCCTAGGATCCCAACCACACCCTACCATCAGCTTCTGAAGAACTCCTACTAATGTTAGCTAACTACTTCATGAATACAATTACATGCAACAAAGCTTAAATATCCTTTCAAATAAAAGTCCCAACCCTACAACGATTAGGCTTAAACCAGAGTTTCGCAATAGGGCCAAATCAATCACTTTGAGATTATTTAACATTTGTAGCATGTAACTTAACATATTCATGAAATAATTAACTTACATCAATATGATTCCTACAAAGCACAAAGAAAGAAACATTCGAGTAGTAGAACTCTACAGGCTACAAAACATTAGAAGACATCCCCAACTCACTTGCTGCTACGATGCTAGGAACTCCTACTAACACTGTCGGTTACCTTATGCATGTAAATTATACACAATACGTGATCAAATAGACTGTCGAATAAACGATTCTACCTTAAGCCCACAACCAGACGAGGAACATGAAATTAGGCTAGATAGTCATTCTAGGGCTATATGATCCTAACCATATATAATTTTTTTAAGATACACTTATCAATCAATTCCACCAACATCGACATAGCATCTAATTCCTCATATAATACAAGGCATCACAAATCAGGCCATTCTTGATGGGTTTTATAGGTTATCAAAAAGATGTAAAGCGGAAAATCTTAACACTGGAGTTCACATGCAACCAATAAAGGATCTGTATTTTCTCGAATTGATAGCAATAAACTATGAACATCAAGAACCCTAAGGGAAACCTATTATAATTGAAGTATACATAGAATTAGGGTCACCTACGTTTGATTTGTGTTAGTAAATAAATCACTTGAATCCCTTATGTTTGTTGGTCTTGGAAAGCTAGCACCAAAAGGATGATGCCTCTAATGGCTCACGTCCAAAACCAAAAACCCTAGAATGAGGAAGAGAGAGGAGATATGAGGGAAATTCCGTTCCTATGCTTATAGGTAATGTAATTAATGGAAATTGCAAGCCAAGTGGTCTTATTTATAGTTTAGGTAACTTGCAGGCAAAGCATCATTGGAATTAATTAAATAATAGATTTAATCCTAATTCAAATCCTTTCCATTTATGCAACCAAGAGACTTCTAGAAACTAGGGCTGTGCATGGGTCGGTTTGGGTCGGTTTTGGACCCAAACCCAACCCAACCCAACCCATAAGTGGTCGTTTTTGGTTTTCATAACCCAATAGGATCGGTTTCTCGGTTTCTGAGGTCGGTTTGGGCAGTTTTTCGGTTTCTCGGGTTCAACCCATACATTCATGGGTTCTGGGTTTAAACCCATGGGTTTTGGGTTTTAAACCATTTTCCATAAATAAAGCAACACGTTAAATACTTTAAAGAACACCAAATTTAGGTTAAATACTTCAAAAAACATGAGTCTTACAACAAATAATCTATTACAAGTTACAACCAAAACCCGAAATATTCTATTACAACAAAAAAACAATCAAGTATGAGTCGGTTTCTTGGGGCGGTTTGTCGGTTTTAAGTATGGGTCGGTTTCTTGGGTTGGATGCGTCGGTTTCTGGGTAAAAACCAAAACCAAACCCGATTTTTCGGTTTTTAAAAAATTCAAACCCTAACCGTCGGTTTTGCTTCGGTTTTGGTTTCGTCGGTTTTAATCGGTTTCTCGGTTTCTTGGTTTGGGTTTGCTCACCCCTACTAGAAACCCTAGGAAACCCTCCAAAACCGTCCGTACCATGGAGGATTCTAGAATTGCTTCTTTTGTTCAACTATTGAACAAATACAATTCACCCTTGCACCTTTAATTAATTCCAATTAATCCCGGATTAAACAGATTAACTCTGATTAATAATTAATAGTTTCTAATTAATTTCACATTAATTTATTAATCATATAAATTAACAAATTAATTATTTAACAAATGATCTCATATTATTTTATTAATCACATATTAAATCAACAAATGAATATCTATTTCCAATTAATATATTAATCACATAATATTATAAAAAATCATTTTCCTATAATTTCCAATTAGTTTATTAATCATATAATAATAAAGTATACTTCTCTCTCTTAATATCATATGTAGCTATTTCTGATCATGAGGGCAACCCAAAAAGGACTTTGTTTTAACTACAAGAGTATACCAATTTTGTTATGAGCTTATACACCTTAATCCAACAATTCTATCATGCAATTCGTGAAGGTATCCTTAGCCTTATCCTTTCATGCAAACATTCCACATCATATAACATATAAATATGTATGGGTATTCTGGGAATCACTTACTTGAGCCCGACTGATTGCACACATCGCACCCCTTTTCTTTGTAAAAATCTTTTTAGAAAACTTATATCCTTTTTAAAAGACTACCAATTCCTCAGTTTGAGTCCAATCACACCCGAGAGTGTGCTCGAATCCCTCAAACCAAGGCTCTGATACCAACTTGTAACATCCCAAAACTATTAGAAAATTTTTCATTTTTAAATCGTTGAATCCATAAAAACATTTGTTCCAAAACTAATTAGAGTCAGTTGTATTTTTTCAATATTAGAGTAAAACTGTTGGGTGCAAAATATGCTTTATACTTTGCTTTTCTATGCAATTGAGTTTTCGGTCCATCTGGTGTGTACGGTTAGGAGTGTTCACGACCCAGGTGGGTGTTTACGGTCGTGAACCTGTTCACGGACCATGTTCCATATAAATATATATTGTTAGTAGAGTCATTCATGTACGGCTAGAAAGGAGCTTAAGTGTGTGTACTCTAAGGTGTTCTAGAGAGAGAAACTAGAGAGAAGAATAGAGTGTGTGTGTGAATCTAGTGTTGGATTATCATTCATATCATATAAACATCATAGATTCATCATCATCATCATCATCTTCTTCTTCTTATTTTGATTTTGTATCATCCAAATGATTGGGATTCCGTACCATCCTTCAGACGACAAAGCTTATCTAACAGATCAAGCAGAGACTACAGACCGCTCAGAGTCGACAGAAGAGCTATGTCGACCGACATCGATCAGAGTTGGAGTTTCAGGTCGGCGATATGTTCTAAAGGTCTCACCCTGGAAGGGTGTGATATGCTTTAGGAAGAGGGGGAAATTGGGTCCCCGGTTCATTAGACCCTTGCGGGTGATTGCTAGGGTTGGAAAGGTGGCATATAGGTTGGATTTTCCGAGTGAGCTTTGTCAGATTCACAACACTTTCCATGCCTCTTAGTAGTGGAAGTGTGTGATGAACAATGAGGTAGTGGTTCTTGTTGGATTAGGTGTCTAAGTTCATAACTATTCCTGGAATGTACTTGACCCGGTTAACATGGTCCATTTGGGTTGCATGGCATTGCAACACTTGGATAGACTAAATGAGAGAAAGGACACTTAAGGATTATTAATATATTATAAGTTCTAATATATTAATAATATTATTTAATTAGTATTGATCAAAGAATTAATTTGGAATTAATTAAGTGACAAAAAAGATACTAATTATATATATGGGGTTGATTGTGTAAATCATCTATTCTTGTATAGTGGGCTAATGATCCATGGTTTGTATGGATTAGGCTAAAACCCATAAGGTGCTCCATGGATAGTCCATGGAGGTTACAAACCCATGGATCATGGAATATTGAAATTCATGACAATTAGGGTTTACATGGTGTAACCCTACTTGTGCCACAACTATATAAAGATCCCTAAACTAGCAAAATCGGCACTTGTACAAGCAAGAAAGAGGGCTATCCGATTTTGAGGTGTTAGTGAACTTCTCTCAAGGTTATTCCAAGTGTTGTGGTGTTGTGTGAGACATTTGAGGCATCAAACTTAAGGTGCTAGGCTCACAAGGTTCTCAAGGAATCCAAACAACACAAAGGTATGTTTTTCTTCTAGTATTTATGTTTAAAAGTTCCCCATGTTATGATAGATAGGCTAAGAATCTTGGAAAACAATTTTTCATGTATCTTAGTAAAACATAGATCCAAGGTTTGTAGGGTTGCATGTACACCTTAGGAGTGTTAGAATGCTCAAAACCCTTCAGTGGTATCAGAGCCTAGGCTTGTTTATTTGATACTTGATGCAACCTTGTTGAAAAAACTTAGTTTTCTGCATTCTGCAGCATGAACTTGTCGAGTCCATGGGGGGACTCGACGAGTCCATGTAGTAATTCATCCTACTCGTCGAGTAGGTTCATGCACTCGACGATTAGGAGCCCCAGAATGTAGATTTTCGAGTTTTGCTGTTGGAAATGGACTAGAAACATTACCCTAAACTTTTTTGGTCTTATAAAACTTGTTTTAGATGGTGTAATGGTTATGCTAATCCATTTTCAATTGCTATTATCGAAATTTCAAGTTTTATATGGTTAATTTTATGATTCTTGAAATTGTTGATATGCATGTTCATGAACTTATGAGTTTAGAAGATCATAGGGATTACTTGTAAGTTGCTTTTTAGGTTAATTCTTGATCATTATGTGTTTTAATGGAATCCATAATTTGTCCTCAAGTTATGGATTACCAAAAGTCGCACTTTGAAAGTCCATTAAAGAAATACATAGGTTACATAAAATGAAAAGTTACTCATTTTAATAAACCATTTAACTCATAAGTTATGAAAGACGAAAAGTTTTGAAAGTTACAAAACTTTCCCTCAAGTTTTGGAACATGTAAAGTCTCATTAAAAACTTTAGTTCCAACGCCTAGAATTTTTAAAAGTTAAAGTTCAACCCTTATACTTTATAATATTATAGGTTTAATAATAATTATATATGTATAAGAACAAACTCGTTTTACCGTTAGTAGGCCTAATTCAGGAAGCCGATCTATAAGGGGGGTGTAAGGTTGCTGCCTATAAAATGGCAGCTTAATGGGTATCCACTCTCACCCACCGCTTCCTTGATCGGTGGAGGGTCGTTAGCCGAACGGGTAAGACAAGGACTTTAAATCCTCATTAAAAGTATGATGAATATAAAGTAACTAAATGTTTTTATAAATTCCCAATCTTAGTTACTTTAGGAAAATGTGAATAAGGTGCTAACCCATGAAATTACACTTTGCACTTTGATTAAGTCGTTAGTGGAGCATGTGTGGTTAATCGGCACACTAACCTAGACTTAACAAGGTAGGAAAAGGGTAGCTTAAGGTTTATCATAAGTTGGTGGAGCGCGTGTGGTTAACCAGCACATCGATTGAGTGATAAACATTAACAGTACCAAGTAATTTGCATAGTTACTTCACAACTTGTTTTGTGATCCTCAACATCCCAGTCACAAAACATGAAGGGCACACTCGAGATTGAAACATGCCATTGAAAAGTTCAATGAATCTCAAAGAATCTAGGAGTTTCAAAACCAATTAAAACCTAATAATTTATTTCATTTTTCATGGTGGAAATTGGTGAATCGTCATTCACCTACCTTCAAATATTTTATAGCTTTGATTACGACATCCCTCTTCTAAGTTATAAAATATTGTGTTGGGTCCTAGCCTTAATATTACATTTGGGTGTCTTATTAAGGACTATCTTTATATCTAATCTAAACTTATCTTTCTTCTCTTTCAGATGTCTTCCAACAATGTTGCTTCTGGCTCAAACCCTACATGCTCATTCTCTCTCATGAACCTTTTTGGAAGAGTCATCTTTGATGGATCCAACTTTATGGATTGGATCAGGAGCATCAGGATGGTCACTCAGTATGAGGACAAGGAATATGTCATCGACAAGGAGCTAAAGGAACTTGAGTTGTCTGCTACTCCTGAGGAGATCGCTGAATACCAGGCACATGAGAGAGATGCTACCAAAGTTTTATGTATCATGTTGTCCACAATGACAGCCGAGCTCCAAAAGTCCTATGAGGACTACTATAATTTTGAGATGCACTAGGATTTGATGGACCGCTACCATCAGAGTGCTCGTCAAGAGCGATATGAAATCATCTCCTCTATGATAACAACCCGGATGAAGGACGGTGAACCCATCATGGGCCACATGTAGAAAATGCAAAGGCATGTGGACCGTTTGCTGAAACTGAATGTGAACTTCCCCGAGGATTTGGAAATTGAAATCATTTTACACTCCTTACCTTCGTGTTATGATCAAATTCCGAATGACAAACCACATAAACAACGAGGAAGTTACACTCAGCAAAAATCAAGGACTCTTGAAGACCACAAAAAGTTGTCTTAAGAGTAAATCAGTTGTTACCACTCTTACTCCTACCGTGATCCTTATCTTGGCAATCGGGCAAGGCAAAGGAAAGAAGAGGAAGAGCCTCTCGAAGGGCACCAAGGGAAAGTCCCTTGATGGCTCCTCTTCAAGTGGAACCAAGAAAGGTTTCGTCACTCCTTCTGCCAACGTTAAAGAGGCTGAATACTTTTATTGCCATGAAAAGTCGCACTGGAAGCGAAACTGCCCAAAGTACCTGCAAGATGTGAAGGATGGGAAAGTGAAACCCAACCATGCAGGTATATACACTATATTGTCTAATAATTCACCCCATTCTAATTCTTGGGTCCTTGATATAGGTTGTGGTATTCACATATGTACTGATTTGTAGGGACTAAGAAGAAGTAAGAATGTGGAGCATGGGCAGATAAACCTGATCATAGGGAATAGGAAAGCTTCACCTGTCACCAAGATTAGAGTTTATTCTTTGTTGCTAAGTAGTGGATTAGTGTTAGATTTGAATAAGTGTTGTTACTCATCTGAAATGAAGAGAAATATTATTTCCTTTCATGGTCTGTACAAACAAGGTTTTACCTAGGGATGTCAAAAAGCCCCATACCCAATGGGGAACCCGAAACCCGCATCTGTTTTGACTGGGGAATCCCGAGGTTGACCGGGGATAGGGACGGGGATGGTGAATACTCGAATAAAAAAAGTGGGGATGGGGATACCCTTAATCCCCGACCCTGGACCTTCCCCCGACATATATTAATATATAAAAATAATACAGAACATATATTTATAGTATAATTTATAATACATAAAATTTGACCTAAGTAACCTAACTCATTAGTAACTACTTGGTTGAAATTATAATTTTTGTTTTTTCTTTTATCTAATTTAAACTCATGTATATATATATATATATATATATATATATATATATATATATATATATATATATATTTCTCTTTGGTTGATCTATTTTACCTTAAATATCAATCTGATAATTTTTTCTACTTGATTTTTCATGTATGTATTTAAATTTGGTAGAAAATTTATTTATATTTTTTATGCGATTTATGGGTACTTATATATTTTATAAAATCTTTAAACTTATGCTGGTAAAATTGAAATATTGAGTTTTTTCTTACGTAAAAGTTTGCATGTTAAAAGAGAAAAAGAAATCCCCGTTTCCCCTTTGGGGATCCCCAATCCCCGTTGGGGGTTGGGATGGGAATGAGGATTCGGAGATGGGGATGGGGATTGGGGTCCCCTGTGTTCCCCGCCCCCGTTGCCATCTCTAGTTTTACCTTTTCGTTTGATAATGAAAGTGGTGGTATTAATGCTTTCCTTAATAATGTTCTTTATTTTAAAGCATTACCTTGTGATGGTGTGTATGAAACTGTGTTAGTTGTTGATAACCTAGGAAATAATGTGTTGTGTATCGATTCTTCCACTAGCTTGGATAAAGCATCATTATGGCATTGTCGTCTTGGACATGTAAGAAAGAAACACATAGGCCAACTCCAAAAGGATGGAGTCTTGGAGTCATTTGACCTAAAGTCAGATGATAATTGTGAATCTTGTTTGCTTGGGAAAATGACAAAGTCACCCTTCACTGGTACTTGTGCTAGGGGTGAGGGTTTGTTGGATCTCATACATACTGATGTGTGTGGACCCTTCAGAACCACCAAAAAACCTGCTAACCGCTCATATGTGACTTTTACTGATGATTATAGTAGATATGGATATGTCTACTTAATCAAGCATAAGTCAGAGACCTTTGAAAGATTCAAAGAGTTCAAACAGGAAGTGGAGAATCAGTTGGGCAGGAACATTAAGATGGTGAGTATCTTAGTACATAGTTCCTTGACTATCTTAAGGAATGTGGGATTATCTCACAATTGACAGCTCCCAGGACACCATAGCTTAATGGTGTGGTTGAGAGGCGCAATCGAACCTTGTTGGATATGGTTCGTTCCTTGATAATTCGAGCTTCACTACCAATCTCATTATGGGGGTATGCCTTAGATACTACCACCCATATTCTTAATCTAGTCACTACAAAGAAGGTTGCCAAAACACCTCATGAGATGTGGACCGGAAAAGTTCCCAATCTGGACCACATCTAGATTTGGGACCGGTAGCTATTCTGGAAAGGAAGATGAAAGTCATACACATCAAGGATATACCTTTTATAAAGGTATAGTAGTAGCATCAGAAAGTCTCCTAGTGGACCTGGGAGCCGAAGGCTGAGATGCATGATCATTATCCTGAGTTATTCGTCGTGCAGACTTCGAGGACGAAGTCTATATCAATTAGGGGAGAATTATAACATCCCGATGTTAAGGTACTTATAATATTGGGCTTTATGATTTTAGTACATTGCATTTTGGTCCATAATTTGAGAAATGGTGGAAATGGGCCCAATGTGGCTTTTGGTGGATTTTGGTTCAGATGAGTACGCCATGCGTACGTGGGCGTACGCTAAGCGTACTAAGGCGCGCCTTAGTACGCTGGGTGTACGAGGGTGGTATGCAAAACCCTAATTTTCGGGACTTGGCTTATATTTAAGAATTTTTATGGACATAAACCCTATTCTTATCCAGCCTCTTTCAGAGCTTTCAACCCTCAAGCAACCCTATAGCAAAAGAAGCCAATTTGTGAGCCTTTAAGGGAGTTTGGAGTGGTTTTGGAGAAAGAAGAAGGTGGTGTGAAGGCCTTGGAGTGGATTGCATTGTAGATATGGGAGTTCTAGCTTATTTGCAACCTCAACAAAGTATAAAGCTTCCATCTTTTCCATTCCATCTTGTAGATCTAGGTTTTTGCTCCTTAAAGCCTCTTTTTGGTCCCAAAATGATGATTCTTGAAAAAAAACATGCTCTCAACACATTAAGTCGTCCTTTCAGACCTTTGGAAGGGTCCTGAGTCATAAAAATGGGTTCCAAATGGTTATTTTTGCTCCATGCATCATGTAAAAGGTCTTAACGGATTAAGATGTCGAGTTAAGCACTTACTAGATATGCTAAGTCATAAATTCGAAGACATAAAGTTGGAGACTTTATGACTCCTAAGAATATTTTAGCCGTAGATCTGCAATATGGACGTAAGAGCTTTAACCATTAAGCATTTAATGGAAGTTTTGGGGTTCTGGGAGTACGCCCTGTGTACGAGGTCAACCACCCCGATGGTGGTCAACATGCGAGGACTCGAGTACGCCCGACATACCTTTGGTGTACGCCCCACGTACTCACTCTGAGTCGATTTGACTGAGTTGACTCGCTTTGATTGACTCACTTGACTTAGTTGGTTTGACCAATTTGACCTTGACTTTGACCAAGTTTGACATTAAGGGTATTTTGGGATTTTGATTGAGATTGATCATATGGCTGAAATAGGAGACATTTTGTAACAGGGATGTCAAAAAGCCCCATACCCAATGGGGAACCCGAAACCCGCTCCCGTTTTGACTAGGGAATCCCCAGGTTGACCGGGGATGGGGAATACCCGAATAAAAAAAGTGGGGATGGGGATGGGGATACCCTTAATCCCCGACCCTGGACCCGCCCCCGACATATATTAATATATAAAAATAATACAAAACATATATTTATAGTATAGTTTATAATACATAAAATTTGATCTAAGTAAGCTAACTCATTAGTAATTACTTGGTTGAAATTATACTTTTTGTTTTTTCTTTTATCTAATTTAAACTCGTGTATATATATATATATATATATATATATATATATATATATATATATATATATATATATATATATATATATATATATATATTTCTCTTTGGTTGATCTATTTTACCTTAAATATCAATCTGATAATTTTTTTATACTTGATTTTTCATGTATGTATTTAAATTTGGTAGAAAATTTATTTATATTTTTTATACAATTTATGGGTACTTATATATTTTATAAAATCTTTGAACTTATTCTGGTAAAATTGAAATATAGAGTTTTTTCTTACGTAAAAGTTTGGATGTTAAAAGAGAAAAAGAAATCCCCATTTCCTCGTTGGGGATCCCCAGTTCCCGTTGGAGGTGGGGATGGGGGTTTATTTATATTCCTCGATGGGGATGAGGATGGGGATGGGGATTGGGGTCCCCTGTGTTCCCCGCCCCTATTGTCATCTCTAGTTTGTAACGCCCGTAGATTCGGGCTAGCCAATTTAGAGAAAATAAGCGTTAAAATTGGCATTTTGATAGAAGATTATTTATAATAAATAATCTTAACCAAGTTATAGTATATGTCACAAGGGTTCCGTGCATATAAAGAACGCCAAAATCCGAGTTATAACGAAGAAGTTATGATCTGTCGAAGTTTCGCGACAAAACTGACACGACGTTGTGTGACGTAAAAAGTGAGTTTACGGTAAAGTAATTTTTAGCCTTAGCGATCTAAATGAAAGTCGTAGTATATGTTAAATTGAGAGCGTGCATGAAATGAACGTCCAAATCTGACTTCGTATGAGGAAATTATCATTTTTCTAAGATTTAGCATAGTAGTGCACAACACGAAATTCAAATTTTAGATCGCACGATTTTTAGCTGACACAAACTAAACGAGAATCGAAGATCTCGTTAATTGGAGCTCAATGATAAAAAGACAGATGAAAATGGACGTCGGATGACAAAGTTATGAATTTTTAACGGACTTTACCTGTCTAGGTCTGTTAAAATATAACTTTAAAAATAAATTCAAAATTTGCCAGTAGAGTCTAAACGAAAGTTGTAGAGTACGTCACCACCTACGCATGGATATAAGTAACGTCGAAAACGGAGCTCGTATGCAAAAGTTATGGAATTTAGAAGTCGGGATGGTGCTAATGCAAAAAGGGTGATGTGGCCGAATCTCAGCCCTTGCTTGCTCCATAAGGTCTTCGCTTCGGATGCTGACAAGTTCCCCCCTCGTAGACACTGCATACTTTCTTACGCGCAGTGTACCTAGAATACTCAGCGTCCCTCCGAGGAACGCCGTGCATACTGAGGACCAGACCCCTATAAATAAGATGTGAGGGCTTCCACCAAAACTCACACCTTAACCCTTCTCTCTCTCTCTCTCTCTCTAACTTCACTCTAAACCTCCCCCAATCTCTAGTACTTCCCAACTGCTAAGAGGCGAGTCCCGGAGCTCCAAAAAGCTCCGAGAAGAAGAGCTTTTCGGCACGGAAGTTCTGCTCCCGCAGAGCCCGGTTCCTAGCCAAACCCTCTTATAAGTAAGTTATGCTTACCCTACTATAAGTATAACTTATTTTTAAGTTTATTATCGTTTTTATAAACTTATAAACAATAAATATATTATAAAATATAATATATAAATTGTTATTATAATATCTTTTAACTAATTGCGGTACGGGGAATCTGGTTTGAAGGGCCGCATAGGGTTGTTGGATTTCAAAAGTGCTATAATGCCAAAATGGTCCTACCCTCCGGTGTTTCATGTCTGGCACCTATCTGTACATAGTGGTTGAAAAATAGTTTTTTAACACTTATAAACAATGTCGCTCGTAAATAGTCACTATAAATATTAGACTAAAATCTAGTGGTAATAATACTAGGTTTTGTCGAAGGAAACGACTGTTAGAAGCGAAGCGCTATCCGAATTTTGAGTTATCACTTTAACATGTGAGTGCATAGTTATTTTCATCTTACACATAGATATGAAGTATTTAATATAAATGCTATGCAATGTGTGCATATTATTTGTGTTCTTGATATCTATGTTGGATGAACTGAATATATATGTTTTATTTGATGTAAACTATATATGTATTGTATACCTATAAAAATATTGGGTAAAGATGAGTAGATGAATGATGAGGGATGAAAGATGATATAGATGAACATTGGCAACTATGGACTTAGTGCCCTATAGATGAACATTGGCAGCTGCGCCACAACCTGTAGATGATTTTGAACTATGATGTACTCTAAACATCCTAGAGGACATCATAATCCTAGCAGCTAAGCCTAAATGATAATATTGGCAGCTGTGCCATTGGCAGCTATGGACTTCGTGCCTATTCCTTAGAGAAATCATTGGGAATGAATGAGTGAATGATAGATGATTCTTTGGGAAGATCCTTAAGAAATAAAGAAGATAATGGGGATGAATAATTGGGTTAATTGTTTGATGATGAAACACAATAAATTTATTATTGTGGGTTGAAAACTCTATGTACTCACCGGTTTTCCTAACCTGGCCCACTTAGTTTATTTGTATCACAGGTGTCGATACAAAGCTACATTACACTGAGAGATTAAACGAGATGTAAATCACTAGTGTAAATGAATGTAAGGTCTGTTTATGCTTATGTTTCTGTATTAACGATGACATCCCCAAGTTTTAAAATAAACAAAATACTTTTCTTTGGAAATGCTTTAATAATATATTTATCATCTTTTTCTAAGAACAAATTCCGCAATATTATTCTTTAAAAATGGTACTCTGATTTTACAATAAGCATAAATAAAAGTTTTAAAATGACCGTGAATTTGGGGATGTCACACGGTTGGAGATAAGATTTAGAGTCGAGACCTCGTAAGCTTTTGTCCAATTTGCGAGGTGAGTTTTCTTCACTGTACTTAAGGGTCGAAGGCACCAAGACCGGGCCGTTGGTTTGATATTCACTGATATGCTGAGTATGAAATAGATATGCATGATTATGCTAGGTATTAATATGCTAGTCTGGTAGACTTGTCGGACTACATATGATTCTGTTTGCATGATTAGTTGTATATATTATTATCTGGTATATGTCGACATATTGTGTTGGGTTGAAGTTGTACTACTCTGTGTGCTAGCTAACAAAACCTAAAGCAATCTAGATATGAGCTGAGGACCGGGTAGGGCATGCTAGACTCATACTGAGGGCTCATGAGCAATCCAGATACAAGCTAAGGACCAGGCGGTATGCGAGACGCGTACTGAGGGCTTGATGGTATTTCAGTCCGATGGCTGATCTGGCCAGGGAGCAAGCTAGACATAAGTTGTGGGCCCGAGGGCAAGCGAAACTTATGTTATGGGCTCAGGGGTAATCCAGTCTTTTAGCCATGGAACCATTGCATGTTGTTATTGTATATGTTATTTGGTTATGTGATAGTATTTTGGGGGAAAATCACTAAGTTTTGGCTTATCGTTTAGGGTTATGTTTCAGGTATTTCGGATGACCGTGGGAAGACGAAGGCGTAACCATACACTTCCACTGTTTAAGATCTATGATTTTGGGGAAAATTTGGTATCAGAAATGTTTTGAAACCTATTTTGTAAACTATGACAACCCGAAATTTCCATTCTGAACAAACCATTTGAAGCCAATAGAAGTAGAACAATTACAGTGAAAACTCAGATTTCGAGTATAAGTTTGGCAGTTTTTAGGATTTTACACTTAAGGAGATATTAGGAGAGTGGATGCACTAGGGTTTTGTGCAACACTGTTAGTCCAATACTCTAGGACATTAGAGTTCGTTCCAGGAATAAAAATATTTTCTGCCAAAAATATCTCAGGACTATAAATAGAATTCTGAACCAAATTGGTTCATTAGTTGAATTCCAATTAGAGAAAAGCCAAAATTCTCTCTCATGGATCTTCGGGTTTTTATCCCAAATTGTGAGTACTTCGATCTAGTTATTTTATATAGCTTAGATTGTGTTTAGAAATGCCAATTACATAGCAAATCTGCAAGATTCGGGAGTTTACCGCCCAAGAACGTTCTTGGGGAGTAAACTCCAAAAAGTGGCTTAAATGCTACCTAGTCCTTTCCCCGTGACTTGTAACTACCTTAGACTTGTATGCTAGTGTGTATACGACTAGAAAACATCGAAATCGGATTAATAACCCAAGATTTGGGAGTTTACTGCCCAAGAACACTTGGGGAGTAAACTCCATTTTAAGGTCCTAAAGGGTTCCAATGACCCTCAAAGCTTTAGAACTCGAACTAGAAGCCTTCATTTCATGTTTAGGACACCAAAATCATTTCAAAACAATGAGGAAAGTGAGTTCACGGCCAAGGAACTTCTTGGGCCGTGAACTCCATGTTAAGTGCCCAAAATGCCTTCATTTAGCCAAGAGACTAGCCTAGCACATTACCTTGATGTGTCTAATACCCAAAACACTCAAAATACCAACACCTAGGGGTGTTCACGGCCGCAAACACATGGCCAATTGGTACATGGGCCGAAAACTCTAGTTAGGGGTGTTTTGATGCCACAAACACTACCTAAGGCTTAGACTTGATTTTAGACATGTGCCCTAAAGTGTTTAAAGCCTAGAAAACATAAGGAATCACAAGTATTGAGGAGTTTACGGCCAAGAGTAGTTCTTGGGCCGTAAACACCTATAAAGGGGTCAAATTACACCCTAACTCCTTCCTTATGCCTAGAACCCAACATAGATCATTACCTAGAAATGTTTGAGACTTGAAACCACCATAAAAACCCTCCCAAGGGAGTTTATGGCCGTAAAATCCAAGGGAATATGGTCTCTGGGCCGTAAACTCCCCAAAGGAGTTAATATGGCACCCAAACACTTGTTATTGCCTTGAAACAATTCACCGCATGAGTTGTATAATTGGTAGACACCATTTAGGGACTTGGTTGAGAGTTTACGGCCAGGAGCTTACTCCCCTGGGCCGTAAACTCCAAAGAACATGGTCATTAGACCTTAAACTCCCATTTGAGTTATTGCACTCCTTTGTTGCAACCCATTAGCCTCCTAGCACTTGACCAAAAGTGTTTTCCTCGCGTTTAAATGTTTATACTTGTATAATTAGTGTTTTTAATCACTAATTATTTATATACATATGTCTTCATATGTAATTAGGATCATTGTGTGTGTCTAAAGTCTTCACTTGACACCGAGCACTTGCCCGATCCTTCCTTACGATAACAGTCCGTTCAATTCCAGTCACTTACTGCAGGTGAGTTCACACCTCTTAACTAATGTTTTAAACTATTTTTAAATGTTTTATGGGGGGGGGGGGGGATACAAGTAAAATCATGCTACTTATTATATCAATCACATGTTATTGATAAGTAGAATTATGCTAGTTATTACATCAATCACATGTGATTAATATACATCATTCAAATGATTTGGCTACTCATTAGCCGTTTTACCAAACAGTTTCCTTCAAATGATTTTTATAAACATTTTATATGTTTTAAAATCCTTATTACACTATATATTTTACTCTGTATATCACATTTCAAACTTATTTACAATTGTGTTTCAAACAAATGTTTCTTTATACTAAACTGTTTTATTAAACCCATGCCTTCAAATTGTTTTATAGGTTGACATCAAGTCGATCTTTTCTTAAAAGAATAATTATGTTTCAAATGTTTTACAAAACTTATTTATGCTTTTATATTATAAATTGCATGCCTCTATATGTATAGTTATATAAGAAATGTTTAAAAGACTTAGGAAGGCTATCCACCCTATTTCCTTTTCGCGCTTGAGATGTGGTCTGGTGGGATATCGGGTACTCGTCCGAAGGTCGTTTAAATATTAGTTATATAACATATGTACATATATAGTCATAAAAGGTCCTTCTAGTTCATCCCATGCCCTTGGGTAGCAAGGGTATACATCCATGTCCATACGTACCAGTTAGATTACTAGTAAACTACCATATGGGTAGTTTAGATAGATACTAGAACAATTACTAGAACGCGATATCATACAATGAGTTAGTTCATTCATGAGTCAATACTTTCTAGAACGTTACAGTACATTACTATACTTGCTAGATAGAGAGAACACACATTACAGCTAGCACACGTAGAACATTTCTGTACATTACACTTACATTAATACATTAATAAAATTGTGATCCACTGTATGGGATCATGCCTTAATTGTCATGACCCGGGTTGTAGCCAGAGTCTCTTGAAGGGAGAGCGTGAGTTTGCGTATAGATCTATACTGGATTGACTATCCTACACCTTGCTGCTAGCTACAGCAGGACCGGCAGGTCTGCGGGTGCCAAACGTCATACCTTATTTTCGACTATACATTGTCGTTGTTACCAGTCTATAGTATGGTGCAATTTATCACATGATGCCTTAATATAAATCCGGTTTAAGGTAATTAGTACAGCAGTAGTTCTTATAGCGCTACGATTTAGTACTACATTAATTTTCCCTGTACACATATTTAGTGATCTTTTCACTTAAACTATAAATGTAAAAACTATATTTTGATAATGATAGTTACACTTGGGAAAATTACACACTTTTACAAGACATGAACATATAGAACAGTTAAGTCTTGGTAGAAGACTACATTGAGAACAGTTAGGTCTTGGTAGAAGACACCCTTATATAATAGTAGGAATCATAGGGATTTCTAGAGTTTTTTTTAAACGTTTACAGTTGTTTTACAAACATTTTCATACTTACAGTTCATATACATTTTCAATACTTACAATTCATCTACTTACAAATTCTTACATACAAATTAAGACACTAAATACTTATGATCTCACCAGATTTAAAGCTGATACTCGCTTTCAAAATTACTTGTATCCTCAGGTCATCATAGACAGGTACCGATGCAAGGAGAAAGGAAGATGGAGCTTGTTCAAGACTCATCTTTCATTTTGATTTATGCTTTAGTGTTTATCAAAATTTGATAGAACACTTGTATAATAATTATATTATTAATGCAATGGATGATGTTGTTGCTTGTTTACTACTTTTCATTGTTGTGATACTGTACATGACGTCCTCCGCCCCAGAACGTTTCCGCCGTTCTTGGTTTTGGGGTGTGACAGATTGGTATCAGAGCATTGTTTATAGTGAATTAAGTATATCAACCCATAAAAGATATACTAACTATAAATACATAAGGGATAAAAATACTCTGACCAAGAGTTTATACTTTAAATAATAAAATATTTAAGTAAGTATACGTTCTAGCATTCATACTAAAATTGGTGTCACTAGGACAGTACAAAAGAATTACGATTGTTGGGAAACACAAGTGGGCTTAGAGACATATGGTCAAAACTGGGAAGATATAGCCTGATCACCTATATTATCCGAGGGTTGACTAGCATGTGCCTAAGTTTAATTGTGTGGTTGCAACAATGCTAAAATCTTACCAACCCTACCACAATGAGAACAATAGAACATAACATTAAGATTTAAAATACTATAGGAGTATTTGGTGTTACTATAAGTACGTTATACTTGAGAACTAAAACGGGATCTTAATTACTAAGTTGATAGTTGCTAAGTGGATACACTGAGGCTATATGTAATTAGGATGTTATAGACTTAGAATCTGTGGAAATTTTACTTCACCCCTATTCTGTGTGAATACAGAGTTAAGGTCACTTATTCGAAGGTCTGTCCTGTTTAGATTACACATAGCTGGTATGCACTTCACAAATAGCGATGTAACTGATGAAGGTTTTCTAAATAATTATCTAGATAGTTCGTCTAATAATTATTCTCTCACCCTAAATTCTCGCATAGAAAACATAGCTGGACTCCATCCCCACGGCAACCAGTACCTCCCGAATAAGGTCATTACTGGATGGTTTGGAGAAGAACCAGAGAATGATCATCCGATCCCTTTGAATGATCACCATGATGAAAACCCTTCAGACGGTGCTAATTCCGAATCAGAGGTTGAGAACCTACCCCGAGCAGCTCCTTTTCCAATTCCTAACCCTCGTCCGGCTTTTCATGGCCCGACCCAAAGTGAGTGGAATGCTTGGAAACATGGAGCCAAGGACAAGATCAGTCTATGCCATTTAATGGCGACCGAAGATTTTACGACTTGAGCAATGGGGGCTCAGCAGATAGAGTCTTGCCAATCTTGGCCCGTAGAGTGACCCGAAATGAGATTCAAGGCAGGACAACCCTACATCAGATCACCGAAGTTGTCGCCGATGCGAGAATGCATTCCCTCCGCACCATTCATCTAGAAGATGCTCACGAGAGATCAGAGAGAAACCATGAGACCCTGCTTGAAGTACTAGCTGAATCACGAGCCGAAGTCATGGAGCTCCGAGTACGCCTTAGGGTGTACGGAAGACACCTGCTTGACATGGAACGTCAATTGGCTGAACTAAGAGTTCACCAGAGGGATGACCGTCGCCAGTAGTAGACGCTTTACTTAATTTCTTCATTAAAAGGAATTGTTTTTCTGTCTATGCCCGATGTGGCATTTTCTATGAAATTATCTTGTACCGTAAGTACTTTAGTTAGGTCTTTATGCTGTCAAGGACTATCTTCTCTGGATATGATGTAAGACCTTCACAAGGTCATTTTCCCGAATCTATACATCGTGAATATCAAAGATATTGACAGCCGGCTAACTTTTGTGTCATTCTTCATTGGAGTACTCTTATCATACTTTCATTGGGGTCTATCTGAAACATGCTTTAGTCAAGTCATTGGACTATAGTAATTTAGCTCCGGAGACATTTCCAAGTCTCTTTCAGTGGTTGGATCTCGTTATTCACCAACCCACGATACCTCGGCTTGAGCGACAAACGTCTTGAGACCATTCTACGAACTTACTTCTACTCATTACTAGGACTGCATCATAGGGATGTAGGTCAAACCTTCGCGATCATACTTCCATTCCGTACTAGTACTGCATCATAGGGGTGTAGGTCAAACTTTCGAGAACATACTCTTACTCTTTTCTTGAGCAATCGAAGTACATCTAGGGTCAACCAGAATCGCTCACAAAATCCTTATCATTCGTGCTAACAGAATCATGTCGTCATTAGGAAACAATCAGCCGAGCAACGAAACCCCCATCCTCCATATCGACATCGCTCACAAAATCCTTATCATTCGAGAACATACTTTTATTCTTGTTCTTCTTGTGATACATCTTTTCGAGTGTTTAGGTTTTGGATGTTATTATACTTTGGTAAAATATGGTTATATTTTTAAAGTATAATTCTTGGTCAGAGTGTTTTATCCCTTTGTGTTTATAGGTTGTATATCTTTTATGAATTGATATACTTAGCTCACTATAAACAATGCTCTGATACCAATCTGTCACACCCCAAAACCGGAACGGCGGAAACCACTACTAGAAAAACAACCTTTTACGAAGCTCATTGCGCGTCGTAAAAGGCTCAGACGACGCGCAAATGCGCGTCAAGGAAGTCCCTGTCATAAAGAGAGACGACGCGCATTTACGACGCTCATTTACGACGCGCAATTACGACGCGCGTTTACGACACGCAATGCGTATCAAGGAAAGCCCTGTCATAAAGAAAGACGACACGCATTCGCGTGTCGTGACCTTACGACGCGCGTGTTAATGACACGCAATGCGTATCAAGAAAGCCCCTGTCAAGAAAGGCCATGTCATAAATGAAGATGACACACATTTTTGCATATCGTAAATTTAAATGTTTAAAAAAAATATTTATATATTTATTAGTTTTTAAATTAAATTTTCATTTAATGTCTCATAATAAAAATAAAATACCATATACAAAAAATACAATACATTGCATAAAATTTAATGTCATACAATTCTATTTCTTACAATATATAAATTAAATTTACATTGTTATTAAGAGGTTTTCCCTAACAATATAACCTAATACTACATTGCTATAAAGGGGCACCTTCTTGTTTCAGTAACTTGTCATTAAGGTTTCTGAAGAAGCTCTAAAACCCTTCATCATGTCTCTTAGCTTCAATATCAATCCCAACTCTTTATCAAGAACATCACGGAAATCCTACACAATAATCATGTCAGTTGTACAATATCAATATCAACTAATTAATAATACACATGGTATGTATGAGAGTGGAATCAACCATATTCAAATCAATATCAACTAATCAATAATCATCTCAATTGTACAATATCAACTAATCAATAATCAATATCAACTACACCACAACACAACTAACACAAAGATATTAGCCACTTTTTTTGCATCAGAAAACAAAATGAACTTAACAAACCTACAAATCAAGAGAAGTCATGAATGACCCTGTATAAACTCTAAAAAAAGAAATCAAGTAAAGTTATCAGATTAGATAAAGTACTAGACAAAAAAATACAAGAGTGAATTATTATAAATAAGAATAGAACAAAGTAGTATGTAACAGTTACTTGTTGAAACTAACTTATTATATACTGTTTGTAGATTTTCTGAAAATTAAGGAACAAGTTTCAGCCATAGCAGAGGAGATTGGTAGCATGTTTGTAGATTGGTATATTTTCAACAAGTAAAGGCTCCTTCTTCATAGGATATGGGAGTAAATTTTTGATGACCTGTAACATTTCATATAGCAATATCAAGTAAATCAGTTGGCAGATATTAAAAGTTAAAAGTATACAAACTAATCAAATATTCATTTACCATTATTCAAATATATATATATATATATATATATATATATATCTGGATGAAAGTCATGTCCCCAATGACTACAACAATGTGCTTCCTGAAAATTCAAAAAGATATGAAATTTAAATTTTAAAAATTATATTTCTTTATAAAAACTAAGAAAAAAAGAGTGAGTGTACATCAATTGAGATCAAGGAAAGACGTCCAGCATGGTGGCATTTTTCAAGTTTTGACACAAATTTTTGCTTTTGGAGACTTTTTCTGGTGTAACATACAATACTTTGAGATCCCCTTCTCCCTTTTCAAGAGCTTTGTATATAAACTTCACTAGTTGGTGAGGTAAGCATAGATGCTAGGATCCTTAATGCAGTTAACCCCATGACCTAAAGCAAAAAAAATCTTAATTAGAGTTTATAATCAGGTAATCAATAGTAAAGGATATAGAATATTAACAAAAACAAAAATAAGCACCTGATCCTAAATAAGAGAAAGTAAAGGACTAACAACAAGAGCAATTCCATGATCTAAACCAGATGGAAGTTGATAGCATAGACTTTTGCGTCCACCAGCAACCATGATCACAAGAACATCTCTCCCACTCATGATTGCATTAATGATCTGATACATGAGTATCAACCTCACGTTGGTTAGCACAATAAGTGGGAATGCCAAAAATATTGAATCTGATATCATCAACTCTATGATCCCTGAGAACTTCAATCTTGCCCAACTAAAAATCACCAGCACCCAATACATGAACCTAATGAAAAATAGGTTAGCCACTTAATCAAATTTATCAAGCCACAAAATGACAAAAAAAACTAAAAAATATTTAAAAGAACTATTGTTTTCTGAAAACTTAATCAAATTTATCATTCTTTAACTCAAGCATATTAAGAGCTGTTTCTTTCTGAAATATGAACTTTAGCACTTAAATAAAGCATATTAAGAGCTTACACTGGAAACACAAAAGATCTTGAGCTGCTGTCTGTTTTGACTTATCTAAAGATCCCACATCATGCTACTCATATATCTGCATGTGATTAGATATGACCAATTATGTTAGGATCTAGAAATCCTAAGTTATGATTCATTTGAATCATTTGAATTGATGATCTAAACAATATAGAGAAATTCTAGGAGCATCTTATTAGTGCAGAGGAGTTAGGGGGATTTTGGGCATTTAATATTACTAGTTTGTTATGTTAGATAGTTAGGGGCATTTTGGGCATTTCATAACAAATTTACCCCAACAACCAATACTTTGAGAATAATATTAAGATTTATAGTTAAATCAAAATATCAGTCTACCTGGAATAATACGAGTCCAATGAGAATTGGTTGAGTATCAAATCCAAAACTAATGTATTGTGAAATATTTTTGTTAAATTACAGAAAATACCCTTTATCCTTATTGTTAAATTACAGAAAATACCCTTTAGGTAAGTTGACAAACGATGCATGGCATTAAAATTTTAAAGTACTTGATCTATTTATTTAAAGAACAAAACGATGTAATTAATTTTTTAATTTTTAATAGGCGTGCTACTCTTTAATCTAATACGATGTACTCTAACCTCTCGTTAACTGTACTCTATGCTATAAATGGAATACAACGTATTTAAGATGTATTCTATTCCCTCTTAACCGTATTCTAAGCCACTATGTAAATATATATATATATATATATATATATATATATATATATATGAAATTTGTATTGTTAAAATTATAAGAAATAAAGAAATGTCAGCACACCTGAACAACAATGAAGAAGTACATTGTGTGATTCAGTTTCCAGTGGCCAAGTTCATGAGCAATCACAGCAACAACTTCTTCCTCATTTTTGCACTGTATAGTATCACTAAATCACATTAACCAAATAAACTAAATAAGAGTACAAATTGAACTTTATTCAACAGGATTGCGTATAAACAAGAAATGTATAAAAGACGCGTACTTGTTGACAAAGGAATCCAACAACGCCCTCAAATCTTCAATAGTTATCCTTTTTCTCTTAGAAGTAAAGGGATCAGCAGAAGACGATCCATACTTTTGAACATTTGAGGCAAACACCAAGTTGGACATCATACACAAGAAGACAACAATCTGCACCACGAAAAAAAGCAACTCCAAGGCTCTGAACAAATGAGAATCACTAAATACGAAATTACAGATTTGGTCCTCCAACTTGTACTTTAAGGACATTCTTAGTGCCCTTCAGTAAATGAGAATCAGTAACAAATAACTTGTAGAGTGAAGAGCCTATCCTCAAATTCCACTTCTTTTGTCAAGAAATCGAGTCCTACTGTTGCCTTGTATTGATTGCTAAACTTCTTGTTCACATATCTAAAGTTGAACATTAATGGCAAACAATAATAATCATCCCCAACAATGGCACATATCACACGAGATCGATGTATTCTAAAATTTCAACTTGTTGGATTTTTAGAGACATGAAAGATGTCATTGTGGATCCTATTTGATTGTTACACCTAAAGACTAAAGGGAGAATAGAGGTGAATGGTAAAAACGAATAAACCCTAACAAATCTAAGTTATACAGGATACTGATCCATCAACGAGGTCTTGCCTACCCTGCAATCGATTTGCGACGCCTGAAGACCACAACGTCTCCGGTCACCGCCACTGGCAACCCACGCCGTCGTACCACCAATACCAACAGCGACAACTGAGAGAGTTGATAGTAGAAGAGGAACATCAACAATATCCACGATAACCAAAACTCTTAAATCTGTAGAGCGACAACTGATTGCGACTTTTTAGGGTTTGTTGAAAGACCTGTAGTGGTGTAGTGGTGGTTATGGGCTGTTGCGAAGGCAGTGTGGTGGTGGCTCAGGGCTAGTGTTGTGGTGCGATGTTGTAACGGTGGATTCTGAAAGCAAACACAAATTGTGATGGAAGCTATTGTTGTTGGTGATGTCCGATTCATCAAAAGAAAATCATTCTTCGATCAATCTTCTATTTTGTGAAAGAAGATATTACTATTTCAAATGTGTTATGTTTGATTAGGGTTTGCACATAGAAGGAAGTGAAAGTCGATCGGAGAGGAAGAGGTTTGCAGAGAGAAAGAAGGGAGAGAATGAAGTCGATTTGGAGGGTGTAGAGAGTAGAGAGGAAGAGGAAGCGGGTGTTCAAAATTTTGGGGGATTTAGTTTCCCCCCTTACCTATCAAGGAGTCCCAGAAACACACGTTTATTAAAATTATAAAGCGACATTTGTAGAGGACGCCCTTTTTATTATTGGTGCCCTCCGTGTTTTTAATATTTTTACATGAGACACTAGTTTAAGGGCACTCAGTAATGCGCGACCTAAATCCTTAAAATTTTTGAAGAGATGACACTTTTTTAATGTCGCTCTCTAATGCGTAACATAAATCAAAGAGCGTCGTGTTTTGTGCGTTGTAAAAGGATCTTTTTCTTGTAGTGAACATTCTGGGGTGGATGATGTCATGTCAAGTATCACAACACATGCATTATAGTAATCAAAGTACAACAAAACATTGCATTAATAGTAATAGTTTTACATGGATACATTACAATACATCGGAGATTACAAGTAAATATAAGTAAGTACAGCAAGGCACTAAGCCATCTTCATCAACAGCTTCGGGGATGTACATGTCTAATGCTAACCTGAGAATACAAGTTATTTGAAAAGCGAGTATCAGCATTTTTACAAATGCTGGTGAGTTCATAAGCATTTAGTGACGTTTTCATTCAAATAACTTTAATAAAAGTAGTAGTTTACGAGATTTCAGTGTATTAGAGTCCTTTCCAGAAAATCCTATATTTTCTTTAATAAAAGCAGCCTTCTACCAAGACTGGTTAGTGTTATGTGGTAAAAAGTTATTTCCCCTAAATTGCTATCATTATCAAAATATTGAATTTGATTATCGAGGAAAGCAAATGACATCAGGGAATAACATATGCCTCAGCAGTGAGGACTGCTGACTAAGGCAAGGAATCATAGACTCCAGGAGAGTATCGAACGAACGACACGCCTGGTTCAGTCTAACAAATAGAGACACAGACCCCAGACGGTACCAAATGAAAGGTACAGCTAGTAAGGTCCAAAACAGTGAATACAGACCGCAGACAATATCAAAAGAAAGATACGTCTAGCAAGGTCTAAAACAGTGAATACCGTGAATATTGTGAATACAGTGAATACTGTGAATACAGTGGATACAGACCCCAGACAGCATCAAATGAGAGATACGTCTTGTAAGGTCAAAACAGAGGAGACAGACCCTAGACAGTATCAAATGAAAGATACGTCTTGTAAGGTCAAAACAGTTTGACTCTAAGAATGAATTACCAGCATACAGTGTAAATTTCTGGCGAAATACCGTTACCTTAAAGCCAACGAATTATAAGGTAACCCGGGATACTCGTAACCATACTGACTAGAGTACCAGACGCCCTACAAGCGTCTATAATGTGACATTTGTCACCCGTTGGCTTGGTAGGCCGGGACTGTAGCTAGCAGTCTGGGTGTAGGGTTGTCAATCCCGTATAGATCTATACACACAATGTCCGCTCTCCCTACAGGAGACTCTGGTTACCAACTAGACGACGGAGAAGGCCGTGTCCTGAAGATGCATCCCAAATAGTGGGTAGAGACTTCCAACTAGTGGGTTTCTAATGTAAGTGTTGAACTAGAGGTAGAGACTCTTAACTGAATTGACTGAAGTAAACTCGTATGTCTATGCTTGTGTACATAATATATAAGTAATGAATCAAACGACCTTTGGATGGACATCCGATCCCACCAGACCACATCTCAACGAAGAAAAGCAAATAGGGCGGACAAGCCTTCCTAAGTCCTTCAATTATTATTTATATGCATCTATACAAGCACATACATACATCTAACTACGACTGAGTGTGTATCAAGTAGAAGTGATTCTTGTGAAGTGGGAGTGTCTAATAAGTGAAGTAGGAGCGGTCACAAGTGAAGTAGGAGTGTCGAACAAGTGAAGTAGAAGCGGTCGCAAGTGAAGTAGGAGTGTCGAACAAGTGAAGTAGAAACGGTCGCAAGTGAAGTATGAGTGCCGAACAAGTATAAGCGTATCACTAAGTAGAGACGACAATAAGTGAAGTAAGAGCGTCTATCGGTATAAGTGACTACAAGTATAAATGAAAGCGTTACTAAGTAGGAGTATAAAATAAGTATAAGCGAAGCAACAATATCTAATAAGTAAAAGTATACGTCGTGAAAGAGAAACTTTGATGAAAAACCTTTATATTCGGAGAAAATCACAATTGTATTCTTTGGTAAAATAAGTGTGAAAACCTTTAGAAATCTTTGGGAATCTTTCATAAATCAGTTTGAAAATGGAACTTTGATAAAGCAATAAAAGTAAGAACTTGGACAAGTGAAAACCCTTTTTGAAAGCCATTTATAGTGTCCTACTCGGTAAAACAGTGTACAGTGATAAAATCTTGTGCATGCGGGTTATCAATCACATGTGATTGATATGATAACTGGCATGTTTAACTTGTATTCCACCCTATAAAACATGTAAAAACATTTAAAAGGTTCATTCAGGGGTATGAACTCACCTGGTGTAAGTAGGTCCGACGAAGGTGCCGTTTGGGCGTTCGGTGTCACGCAAGGACTCGAACACTCTCAATGACCTATTTAACATATGATAACATATGTTCACATACAATTAGTATATTTAATACTAATTAAACACGTATACGCGCTCAAAGGAGCGGAAAACACTTTGGATTAGTGTTTGGGTGTCCCGGGTAGCTTCTAAAGGTGCGTATGGCTAGGGAATGGGGTTTACTCTCCAAGAGTAAACCCCTAACACCATGTTTACGGCCCAGGGACTACTCACCATGAGTTTACGGCTGTAAACTCATGGTGAGGGTGTTCTAGGGTGCTAAAGTGTCTCATATCAATTTTGGAATTTTGCTAAACTCAAATATCAAGTGTGTGAATGGGTTTAAAGCACCTATATGGACCAACTTGGAGTTTACGGACCTAATCAAGGGATTTTACGGCCGTAAACTCCTAGGGACATATTCCTTGGGTGTTTTAAGGCTTCTACTTGCTCATGGAATTATCCTAAGTCCAAAACCATAAAGTGTGAATGAGTTTAAGCATGAAATGGCCCCTTTGAGGAGTTTACGGCCATAAGCAAGGGAGCTTACGGCTGTAAGCTCCTCTACCCTCTTTCTTTTGGTGTTTTAAGGGCTTAAGTGGTAGTGGGTAATTTCCTAAGCATTTTTCCAAGTCAAATGGGGAGTTTAGGGCATCAAATAACCCCTTTGTGGGAGTTTACGGCCCAGGTACCCTTCCATGAGGGGTTTACGGCCGTAAACTCCTTATGGAGTTGTTTTAATTGCATTTAAGGTCCCTAGCTTGTTGTTGGTCGTTTCTAGAATTTAATCCAAGGCCATTGGTATGTTTAAGGGCATTTTTAACACACAAAAATGAGTTTACTCCCCATGAAGAGGAGTTTACGGCCCAATCATGTTCTTGGGCAATAAACTCTTGTTTACTCTTCCAAATGCTAGTTCAAGGTGTTCTAAACCCGATTCCATAAGCCTACAAGTCATATCTAAGCCTTAGGGACAATTTGGAGGGGTTTTGGGGCTTAAAAACCCCATTAATTGGTGTTCAGGGCCCAAGAGTGTTCTTGGGCCGTAAACTCATGATTATGTCCCTATCTTATGTTTTAAACTCGAATTTGTACGCTAGATAAGTTATACAACGAGTTAGGATAGTTTACCTACTCGTTTGGGGCTCGAAACGGACGATTTTTGGCTCGAATTTAAGTTGTAGTGAGAGTGAGAGGGGAGAGTGTAAAAAGTCTCCAATGGACTCCACTCTCCCTTATATAGGGGTTGGAGTTGGGGCTCAGTGGGATTCTACCCGATACTGTCGTTATACGGGGCTTTTGGTCGCACCCGTTTTAGTGGTCGTAATAATAAAAACTAACTTTTTCTAAATTACTTTGGAAATGTAATTTAAGTGTTTTCATTTACCTTATTATGACTATAATGACATAAAAACATAAATAAATAAAACATTTATTTATTTAACGACCTCTTATTAATGGAACCTTTATACAGTGGAATATTCCGTTAACGGTAACGGGGTAATGTAACAGAATAAACTTTGGGTTGTCACATCATCCTCCCGTTAGAGGGAATTTCGTCTTGAAATTCAGGTCTAGGCAAGGAAGTAGGTTTGAATAGCCAAGTAGAGGTAAGAGAGTACTTCCTATACGGTTGTCCTCGCATTCCCAAGTGAACTCTAGTCTGTGTTTGTCATTCCGACAGACCTTCACGTACGGGATGTGGATTCTGTCTCGTGTAGCTAGTGGGTTCCAACTGATGTATCTACAAGGTTAGGGTTCTCAACGGATTCTATCAAGATGAGTGAGGCACGAAGAGTGTTGTCGGGAATTCACATATCAAGTCTATGAAGTGGATCGATCGGGTGTGAATCTTGAGGTATATCCGAAGGTAGCTGCGGCCTGAATAGGGTTGGACCAAATCTCCATGAGAATTCTCATATGGTCCTAAGCTCTCGGAATGGTATAGCTTTTCAGTACTCAGAACATAGTGTACTTCTATGGCAAGATCATCACTGGCGTGATCGCCATTCCAAAGTTCCTAACCTTCTCACTCGTACTGCGTGTGTAGTCCTTCAGGTTGGTTCTTAGGAATCTCGAGTGGTCTTTGGTTTCGCGTTTCCTGTCAACTAGCCGATAGAGACTTTCTAGATCGTCAAGTGGGTTACATGACTATGGTTGTCGGTTTGCTATGGAGTGTCTATCTCAAGCTTGTGCAAAATGGACCTGCACTAACAAAGCTTGAGATACGGAAACCATGGAGGTCGGGAATACAAGGTTTCACCAGACGAGTGTTGGACTATCTCGGGAGGTGGTTCTACTATCTCTACATGAGATAGTATTCGTGGAACACCTAATAGTCCAATGAATCTTTAAGACTGTGGTTTATTCTAGTGTGGAAAGTGTATGCTTCTGCATAACCCTTCGACTAACACCAGGACTGGTGTCAAGTCTATAACCTCTTCGGGATTAGGGTTATGATGCTTAACGCAACTACTTTCGCACTTCGATCAAGTATTCTTGGCTGCGAAGGTTATCCTGTGGTTCTCGGTATTCTAGTGTTTACTTCGGAAAGTGTGATTCCTCGTCTACCGGGCGACGACGATTTCCTCCTTGCGAGAGGGTGGAGGATGATAAGCACCACTTGTCTATAACTGGGTGGACGAGGTGCCTGAGTAGTGCGAACATCTACTGCAACTACTCTTCCGAAGGTTCTGAGTTTTCTCGGTCTAGGTCAATTCTAGTGAGTATAGGGTCTCATCACTCGGAACTTTACTATCTTAACCCGCAGTGATTATCTTGACTCCAGCTCCTATGTTATGGAATAGGGTGAAAGTGTCTTGCGAAGAGGTTCGTGGTAGAGCTCATGCTTCGTCTAACCACAAATACCGGGTGTATGCAGGCAATATACAATTGAGGTCGGCAGGATGTTCAGCTGTGCGACTCCACCCCAAACCCACAACCTAACGAGGAACAGGGAATAGGGAGGAAACACACACCTTAAATCTTTTTGATCTCAATTATATGCCACCCTTATGCATATACCTGGTTATAGTGGTCAGTCTCATGAGTTCTGTTCTCTGGGTTCACGAACCTGATGTGCGAGGTGCGAAGGGTCTTTCTAGGGATTCTTCTGAGTATGCTCCGGATGGTTGTCGTCTTCTGGAGTATCTACAGTGTCGTTCACTTCGGTGTTCATCTGACTACGAGGGGCCGGTCGACAGCTTACGGTACCCTCTCTTGGGTACTTCGGAAGGTTTGAGGTAAGAGAGACGATTGACGGATCGCATTAGGTTTGATTATTTGTGTTAGGTTTAGGTTCGGGAGAACCTTTATTTTGCCGACATGGCTATGGAGAAAGTTCTTTTTACACAACACTAAGAATGTACACATGGTTGCACGAAGTCGAGCCATGATCAATAGAGTTGTCGAAGTTGGCACACTCCGACATGAAGTATAATGAAGATCGATAGAGTCATGTGCCGAACAAGCACACAAGTTCTAGGCGTCTCGGGTTTCGTCCTGTGTATCACTACCACGGATACCTGGACCGATAGAGTCGACGCGGAACTATAGAGAGTTTTAACCGTTTCCGGATAGAGTACCTTTTCATGAAAGAATTCTCACAAGGCATTTCTATAATCGCCTCACATATACTAGTCATGTATATTTAAGGTGGGGAGGAATGTTGATTTAGCGACCCCGCCCTAAATCCACAACAAAACGAGGAACAGGAAATGAGGCGGCATTCGCTCACTCTAGGTCTGTCCATCTTAAATATATATGGTCGTAACGTATATGTTTAGCCATTATAGTTTTACCTAATGAATTTTAAATTTTATAACAGTGCTACGACTTTCGCCTTACTGGGAAGAATTTACATTTGAATTAGTCTTTTATTGTTCTTAGTTTAGTTATCCGAGGTCGAGAGATGTACCAAAATCTAACGAGTTCCTTGATGCTTCTCTCTAAGCAGTAGTGTCAGGCTTCTTCTGTGTCTTTGCCTTTCCCTTCGGTTGGGCAGTCCTTCTTGAAGTGTCCCATTTTACCACATAGTTGGCAGACTGCACGGTTCGCCACATTGGTGGTTGATGTAATGAACTCAGCCGAGGTTCTGCAGACGCGAGCAGTATGCCCCAACATGTGGCACCTAGCACAATAGAGCTCTCGGCAGACACCATGATAATGGTAGCTGCACTTGCCGTAGTGGGGAAGGTCTCCTAGATATGGTCTTCTTGATGTTGGGAGGGAAGGATTGACAGGGGTATAGACTGCCTCAGCTCGTTGCCCATCGGAAGGTCTTTGAGCCGAGGTACTTCCCTTTTCTATCTTGAGTTTTCTCTTTAGTGGGTTCGGTGAAGGTTCTTGGCTGACTGGGTATGAAAGTGTTGGTTGCTGCTGTCCATTGCCAGGATTGGAAATCCCGACAGGGCCCTTGCTAACATTGGCGGTGTTAGCATTCAAGTGAGCCATGACAGCTGCTACGGCTGCTGAGACTGCAGCTTGGAACGTAGCTTCATCGAATAAGAGAGCAGGTTTCTTGCTTGTGGATTGGTTACGCTTCTTCGGTGGCATGGTTTTCCTACACGGAAAGGAATACAAGGTAATGAGAGATGGTGGTTAACCCTGGAGATTGCTGTCCTGAACGTATTAGGCATAAATTTTCCCGTGCCTCGAGTACTGGTCGTCTGAGTGTCGACCTACATCCCTATGATGTAGTCCTGGTAATCAAGGTAGGTGTATGAGTATCGAAAAAGGCCATAAGATGCGAGTCGTTCCTACTAAGTTACCTTTATACCGGGAAAGGTTTCACTCTCCGGCCTGGAGAGATTTGAGAACGGTTCGGAACGAAACCGCGGAAAGAGAGGCTCACAAGGGCAGATAGCTAAAATTATCTCAATAGAGATGCGGGGATCGGCCCTAATCGTGTATCTGGCAACAGGAAACGATGATTTACCTAACACATAGCGTGAGTAGTGTAACCACTAACTCACTAAATTGTATTATTTTATGGGTGTATTAGCGTGACGAATCACGAGGGGAAGACAATTTCCGGGTTCCATGTACTGGCTCCCTCGGTCTGCCTCGTATCTTTGACTGGAATCGACGTTGGTTTCCTTCGGGTAGTTTCCTAGGGTTCTCTTCTCGTATGGACATATTGAATTTCTACTCCACCTTCCTTCTGATTCCGACTCTGGGTGTCACCACTTCATGATGGATGACTGGGAATCTCCGAAGTTTAGGCGAATTTCTCACCAATGTCCCTAAAAGAATATGGGCACTTGGTGCATTCGATAGTCTCGACCCAGTTCATTTATTTCCGAACAGGAAATCTTCTCAATGAACCTCTTCGGGGTCGAAATCAACTCTTCTGTCAAGCACTGAAGTGGGTAGGGTTTTCTACAGGGTTCGTGCGAGAATGGAAATGTCTAAAGAATCCTAAGAGATTATTAACATTTCACTGGATGATCCATATCGAGTCCTGCTACGATTACACAGGGTATACAAATCATATATAGCTTAGATCCGATAGGCCTTTGAATATGTGATACTACTCTAGAACCACATTCCAACGAGGAAAAGGAAATAGAGCGAAACCACACATTCTTAGCCTATGGGATCCTTATTATATATAACCTTGGGAGTACACCCTCTGTAGTTGTAGGTATACCAATAAGGATTTTTTTTAGTTATTCACGCAAGGTTATTTATGGATTCTAAAATACCCCTATGGTATTTTGATTCTTGTTTGATTCTTATCTTCTGAGTTTCATTCTGGGATTAGTGTGGATCTTTTAGTGTCCTAAAATACTCCTATAGTATTTTAACTTTATGTTTGGCTCTAGCAATCCTAGTTGGTAAGTTTCAGACCTGTTGTACACCACTATCACTCCCAAGCACACGTTCATCGCATCTCGGATAAATGTAGTTGATCAGGTTACATTTATCCCAGCTTACGATTACATAACTCCCCAGGTTTGACGGTAATGCTCAACATCCGAAGACTTTTATTCTTGTTCTTCTTGTGATACTTCTGTTCGAGGGTTTAGGTTTTGGATGTTATTATACTTTGGTAAAATATGGTTATATTTTTAAAGTATAATTCTTGGTCAGAGTGTTTTATCCCTTTGTGTTTATAGGTTGTATATCTTTTATGAATTGATATACTTAGCTCACTATAAACAATGCTCTGATACCAATCTGTCACACCCCAAAACTGGAACGGCGGAAACGTTCTGGGGTGGATGACATCATGTCAAGTATCACAACACATGCATTATAGTAATCAAAGTACAACAAAACATTGCATTAAAAGTAATAGTGTTACATGGATACAATACAATACATCGGAGATTACAAGTAAATATAAGTAAGTACAGCAAGGCACTAAGCCATCTTCATCAACAGCTTCGGGGATGTACCTGTCTAATGCTAACCTGAGAATACAAGTTATTTGAAAAGCGAGTATCAATATTTTTACAAATGTTGGTGAGTTCATAAGCATTTAGTGACGTTTTCATTCAAATAACTTTAATAAAAGTAGTAGTTTATGAGATTTTAGTGTATTAGAGTCCTTTCCAGAAAATCCTATATTTTCTTTAATAAAAGCAGCCTTCTACCAAGACTGGTCAATGTTATGTGGTAAAAAGTTATTTTCCCTAAATTGCTATCATTATCAAAATACTGAATTTGATTATCGAGGAAAGCAAATGACATCAGGGAATAACATATGCCTCAGCAGTGAGGACTGCTGACTAAGGCAAAGAATCATAGACTCCAGGAGAGTATCAAACGAACGACACGCCTGGTTCAGTCTAACAAATAGAGACACAGACCCCAGACGGTACCAAATGAAAGGTACAACTGGCAAGGTCCAAAACAGTGAATACAGACCGCAGACAATATCAAAAGAAAGATACGTCTAGCAAGGTCTAAAACAGTGAATACCGTGAATATAGTGAATATTGTGAATACAGTGAATACTGTGAATACAGTGGATACAGACCCCAGACAGCATCAAATGAGAGATACGTCTTGTAAGGTCAAAATAGAGGAGACAGACCCCAGACAGTATCAAATGAAAGATACGTCTTGTAAGGTCAAAACAGTGTGACTCTGAGAATGAATTACCAGCATACAGTGTAAATTTCTGGCGAAATACCGTTACCTTAAAGCCAATGAATTATAAGGTAACCCGGGATACTCATAACCATACTGACTAGAGTACCAGACGCCCTACAGGCGTCTATAATGTGGCATTTGTCACCCGTTGGCTTGGTAGGCCGGGACTGTAGCTAGCAGTCTGGGTGCGGGGTTGTCAATCCCGTATAGATCTATACACACAATGTACGCTCTCCCTACAGGAGACTCTGGTTACCAACTAGACGAAGGAGAAGGCCGTGTCCTGAAGATGCATCCCAAATAGTGGGTAGAGACTTCCAACTAGTGGGTTTCTAATGTAAGTGCTGAATTAGAGGTAGAGACTCTTAACTGAATTGACTGAAGTAAACCCGTATGTCTATGCTTGTGAACATAATATATAAGTAATGAATCAAACGACCTTCGGATGGACATCCGATCCCACCAGACCACATCTCAACGAAGAAAAGGAAATAGGGCAGACAAGCCTTCCTAAGTCCTTCAATTATTATTTATATGCATCTATACAAGCACATACATACATCTAACTACGACTGAGTGTGTATCAAGTAGAAGTGATTCTTGTGAAGTAGGAGTGTCTAATAAGTGAAGTAAGAGTGGTCGCAAGTGAAGTAGGAGTGTCGAACAAGTGAAGTAGAAGCGGTCGCAAGTGAAGTAGGAGTGTCGAACAAGTGAAGTAGAAGCGGTCGCAAGTGAAGTATGAGTGTCGAACAAGTATAAGCGTATCACTAAGTAGAGACGACAATAAGTGAAGTAAGAGCGTCTATCGGTATAAGCGACTACAAGTATAAGTGAAAGCGTTACTAAGTAGGAGTATAAAATAAGTATAAGCGAAGCAACAATATCTAATAAGTAAAAGTATACGTCGTGAAAGAGAAACTTTGATGAAAAACCTTTATATTCGGAGAAAATCACAATTGTATTCTTTGGTAAAATAAGTGTGAAAAACTTTAGAAATCTTTGGGAATCTTTCATAAATCAGTTTGAAAATGGAACTTTGATAAAGCAATAAAAGTAAGAACTTGGACAAGTGAAAACCCTTTTTGAAAGCCATTTATAGTGTCCTACTCGGTAAAACAGTGTACAGTGATAAAATCTTGTGCATGCGGGTTATCAATCACATGTGATTGATATGATAACTGGCATGTTTAACTTGTATTCCCCCCTATAAAACATGTAAAAACATTTAAAAGGTTCATTCAGGGGTATGAACTCACCTGGTGTAAGTAGGTCCGATGAAGGTGCCGTTTGGGCGTTCGGTGTCACGCAAGGACTCGAACACTCTCAATGACCTATTTAGCATATGATAACATATGTTCACATACAATTAGTATATTTAATACTAATTAAACACGTATATGCGCTCAAAGGAGCAGAAAACACTTTGGATAAGTGTTTGGGTGTCCCGGGTAGCGTGTAAAGGTGCGTATGGCTAAGGAATGGGGTTTACTCTCCAAGAGTAAACCCCTAACACCATGTTTACGGCCCAGGGACTACTCACCATGAGTTTACGGCTGTAAACTGATGGTGAGGGTGTTCTAGGGTGCTATAGTGTCTCATATCAATTTTGGAATTTTGCTAAACTCAAATATCAAGTGTGTGAATGGGTTTAAAGCACCTATATGGACCAACTTGGAGTTTACGGACCTAATCAAGGGATTTTACGGCCGTAAACTCCTAGGGACATATTCCTTGGGTGTTTTAAGGCTTCTACTTGCTCATGGAATTATCCTAAGTCCAAAACCATAAAGTGTGAATGAGTTTAAGCATGAAATGGCCCCTTTGAGGAGTTTACGGCCATAAGCAAGGGAGCTTACAGCCGTAAGCTCCTATACCCTCTTTCTTTTGGTGTTTTAAGGGCTTAAGTGGTAGTGGGTAATTTCCTAAGCATTTTTCCAAGTCAAATGGGGAGTTTAGGGCACCAAATAACCCCTTTGTGGGAGTTTATGGCCCAGGTACCCTTCCATGAGGGGTTTACGGCCGTAAACTCCTTATGGAGTTGTTTTAATTGCATTTAAGGTCCCTAGCTTGTTGTTGGTTGTTTCTAGAATTTAATCCAAGGCCATTGGTGTGTTTAAGGGCATTTTTAACACACAAAAATGAGTTTACTCCCCATGAAGAGGAGTTTACAGCCCAAGCATGTTCTTGGGCAGTAAACTCTTTTTTACTCTTCCAAATGCTAGTTCAAGGTGTTCTAAACCCGATTCCATAAGCCTACAAGTCATATCTAAGCCTTAGGGACAATTTGGAGGGGTTTTGGGGCTTAAAAACCCCATTAATTGGTGTTCAGGGCCCAAGATTGTTCTTGGGCCGTAAACTCATGATTATGTCCCTATCTTATGTTTTAAACTCGAATTTGTACGCTAGATAAGTTATACAACGAGTTAGGATAGTTTACCTACTCGTTTGGGGCTCGAAACGGACGATTTTTGGCTTGAATTTAAGTTGTAGAGAGAGTGAGAGGGGAGAGTGTAAAAAGTATCCAATGGACTCCACTCACCCTTATATAGGGGTTGGAGTTGGGGCTCAGTGGGATTCTACCCGATACTGTCATTATACGGGCTTTTGGTCGCACCTGTTTTAGTGGTCGTAATAATAAAAACTAACTTTTTCTAAATTACTTTGGAAATGTAATTTAAGTGTTTTCATTTACCTTATTACGACTATAAAGACATAAAAACATAAATAAATAAAACATTTATTTATTTAACGACCTCTTATTAACGGAACCTTTATACAGTGGAATATTCCGTTAACGGTAACGGGGTAATGTAACGGAATAAACTTTAGGTTGTCACAAACCTTTTCATACTTACAGTTCATATACATTTTCAATACTTACAATTCATCTACTTACAAATTCTTACATACAAATTAAGACACTAAATACTTATGATCTCACCAGCTTTAAAGCTGATACTCGCTTTCAAAATTACTTGTATCCTCAGGTCATCATAGACAGGTACCGATGCAAGGAGAAAGGAAGATGGAGCTTGTTCAAGACTCATCTTTCATTTTGATTTATGCTTTAGTGTTTATCAAAATTTGACAGAACACTTGTATAATAATTATATTATTAATGCAATGGATGATGTTGTTGCTTGTTTACTACTTTTCATTGTTGTGATACTGTACATGATGTCCTCCGCCCCAGAACGTTTCCGCCGTTCTTGGTTTTGGGGTGTAACATAAACACTTCATGGTTTTAGGTTGTATTTAAAAAGTTTAAATACATCATGATTTTTATGGATGTTACACTCCAGTAGGTGCAACTTGCCATGCGGTCTCTGGTGTTCAGCATTGACCATCCAATAGGTCAAGCACCTCTCAACATACCATGCTATCTCCATCTTCATGCACGAACACTTTTAGCTAAGTCTCAAATCCCAATACATCTTGATGGCTCCAGGTTGTATCGAAAACCTGGACTTGTGTGCCTCCTCCATCACAGTCTATCTGACGCCTCCAAAGTCTAGCACCCAAACCTGTCCAAACCGGGTCATTTATATGCGACTGTCAGTAGCAAACCTATCAATCTCACCCCCGAGCCTCTCCTGCTTCTAGTTTTTCTCCTTGAATACCTCAGCTTGAGCCTCTCTGATTAAATCCAATAATAGTGAATTAATCGAAATCCTCATACACAGACCTCCAGTGACAAAACTAGCTTCCTTATGGCTCAAAGCATCAGCCACTACAATGGCTTTCTCGAGATGATACAATATCTCACAATCATAATCCTTGACCACATCAAGTCACCTATGATGTCTCATGTTCAGGTTCGACTGATCCATAAGATAACTCAAACTCGTGATCTGTGTAGATAGTACACCGGACCCCATACAAGTAGTGCCACCAAATCTTGAGAGCAAAAAATACTGCCCCCAACTCCAAATCATGAGTCGGATAACAGACCTCATGCGGCTTCAGTTTCCGTGAAGCATAAGCAATAAGTCTCCTACACTGCATAAGCATTGTGTCCAAACCCGTGATGGATGCATCACAAAACACCACAAAATCCTCAACACCCTCAGGGAGGGTTAACACAGGGTCCTCACATAATCTCTGTCTCGGAGTCTCAAATGCCACCTGCTGCTCAGGGTCCTACCGGAAATCCATGCCCTTCCTCATCAGACGAGTGAAGGGTACTGTAATCTTGGAGAAATCCTAAACAAATCTTTGATAATATCCCGCTAAATCCAAGAAACTCCTGATATCCGACCGAGACTTCAAAACCTCCCACTACATCACGGCCTCAGTCTGGGCCAAATCGACCAAAATCCCGTTTTGGTTAACTAGATGTCCCAGGAATTGGACCTCTCGTAGCCAAATCTCACACTTCGAGAACTTGGCATACAACCGTTCTCGTCTCAACACTCCCAAAAGATCTTGAAGGTGCTCCTCATGCTACTCCATGGTCTTGGAATACACCAAGATATCATCAATAAAAACAATGACTGATTGATCGAGCATCGACCTACATACCTGATTCATCAAATCCATAAAATTTGTAGGCGCATTGGTGAGCGCAAACGACATCACCACGAACTTGTAATGACCATAACGAGTCCAGAACGCGGTCTTCTCCATATCCTCCTCTCTAACCCTCATCTGATGATACACTGACCTCAAGTCGATCTTAGAGAACCAAGACGCACCCTGAAACTAGTCAAAGTGTTCATCATTTTGCGGAAGGGGATAATGGTTATTCACCATCAACTTGTTTAACTCTCGGTAATCAATACACATCCGGTGAGAACCATCATTCTTCTTGACGAACAAAATACGATGCTCCCTACGGCGAACTGCTCGGTCTACGAAACTGCTTGACCAAGAGCTCCTAAAGCTAAGAGGAAAACTCCTACATCTCAAGTGGTGCCAAATGGTATGACATCTTAGCAATAGGGGCCGTACCCAGAACCAAATCAATCCTAAACTTGACCTGCCTTTTTGGAGGCACACCAGCAACTCCTCTGGGAACACATCAGCAAAGTCTCTAACCACTGCACCTCTGCAATCGAAACCTGCTTCCTAATTCGAGAATCAACCACATAAGGAAGATAACCCATACACCCGTGCTGAATATACTGTCAAGCTCTGATACCAGAACAAAAGGCAATCCCAATCTGGTATCCTCTCCATAAATAACCAGTTCTCCCCCACTTAGGGTTCGAACTATCACCCGCTGACCCTCACAATCGATCATAGCCCCAAATCTACTTAGCAAGTCCATCTCTACAATCACCCACACATCTCCCATGGGAATAGGGATTAGATCAATCAAGTAAGGTACCCAAAAAATTCTCCAAAATACAATCCTAGAAAACACTCGATGCAGAAATCCCATGTTTGTTGGCGATAGAAACCCGCAACAGACACTCCTGCTCTCCAAGGGTCATATCGAAACCCCTACTAAAATACTAAGATACAAATTGCCGAGTTGCACCCGAGTCAAATAACACAAGAGCATGCAAAGAATTCACTAAGAAGATACCAATCAGAAGCATAAACATAAGCATACCATAAAATAATTAACAAAATAATAAATGGAAACATACCAGTAACGACGCCTGGCGCCGCCCATACCTCCTATGCTATGAGCTGAAAATTGCGACCTCGAGCCCTTGGGGGCTCCACCCTACCCTAGCACCGATCGGTGATCCTCAATGTAGCTGGTGCTAGAGCCTATGCTGGCATCACAGTGAGCAAAGGACAGTTAGCCTTAATATGGCCAACCTGTTCACAGTGATAACAAATCCTGGTGCCCAGTACTGGGAACTGTTGGCGACAATCCTTTGCATAATGCCCCTCCTTGCCGCATTTGTGGCACCCAAAAGAAGATCGACAAGAAACATCATGTAACAACCATAAAATTCAAGCCAATTTAAAACATTTCAACACCATTAATCATTACAAATCTGTTTTCAAAATAGTTTCATATCAGAGTATCCAAGAAACAAAGTCATAAAATGTAAGGAGCTGTACGATCACAGCTTTGCCTTCCCGCGATCATCTGAGGTACCTGAAACCAAAACTGAAACTGTAAGCCCAAAGCTTAGTGAGTTCCCTCAAAATACCCATACACACAACATACATATAATCACGAACAACATACTATGGGTTGGAATACCCCAGTCCCTCAACCATCCGGTTGGAATACCAACATACTATGGGTCTAATCATCCTTGGGATGGAATACCCCAGGCCTACAACCAACAAGTTGGAATGCCCACATACTACAAGTCCAATCATCCTCTGGATGGAATACTCACAACCCACAACCATCGGGTTGGAATGCCCAGGTCTATTGGCTTTCGGATATAATAAATGTCCTTCATTAATTTTTTCTCACGTTGTTTCCCTTCGAAAAAAAATTGGACCTTTTCCTTTAATGGTAACACAAAATCCATCTCCAAATCTCACTCTATCCGTTATGTTTTTATTTAATTCAGAAAAATAAGAGTAGTTTCTCACACCATTGTCTACGTACCAAATTTCGTCTTCATCGGCATTTGCTTCTACTTTTCGATGGATGTATTTGTCTTCGTTCAAAAACACCGTTTCTTGAATTGTATTCATCATAAAGAACGTCCCTTCTCCATGATTTGTATCTCCTTCATGCGTCTGATTAAGGTTAGTCTCATGATTTTTTATTTGGTTCGGGTATCTTGAAGCAAACTGTCACACCACCAAACCAGAACGGCGGAAATGTTTGTGGGCGGATGACTTTATGTACAGTATCATAACAATTGATTAATAGAGATCAAAACATTACAACCATTGTATTGAATATTAATAAGTTTACATTATGCTCAAAACATTGTCTACATGATATCAAATGTATATGACAAAAATGAATAACGTGATGCGGCGATGCCTCATCCTCCAAAAACGCCATGATTTCTTGTTTACTGATTTCCTGAGAATACAAGTGATTTTGAAAAGTGTCAACAATTAAGTTGGTGAGTTAATAAGTGTTTTGTATGAGAAGAATTTGTAACTATTTTGAGTAAAATGATAGTGTATACCTCTAGAAAATCCGATATTTTCTTTATAAATGAGTTGTAAGTCTTAATTTCCAAGACTTAAAAATGTAAGTAAAACGGTACTGATAAATGGAGTTATGAAGTTTTATCTTTATATAAAACTACTTGAATATATGTTAACCCATAAAGCAAATGTGTTATCGATACCCTATGTGAGTTATTATAACCATACTAATGCGACTAGTAGCCTGAACGACGTGCTTCGAGCGTCGGAACTATTACAACATTTTTCACCCCAGACCTGTTGGTCTAACTGTAGCTGACAGTTTACGTGTGGGGTTGTCAATCTCGTATAGATCTATACACAAGTGTCACGCTCTCCTTACAAGAGACTCTGGTTATAATTCAGGATTTGATGTGTACTCTGGTTGGTACAGTGAAGCTAAATGTCTCACAACCAGTATCAACCGATTTATATGAACTGAAAACTCATTTTTCTTGTAAATGAAATAATTATACCTTTAAAATTTTATATGTTTGTTCTGAAATGATAGTGTAGTTTCGTAACTCCCAAACTATACCAATTATAGTTTATCATGTTTGCTTGTCAAGAACATTTATATAATCATTTATATAAATACATAGTAATCATCTTGTCTAGTTTCAAAATATAAGGTCAAACACCATATTTTTGGGTTGTAACCCACAAAATAGTGAAACAACTAGAATGTTCTCCTTCTTGTTAGAAAAGTTATATTTTTTGTAAAAAGCTTCCAAATACTTTGTTGTTTTGCAAATCATAATTTTTGTTATGATTTTATGACACATATTATATTTGGTTTTTGATAGTTTGCATTTGAAAACCAATATATCACAAATATTTGTATAAAAACTAGTTACAACCATAAGTCACGCAAATAATATCTTATATTTAACATAAAGATGAAACAATGCAAGTATTTGTGTGGTAAACAAAGATTTACATGTATCCCCCCCCCCCCCCCCCCTAAAACATGAAAAACTAAAAAATGTGGGGATATGAACTCACATTGAGTGGATTTGTGGGTTGTTTGAAGAGATAATGTGAAGATTTCCAAGCGTAAACACTTGAATGTGGTTGATAAACTCCCTTGGAAATGATCTTATCCTAAGAGTTTTAACACATAATAATACGTGTGAATAAGATGAAACTAACATGATAGTGCATAAATACACTTGATTTTGAAGAAATACTTACCAAATTCCAAAAAAAAAACTTGGGGATTTAATTCTTGGGGGCTTGGACTTGGTTCTTTGAGAGAAAAATGAAGTAACATGTGACATTCCCATTTTCACGGCCAGAAAAGACCGATTTTCTTTATGCTTTGTTTGAAAACCAGAGTAATATTTTAAATAAAAGTGTTGTTGAATTTGTTCCCGGGAAAACATGGTAAATACATAATCAAATCATTTCCGAAGAAATGTATTTTTATTCATTTTCAATACATTGGGATGTCATCGTCAATACAGAAACATAAGCATAAACAAAAGTTACATTCATTTACACTAGTGATCTACATCTCTTTTAAATCTCTCAGTGTAAAGTAGCTTCATATCGACACCTGGGATACAGATGAACTTGAGTGGGTCAGGTTGGGAAACCTGGTGAGTACATAGGGTTTTCAACCCATAATAATATAATTATTATGTTTAAACATCAAGCAATCAACCCAATTACCCATCCCCATTTATCTTCTTTACTCTTAAGGATCTACCCTAAGAATCAACTATTCCTCGTTCATTTATTCCTAAGGATTATCCTGAGGAATAGGCACAAAGTCCATCGTTGCCAATGACACAGCTGTCAAGCACAGCTACTAATATTATCATTTAGGCGCAGCTGCCAGAATTGTGACATTCTTCGCGAGGCGCAGCTTCCGGTATTGCCCTTTAGGCGCAACTGCCATGGTTATGATATTCTCTATTAGGCGCAGCTTCCGATACCATCCTTAGAGCGCGGCTGCTAGGATATTTAAAGTAGATAAAAAAACATCTACAGATTATGGCACAGCTACCAATGCTCATTTATAGGGTACTAGGTCCATTGTTGCCAATGTTCACCTATAGGGCACTATGTCCATACTACCAATGTTCCTCTATATCAGCTTTCATCCCTCATAATTCATCTACGCATGTTTTATCCAACATATTTTGTAGATATAAAATACATATACAGTTTAAATCATTTAAAACATGTGAAAAATCGTTCATCCAGCATAGATAACAAATATACAGATAATATGCACATAGCACGTAATTTATATAAAATACTTCATATCTATGTGTAAGATGAAAGTAACTATGCACTCACTTGTAAAAGTAATGATTCCAAACTTGGGCAGCGCTTCGCTTCTAATGATTCTATTTTCCTTCGACAAAACCTAACATTATTATTGCTAAGTTTTAGTCTAGTATTTATTGCGATTAATTATTAGTCTAGATTCATCATTAACTCAAAGTCCACTACATGATCTATCAATTAAGGAATAACCAGGTAGGGTCATATCAGAGGTAGGGTCCGTTTGGTATACGAAGTATACTGTTTGGAAATCTCACTTTAAACACCTCACTAAATCACAACCTAGACATCATCCCCGTAAGTAGATCAATCAGTATAACGACTTTGAATTACTGATAAATTTTATTTATAGGTTCATAATATTGATATTATAAGTTATATTTAAAGTAAGGTAGCATAACTTACTTAGCTAGGAGCCAGGCTCTGCATCGCAGAACTTCGTCGTTGAATCTTTCTAAGAAAGATTCTTACAGCGCCTCAGCGCTCCCTTACTATACTAAAAACGACAGAAAGAGAAGTCAAATCACAAGGGACTAAAATGCTCGGGGGATAAGAAGAGAAAGACTCTTGAATCAAGAGAATGGTACAAGAAATATGAGAGCCTAGAGGCTCTTATTTATAGTAATCGAATTTTTAAAAACCACCATCTATATTTACTAAAATGACTAAACACGCCTTTATAATACTATTTTAAATAGATTTAATGATAATTGTACTAAACTAATGTCGAAAGTACTCAACACTAGTCTTATAACGACTGCATCGTCAATACATTTCTAACGATATATATATATATATATATATATATATATATATATATATATATATATATATATATATATATATATATATATATATATATATATATGATTTACACTTTATTTTAATACGTAAATAAGCTATTAAAAATTATAACTCGTTCATATGAACTCCGTTTTTGACGTTCTTTATATCCACGCGTAGCTATTGACGAGATCTACAACTTTCGTTTAGACTCCGTCGGTTCATTTTGAATTTATATTTTTGTCCATATTTTTATAAAATTAAATAATTTTGCTAAAATCATAACTCTCTCGTACGGACTCCGTTTTTGGCATTCTTTTTCTCAAAATTCCTATTTTAAGGAGTACTATGATTTTCATTTTGGTCGCATTAGCTAAAAGTCAACCATTCTCTTCGTAGCTTTTTACATCATACATTCGTTGTGCGCGACTGACTTTTATATCTTATCAAAATCATATCTAATTCATACGGATTCGACTTTCGAAGAAATTTATATTTTCGGGATCAGGACAACATATACTTCCTAAATATACATATATATATATATACATATATATATATATATATATATATATATATATATATATATATATATATATATATATATATATATATATATATGTTTTGGCACACTTATTTTTACGATTTATGGATGGTTCGACTGATTTTTCTTATTTGATTATATTATAATAATCATGAAACATATAATGTTCAAATAATTATTCTTTATTACGTCAAATAAGTTACAATTGTTAACCCTAACTATTAGTTTGGTTAAGATTATTTATCCTAGATAATCTTCTATAAAATAAATCAATTTTAACGCTTATTATATCTTAATTGACTATCCCAAATCTGCGGGTGTTACATAACAGGAAGTAGAATGGAAATGGTGGGGGTTTTGGGAAGGATCTCATCCAAAGATAAGGAGGCAAAATGATGTAATATTTGCTTGGTTAACTGTTGATTAATACATTGATATTTGTTGGCTAATGTGTTGCGTGGGAAAAGGGTGAAGCATCAAGTCATAAAGTGAAACCCCTTTTCTCTTTATTCCCACCGAAAACCACATGGAATCACCAAATCATATGTGATTTCGGCCTATGCCTTAACCGAAATCACATGTGATTTTGGTCCTAAAGCAAAACCAAAATTCCAAGGTGATTTCGGTCCTAAGGCTAACTGAAATCACAAGGGTGGTGGTGCTAGGCCGAAATCTCTAAAGGAAAAGGTAATTTCTCAAATTGTTCCCACTTGTTGACTTTTCATGTAACACTCTAAAAATTCCAACCAATTTAAACTTTTAAAAAACAACCCAATTTTAATAATTTATTACAAAAAGGTTTTCAATACATTTATTATCAGAGTATTTCCCAGAAACCACATCATAAACACATAAAAACTCGAGGGGTGGTACGATCATGCCTTTGCCTTGCCACGGTCTCCTGAAGTACCTGAGACATTTAAACCACAACTGTAAGCCCGAAAGCTTAGTGAGATACCCCCAAAATACCAACGCCATACAAACATAACCATATCATATAATCGATACAGAATAGCCATGCACTTCGGGTCTACTATGTGACTGGTCCGCCGCACCGGCCTACAGTCCACCTGGTCCACCCTCCGAGTCTAGCCATATACATCGAGTCTACAGTGTGATTAGTATGCCCGCACCGGGCCTTCAATCCACCTGGTTCACTCTTTGAGTCTACAGTATGGCTGGTCCGCCCGCACCGGGCCTTCAGTCGGCCTGGTCCACTCTCCGAGCCTGGCACGTCTGGTCTGCCCTCGTGGGGCCTACAGCCTATCCGGACTGCTCGCTGGGCCTGCAGGATAACCGGTTCGCCCTGGGTATGTTGGCCTACAGCACAAAGCAGGACCCGCCTCAACCTAACTCCAGCCCGACAACCATGTGCACATAAATATACAATCATATAACAATACGCATCCAACGAAACCGAACTAGCAGATCACATAACATAACATCATCCTAACCAGGATAACGACCTAACCGGTCACTAGCATAGCATCATCCTATATACCAGGATACCAACCTTAACCAGGTCTCTAACATATACCATCCTAACGACCAGGATGTAAACATAGCAAAGCAATAACATAACAACAACACCCGGATTACAATCCGATAAAGGGCCGGCCTTGGTGCCTTAGACCCTGTTGATATAGTGAGGATAACTCACCTCGCAACTGCTGACTGAAAAGGATAAGATCACGCTGCTCTAACCTTCCGACACGAACTCCACCACTGATCAATACCAAAAGACTAAACTCAATAAATACCCATAATTACCAAAATACCCCTAGAAGTCAACTGGTCAACTCTTGGTCAAAGTCAAAGTCCTCAGTCAAAGTCAACCCTCCTGACTGACTCAACTCGCCGAGTCGCCCTAAGACTCGCCGAGTCCCACAACTCTAAGTCTAACCGTACTCAACTCACTGAGTCATCCCTTGACTCACCGATTCACAGCTTAACCAGAAAAGGTTAGGACCTCACGACCAGACTTGCCGGGTCCAAGAACAGACTCGCCGAGTCCAAGGCTATCTTTAACCTACTCGCCCAGTTTTTCTTCCAACTCGTCGAGTTGCTGCCCATCTTCATGCAACTCGCCGAGTACCACTAGTTCTTAGCTCATACAGAGGCTTTCCAAGCCATGCAGGGTCTCAAATCCATAGATCTACTCTTATACAAGCCATCCATCACGTAAAGTAGGAAACTTTACGTGAATCCAAGGAGATCTAAGCATAATACACTCTTGGCTAAGGTTTGGGACTAAAAGGCTTCATCAACAGCTCTTGAACAGGGACTTTATGCTCTTTTGGATCATCACTACTCTAGATCTGAGGTAGCAACCTCAGATCCAACCTCCAAACTCAAGATAGCACTAGATAAATTCCCAAAAATCCCACAAATGATAGATCTAGATGGGTAACAGCTCAAGCAACGAATCCTTAGCTCCAAAGAAGACTCCAACAGAAGAATAAGCCAAAACCTTGCAAAGCCCCTTGCCCAAACCTCTTAATCTTCAAAGATTTCTTCAACAAACACTCCTTCAAGACCCAAATGCTCTCTAATCCTCTCACACACAAAAAATTAGGGTTTCTGGACTTCAAAGGGGAGCAAAGAGGCTGGGGAGAGGGTATTATGTTCTTTATATAGGGCTAAATCCCTAGGATTAGGGTTTCTCCACACAGCACCAACTCGCCAAGTCCAACCACCGATTCGCCGAGTTGGCCACTTAACACGCGACCAGAATCGCGACCCTACTTGCTGAGTCCACCCATGGACTCGCCGAGTTGACCATTCACATTTTCACTTGAACCCTGAACTTGCACTCCTGAATTCGGGATGTTACAATTCTCCCTCACTTAAATTAGGCTTCGTCCTCGAAGCCTGCGACAACACAACTCCAGAAACTACTCTCGCAATGCACCACCTGGCATTAACCAGACCAGGTTCCTCAAAACACAACCAAAGGAATCCAAAACCTAACTCTTCCCCTATGGTGTCCTGACCACCACCTCATCCTCTGATAACCACACTTATCAACCGAGTACCATTCCAGGATACTTCACTCGCCTCAAGTCACAACGATCATTTGACCCTTACATAGCTAGACATCCCCTGGACCTCCGGGTCCTGACCCGATACCAAACTGCTACATACATAACCTCCTGATCACAACCATACTAGGAATCCAAGGCTCCATCCTTGCATCCCCTTCCGAGCCTCTTTGGCTCTACACCCTCGGAATTCCTTCTGATCTCAGCAGACATCCAACCCGGATGTGCTCCATACCACCGGCGCAAACACTTTGCTCAAAACCATAACTGGAACACATCAATCATACCCCCGTGCTACTGATTTCACTTCCATGAACTTACACTCCCTCTCGGAGCTACATACCTTTCCCTTTCCTTATCCAAGGAAATCTACTTGGCCGCCTTGTCACTATAACAAGTGCCATGGTGTACACACTCCACTCTACACTATTCCCTTATAGCATAACCGCTATCCCATGCACCACACATGCTCTAAATCTGCTCGCAAGGACTCTCGAGTCCATGAACTACCTTCCACTAATCATGACCAATACCCGGGGCCAGACCTTCTGATGCTATCACATCGCAACACACTCATTCCATGTCCTCATACAGATCTATCAACACATGCAGAGTCTTCAGCATGACTGGACCACCTTACCAAGCCTTCAGCTACTCTGGACCACTCTCAAAACCTTCAGCCTGTCTGGACCGTCCTCCGAGCCTTCGGCCTGACTAGTATGCCTTACGGCCTTCAGTCTCCCCGGACCGCTCAAACTATCATGCACCATCCCGAACTATTCCTCCTGGGAATTCTGCCCGTACATACTGTTCTAGCCCTATAGGGGTTCCGAACTCTAACTCCATTCCATATACTCAGATCCCGGCCTGATCCTAGGCCTTACAACCACCAATCACCCTATCTGAAATCCTTGGTCTGTATTCCGCCCCATCGAACTGTCACTTACTCATACCAGCCCACACTCTTGGCTGACTGAAACACTACTGGATCCCAAACAGCTAATCGAACTCTAACGCTTATCGATCCTCCTGAGAATTTTCCAATTCTCCCCACTTAGAGCACTGACTATCCACCACCGGTCGCCATAACCGACCTTCCTTAACAACCCTTCACAACACATTCCCTTACACGCGAACTGATTCACACTAGAACGAGCAACCTTCACCAAATCACATATCAACACTAATCATCTTGAACTCGAAAGAAGCCCAACCTTCAGCTAACCACTCCTCAGACTGCAGATGCTACCCGACATTCAGGCCAAAAGCCTGATTTCCCACTAATAATCCCCATGGATGATAACCAACGAAATTCCCAATACCAAAACCCTTAACTGAACCATAACCCTCAAGCAACAACGAATACAATACCAAAATCACACAATGAGACTAGCAGATATACAATACTCCATAATAATCACAAGATAACAAAATATCAAGAAGGAAACATACCTGCAGCTGCATCCGGCACTGCCCTGACCTCCTCTGCTGTAATATGAAAAGCACAACCCTAAGCTCTCGGGGGCTCCGCTCCACCCTGACCTCCACCCGTAATCCTCAAAGTGGCCGGTGCTGGAGCATGCACCGATCCTGCAGCAAGTTGTGGACAGTTGACCCTCAAGTGTCCAACCTGATGGAAATGATAGCAAATCCTCAAATCCTAAACCGGAGCTGTCTGCCGACAGTCCCTCGCATACTGCCCCTCCCTTCCGCACTTGCGGCATGCACCACCGGACCTACAAACTCCAGTGTGACCCTTCCCGCATTTCCCAAAAGTGCGGCTGCTCTGATCTCCCAACCTTGAATCAACGGTATTGGACCGTTTCGGCACCGGCTGCGACTGTGCCAGGGCCTGCCTCTGTTCTCTCAACTGTAACTCAATCTCCAACTTATGCCGTCGAGCGGCTTCCTACAACTCCAACAAGGTCTCACACCTCTTTGTAGACACAAACTGCCTGATATCCCTCTTAAGCATACTCAGATATCGGGACATCTGAGCCTGCTCCGAAGAAAACTCCGGGCACAACATCGCCCTCTCTGTGAACATCCTGGTGATCTCCGTCACCGACTCTGAATCCTGCTTCAGCTCCAGGAACTCCTGAGCCAATCTCTCCCTCTTAACTCGCGGAACATAGCGAGTACTGAACATCTCCCTGAACTGATCCCAAGAAACCACAGCTCGCTGCGCATCAGAATACGATCTTGTGGTCAACCTCCACCAATCCTTCGCCCCGAGCCTCAAAAGGTTCAGAGCACACCTCACCCTCTGATCAGTAGTGCATGAACACGTGAAGAAACACCCCTCCACATCTGACAACCATATCATAGCAACAATCGGGTCCTGAACTCCATCGAAGGTAGGGGGCTTCGTATTATCAAAGTCCCGATACTGAAAACCTCTACCGGCTCCTCCCCCTGCCGCTGCTACAGCCGCTGTAGCCGCGGCGGCTGCCGTCTCTGTAAGAGCTGCATAGTGCTCATCAAAATACTCAACCATGGCGGTCTTGATCGACCCAAACAGTTCTGGCAACTCGGCCCAGAACATAGCAGCAACCTCATCATGCAGGGTCTCACGAATCCTAGCATCCAACTCGTCTGTGCTCATCTGACCGATAACCTCGGGTGGTGCTGACCCACCCTGACCGCCTCCTCCTGCTCCGGATCCCGACTCGGATCCACTCCCAGCATGCCTCGTAACCACCATACTGAAATTTCCGCAAAACGTCAGACGCTTCTCACTAACCCAAGAACCGACTCTCAACCCAACCCTAGGGGTTGTGACTTCCTTGATACGTATATGGGTCATCTGCTTTCGGTAGTATGGGCCCATACTACCTTCCACACCTACCCATATTTATATCAAGTATCACCATAACGCCCTAGTGAAGAACAGGCATAACAAGCACTCAACCCTCACTCCTAGAGGAACACTAGAAATCTCATACAGAAGGAAACCCTAGGCTAGCAGGCATCATAAATCAGGCAACTCTATCATGCAATTCCTGAAGATCCCTAGCCTAGTACTAGCATGCTATTCTATCATATCGCATAAACAAATAACTAGTATGGTATTTTGGGGTTACTTACTGGATCCGGTCGATCGTACCTCTGCATCCTCCTTTACATATTTTTGAAAACCCTTTTTAAATTCTCTTTTGAGAACTCTCCTTGATTTGAGACTGGATTCACACGAATGTTACTCCAATTCACTCAAACCAAGGCTCTGATACCAACTTGTAACACTCTAAAAATTCCAACCAATTTAAACTTTTCAAAAACAACCCATTTTCAATAAGTTATTACAAAAAGGTTTTCAATACATTTATTATCAGAGTATTTCCCAGAAACCACATCGTAAACACATAAAAACTTGAGGAGCGGTACGATCATGCCTTTGACTTGCCACGGTCTCCTGAAGTACCTGAGACATTTAAACCACAACTGTATGCCCGAAAGCTTAGTGAGATACCCCCAAAATACCAAAGCCATACAAACATAACCATATCATATAATCGATACAAAATAGCCATGCACTTCGGGTCTACTGTGTGACTGGTCCGCCGCACCAGCCTACAGTCCACCTGGTCCACCCTCCGAGTCTAGCCATATACATCGAGTCTATAGTGTGATTGGTCCGCCCGCACCGGGCCTTCAATCCACCTGGTCCACTCTCTGAGTCTACAGTATGACTGGTCCGCCCGCACCGGGCCTTCAGTCGGCCTGGTCCACTCTCCGAGCCTCGGCACGTCTAGTCCGCCCTCGTGGGGCCTACAGCCTATCTGGACCGCTCGTTGGGCCTGCGGGATAACCGGTCCGCCCTGGGTATGTTGGCCTACAACACAAAGCAGGATCCGCCTCAACCCAACTCCAGCCCGACAACCATGTGCACATAAATATACAATCATATAACAATACGCATCCAACCAAACCGATCTAGCAGATCACATAACATAACATCATCCTAACCAGGATAACGACCTAACCGGTCACTAGCATAGCATCATCCTATATACCAGGATACCAACCTTAACCAGGTCTCTAACATATATCATCCTAACTACAAGGATGTAAACATAGCAAAGCAATAACATAACAACAACACCCGGATTACAATCCGATAAAGGGTCGGCCTTGGTGCCTTAGACCCTGTTGATATAGTGAGGATAACTCACCTCGCAACTGCTGACTGAAAAGGATAAGATCACGCTGCTCTAACCTCCGACACGAACTCCACCACTGATCAATACCAAAAGACTAAACTCAATAAATATCCATAATTATCAAAATACCCCTAGAAGTCAACTGGTCAACTCTTGGTCAAAGTCAAAGTCCTCAGTCAAAGTCAACCCTCCTGACTGACTCAACTCGCCCAGTCGCCCCAAGACTCGCCGAGTCCCACAACTCTGAGTCTAACCGTACTCAACTCATTGAGTCATCTCTTGACTCGCCGATTCACAGCTTAACCAGAAAAGGTTAGGACCTCACGACCAGACTCGCCGGGTCCAAGAACAGACTCGCCGAGTCCAAGGCTATCTTCAACCAACTCGCTGAGTTGTTCTTCCAACTCGTCGAGTTGCTGCCCATCTTCATCCAACTCGCCGAGTAAACCCATGTGACTCGCCGAGTACCACTAGTTCTTAGCTCATACAGAGGCTTTCCAAGCCATGCAGGGTCTCAAATCCATAGATCTACTCTTATACAAGCCATCCATCATGTAAAGTAGCAAACTTTATGTGAATCCAAGGAGATCTAAGCATAATACACTCTTGGCTAAGGTTTGGGACTAAAAGGCTTCATCAACAGCTCTTGAACAGGGACTTTATGCTCTTTTGGATCATCACTACTCTAGATCTGAGGTAGCAACCTCAGATCCAACCTCCAAACTCAAGATAGCACTAGATAAATTCCCAAAAATCCCACAAATGATAGATCTAGATGGGTAACAGCTCAAGCAACGAATCCTTACCTCCAAAGAAGACTCCAACAGAAGAATAAGCCAAAACCTTGCAAAGCCCCTTGCCCAAACCTCTTAATCTTCAAAGATTTCTTCAACAAACACTCCTTCAAGACCCAAATGCTCTCTAATTCTCTCACACACGAAAAATTAGGGTTTCTGGACTTCAAGGGGGAGCAAAGAGGCTGTGGAGAGGGTATTATGTTCTTTATATAGGGCTAAATCCCTGGGATTAGGGTTTCCTCCACACAACACCAACTCGCCGAGTCCAGCCACCGACTCGCCTAGTTGGCCACTTAACACGCGACCAGAATCGCGACCCTACTCGCCGAGTCCACCCTTGGACTCACCGAGTTGACCATTCACATTTTCACTTGAACCCTGAACTTGCACTCCTGAACTCAGGATGTTACATTTCAAAGGTCCATCACAAATATTCACTTATATAAATAAGGCCCCTTTAGGCTTTCAAAGTTTTATTGCAACAAAATTACATTGTGAATTCACTTGTACACGGATACAATTTAGACCTTGCTTGTTCCAAAATTTTCCAATTGTCACACAAAGTGACCATACTTGTCACGCCGGTAACCTTGAAATTTGAGAGATCTCTCTGCTCGCGTTGTTTTCCTTTTTGCTTTTGATCTTCACGATTTTTAGAGGATTCTGATTGACCGTGATTTTGGGTGTTACCCCAACCACATCCACCCCCACGTCCACCACCATGTCCTCTTCCTCGGTTATTTGAACCCCGACCTCTACCTCTTGATGAACTAGTTTTTTTTTATTGGACAATTCAGTTTTGGAATAAAGTAATTTATTTTGAGTCTCTATTATGTTGTCTCCACCCTTGATGCTTTCTTCATAAGCTTTAAGTGACCAACCACGTCTTCAAAGCCTATCGTCTTTAGGTCCAAAGCTTATTCAAGGGCTACAACAATGTGGGAAATCGCCTAGGGAAGCTCGTAAGAAACTTCTTCACAATCTTCTGTTCAGTCATAACATCTCCTAGTGAAGCAGATTTCGAAGCAATTATGGATAATTTTCTTGCGAACTCATCTATTATACTAGTATCACTCGTATTTTGATTTTCAAATTTAGTGATTAGAGTTTGGAACCCGTTGATAGCAACCCAAACCGATGATACTTCTCACAATGATAGCAGCCCATCGCAACACGTTGATGATCATGATAATGATACAAGTTCCGTCCCACCCCACCGATCCACTCGAACTTGTGTGTTGCCAAGAAGATTAAATGTCTATGAGTTAGATGTGGATCATTTAACATTGTCATTTGATGTATGAAGGACTTAGCTCAGATAAGGTTCGCAGAGATGAAAGTGTTGCTTGGCGTGCAAGAATTACCCTCGACTCCAAAATTCAGGGGGTGATTGTTGGCGAATTTCATTGGGTCAGATAAGGCATGAGGCGTGTTCTGATCCAGTAACCATTGACTTGGAGTGTTTTCCAAGATTACTTGGTGTGATGACCAAGTACTAGAATCCTTGAGCAATAAGGAATCATATAGAAGGGATGTCTAGTTGTCTTTCTGTCTCATGTACTTCTTCTTCTTAAGGCTCTGATACCAATTCAAGGTTAACAGGAAACTAGAAACAAAAATTACTGCATAAACTCGTAGGAAATTTTATTGAAGAAATATAACTCAAAAACTTCAATCTCTCAACTGATGATTACAGGAGAAAAACAATCACTTGTTTTATACTAAACAAACACATTAGAATAAAACTAGGATTCCTAAAAGAAAGAAAACTAAACTTTTCTTTTATATGATTCCTTATTGCTCAAGCATTCTAGTACTTGGTCATCACATCAAGTAATTTTGGACAACACTCCAAGTCAATGGTTATTGGACGCCTCATCCTTTATCTGACTCAGTGAAATTCACCAACAAAACACCCAATCCTGCCACCTCGAAACCTAGAATAAGAGCCGGATTTTGGAAAACATATCTATGATGCATATCTTGAAATGGTACTCTAATTGAAAAACAGATATACTGTGTAAAAGCAATATAATATCAACAATTAATTTTTTATGAAGCAGTTGCATGTGTTACATATCCTTTTTTTTAATAAAATATATATGTACACATTAGAATTGCACGTAAAAAAAAGATTAAACAAAAATCGGAGAACATTTAACAAATCGAGTTGTTTACATGACATGAATGGTTCATTAAATATTGTCCAAAAACAAGTTTAACATGATGGGATGTTTTTTCTTGTACAAGATTTATGTGGATTTTGCTATTTTTTTTATTTTCTTTTATATTTTTTAAATTACAAGAAGTTTGTCATGTGTATATATCAAAACTTGTGAACCGTAAAAACTTATTTTTTTGGGGACAAGTATCAATCAAACCTTAAATGGCAGCCACAAAACTAAAGGGCGATGTCGAATTGATCCAAATTATGCATGTTGTTTGACGGGACCCATGTAAGGTTAGTTCACAAGGGGTTGTCTCTTTTTGGATTGCCATAATTACTTAGAATGAAAAAATCACCCTCCTTAGAAAACCAAAAAAAAAAAAAAAAAAAAAAAAATTGATCGTCATATCATATTATTTTGGTATAATAGCATATCATGGTGCTCGAGTATTTTAAGGCTTTTTTTTATCATTTTTATATTTTAAATAAAAAAGTGAAGACATATTATATACTATCTAGTTAAGAAAATATTCCTAACCAATCCATTAGATATGCTTGATCAAACAAGTGGCACTAGTGTTTGGACTACTTGTAACATGATCGCTAGTGCTTACTATTGGTATGAGTGTAGAAGGTATTTTGATGCTTGAAGGATTAATATAATCAAGGATATTGATAACAACATATCATGTCGACAGAATATTGCATCCAAGAAATGAAAGACAACATTTTGATTTTCAACGTCGAGGTGAACCTAGTGAATAACTTAGTAAACCCTACTCTAATCATGATCAGAACGATAATCTCAAGTTTAAGAACATGAACATGGAGAATTCAAAGACCATTATCATCACCTAACTCTAAAACAAACGTAAATCTATTTTACATGTAATTTTCCCTAACTCTAACTGATTCATGTCTATTAAATGTCTTGTCCTGTGATACGGCGGAGGAGTAACCATCAAGGGTTTAGTTATTATCATGGTCTTGTATTGCAGCTGCAAACTTCATATTGGTGTCGGAGTGTGATGTGCATGTGCATTAAAATTAGTCTGCTACCGCACCCTACACCCCCACCCTACCCGATGGGAGGCATGGACCATGTTCTCTAATTTGAGGTTAACTAATTAGTTATGATAGGGGCCCGATTATGGTAAGAAATAATTCTAATGTTTTGAGTTACATTTGCATAAGTTAAAACTTGTTGAAAAGTTATTAAGAATGTATCGAAAAAAGAATGACTTAAATTAACTAATTGGATGTTTTTTTGTTTTTGGTTCTTAAATATAAAAATAATAGAAGACTAGACTGTGGTTAAACGGCATCACTAAGTGTTCGAGTCTCGACAAGCATGGAGTAGATAAATCTCAATATCCCTGTGATTGTACGTGAGACATCCATGTGGATTCTGTTTCCATCGGCTAAGACAAGCAGAATGCAAATAATGTTGATTTATAAGTCAATGTTTTCTTCAAAATATGAAAAATACAATATTTTCACTTTGGTGGGCTTGAACAAGTATAGTATAGGCACTACACAACCATGTAGAGAAGAACAAGCTAACACCAACAAACTAGAACCTAATTTTATGTTTCTATATGTATGAAACTTTGGCTTTGATATTAGCTATTATGTGAACTAAGTTTATAACTCGTGGGAATCAAAGTTATAAAATCAATTAAAATTTTAAAGTAAAAACTCAAAATTTTAAATAAATTATTAATTAAGAGATATTTTTTAGTTATATAAAATTATAATCGTTGATTTAAATAAATATATGATCTTATAATTTGTATTAATTTTATTTTAATTTTTATTCTAATATTATTAATTTAATGTAATTAGAGTGAAAATTTTAAAATTTAAAATTTAAAATGGAGAATCAATATGTTGACAAATGTAATGTCATTAATTAGGAGGCCTAATTCTGATACATAATAAAAGAGAATAAATCTAATTTTTTTATTAGAATATGGAGATGTAAAAATAAGGTAAAGAACTATTTGAGATGCTTAAAAGGTACATATGAATGTTATCAAAGGCCACAAATTATTTAAAATATTCAAAAAAAAAAAATCATGGTGACCTCTTATATAACAAGTTTAATATGTCAAAATTTGGGCTAATATTTCGGTAACAAAACTATTTAAAATAATGTTAAAAGAACACATGTGAACTAAAAAAATGTTTTCAAGAGGTAACCAATTAGTGCTCAAAAATACCATGGTGACATTCTTATTTTAGGTTATTTTCTTCTTTTTCTTCTACCCCTACAATGAATAAAGGAACTAGTATATCGTTATGGTTAGAATACTTTATTGAATACGATTTGAAAGATCGTATATTGTTATGGTTAAAAAAGTATATCGTTTCAAATTCTTTATCTTGAAAATAAAAGGATTGGAAGGCTATTTTAGTGTGTATTGATCCAAAAGATAAAAGTGAAGCCCAAAATAATATCGTCTATTAATATGAACTTGCTCTTTATTGAAGTTTTTGGTGCCTTCAACGCCTAACCAAACCCTATAAGTACAACATCATCTTCTATTCCATCGGCAACATAAATAATTCCCTAGCTATGAACTACATGTTTTCCATGATTTTACTAGGCCCCCTTGATATCGTTCGAACTACACTCCTTCCCGTCCAACAAGAAGGGAAAATGCAAAGCGCAAAGACAAACAAATCAAAAAGATTCGTGGAGATAAAAGGTCTAAATGCCAGAATAGACAATTTTTTAAATTTTTATAAAGAAAGATAGTGTATGAAACAAAAAGATAACTAGATGAAATTTTAATGCAAGACATAACTCACTATACAATGGAGGATCTTGAATTGACTTTGGCAGTAAAAAAGCTAAATTTTAAAAAGATAAAATGTTTAGTTTATTTTTTTATTCGTTTTTAAAAGCTTTTTTTTTTTTGTAAGTTTTTTTTTTTTTTTTTTTTTTTTTTTTTTTTTTTATCTCATGTTATGCTTTTCTTTTAAGTTTTTAATTTCATGTTATCTATTTTAACTTAAATTAATAAAAATTAAGTTTTGTTTTATCTAAATTGTATAAATTATTTCAATAAATAATGTCATGGTCACCATCATTGTTTGTGGCAAAAAAAAAAAAAAAAAAAACTATAAATTTGTGGTAAAATTGAAGTAGCTCTTACATAACATAAAATATTATTACGTTATGAAACACTAACCTAATATCTCTTTCTAAGATGAATTCAATTTTCCTACGTTATGAAACACTAATCTAATATCTCTTTCTAAGATGAATTCAATTTTCCTATATTAATAAAAAAAATAATTTAGGTTGACACATGTCACTCTATTATGTATTTGTATTTATTGTTTATCACATAGCATTTTCTTACGGCTCTAGGATATAATCATATCCCATAAATAGCTAAAATTTATTTATTTTTTTATTTCAAAATTTCATAGTATATTCAAATATTTTCACAAAGTATTTATATCATAGTCATAAAATCCGGAAACTATTATTATCAAAAATTGTATTCGAAATCATATCCTTTTTTTTACTACAAAACTTCCTGTATAATCTTCATTAGAGAAAAATAACTTCACGCAATCAAAATAAATAGATCAACCAATGCAAATGTTGGTATTACCTATTCGTTAAATTTGATTATCATGTTAGTAATTATTTTGTGTTTCAACATCTTGCTTATTTATTAGTTCTGATACAATTCTGTGAGTTATTCTAAATGTTTTATCAATGTTTGTGTATGTATCAGTGTATATATCGGGGTGTGTGTGTGTGTGTATGTAACTGTATATGTATGTTATATGTGTTCATGTCGCTCATTCCAGTTTTGTCGTTCGATTACTTTCCTAAGAAGCAAGGAATGTATAAGTTGATGAAGTTAGGGTTCACTTATAGTTCAAGAATGACGATTTTGAAAAAGAAAGAGAATGATATGAAGTCTTCTAAAACTTCCTAAGAATTATGTTCGCCAAGAGAATGGAGTCGCGGCCCACCTTCCTAGCCCTCCGATTAATATCAAACTTCGGTTGTCACCGTAGCAGTGGAAGTTGATAAAGTATATGTGAGTCTTCAATCTCTGTAAATGAATCATGTTCTTCCCCTTCACTACCATATATGGTGGTCAATTTCAACAAAACTCCAAATTTAGGAGGCAAATTGGTATCCTTGTTGATTTGTAATCATTTTTCTAGGTTATGTTTCAAAGTTTCTTTTAACATATTTTATATGAGATTTTTTGGAATGTTTCATTTCAGAGTTCAATTTTCTCGCCATTTGAGGGTTCATGGTGATTCATATAAATAACTATACATGGATTAGGTATTTGTGTCATGTTGTTTTGTTTTGTAGCTTTTCTCAGTTGCTCTATCCAAAATGATTTATATAATTACGGTAGTTGATTCTTTATGTTGGAGTAATTTAAGTAAAATATTTGTTTTAAGGTCAAATTTTCCCGAAAGTGTAACATCCATAAAAATCATGAAAAAATTGAAATTTTTAAAAACCATCCCAAGATCATAAATTGTTTACAATTTAGTTTTCAAACATGTTTAATATCATTGTTTCCCAAAATCTTAAGTCCAAGACACGAGGATGTGTACGGTCACGCCTTTGCCTTCCCACGATCCTATAAAGTACCTGAAACATAACCCAAAACCGTAAGCCAACGCTTAGTGAGTTTCCCCTAAAGTACCAACACAACACATAATCATAATAATAACAACAAACAACATGCATACAGAGCCTTCAGTCTGACTGGACACCCCACTGACCTACAATCTATCTGGTACGCTCACAGAACCTTCAACATGAATGGCACGCCTCACCGGGCCTTCAACCTATTTGGAATGTTCTCCGGGCCTTCGGCTTGACTGATACACCCTACTGGCCCGAAGTCTATCTGGGACGCCCTGGGTCTCTTAGCCTTGAGCACATTGCAGGATCACCTCAACCCAACACACCATCACATATCAACATATAGTATATCAAACCCTAGCTAGCATATAAAGACAGTCATATAGATCTAACATATCACTAAGTATAGCATCATCCTATGTACCAGGATACATATCTAACAGATCACTACAACATACAAGCATGCGATAAACCATGACAATAATCCAAAGGGGTCAGCGTGGGTGCCTTCGACTCAAAATTACAGTGAGGAAAACTCACCTTGCAAATCCAAAAAGATACCAGAAAAGAATATCGCTCCGCGAGTCCACTCTGCAGATCACCTATACATAGGGAAAGACCCAACCTTAGGCTTCATAACAAATACCCAAAATACCCCTAGGGTCAAACTAGGTTGAAAGTTAATGGAAAGTCAATAGTCAATGAAAAGTCAACCCATCTGAGTACGCCCAACGTACTCAGCCTCTACACCCCGTGTACTCCGCCCTTGAGCAAAAACGGGCAGTTGACCACCTACGCCCAGTGTACTCCATGGTACGCCTAGCGTACACAGTGACCAAGCACAACCTCCATTAAGTGCTTAATTCAACAAGTCCAAACGTCCAAATCCAAATCTAAGTCTAAAAAGGTGCTCCTATCCATAAAGTTTCCAAATTTATGGTCATGCATGCCTTAATAAGTCCCAAAACCAAAACCCTAGTTTGTCTTAACCACTTAAGACCTCTATATCTTGCATTCAAGCACTAAATAAGTTGACATGGCATTTTTACGACTTAATGCACTGATGCGTGCAAATAGCTACACCTAATTTTAATATTTATAACCTAACTTCCTTACTAACTACATTGCACCTAGGCAGTGTACCTAGTCAAATTTATAGAATAGTTGGGTAAGTCGGGTGTCGATCACTGGGAACGGTGTTGACTAATTAATTTATCTACTACTAAATTAACCTAATTACTAACAAGGGAAGGGTTTTATCTAATTTTGTAAGTTTAGATGGACTTAATTCTATAACACAAATTCAATCAATAAACAAACACTTCTGTTAGTTTGAATCCGCTTTCACTCAATGGATTATAAATTAGCTATGACAATTACTGTTGGTTACCAATTAAGTTATTATTAGCAATTTAGTTATAAATCTACTAACATTAATCAATTCATGTAAATCTATGTATGGTAACACAATAGTTAACACAGAATCAATTATTAGATGAATTTGGAGCTATGTAAGATTGATTTGATAGAACATAATTACAGTCATAATTTAAGTTCTCTAGCACGGTCTAATTTAATAATTAATTACTTAACTAATATTGGATTAATCCTAGCTCCAATAATTTAATATTCACTAAATTACCAGGTATTCTAATTGATGCAATTTGATGGTCATCAACTACACAGAATAAGATATCAAAGCAATCAACTACTAAAACAAACATGCTAGGTAAAATCAATCCAACACAAGTCTTAACCAACTAGCACATCAAAGCTAAAGTAATTACTCCATGAGTTCCAGCTTCATCTAGCTAACAGAAGCAGCTAGATTTAGCTGGGCATCCTAGAAACTAAGCAAATAACATTCATAATCAAAAACATAATAAAAGTGTACCAAACTATGGATCAAACTATAAACTTATTCTCCCTTGGTGTTGAAAGCCAATTTCAGAACTTCTTGTCCTCAGGAAATCGTCTCTAGGAACCCCTCTAAGCCAGCCAAAAGTTACCAATTCGTAATGGCAAAGAGTTTATATAGTTTCTGATTTTTCCCCGTTCACATCGTGAGCCGATAAGTTTCACGTCGTGAATATGAGATAAGCGTATTCGGCAAGGACTCTTCTTCCATCTGGTGCATATCTTCCAGAATTCTCTACTCACGTCGTGAGTCATGAACTATTCACGTCATGAGTACGTCATTTGTTGAATTTTCCATTCTTCTTTCCTTCAAGCCTCCAAAGTTTCATGTTTTGTCAATTTCAGTCCCTATCTTCGAAAATGCTTCTATTTGGCTGCAAAATATAGTTTAACCTTATAAGTACCATTATTCTATTCAAATAACCAAAATATATGTAAAATGTACTTAAATATTGCCTAAAAATATGTATAAATATGGAAATATCAAAATACCCCACACTTGTGCTTTGCTTGCCCTCAAGCAAATCTAATTTTTAATTCAAACCTTAATCACTAACATCACATAGAACGATCCAACTCAAACTCAGCCATTATGTCAAGACCTCAATGCGTGCATTTGTGTCTAAAATGTTTCCTACGTAACCCCCGTTAATTCTAAATAGTCACAATCCTCAGAAACACGCGCCCACTTCTTTTGAACAATGCTCATTTTATACGACCCTCCGAATCCATCCTCAGAAAACTCCCTAACCTCAAGGTATTTTTGTAAAGCAACCCAAGCATACATAAACTAGAGAATTACAACTTTTAAGATACCACACTATGGAGCTCTTGAATTCTTCACTTCTTTGATATTTGATTATCAATTTCTTTGAATTCACCATATTTTGTGTAATTTTTGGTGTCTTCAACTTTTGATACTTCAGAATTTTTGATTTTTGATCTTCAATCTTTGATACCTCTATAGCTCCAAAAGTTCTTCAATTTTTAATTTTTTGGTAATTTCTCTTTTTTTATATAAATAACTCACTTTTTCCACGCAAATCCTACATGCTTAAGCAGGGCTTAACTTCAACCCTTATTGGTTAGAAATATTAGTTTTCCTGGATACGTTTCAAGTATAGGCTGTTAAACATATTGCATTCCTCAAACTAAATGAGGTTGTGTTTTTGTCCCATGATTTCACTATAATAAAGGAGGCCACAAATGCACTATAACGTGTATCGGCTCAACTAAACATTTGAGCTCTCATCGGATCATCCACACAATAGTAGCAACTTAAGTTCAAATTACTATTATTACTAAAAAAATTTATTTAGATTATTATTTTAAATCTATTTCTAAAATTCTTAAATTTACTAAATTCTAGCAATTTACTTTTAGCAATTCAAACAATTACTTTTTCGACCTCCCACCCCACACTTATTACATACAATTCCCTAATTATATGCATAAACTAAATAAAAGGGAGAAAAAGGAACAGACTCCCCTAGGATAGTGGCGTGATCAAACTCCATAAGTGTGGATAAAATGCGCATCTCGAATATGAAACTTCTTTGAAATAGGAACTTGGATCTTGAGCTTGTTAGATATGTACAACACCAATGACGAATCGAAACTTCAATCTTCAATAAATGAGGCGTAAATCTACAAAACGTGAAGAATAATGTGGGAAAGCATACGTCACATTCTATAATGGAGGAAATGAGCCAAAACAATCATCAAAATAACTCCAAAGAGAATGGTGGTGGAGTGTGTAGAAAATGGTGAATGAAAAGGCTTTATTTTCATGATAATTTTTGACTCGCGACTTGAGTCATAATGCTCACGACGTGAGGTCGCTAAATATGTATTTTCAATTTCTTCGTAACCCAACTCACGACGTGAGGAATAAGGACTCACGACGTGAGAACTGGGTAAACAAAAACTGAATCAGCCCCATCCTTCTTTAAATGAATGCACTCAACCAATGTATTAACGAACTAAGACCCTTCTAAATGCATTATTTGATGACTCTTCTAACTCTACCCTTTTTCTCGACTCACCCCACACGTATTTCCAATTGTGGGTCTTGACTCTAGATTTTAAACTCTAAATGATACTTGTCTAGACGTTTAAGCTCTCGACTCGACTTTCCTTCCCGAGACTCCTTTAGCAAATCTGAAATATAGCAACCAAAGAAAAAAAATAAAAGTAACATAATATAAAAACAAACAAGTTCAAAAGTTTAACAATCCAACAAGTTCAAAATCAACACAACCCAAATTAAACTAAAAAAAACTAATTAATCAAAATAAAAGAAAACGATCAATCATCTTCTTCATCGTTATGCACTCCACTTGTGCCCGCTTCGTCTCCCCTTGACTGCTGATAAGAGCTCCATGTAGGACAAATGGGGTATTGATTCCCCAAGTGCGGTGGTTGCTCAATACCGAAATGTCGAACCATGTTCTCCATTGTACCCCCGATCCAATTAGTACTCAAGGATAATTGATCAAAATATCCCATCATATCTCCTCCAAAAGATGCTCCTCCAAAGGGTGCATTTTGATGCATCGGCTGCCTTCTCTCTCCTCTACCTCTAACATTCCTCCGCCGAGGCCATGGTTGTGGTTGTGGCTCGGGTTGCTCATCTTGATGCTCGTCACCATCATCATCATCCGAATGTAGAATTACCCAATGAGACCCATAATTCTTGACTACCCGCATTGTCTCCAAATATCCCATAGTAAACTCGTTTCCCTCCATACAAGTCAAATAACGGTTGATGTCGGGAACGATCAAACCATAAGACTGGGCCAATCGTGTAATAAAATGGCCTCCACAAATGGGGCTCCCGGGGCGGGAACTCATAGAAAATTCCGCCAAATATCGGGCCAAGAAGTATGGAATGTTGCAACATACTCCCGGCTGTAAAATTGACCACTAATAGAACAAGTTCATCTTTGTGACCTTGTCTCCATGATGTTTATGGTGGATGGAAAAAGTGATAAGGCGGTGGAGTAGGCGGTGGATTGGTGACTTAATGCTGCTCTCTGGTGATACCCTGGAGTTAAACACTTCGGAAGCAATGTTGCTCCAAAAACCAACCCCCAAAACTCCATTCTCATACACTCGGGCAGCCTCCTTCAGAAACATCTCAAACTCAAGATTCATGGCCTCTTGCGCCTCATACAACACCATACGCCAAGAGAACTCCACCAAACTACATTCTCGGTATTCACCCCCGAGACGGAAAACCAATGCTCGCGGAAAGGTAGGATCTTAGACATTTTCATGAAATGTCACAGTTGCAAAGAACTCCACACAAAGTTCCTTATACAACCTTTCTTGAACTCTAAACAAGTTGTGCCACCCTTTACACGTAAATGAAAATCCATTTCCCAAAAATATTTTCGTGAGATACTGGGACATTTGACCAACAAGCCCAACCTCCCTTAACATTGCCCAATTAACTGTAGGGGCAACAACAATCTCATGGTTGTAAAGCCACTCCAACCGGTTGTTGCACCGTGTCAAAATATCCCGAGGTAAAGTTGTTGGGAAGACGTAAAATGGGTGCAAACTAGCCACCCCTGTCGGAACTTCTCTTCTGGGAGCCATTTCTGCAAAAATAAACAGACTACAAACCAACAAACACGTCCCAAAAGATTAGTATTAAACAGAATTTGAAACCATGAATGTCTAGGATTCATGTCGTGAATCCCTAAGGATTTACGTCGTGATTTCGTATTTAGAAGTCATAAGTGGGCATAACATAAGTCAAATCGGGCCAACAATGTTAATGGGGTTTACTCCTAGGGCAATTTCAAACTCATTACAAGCACATGCAACAAAAACTTCACATATATATAGGGTATCGATTTTTAAGATTCAAGTGAAATGCAAACCCTAACCCCTAAATCTAGTAAATAAGTCAACAATAAACAATGTGAATAGGATTAATTTACCTAGAATGGTGAATTACGTAAGCACAAGAAGAATATGAGGAATGTCGGCCGCAATTGCAAAGATGGTGGACTAGAGGGAACACATTCACTTCGTGGGGGGTAAAGAAATGAATTAGGTCAATTGGATTATGTCTCTAATCTATGGTCACATGCTATTTATTATTCACATCATGAATTGGCACACACTCACGTCGTGAGTCCGTTTTGGGCTAAAAATCTTCATTAATGAACAATTGGGCTGGGAAATTGGTCCATTCTAATTTATACTTAATGGGCTAGAGCATGTATTGGCTAACTAACAAATTTACGTAAGTTTTCCTTAACTCACGTCGTGAATCATCAAGGCTCATGTCGTGAGTTCTGTATGAGCATATAATTTCATAATTAATCCCAAGTTTCACTAACTATTTTCATAATTACTACCACTTAATTTTTGGGATCCTCACTCAGTGTTGTATTATGCATAAAATGTTGTAGATGATATGATCGATTTTCCTAGAAAAATAAAAATGCAAAAACTAAAAAGAAAAGAAAATCCAAACCAAACTCGGGTTGCCTCCCGAAAAGCGCTTCTTTTTTATGAAGTCGTGAGTCGGACTCCGTGCCTCCTATGTTGAATCTTCAGATGCGTCCATCACCAGCTGGATTTTCTGCTCCTTCCATCGTCTCTTATGAGCTTGAACTTGTCTAATGTACGCCTTCGTCGAGTTTTCCTTTTTAACTTTCACGTCATCCATATCAAGCTTTCTTTTGGTCCCTTTATTCTCCAAGTTTTCTTTATTATTCAACTCCATAGGAATCTTTTCTTCCTTCACCATTGGACTTCTCTCCTCGGAAGTTATCTCGTTTTTGTCATCATCACTCAATATTTCATCACTCTCCTTACTTACCCAAGAAGTTGGATTCGTGTAGGTAATGACTTCAACTAAAAACGGGGCAGGTGCTCTTGGTTTTGTTTGTTTAACTTGATGAATTGTTTTGATTTATTCTTCCATGAGCTTCTCTAATTCCTCAAGTTCATTTTCTTCATCAATATTGAAAACCTCTTCTTGAACACCACTCCTCTTGAAACCATCTTCTATTCCAAAAATTTCCTTCTCATCTCCAACTCTCAAGGTGAGCTTGGATTCCCGTATATCAACCAAGGCTCCAGAAGTATTAAGTAACAAGCAACCATTAATTGGAACATCGGGATCTTCTTTCATATCCAAAACCACAAAATCTATTGGAAAAACAATTCCCAATTTTCACGAGAATATCTTCCACAATGCCCTAGGATTGTGTTACTGAACGATTTGCCATGTGAATAGTCATTTTTGTGGCCTTCAACTTCTAAATATCCAACTTCTGATAAAATGAATAAGGCATAAAATTTATGCTAGCTCCAGAATCGGCTAAAGCATAAATCTTCATATTATTCCCAAACTCACATGGAAGAGTGAGGCATCTAGGATCCCCCATCTTGGTATCTCTCCCAATACAACTTTTGAGCTTTGCTCACTTAGAATCACCTTGGAATTCTTATTTAGTTGCTGACGAGTGTCTAACAAGTCTTTTAAGAAATTTTCATTTTCGGGAATTTTGGATAATGACTCGACAAAAGGAGTATTAATCGGGATACGCCTCACGTGCTTAATAAACTCCAAATGCTCTCTTTCCAGTGGACTAAGACCAGCTCGAGAAGGAAACGGTAGAGGCGGACGATATACTGGAGCGAAATCTGAATTCGTCTGTTCATACTGAGTCCACATCGTGAGCGTGGCGGGCTCAAGACGTGAGTCTGGTGTTTTAGCAACAATTTCGTTTTCGAACTTCGTCTTCTTTGGCTTTGGTCTGGATGGCTTTGGCTCCACTTATAGGGCTTCTACGAACTCAGAGGTGGCCTCTTCTTCAGTATCAATCATCATTACATGGGATTGAGCGTTCTTTTCGGGAAATTGTGAGGATAATTTGTTGCTCACCAAAGTAGTTAGTTGACCAATTTGGACTTCGAGATTATGGATTAATGCTTGATGATTTCTTAATGAAGCTTGCTGGTCAATCATCATTTTTTGTTGTTCTTTCATCATTTTCATGTGTTCCTTTAGCACTGCATCGGTGTCATCATGCCTTTTCTCTGAAGCTTCCATAAATTCGGTCAAAATGTTTTCCAAGTCTACTTTCTTCTCGGCTGGTGGTTGCTCTTTTTGGTAGAAGCCTTGGCCTGTGTGCTTATATTTTTCTTCTTTTTGCCTCTTGTACTCATCATAAGGTAGCCACTCTTTCTTTGGTTTTCTCCAGTCTTCATCATACTTGTCCCCACTTGAGTAGCTAACTTGAGCCTTCTTGTTCCCATATTCATCCAAATGGCAGTTTTTAGTCAAGTGTGGCCCACTGCATCGTTCACAACCAACTCTAATTGCATGAATTGATTGGTCCATTTAGGTCAACCTTCGGTCCATATTATTTAGCATTGCCATCATAGCAGCCATTTCTTTAGAATGTGCACTCCTAACTCCTTTTACGCCTTCATTCCTTGGATTGTGGTACTCACGAGAATGCTTTGCAAATTCTTCAACTAATTCCTTGACTTCGCCCGGATTTTTCTTTGTAAGTGGTCGTTGAGAATCAAGGAGTTGCCGTGTCATTACATTGACCTCATCATAGAATATAAATACTTCTTGTTGAATGTTAAGGTCATGTTGAGGACAATTCCTTAACAACCCCTTGTAGCGCTCCCATGCCTCGTAAAGTGATTCCCCCGGGTTTTGCTCAAAATTGGCTATTGCCTTCTTGAGTTTGTCTAAAAATTGTTCGGGCATCTGAGCCCAAGTAGTGATTGTACCCGGTGGTAGTGCTTTTAACCAGTCCTTAGCAGCCCCTTAGAAGTAATGGGAAGCATCCTTAACAAGACAATATCTCTATTCACATTCGGGACATTGAAATAATCTGCAATGTCATTGGCCTCATCTAAATGCTTAAAAGCATCCTCATGATTCCATAAAATGGAATATCCTTAAGTGCAGTGAGGATGTCCTTTCAGCTCGAATGTGGCAGTGGCAGGAATGGCAGGTTGTACTAAACTCGGACCAACATCGTCTCTAATTCTCTTTCTGTAAGCTCCCATGGACATTTCTTCAATATTCGCCATCTCTTTATTGGCTCATTCTTGGGTTCACTTATATAAAGTCCAAACTCGGCTTCGGATTCATATTCGGATTCGTTCGGGATAGGTATTTAATCTAAGTCTTCAACCTTGTTCTTGTCCTTTGAAGATGAACTCGATTCTTCCGTTTTCTTTCCCGACTTCTTTGAGAACACTGACTTGAGTTCTTGTAAGGGCGTCTTCTTTGGTGTTTGATCTTCTTTCTTTTTGTTAAGGTCAGACTCTGGATCTTCAAGTGGTGGCACCAAAGGTGTGTTGGAACCTCTGGTCATGAACTCCTGCAAAATAAAAAAATAAAAACGTAACACTGAACTAAATTAGAAAGACACCCTAAAAACAAAGAAAACTAGGAATCACAGGATTCACGCCGTGAGCCTATAAAGCTCACATCATGAGTTCTGTAATGCAGAAAAAAATGAAACTGAAAAATAACTTTTTGCAGGTTTTACCCCACAAAAAGGATCGATTAATTTAGAGAAAAATAAATCAGTAATTAACTAAGTCGTTCCCCGGCAACGGCGCCAAAAATTTGATGCGTGCAAATAGCTACACCTAATTAACCTAACTTCCTTACTAACTACATTGCACCTAGGCAGTGTACCTAGTCAAATTTATAGAATAATTGGGTAAGTCGGGTGTCGATCACAGGGAACGATGTTGACTAATTAATTTATCTACTACTAAATTAACCTAATTACTAACAAAGGAAGGGTTTTATCTAATTTTGTAAGTTTAGATGGACTTAATTCTTTAACACAAATTCAATCAATAAACAAACACTTCTGTTAGTTCGAATCCGCTTTCACTCAATGGATTATAAATTAGCTATGACAATTACTGTTGGTTACGAATTAAGTTATTATTAGCAATTTAGTTTTAAATCTACTAACATAAATCAATTCATGTAAATCTATGTATGGTAACACAATAGTTAACACAGAATCAATTATTAGATGAATTTGGAGCCATGTAAGATTGATTTGATAAAACATAATTACAGTCATAATTTGAGTTCTCTAGCACAGCCTAATTTAATAATTAATTGCTTAACTAAGATTGGATTAATCCTAGCTCCAATAATTTAATATTCACTAAATTACCAGTTATTCTAATTCATGCAATTTGATGGTCATCAACTACACAGAATAAGATATCAAAGCAATCAACTAATAAAACAAACATGCTAGGTAAAATCAATCCAACACAAGTCTTAACCAACTAGCACATCAAAGATAAAGTAATTACTCCATGAGTTCCAGCTTCATCTAGCTAATAGAAGCAACTAGATTTAGCTGGACATCCTAGCAAGTAAGCAAATAACATCCATAATAAAAAACATAATAAAAGTTACCAAACTATGGATCAAACTATTAACTTCTTCTCCCTTGGTGTTGAAAGCCAATTTCAAAACTTCTTTTCCTCTGGAAATCGTCTCTAGGAACCCCTCTAAGCCAGCCAAAAGTTCCCAATTCATAATGGCAAAGAGTTTATATAGTTTCTGATTTTTTCCCAGTTCACGTCGTGAGCCGATAAGTCTCATGTCGTGAATATGATATAAGCGTATTCGGCAAGGACTCTTCTTCCATCCGGTGCATATCTTCTAGAATTCTCTACTCACGTCGTGAGTCATGAACTATTCACATCGTGAGTATGTCATTTGCTGAATTTTCCATTCTTCTTTCGTTCAAGCCTACAAAATTCCATGTTTTGTCAATTTCAGTCCCTATCTTCGAAAATGCTTCTATTTGGCTGCAAAATATAATTTAACCTTATAAGTACCATTATTCTATTCAGATAACCAAAATATATGTAAAATGTACTTAAATATTGCCTACAAATATGTATAAATATAGCAACATCATGCACCTCAAATCTTCTAAAAGGACAACTCCTTTGGTCTTAGAGTTGCTTTTGATCATTAAGTCCAAGAAAAGGGACTAAAAACTCATACAAGTCAAGATCAAAGCTTTATACTTTCTGTAGCTTCCCAAAGAGGCAAAGTTCTCATATCTACAAGCTTGCTTCCACTCCAAGGCTCCTCAATGAATCATCTTTCTTCCTTCAACACACCTAGAACACACACTTAAGCTGAAAACTCACACTAACGTCTCAAGGAGAGTAGAGGCAGAAAAGGTGAGGGAAATGAGGCTATAAGGAAGATTATATAGGGGCTTAACCCTAAAATTTAGGGTTTCCACACCTGGTGAGTATGCCTCGTGTATGTTGTTGTAAGCTAAGTGTACGCACGTACGCATGGCGTACTCCCATTTCCCCAAAATTACAATTTTGTCACTAGGGCTTCCAATGGGCACTTCCTTCTATTTAGGGACCAAAACGCGATATAAAAAGATTATAGGGTTGAATTTAGAAGTCACTGAACACCGAGATGTTACATAATGATTTATTTGTCATGAAATTTTGAGCTATTCTTTAAAATTACCTTTTATTAGGATATTGGATATTGGAATTTACTATTTCCTAACATAATAGTTATGCATGCAGACTGTTGATAACAAAAACCAATATTTAGAGCTTAATCTTTTGAGGTTAGGTGTTGTGAATACCATGTTTACTACAATTTTAGGCCTTTTGACATTAAAACGCTCATACACCCATTTGTGTAACACCTCAAATTTCAAACCAAAATTCTCATTTTTAATTTTATCAAAATAAAGTTGCACAAACCAAGTCATCAATAACATAAGTGTCTTAAAACAAACATCATCCCAACATATCAGAGTATCTTAAATTGTCCCGGTAACAAATCTCTAAATGGGTGTGTATAATCAGACCTTCGCCTTCCCACAATCCTCAGAAGTACCTGAAACACATAAATCAACAATTGTAAGCATGAATCTTAGTGATTTCTCCGAAATACCACCTACAACACATCATAAAATAAATAGTTATGGGCTATCAGCAACCCTAGAGACTATCAACAGTCGTAGCGGGCAACAAAACGCCCTATGGGTTATCAGCAACCCTGGAGACTATCCGCAGTCTCAGTCACACATACACAATCTAATGTAAGATATCAGTTAGACCCAATTGGTCACAAGAAATACAACTATTCTACCACACACATACGAATAAGTGAGGAAACTCACCTGATACTGATGACATAAATCTCTCAACCGAACTGTCGGAACTAGACTCCGCCTAATCGATAAAATAATTAACCCTGATTAATAATTATGGTCCATAACTCAAATCTCGAGTCCAAATCCTATATTTAAGTCCCTTAAGGGCAAAAGACCATTTTTCCCTTCCCATTGTAAAAACCCTAATTCTTGACCAAAGGTCAAAAGTCAACGAAAGTCAACTGCACAACGCGTACGTTGAGCGTACTCTCTCTTACGCGGGGCATACAACGCGATCAACGACCCATTAGGGGTGGGATAGGCTACGTGGGGCATAACCAGGAGTACGCTTGGTATACTCTGCATGATCCAACTTCATCAACTTTCATGTCTTAATCCGTTAAGACACATATCACAATTTCAAATATGGCCATCCTAGGGTGTCTTAACCTATAAAGTCATCGACTTTTAGCCTTTGCATGGTTAGAAAGGACCCAATGCAACATACGTTAACTCCCATCATACTCTAAGTCACTTTACTCATGCATGGGCCAAAGGAAATGATCAAGCAACCATTTTTATGAATCTACAAAGCCTGAAATACATGAAAGGACAACTAGCATTCTATGGAGTGCCCTAAACTCATAAAGGTCCAAACTTTGGGACAAAAAACCTCAAAAACTCAACCATGGAGATCAAAACGGAAACTCATCAAGGTATAAACTTTATACATGAAAAAGATGCACAATGAGGAGTAGTTTATGGATCGACAAGCTTGCAAGCAACACCTCCTTCTTCTCTAGCCTCCTTCTTCAACAAATATGCACCAAAACCTATTAATAAGCTCTCAAACTCTCACAAACAAGCTTAGACTCGAGATTAGGGTTTTTGAGGGAATGGTGGTTGATAAGAAATATCCAAGGGAGGCATAAGTTGGTTCAAATAGGGAGAAACCCTTAAAAATTAGGGTTTAGGGACTGGGCTAGCATACCCGGCGTACCACACGTATGCCCAACATACTATCAGGGCTTCTGTGATCCTAAATCTCATGAGTACGCTGCAAGTACCCTCATGTACGCCCAACGTACGAGCTAATATGCGAAACTTTTACCACAAGGGACCAATTATGCAACTTTGATAAAGTTAAGGGCTAAAAATGATAATACATGATAATCGGATGTTACAATTCTCCCCTATTAAAATCAAACTTCTCTCTCGTATTCGTCGTCAGGAAACAAATCAGGATAGTGCTCACGCTCTCAGACTTGGGTTCCCACGTCCACTCCAAGCCTTTCTGGTGTTTCCACTAAACTTTGACCAAGTTCACTACCTTGTTCCTCAAGGTCTTCACTCTCCGATCCAGAATTGCCACTGGATTCTCAACATAATTCATGAGATCATTGACCTGAATGTCCTCAAAAGGGACCATAGCTCTCTCTTCAGCTATACACTTCCTCAACTGGGAGACGTGGAAGGTATCATGAATCTACCTCAACTCCTCCGGCAGCTCCAACCAGTAAGTCACCTTCCCCACCTGGGCCAACACTCTAAATGGGTCGATAAACCTAGGGCATCACTTGCCTTGCTTCCTGAAGCGAATAAAACACTTCTAGGGTGACACCTTCAGAAGCACCAAATCCCCCACCTGGAACTCTAACTCAGAGTGTTGCCGATCCGCATAACTCTTCTAGCGGCTCTAGGTGTCAGCAATCTCTGTCTAACTTGCTATATAAGCTCGGTCATCTTGAGCACTGCCTTTGTGATCGCCATAACCCTCTATCCAACCTCGCCCCAACAAATAGGAGTCCAACATCTCCTCCCAAACAGAAGCTCAAAGGGGGGGGGCATGCTAATATTGGCATAATTGATGTTGTTATAAGAAAACTCAGCCAACAGGAGATATGTATCCCAGCTACCACCAAATTCAATGATACAAGCACGCAGCATATCCTCGAGTGTAGGAATAGTCCACTTGCTCTGTCTGTCCGCCTGAGGATGGTATGTAGTACCGAAGTGTAGCTGGGTACTCAACTCCTCGTGAAACCTCTTACAGAACCTGGAAGTAAAACGAACATCCAGGTCTAACACAGTTGAAGTCAGCACCCCATGCCGAGCCACCACCTCTCTAACATAAATCTCAGCCAGTTTCTCTACAAAAGAGCTCTCGTTGATGGCTAGAAAGTGAGCACTCTTCGTCAAACGATTCATTATCACCCAGATAGCATCAACACCCCTCACAATCCTCGAAAATTTTCGTAGTGATCTGCTCCCACTTCCATAGAGGAATCTTTAAAGGCTACAAAATTTCATGAGGGCGCTGGTGCTCGGACTTGACCTTTCGTTAGGTCAAAAATCGCTCCACAATCCAAGCCATATCTCTCTTCATACATGGTCACCAGTAACTACGCTTCAGATTGAGATACATCTTGGTAGACCCTGGATGAATAGAAAACCTCGACTTATGGGCCTCCTCCATCAATATTCGTTGGGACCCACCTGCATAAGGTACGCAAACCCGCCCATAAAGATTCAGAAGCCCTCGGTTGCCGATATCAAAGGCTGAAATTTGGTCGATCACCCGCTCACTTTTCTGATTTTTTTCCTTTATTGCCTCTGACTATGCTTATTTGACAATCTGTAAGACTGGGATCATCACAGTCATCCTCATACACACACATCCCAAATTGGGGCACTAACCGCCCTCCGACTAAATGTGTCGGCCACCACATTGGCCTTGTCCGGATGATACAAAATCTCACAGTCATAATCTTTCACTACATCGAACCACCTCATCTTCCTCATGTTCAGGTTAGGTTGATCCATAAGATATCTCAGGCTATTATTGTCAGTGTAGATGGTACACTGAACACCATAAAGATAGTGGCGCCAAATGTAACGGCAAAAACCACCGCCCCTAACTCCAAATCATGAGTAGGATACTTCGCTTCGTGAGGCTTCAGCTGCCTCAAAGCATATGCAATTACATTCCCCATCTGCATCAACACAGCACCCAACCCTGCAATGGATGCATCACATTAGACCACGAGATCCTCAACTCCCTCAGGGAAGACAAGTACCGGTGCCTGACATAGTCACTTTCGAAGAGACTCGAATGACACCTGCTGCTCAGGCCCCCAACTGAACACAAAATCCTTCCTTGTCAACCTAGTGAGAGTAACAGCAATCTTGGAGAAGTCTCTAATGAATCTCCGATAATATCTCGCCAAACCGAGGAAGCTCCAAATCTCAGATGGAGATCTCGGCACTTCCCACTACATCACCACCTCTATCTTGGCTAGGTCGACCAAGATATCATTCTAGTTGAAAAGGTGTCCCAGAAACTGAACCTCGCACAACCAGAAGTCACACTTTGAGAGCTTGGCGTACAGCCTCTCCATCCTCAAAACTCCAAGTATATCGCATAAATACTTCTCGTGTTGCTCTCTGGTCTTCGAATAGACCAAAATGTCTTTGGTAAAGATGATCACCGATCGATCCAACATGGGCCTACACACCCAGTTCATGAGATCCATGAACATCGTTGGTGTATTGGTGAGCCCAAAAGGCATCACCACAAACTCGTAATGCCCATAGCGAGTTCGGAAGGCCATCTTCTGAATATCCTCCTCTTGCACCCTCATTTGATGGTAGTCGGACCTCAAATCGATCTTCGAAAACCAAGATGCCCCCTGAAGCTGGTCGAAGAGATCATCAATCATCAACAATGGATAACGGTTTTCCACCGTCCGCTTGTTCAACTCCCGGTAATTGATGCACATCCGGTGTGAACCATCCTTCTTTCTGACAAAAAGGATCGATGCTCCCCAAGGAGAATTGCTCGGCCGAATAAACCTTTTTCCTAATAGCTCCTGCACTTGAGAGGATAACTGATGCATTTCAAGAGGTGCAAGACGGTACGGTGCCTTGGAAATCAGCGCCGCACCCGGAATCAAATCGATCCGAAACTCCACTTGCCTCGCAGGAGGCACACCCGGTAACTTCTAGGGAAAAACATCAAGAAAATCGCATACCACAGGAACATCAGAAATGGAAGTTGATCCCTTCCCCCGAACCTGAGTATCCACTACATATGTCAGATAACCCATACAACCATGCTACAAACTCTGTCTCGCCCTGGCGGCAGAACAGAAGGCTGATCCTGACCTAGTACCCTCACCGTAGATAGTTAGCACTCCCTCACTAGGGTCTCGAACCTTCACCATCTGACGCTCATAGTTAATCAGAGCTCCAAACTAGCTCAACCAATCCATACCCACGATCACACAAACATCTCCCATCGGAATAGGAATAAGATCTATCGGATAACCAACACCGAGGATCTCTAACACACAACCCCGGTAGATATCAGTAGCGAAGACCGGACACTCATCGGTAATAAAGACTCTCAAGGTCCTGCTCAGAGTCTCTCACGTAATACTAAAACCACGACAAAAAGATGATGACACAAAAAATCGACTCACACCCGAGACAAACAGCACAAGCACAGGTATGGAATTCATAAGAAAGTTACCTACACAATCAATAATATAAGCAACTTAAATAAATCAGTCGAATAATAAAGAACACATAATATCCATGACGTCTGGAGATGCTCGGGCCTCCTCTGCTGTCAACTGAAATGCTCTCCCTTGAGCCCTCGGCGCCTCGACTTTCCTCTCCCGACCATCAGTAATACGTAGGGTCGTGGGGTCCAAAGTCTGAACTGCCCTAGATACAAGTTAAGGACACTCGGCCTCATATGTCATGTCTGGTTGCAATTGAAGTAAACCCGAATTTCTTTGGGGCAATCTCTGGCCAGATGCCCCTCCTTGCCACACATGTAGCAAGTCGTTCCTAGCCGACGGGGTCCCTCATGTCCGTCGGAAAGTGCGGCCCTTCTGGCTTCCAGTTCTTAGGTTAGCGGACTTGGGCCGGTTAGTTGTTGGCTGTGACTATACTAGCCTCCTATCTCTTACCTGGGTCTCCCTCTACTCCCTAGCCTAGGTCTCCAGCTCAATCTTTGTCCTCCTTGAATTGGTTTGCAGCTCAACCAATGTCCGATATGAAGTTTTCTCCACAAAGTCACGGATATCCCTCCTCAGAATACTCAAATACTGACTCATATGTTCCTGCTCAGTAGACACGTGCTCAGGGCAGAACAAGGCCCTCTCATGAAACATCTAAGTGATCTCAGTCGTCGTCTCTGTCTTCTGCTTGAGAGATAGGAACTCCTGGGCCAACCTCTCTTTCTCTCAACCACTGGAACAAACTCATCTCTGAACATATCAGTAAACCTCTCCCAGGTCACCACATAATGCTCTGCTATAATATCATCAGTTGCCAAAAACTTCCACCAATCCATCCCTCCCAAGAAAAGTAGGTTCAATGTAAAACGAACCCTCAGATTCTCCGGACAGGAACAAGTGTAAAAACATCCCTCAACATCAGAGATCCATCTCATAGCAACAATCGGATCTTGGCTCCCATGAAATGCGGGTGGCTTTGTGTTGTTGAATTTTGGTACCACAACGAATCACTCCCATGCGGTCTCATATCATCAACAGTTGTAGTGCCTGCGACAGCAGAAGCCTTAGTGATGACGACATAGCGCTCATCAAAAGTCTAAATCAGCGTGGTCTTGAAAGACCCAAATATCTCGGGGATAGCCCCTTTGATTTCTATGACCACCTCAACGGCAACAATCTTATGAATCTCATCATTCTTGACACTCGGCCTCTCGGGGTCACTAGAGCCTAAACCTCGGGTAACCACCATACTGAAACACACGAGAAAAACCATCAGAAATTAGGCTAAAGCGCATACACCAACACCCACACACTCCTACAAGCTCCTTAGTTCCTTAAGATTCCTTCTTGAGTCGCGTATGGATCCGATGTTTTTAGTAGTACGGTCCCAATACTACCTTCCACACCAACTCGTATTTGTCTCAAGTCGTCCTCTCGAGACCCTGAGTCACAAGGACTCTATTTCCTCATATCAGCTATAGATCCTCCCTGCTGGTTCCTTAGAACCATGACTAAGCATCTAGACACTAACTCTAGACTACTCCCCAGCACTGCTCTGCCTCATAAGACCTCTGTTGTCCTCGCCATTTGTTGCGTGCATGCCAATTGTACACAATACGAGACTCGATAGACATTCAAATAAATGATTCTACCTCAAATCTGCAATCAAACAAGGAACAGGAAGTAATGCTAAAGAGGCATTCTAAGGCTAAAAAATCCTAACTATGTACAATTATATAGCATACGCTAAACAATTAGCAATGACAGATTCAATATCATAATAATGAACTCCTAGGCTAAAGGCATCACAAATCAGGCAACACTATCACACCATTCTTACATGATCCTTAGCCTACCACTAGCTAACATGCAATTCTATCAGCTCATAAAATATTAGCTCTACACTACTCATATTATAAATTGAAGTATTCTGGGACACTACCGCTCGAGCTCTAGTTGATTGTACACACTGCTTCACTAGGTTTTCCTCCTGTAAAAATCTTCATTTCTTTGATAACTTTTTTTAATAAAAATATTCAAATCCTTATTTTGAGTTTGGATTTACCATGAGGTTAATCCAAATCCCTCAAACTAGGGCTCTGATTCCAAATTGTAACATCTCAAATTTTAAACCAATTTTTTCATTTTTAATTTTACCAAAATAAAGTTGCACAAACAAAGTCATCAAAAAATAAAGTTCCTAAAACAAACATCATCACAAAATATCAGAGTATCTCAAACTGTCACAGTAACAAATCTCTCAACGAGTGTGTACAATCAGACCTTCGTCTTCCCGCGGTCCTCAGAAGTACCTGAAACACATAAATCAACAACTGTAAGTATGAATCTTAGTGAGTTCCCTAAAATACCACCTACAACACAGCATAAAATGAACAACTATGAGTTATCAGCAACCCCGGGGACTATCGGTAGTCCCAGCGGGCAACATCACGCCCTATGGGTTATCAGCAACCCTAGAGACTATACGCAGTCACAGTCACACATACACACTCTAATGTAAGATATCAGTTAGACCCATCTGGTCACCACAAATACAACTATTCCACCACACATGTAAGAATAAGTGAGGAAACTCACCTAATATTGACAACAACTAAATCTCTCACCCGAATTGTCAGAACTAGACTCCTTTTAATAAACAAAATAATTAACCCTAATTAATAATTATGGTCCATAACTTAACTCGCGAGTCTAAATCCCACAATTAGGTCCCTGAAGGGCAAAAAGACCATTTTGCCTTCCTAAGCTCCAATACCTTAATTCTTGACCAAAGGTTAAAAGTCAACGAAATTCAACTGCCTAGCACGTACGCTAGGCGTACTCTCTCTTACGCAAGGCGTACAACTCGATCAACGGCCCATCGAGGAGGGGGCTGGCTACGCGGTGTATAGCCAAGAGTACGCCCGACGTACTCTTCCTGATCCAACTTCATCATCTTTCATGTCATAATCCATTAAGAAACCTATCTTAATTTCAAATCTGACCATCCTAGGGTGTCTTAACCCATAAAGTCATTGACTTTAAGCCTTTGCATGACTAGAAAGGACCCAATGCAACAAAATTTAGCTTCCATCACACTCTAAGTCACTTTACTCATGCATGGGCCAAACAAAATGATCAAGTGTAACATCCATAAAATTCATGAAAATTTTAAATTTTAAAACAACCTACAAAACACCATTGTTTACAATTTAGTTTTCAAAACATGTTTAATATCAGAGTTTTCCCAAAATCATTAATCAAAACACGAGGAGGTGCACGATCATGCCTTCGTATTCCCGCGCTCATCTGAGGTACCTGAAACACAACCTAAAACTGTAAGCCAATGCTTAGTAAGCTTTCCCCTAAAGAACCAGCACATACAAACATGTAATAGTAACAAACAACATTCATAATAAGCCTTCAGCATGACTGGACTGCCTTGTAGGGCCTACAGCCTATCCAGACTGCTCTTCGGGCCTTCAACCTGACTGGACCGCCTCGCAGGGCCTACAGTCTATCCAGTCTGCCTCGGGTGTCTTGGCCTTTAGCACAAAGCCTCAACCCAACCAATCATGATATGTCGACATAAAAATAACTAAAAACATTTAACCAGACATCAAACAAACATGCAGATTCACAGATCACAACCGCATGCTAACACTCTATCTACCAGGGTACAGATTTAACAGTTCACTACAGTACACGGTCATACAATAAACCAGGATAGCAGTCCAAAAGGTCGACCTTGGTGCCTTTGGCCTAAAAGTACAGTGAGGAAAACTCACCTCGCAGCTAAACATAACTGATGAGGCCCAAATCCTTATATCCACCAAGTGACCAATTCCATCAAACTCCCAAAATACCAAAAATGCCCTCAAAGTCAAACTTGGTCAAACTCAAAGTCAACTGGTCAAAACCACTAAACCAACTGAGTCAACATAGCCGAGTCAACTCAACCGAGTCAACTTAACAAGGGCTGACTAATGCGAGTACACGGGGCGTAACCCAGAGGTACACTAATCATACACGAAGCCTCGCATTGACCAGCTTACGGGGTGGCTGACCGATTACGTGGGGCGTACTCCCACCTACATGGGGCGTAACCTCACAAACTTCAAAACTCCATTGATTGCTTAATAGCTTAAGCACTCAAGCCCATACTTCAGATCTATGGTGCAAATGCACCCTAGAGTCATAAAATCTCCAACTTTATGACTTTACACGTCCAAAAGTCCTTAACACAAGGTCTTAATCTATTAAGACCTTCTACAAGATGTACATGGCAATTCTAGCCATTGGGACCTCATTTTTATGGCTTAGGACCCTTCTTAGGGCCTGGAAGGACAAATCAAAACTACAATAACCAAACATGTACAAAATGGGACCTTTGGCACAAGCAAATCAACATAAAACTCCCAAAAATGGGATCTAGCAACCAACACATCAACGTATAGACTTTATACCTTTTGGAGCTTCACAAGAGGGAAAATATCCCAGATCCACAAGCTTGCTTCCACTTCAAGGCTTCTTGATGCAACTTCTTCTTCTTTTAACACACCAAAAAAGACACTCTTAAGCTCAAAACACACACTAAGGGGCTAGGGTTTTGCAAAAATGTCTCAAAGGATGTGGAGGCTGAAAAGATGGAGAGAAATGAGCCATAAGGATGCATAAATATCCCCAAACCCTAAAATTTAGGGTTTCCTCCTGATATTAGTATGCCTAACGTACATAAGTGTACGCCCAACGTACTAGGGCGTGCCCTAGTACGCTCAGCGTACCCTCATGTACACTTAGCGTACTCCTCATGCCCAAAATTACAATATTGTCACTAGGGCTTCAAGGCACTTTCTCTTGGACTTAGGGACCAAAATGTCATATAATAAAATTAGATGGATGAATTTAGAAATACCTAAACATCAGGATGTTACAATTTAACCATTTTTTATGAATCTACAAGGCCTAAAATGCATGAGAGGACAACTAATATTCTCTGGAGTGCCCCAAACTCATAAAGGTCCAAACTTTGGGGAAAAAAGCTCATAAAACTCAACCATGGAGATCAAAAAGGAAACTCATCAAGGTATAAACTTTATACCTGAAAAAGATGCACAATGAGGAGTAGTTTCTAGATCTACAAGTTTGCAAGCAACACCTCCTTCTTCTCTATCCTCCTTCTTTAACAAATATCCACCAAAACCACTTAATAAGCTCTCAAACTCTCAGAAACAAGCTTAAATTCGAGATTAGGGTTTTTGAGGGAACAGTGGCTGATAAGAAATGTCCACGGGAGGTATAAGGTGGTTTAAGTAGGGAGCAACCCTTAAAAATTAGGGTTTAGGGACTAGGCTAGTACGCCCGACGTACTACACGTACTACCAACGTACTAGCAGGCTTCTGCGATTTTGAATCTCACGAGTATGCTGCGTGTACCCTCATGTACGCCCAACATACATGCTAATACACAAAACTTTGACCACAAGGAACCAATTATGCAACTTTGATAAAGTTAAGGGCTAAAAATTATAATACCCGACAATCGGATGTTACAATTTGTTTCTTTTGATAGCTCATATTGATGCTTGAAATTGTATTTGAAGTTGAGTTTTTAATATCATGCATAATGTTACAATTACCTTTTATTTTACACTAACAGGTAAATTACTTCATAGCGAAGATTGCCTTTATCGATCTTATGCCCATTAGGTATTTGACGTAATACCCAAGTGAATAACATTAATCTAATTCATGTTTTTCATTAGTAAGTTGATCTATCATAATAATTTTGTTAGACAAGGTATGCCTTTATCTGACTTCCTTAAATAAAAAGTTTAGTCAGCATCAAAGTATAAAGAAATCATTATTTGATTAGCAAATTAACAAAATTTTTATGGCTTTGTCAAATTTGTAGCTTAGCAATTTGTTTTAAACATTAAATCTAACAATTGTTTGAAACTTTAAAAATGATATTATCTTTTATTCTTTTTGTCTAATATTTTTATTGAATTCTCACTTTGCATGTTTAAAATTTTGTAAAATGAATTAAGAGAAAAAAAATTATATCAAACTTACTGGACATCATTAAACATTAAAAAAATACCATAACAAAGTCTTTTCTCTCTCACGATTAATGATCATGAATTGTAAGTTTTTTCTTTTTCTTTTTCATATGAATTTTGATAATTTGACATAAGAAGGGCCTACTTTTCTTTGTTTCCCCTAGGACTATTGGTTTAGAATGACCATATGTTTGTGGCTTTATGTGTGTCCAACAGTGTGGTATGAGTGGTTGTAGGTATGCATCGTGTTTGTGTGATTAGTAAAAAATGTAAGTAAGTTGCTATAATAGGTGGGAATTAAAGTACTAATGTTTTGTAAGTGGTTGCGTATTTGGCATGTGGCTTTTATTTGTTCTGAATCATATCTCATCTAATCAAGGTTCTGACATAGGCACAAATTTTGGTGAACACAATGTTGTCATATTGAATAATGCCCTTTAGGCTTCATGCACATTGTTATTCATTCCTATTTAATATTTCTTTGAATCATCTACTTATTTCTCATTTCACGCGAATCCTAGAGGTTTGGATCTTGATTTAGGGTTCGATGGGAATTTGGAAGTTTAATTTTCGGCAACACACTTTCAATTAATTCTATTATTAGAACATTACATACACACAACCACATATACAAAGATACTCTGATCCTTTAATGTTCTTAGTGCAAGAAATATTGATGTACTTTTCTTAATTCATTAATTATAGAACCATTCTTTCATTTGTTTTCCATTATTGCGAGAAATAGCAATTGTACTTTCATTTCTTTGACATTTTACAGTTCAACAGTGTAACTGAAGGATGTCATTATGTACACATTAATAAAAATACGTCGTTATTTATTGCATGTAGCTCTATATTTCATAACTGTTGTAGTTAGCCAAATGAATGAATGCATCTTTATGGAGAGAGTTTGTCTTGATTTAGGTTTGTGTTTAGGTTTTTGTTCTTCCAGTTGTCATTACTAATTTTATGCTATATATAAAACATGGGAATTAGGTTAGTGAAACAATTCCAAGAGCTTCAGCTTAGGCATCCTTGAACTCTCCTTTTAATTGATACAAATCTTACTATCCATTATCTCGCACAAGCACATGTTAAATGGTTATTGTTGTTTTGGGGATACTGATATCGGAGAGCATCATTAATAACTAGAGGCGTTACAAAAGAATTTTAGGATGACAAAAGCTTACTTTATTTATTAAAGATTGTTCGGTGAAATTAAATTTAGGTGCTGTTTGTTTTTTCGAAGCGAAAACAGTTGAAGTCTGCGGACCACATCTGCAACCTCTGTCCTCTGTAGTAGAAAAGGTGGACTAAACATCTGTACCCTGCAATAAAAAGTATGTTTTTTTTAACCTCTGCAGACTGTTGCAATAAATTGAAATTAACTATACAATAGTTAAAAATAAATCTAAATAAAAAATTTATTTAGTTTAATCATATGCAAATCAAATATAAAGATCATTATGATCATATGATTTTTAAATAGGTTTATATAAAAGAATTAAACATAATATTTGCTAAATAACAACAAATAAAATTGTTAATTTAGCTAAAAACATGTTCATTTTTGTTATAATTTTGAAGATGGTGATTATTTTTCCGGTTAACTTCAATAACTTTGGTATTTTAATGATTAACTTTATAATTTATTAATATTTTGTTATAGACAATATCATACAAAAAATATTTATATGAAATTTACCAAACGGTTTTGAAATTATATAAAATATACTTCAATTGTTTATAATATTCTTTAGATATTTTTAAAATAATAAATATATTGTTGAAAAAAATTAAAACAAATCTAAGTTGAATAATATAACTTAAAGTAAGTCAGAAGTGGTTTGAAGATGATGATCCAGTGTTGCGTCACGCAACACACGCGCAACAGTTTTTAAGTTAGAAGTCGTCCAAAAAACAAATAGCTGCAAAAGACCAAGTGTTACGTATGTGTTGCGCGGCAAAACAAAAAGTGGTGAGAAGTGGTTTTTTCTAAAAAAACAAACAACGGTGTATGTTTTGTTTATGGGAGTTATCGTTAAGGACATGGTTTTCCTTTTTTTTTTTATGTGAAGTTTTAATCTTAGTGAAACATAGAAACACGTCATTATACATCTAGCGCAATTCAAAGTTTGTGATTTAGATATTTTGCATTAAAGATTGTTAGTGGAATTATCATGAGGTTTTTAGACTTTTAAAAATTGATTCATGCATATAAGGTACAACATAGTTGAACCATCTTGCAAGTAAGAGTAAATTACTGAAATCGTCTCTTGTGGTTTGGTCAAAATTGCATGTTTGGTCCTTAACTTTTTTATTTTTCGCACTCGGATCGTCCATGTGGTTTGATTTTGTTGCGCTTTTCGTCCCTATGGTTTGGTAAAAATTGCATGTTTGGTCCTTAACTTTATGTATGTAAGAGACGAAAAATACAACAAAATCAAACCACAGGGACGAAAAACGTAACAAAATCAAACCACAGGGACGATCCGAGTGCAAAAAAAAAGTTAGAGACCAAACGTGCAATTTTGACCAAACCACAGGGACGATTTCAGTAATTTACTTTACAAGTAAATAATGCATATATTTTATGTGAATGAATCAATTTCTTAAATAAGAAAATTACATTCTTTTTTTAATGTTTGAAACCATCTACTAATTAGTTTTGAATTTATTTTTAAATTTTGAACTTCTTCACAATTTATATCCCGTGGTGAGTAAGGGATAAACTAATTTACAAAAAAGTATGACTTTTTTTGACAAATTTTGTCGACATGATAAACCTGTTACATAACTCTTTTTTTAACTTATAACAAATAGTTTGTACATTAAATAAAACCAACTAAAATTTACAAAATAAAAAAATAAAAATCTCAAAGTAATCGCATAAGTGAAAAAAATTTAAATATGAAACAAAATATGGCTAATATTTTATTTTAAAGATAATAAATTTATCCGGTGTATAAATTTAGATTTAATTTTTAAATAATACCATCCTTGTGTATTTTATTAATATTTGTCTCTAACTATATACACATATATAAAATATCTACATGCCATTTCTATTTAGATGCCACGTGTTTGACGTGGGTGGGACAACACATTGTTAAGATACAAAGAGTGAGATCACAAGATTGAATATAAATGAATGAACATAGTACAAGTTTCAATGAACGAAAAAACACAATAAATAAATTCAGTTAAATGAATTTAACACAAAACAATGGTGAGAGTTGAATGAATAACAACAGACACTACTACACAACGATGCAAATTCTCCAACACCCGATTTTAACACAACACCAAGACAAACAATAAAGAACTTGGGAAGAACTTGTTAAATCCTAAAACCCTAATCATGTGAAAATTAAATAAATAAAATTTTGAAAGAAAATGGTTTTTGTGGACACTAAAACGACACATGTCAATCTATGAACAATTTGAAATATAAAGTTGAGATTTAAAACGTACTGCTGCTTTCACTAGCAGAGATCGAAGGCCCTTCGGTTTTGATAAGATGAGAACCGTTTCGGTTACTGATGTCAAGCCCCTGGAACCGCCCAAGTGGATCCTGCTGCAATGTGTCCGAGAGGGCACTGCCATGGGTGGCGGCAAGTAGCGGGTGGTGGCGGTGGTTTGACATGTTTGACTGGTGGTATTTTTGTGGGTCGGGTTGGTTTTGGTTTGTGAAAAAGTTTGGTTGGTTATAAGGAACATGATGCATCCCTAGATTGTATCCGTCTGAACAGCTTGCAATTTCTCCGGTTGCAACTCTCAGCCTTTCCACTTCTTGCTTCAGTGCCTCATTCAAAGCTGTGTTTTAGAAATAATTCATAAAAATGGATTAATGGATCACTCAATCTGTTAAAATTTGGCTAAAGTTCAAAAGAAGTGATTGTCCACATTTATAGGAAAAGAAATAGTAAGAGAAAGTGTGGAGTGGGATTTTTGTTTATCAAAGGAGTCCAAGTTTTGGTTCCAAAGTGGTCCAATCAAATGTACTTTATTTGATTCTTTTTTTCTTTCTAATTTTGTTATGTGAGTCGGATTTGAAGGTATGAGTGTATTTAGGGATGACTTTAGAGATTAGTCTATGTGATTGTAATAATTTATCATAAATAAATTGGGGGTGGTTTAAGAGATTAGTATATATGATTATAACAATTTACCATATAGTAAATTTTTCTGTGATTACAAAGAAGGTATGAGTGTACGTGGGGGTGGCTATAGATTAGTCTATGTGATTGTAACCATTTACCATAAATAAATTGGGGATGGCTTGAGAGATTAGTATATTTGATTGTAACAATTTATCATATAGTGAATTTTTCTCTGATTACGAAATATCTACGTATATTCTTGTGTTTACTTTTCTTGTTGGGTGGTTTTTCCCAACATAAAGTGTGGTATTATTGCTTGGAAACTTACCATCACGTAACTGAGCTTGTTGTTCCATAGCCTGTAATCGGAGCTTAAGCTCCGTGTTTTCAGATGAAAGGCCGGTTGTATCTCTCTGTACAATGAAAAATATAAGTCCAAAAGTTAAAGTAAAACGCGTATCAAAAGAATTGACCTGAAACAGAGTTAACTGTGCTGAAAGGGTGGTTGCTTCCGTTTGTAGGGTCTGAACTTTTCTCTCAAGTTCAGATATATAGCGTGCTTTCCTCTCTTTTGATCGAGCAGCAGATTGTCGATTGGCTAAAATCCTGTATGCTACAAAGCATAAGATGATCTGACATTCTCAAACCCAACATATTAGCTCACTTTTTAATTACGATTACTCATAGATTATGATTTAAATTTGTTTGAAATCTTGTTTGTAATATTATGTTGTTCTTACAAGATTTCCTGGTTATTAGCAAAGTAAAGATTTAATACATGCACTTTCTCAATACAGTGAATCATGCTTTATGTTTCAAAAAGTTATGACATTAAAGTAGATCAAGTCCATTTACAAAAAAAAATATAAAAAAAAAAAGGCACATTAAATATAAATATCTTAAAGATCTTTATAATTCCTCAAGACTAATGAACAAAAAATTAAAATCAAGTACTAATACGAAATTAGAAAATTCGATTGTAATCTACAGTGATGGAATTTAAGTTTTTCTCTCTAAAGATTTGGAAATGATCTGATGAATAATTTTATAAAATTAAAGAATTTGCAGAAAAAAAAAAAAAAAAAAAAAACGAAAATTAAGATATAAAAAATGATACTTACCTCTTAGCTCGTTTAGGATCAATAGTCCATAATTCAGCAAGCTTATCAGGAGCCATTGCTTTCTTAGCTTCAATACTTTCACTATAAAGACTGGAACTATCCATTGAATTGCTATGCCGATGTCGAGGTCTGGAACTGCTCTTTTCACCGTCACCATTGTTATCCTCCGAAGCTCCACCACCACCACCACCGGAATTGCTGATCCGACCGATGTCTGGACCTCCTCCACCGCTGCCGCCGCCACCGCCGTCAGTCAAGTTGGATCCGAGCTTCTCAATGTCCATATAAGTACAAAACAAATCGTCCTCAGATCCAAGCTCTTCGAAGCTTCCAGAGGGTGCATCGAAGGTGTCTGATACCAGATCTAGGTCGTCCGGTAGCCGGAAGTTGACCTCGGAGTGTGCTCGGCGGTGGTGAGATGCCCTGAACGGAAATGGAGCCGCATTCATTGGATTTGGATCGGGATTGGGAATGGGATTTGATGGATCTTGCATTGCGTAATGCGTATGATGTTCACTTGCTCTGACCAAAAAGGAAAAGGAGTGTGTGTTTAGTTATCTGTATTTATTAAAGGGAAAAACCGTATAACTGTTTTCTGGGTGCAATGTATGCATCTCGTGGACTATTTTGGGTCAAACCTATTGTTATCTGTTGAGTCTGCTTTGATTCGTTTTCAAACGGGTCGGGTTGGGTTTCTCGGATATTGATCCTTTTTTGTTATTATAAGTCGATAAATAATAAGAAACTAGAGGAAATCTGTGCATGTACGATAAGATATAATATTATAAAAAACCTTAAATTTGACAAAAAAATATGAGTTTTACCTTTTAGTAGATTTTTGGTTCGTTTATGTCGTAAACTTGTCATTATTTTTTTATCGGTTTTGTCTTTTTTACCTGCAAAATCAGGTTTTCAGGTTAACATGAAATATTATTTATGAAAAAGCCCTTAAGTTTACACATATTTTGTAAAAAAAACCCTTAAAATTATAAATCTTAATAATGGTCTGGAATATATTGTTAAGGATTCTCGAATTCGTATTCATGAACACGGAGTGATATCGCTTCCTATAAAGATTGAATTTAATAAAATCATTCATAGTAAGGTTAACATATTTCTATAGAGAGTTTGATCGTTTTCCTACCAAAACAAATTTGTCTAGCTATGGTATTGACATTCCTTATTCTTTATGTCTGGTTTGTAATAACTCTATAGGAGATATTTGACATGTGTTCACCGAGTGTGAAGTGACATCCCAAATTCGTCTGAAGATAAATCGTTGGTATGATATATACTTATCCAATCTTATTCTTATCTGTGATTTACATGGTTTTTTTTTTGATATGTTATATATATTTGTGGCTCGTAAAGCAGTTTTGGAGGTGATAACAGTCACTATGTGGTGGCACTATTTCCATATAGTTATTTTTTTAAAGAAAAATAAAAATATTTTATATGTTTAAAAAGTTTGTGTTTCAAAAATAATAATTGTATGGAAATATGCCACCACGTATTTTTATAAAAAGAAATATAAATATAATATTTAATTAAATATTTTTTCGTATATAAATATGATTTTTCTGCATGAATACGTATATTATGAAAAAAAAAACTTGGGGTAAAAGTGTAAAAAAAATTATAAACTTAAGGGTAAAAACGTAAAAAAAAACAACAAACTTAAGGGTTTTTTGCGAATTTAATATAATGGTAACCTAGAAAACCTGTTATCACCGGTAAAAGGGTAAAGCCGCACACTTTTTGGAAAATATTAGGGTAAAAATGAACATAAAATTCAACTTTGGGCAAAACCGACAAAACCCTGAAAACTTGAGGGTTATTATGACATTAACCCGTGATTATTTCTAAAACATAAACATAAACCTTTTAAACATATAAAATATAAATATATTTGTCTAATTTATTATACAAATATATTTATTTGCATATAAAAAAAATAGAATATGTTATTATTTTTGAAATACAAACCTTTTAAACATATAAAATATTTTTAATTTTCCTTTTAAAAAAATGAATTGAATGTAACTGATGGCATATTATTCATATCTTTAACTATTTTAGCATATGTAGCAGCATAATTAATTATTAGCTAACATAAATTTTTTATTTTTGCTTAGAAATGTTTAAGTATTAATTAAGGAATATATTCAAAATTTGATAAAACTAAATAATTTTTTAAAATTTAAATATCAAAAGTTTATATCGAACCAATAAAAAATTACCAAACTTAAAGGTAAATATATGTTTCGGTTTTGGTTTCAAAATGTAAGTAGGTAAAATTTATATTGGTTTGATATAAACTTTTGATAATTAAAGTTTAAAAAAAAACTATTTAGTTTTATCAAATTTTGAATGTATATTTATGTTTTGTATGTTTATAATCTTAAGGGTTTTTTTGCAAAATATTTGTAAACTTAAGGGTTTTTTCGCAAATGATATTTCATGGTAACCTGGAATGTAACATCCTAAGTTCGGAAGCAAGAAGTTGGAGGGTGCTAAGTGTAAATTAAGGAAGCTACTCGACGAGTAGGTATGCTACTCGTCGAGTCGGAGCGGGATTGATCGCAGGTTTAAGTGGCCAACTCGCCGAGTCAGCGGTGGACTCGACGACTTGGTGCTGAAGAGAGAAAACCCTAATCTCGAGGGTTGCACCCTATTTAAAGGATTTTATGTCCTTCCCCTTGCCTCCTAATCCCCCTGAGAGTTCCAGAAAACCCTAATTTCGTGTGAGGCTTCATTGTTAAGGAGATTGGGACTTAGAAGAGGAAATTGTTGGAAGGAGCTTGAGAAATTGGAAGCTAGCATCAAGGGGTTTGTATAGATCTGGGATCTACATCAGATTTGGGAAAATCTCTGAGGTAAGGAGCCCATATCTTAAGCTATTTCCTTTGTGGTTCATCCTTGGTGGTTGTTTTGGGAGTTCTTTAACTTGTTTTGAGACCTATCTCGGATTTGGAGTTAGATCTGGGGTTGCTATGTCACACCCCAAAACCGAGAACGGCGGAATACGTTCTGGGGTGGAGGACGTCATGTACAATATCATAACAATGCATAATAGTAAAGACAAGCAACAACATCCATTGCATTAAAATAATAATTATAATACAAGCGTGTTCTGTACAGTTTGTTAGACACCAAAAGTATAATCAAAATAAAAGATGAGTCTTGTATGTACTCCATCTTCTCAAAAGCTGCATCTGTACCTGTCTACTGATGACCTAAGAATACAAGTTATTTTGAAAACGAGTATCAGCATAAAGCTGGTGAGTTCATAAGTATTTAGTGTCATTGTTTGTATAAAAATGTTTACAATCATGTAATATCATAGCTGTTATCAATGTTTGAAAATAGTATGATCCCTAGAAAATACTATATTTTCCAGCAAAAGTAGTCTTCTACCAAGACTCGGTTGTTTGTATGTTTGATCCTTTTGAAAGTGTAAAAGTTTGCCCAGTGAAACTATCAGTATGACAATATAGTTTTAGACTTCATTCATGTAAGGTAATTGGGAAATTAATATTTTATCCTAGCAGTGTTACTGCCGGCTGAATGTAATAAAAATGCAGACTCCATGTAGTATTAAATGTACAATACACCTCAAGGAGTCTGTTTCGCCTTTAATTCTTAATGTGTTAATTAAAGGTCTGAATGTGAACTCGTATGTAACCATGTTGATTGACGATCGAATAACAGATGACCCTCCAGGTCACACGTAGTATGGTGACATTTTGTCACCCCTGGGCCTAGTCGGCTCGGACTGTAGCTAGCAGTCAGGATGTGGGAGTGTTTGTCCCGTATAGATCTATACACATAATGTCCGCTCTCCCTCCAGGAGACTCTGGTTACGAGGTGATAGCACAATGAAGTGTCGTATCGAGAAGTAGTATGTCACATTCTGTTTTAGTATATTCTCTTGTATTAGTGTATAGTGTACTTCTTGGTATAACGTATAGAGTGTTCTCCTGTATAGTATATAGTATTCTCTTTGCACAGTATTTAACATGTATTGACTCATAACTGTACTAACTATAGTAAGTGTCATGGTAATAGTGGTAATGAGCGGTAATCCTTAACTATATGTATTATAGTTAAATAGAAATGTTAATTGCATGCCCTTGGTACACAAAGGTATTAAACTGAAGTGAAGACTTTCATATCCAACACAAATATACATATTATATAACTAAGAATTCAACGAGAGTCGGATAGATATCAATATGCCCTAAGTCCACATCAAACAAGAACAGGAAGTAAGGTGAGCTATCAGTCCTAAGTCCTTCAAGTCTTACTTATATAAATATATTGGTGTAGATATAGTTTTGGGAACAAAAGAAGTTTAAAAGAGTTTGGAAATAGTTTTATAACAATTTATCATGAAAGATGAGTTTGATAAATATTTAAAGCAGTTTTGTTGGCAAAGCAGTTAAAAGTATAGAAAATCCTCTTGTTTGCAAGTTATAAATCACATGTGATTGATACTATAACTTGTTTGATACAACTTGTATCCCCCCTAAAAGCATTTAAAAAATTTAAAAGGTTGATTAAGGGGTTTGAACTCACTTGCAGTGAGTAGATTTGATGGAAGTGTCGGGTAGGATGCTAGGTGTCAAGTGAGGACTTGAACACACACACGGATCCTATGTAACATGCAGTGATACATAATTGTATCTAATTAGTTATTTAATCACTAATTAAGTAAGTAAAGACACTCTAATGCATGAAAACACTTTGTTTCAAGTGCTAGGAGTGCTACGGGTTGCTTCTAAGGAGTGTATGGTCTCACTATGGAGTTTACACCTCAAATAGTCACCCTATATGTGTTTACAGTTGAGGGACCATTTCCCCCATGATTTTACGGCTGTAAACTCATGGGAATGGTGTGTTTGTGTGTTTTAAGGTCTCATGTTTCACAAAGAAGTGTTCTAGGTTCGAAACAAAGGCTTAGGAAGTGGTTAGGGCTCGAAATGGCACACTTTTGGAGTTTGCGGCCTTTGGACCACTCTATGGGAGTTTATGGTCGTAAACCCTTGGGTTGACGGTCATAAACTCTTGGCCACTTCATCCTTTTCGTTTTTTGTGGTTCTTAGATCATTCATGCAAGTTCCTAGATCATTATCCAAGCATTGGAAGGAGTTTGGGGCATCAAAACCCCTTTTAGGGGTGTTTACGGTTTTGGGAGATCCCCAAACCGTAAACCCATGTTCTTGGGGGGTTTTGGTGATTTCTCTTATGGATTACAAGAACACTAAGCAAATAACTAGTTAGGGAGGGTACACTTACTTATATGAAGCTTGTAAGAGTGATTAGAGCCCCAAAAACACAAATGTGCTCTTGGTGTTCTTGGTGCTTTGAAGATCACTTGAAGATCTATGTAAAAATCAAAATTCCATGGATGAAAAGATGTGTAAACACTAAATTAAGTGTTGTAGGAAAGAATCTAGGAAGGAAAAACTTACATTTTTGGCGGATTTGGAAGAAGTGTGTGGGAAGTGGGAAATGAGAGAAAAAGGTGTAAACTCATGCTATATGCATGAGTCTTGGGAAGGTGGTGTTTATGGCCGAAACACCTCTTGTTTGGCCGTGAACACCTAGCTAAGGTGTTGGATTGTTTTGCTCGTTACACCTCACTAATAACGACACTTCCTTTTATTTAATCGTTTGACGAAAAATAAAATAAAACACTAAACGGACTTAAATCCGGCCAAAAATGCACTGAAATGTTTTTGACTAATATTTGAAGCGTTTGACTGTGGAAATTATACAAATGAAAATTTCGGGTTGTCAAATCATCCCCCCGTTAGAGAGAATTTCGTCCCGAAATTAGAGTTCAAACAACTAAGTTATTACACAATAACAAAGCAAAAAGATGAGGATATTTAAGTTTCATTTGATCTTCGCGCTCCTAAGTGAACTCCGGTCCTCTCTTGGCATTCCAGCGAACCTTCACAATTGGGATGCGGCTTTGTTTCGTTCGTTTGACTTCTTGGTCCATAATCTCCACAAGTTCTTCCACGAAGTTGAGGCTCTCGTTGATCTCGATATCGTCGAGTGGGATTACAAGAGCCTTATCGGATAGGCACTTTTTCAGGTTGGAGACGTGGAAGATAGGATGTATGTTACTGAGCTCGCAGGGTAGATTGAGTTTGTAAGCTACGGGGCCGATTCTAGCGAGAATCTTGAAAGGCCCTATGTATCTTGGATTTAGCTTTCCACGCTTTCAGAAGTGTATCAAGCCTTTCCAGGGCGAAACTTTCAAAAGAACTCGGTCTCCCACCTGGAACTCCAAGGGTTTTCTTCGTTTGTCTGCGTAGTTTTTTGTCGGTCCCTAGAGGCTTTCAGTCGTTCACGAATCTGAACGATCTTCTCTGTCGTTTCTCGAATGATCTTCGGACCCGTGTGAGTACTGTCAGGAACTGTCCTTTAGCTAACTAAGTGTCACCCACCTCAGCCCAGCACAGAGGGGATCTGCACTTCCAGCCGTAGAGGGCTTCAAATGGAGCAGCCTTGATGCTCGTGTGGTAACTGTTGTTGTAAGAGAATTCGACGAGGGGTAAGTGGGTATCCCACGCCTTACCAAAGTCGATTACACAGGCTCGCAGCATATCTTCCAGAGTTTGGATAGTTCTGTCACTTTGTCCGTCGGTCTGCGGATGGTAGGCTGTACTCATGTCCAGCCTCGTTCCTATGGAGCTTTGCAGTGATTGTCAGAATCTCGAAGTGAACCTACTGTCTCTATCGGAGATAATAGATATAGGAACACCATGCAGTCGTATGATCTCCTTAATGTACGTTCTTGTAAGTTTCTCCGTCTTGTCTATTTCCTTGATGGGCAGGAAGTGTGCGGACTTGGTCAATCTGTCGACGATGACCCATATGGTATCAAGCCCACCCGTTGTCTTGGGTAGCTTAGTTATGAAGTCCATAGTGATCCGCTCCCACTTCCATTCAGGTATCTCCGGTTGCTGTAGTTGACCTGATGGTTTCTGGTATTCAACCTTAACCTTGGCACAAGTAAGGCATTTACTCACGAAGGTAGCAATCTCTACTTTCATGTTAGGCCACCAGGGTTGTGGGCTTCCTTCATGACCAAGTCTCTGAAGCCACCGTGTCGCGGTGTCCAGATTCGGTCCATGAGATATAAGGCTCCGTCACCCTTGACTTCCAAGTTCTTATCCATTCCCCGCAGGGATTCTCCCGCCATATTTTCAGGTTTCAAGGCTTCGAGCTGAGCCTCCTTAATCTGTGCGGATAGATGCGAATGGATAGTCATTGTTAATGACCTGACCCCCCAACCAGAATATTCTTTCCGGCCTAGGGCGTCTACTACTACATTGGCTTTACCCGGATGATAACAAATTTTGCACTCGTAGTCATTGAGTAGCTCGACCCACCGTCGTTGTCTCATATTGAGCTCTTTCTGGTTGAATATGTGTTAGAGGCTTTTGTGGTCGGTGTATATCGTGGTCTTTGTACCGTACATGTAGTGTCTCCACATCTTTAGGGCAAACACAACCGCTCCTAATTCGAGGTCGTGTGTGGTGTAGTTAACTTCGTGTGTCTTCAGCTGTCTTGAGGCATAGGCAATGACCTTACCACGTTGCATCAGGACACAACCGAGCCGCTGATTGGATGCATCGCAGTATACCATGAAATCTTCTATCCCTTCGGGGAGGAATAATATCGGTGCGGTGCATAAGGCTCGTTTCAGGGTTTGGAATGCCTTCTCTTGTTTCTCTCCCCAGTCAAAGGCCACACCTTTATGGGTCAATGTTGTAAGAGGTTTCGCGATTCGAGAGAGGTTCTGAATGAACCTGCGGTAGTAGCCAGCGAGGCCTAGAAATTGACGGATTTTTGTAGGCGTCTTCAGTGCTGACCAGTTCTCAATAGCTTTAATATTGGAATGGTCCACGTGGATTCCTTCTTCGCTAACCACGTGTCCTAAGAATTCAACTCTTCGGATCCAAAATTCGCACTTAGAGAACTTCGTGTATAGCTTCTTCGACCGTAGGGTTTCCAGGACTTGTCGTAGATGATTGCTATGCTCTTCCCTACTCCGAGAGTAGAGATGTATGTCGTTAATGAAGACGATGACGAACTGATCCAAGTAAGGACAGCACACCCTATTCATTAAGTCCATGAATACTATGGGCGCGTTGGTCAGTCCGAACGGCATTACCACGAACTGGTAGTGTCCATAATGAGTTCATAAGGTTGTTTTCGATACATCCTCCTTAAGCACTCGTAACTGGTGATACCCGGACCTCAGATCAATCTTGGAAAAGTAACTCGCCCCTTGCAGTTGGTTGAACAAATCGTCTATACGAGGAAGAGGGTAACAATTTTGACCGTCAGCTTGTTGATTTCTCTTTAATCGATGCACATACGAAACGATCCGTCTTTCTTCTTTACGAACAAGACCGGTGCTCCCCAAGGCGAGAAGCTTGGTCTTATAAAGCCCATGCAGAGCAGCTCGTTAAGTTGACCAGACAGTTCTTGCATCTCAGTAGGTGCTAGACGATAGGGCAATTTGGCTATGGGGGTAGCTCTTGGAATTAAGTCGATCCTGAACTCGACCTGACGTTGAGGAGGTAAACCTGGTAGCTCTTCAGGAAAGACGTCGGGGAAGTCGCGTACCACGGGGAAGTATTTTCGGTATTTTGTTTTTTGGCTAGTGTCGACGACGTGTGCTAGGAATGCACGATATTCCTTACGCAAGTAATTATGGGCTTGGATACTTGAGATGATGCGAAGACTCGTACTGGGTTTGTCTCCGTAGACAAATAAGGTTTCGTTATTCGGTAGGTTTAGGCGGATGGCTTTGTCGAAGCACATGATATCGGCATGATGGAGACTCAACCAGTCCATGCCCACAATGACATTGAATCTCTTGATCGATACTGGTATGAGGTTGATTGGGAATGAATGATTATCTAGCGTGAGGGTACAACCTATGTAGATCTCGTTAGAACTCTCTGTCTTTCCGTTAGCCATTTCTACGACGAAGGTTTATTTTAATGGTTGCGGGGATTTTTTAAGTAAGTGTTTAAAGTTTTGGTTTACGAAGCTTCTTTCTGTCCCACTATCGAATAAGATACAAGCATAAGAGTTATCAAGAAGGAACGTACCCGTGACTACTGTGGGGTCTGCTACTACTTCATTGTGGCCAATAGCAAGTAGTCTTCTTGTTCCTCCTGTATTCCCAGCCTTCGGACAGTTTATTTTGAGGTGTCCTATCTCGCCACAACCATAGCAGGCTTGGCTCACTCCGGTGCTGGGAAGTTGATTGATGGGTTTGGGCTGAGATCTGCAAAACCGGGCGGTATGGCCCTTCCGGTCGCAGTAAGTGCAGTGCATTTCACGGCAGGGGCCGTTATGATGGAAGGAGCACTTGGTGCACTTGGGTAGGTTTCCAGCATATGTTTTGGGTGGTACAAGGGTAGCAAGAGTAGTGGCAGCATGGACAGCCACCGCCTGTTGGTTCTTGGAAGAGGATTGAGTTGACTTGCCCTTCTTTCGGTCCCACCGCTTCCTCTTGTTGTCGGATGTCTTGGTCGGTGCAGTGGCAACCATTGTGATTATTGATGGAGTGGAAGGAACTTCATGATCAATCAACCTCTGGGCCAATTCCTTGGCACGGTCAAAAGTCGTAGGGTGTGATGCTAAAACGTTCCCTCGATACTGGGGCACTAAACCCCAGATGTATCGTTCGATTTTATTGCTCTCAGTAGGGACCATGTTAGGACATAGAGTTACCAGGTCGCAGAACCTGGTTGTATAATCCATTATGTCAGTCCCTTTCATTTTGAGGTTCCAGGTTTCCTCCTTAAGTTTCTGAATGGATTGAGAACTGGAGAGACTCGGCGAGTCACATGGGTGTACTCGACGAGTTGTATGAACATGTGCATGGACTCGACGAGTTGGAAGAACAACTCGGCGAGTCTGTTGAAGATTGCCTTGGACTCGGCGAGTCTGGTCGCAGACCCCAACCTCTTTTGGTTAAAGCCTTGGATTAAGTGAGTTGGTCAGCGACTCAGTGAGTCGGACAGGATGGGACTCTGAGATCGTTGGACTCGACGAGTCTTGGGGCGACTCGGCGAGTTGAGTCGCATTATGGGAGTTTCTGAGTATAGGAACTCGACGAGCCGTCGGGGTGACTCGGCGAGTAGAATCAACCAAGAAGGTTGACTTTGACTGAGGACTTTGACTTTGACCAAGAGTTGACCAGTTTGACTTCCAAGGGTATTTTGGTAATTTTGGGTATTTATGGAATTGGTTGTTTGGTAGTGTTCTATGGTGAAGATCGTGTCGATGGTCAGAGCAGCTTGGTCTTATCTTTCCAGTCGGCAATTGCAGGTGAGTTCTCCTCATTATATCGATAGGGTCTACGACACCAAGGCCGACCCTTTATCGGATGGAAATCTGGGTATTGTTTGTTATGTTATTGCTTTGCTAGATATGCATCCTGGTATTTAGGATGGTGTTATGTTAGTGACCTGTTTAAGGTCGGTACCCGGTATATAGGGTAGTGTTATGCTAGTGACTGGTTAGGTCGGAATCCTGGTTAGGATGTTGCAATGTTATTGATATTCTAGATACATTCTGGTTTAGGATGGTTGCTATGTTACTAATATGCTAGATTTCATCCTGGTTTAGGATTGTTGCTATGTTATTGATATGCTAGATACATCCTGGTTTATGGTGGTTGTTATGTTACTAATATGCTAGATACATCCTGGTTTAGGATGGTTGCTATGTTACTGATATGCTATGTGATCTGTTAGACTGTTTGTCTGGTTAAGGATTGTTATGCGATTAATTGTTTATTGTGCATATGATTGTTTGACGGGGGTTGGGTTGAGGCGGGTCCTGCTTTGTGCTGTAGGCCAACATACCCAGGGCGGACCGGATATTCCGAAGGCCCAGCGAGCAGTCCGGATAGGCTGAAGGCCCCAAGAGGGTGGATCAGACGTGCCGAGGCTTGGAGAGTGGACCAGGCCGACTGAAGGCCCGGTGTGGGCGAACCAGTCATACTGTAGACTCAGAGAGTGGACCAGGTGGATTGAAGGCCCAGTGCGGGCGGACCAATCACACTGTAGACCCGATGTGCATGGTTGTTCTATTTGCGATATGATATGAGTATGTTTGTGTGTGGTTGGTATTTTGGGGGTAACTCACTAAGATTTCGGGCTTACAATTCAATGTTTTGTTTCATGTACTTCAAGAGAACGTGGCAAAGCGAAGGCGTGATTGTACCGCTCCTCATGTTTTATGATTTATGTGATATGGTTCTGGGGAATACTCTAATGTTTAAACTATTTTGAAAACAAATGTATGAACTTAATGGTTTTTAAATGAATTAAAATGTTTTAATTTGGCTCGAATTTTATGGGTGTTACATGGAAACCTATAATTACAGGTAAAAATGGCAAAACCAACAAAAAAATGACAAGTTTGTGGTATAAACGAACCAAAAATCCATTAAAGGGTAAAACCATCATTTTCGTCCAAACTTAAGGCTTTTTATAGAGGGGATGTAAGGAGAGAGCGTAAGGTGAGGTGGCATCCTCAGTTACACGTAACCACCATCTCAATGGACGATGATAGTCTAGTGACATAGGTTGGGCTACAAGACTAAATAAAAAAAAATCTTTTTTTAAAACAAATCTATTTTTACCTACAAATACAAACTAATTTTACATATATTTTCACACTACAAATATCATATGTTCTATATCAAAATTTATATATATATATATATATATATATATATATATATATATATATATTCCACACTATAAATGATGAACAATTTGTCATCTTCATCTTCATCGAGTGATGATGATACGTTTTTTCACTCGTTCTCACAAACGGAAGTCATCATGTTTGATCAAGACGGTGAAAGCTCAAACACCATCAAGAAAACTAAAGTGTCAATCAACAGGAATCGTACAACTGCACATACACACTCATAAACACACACTTCTATTACATGATTATTGTTAGAAATCGAGGATGAAAAGATTTTTTGGATTCTCTAAAAGTCGTGGTTTTACTATCAAAATGAAGTACTTCGAGGGTACATATCGAACACTCGGTTAGATAAAATTCAGAGATTTTGAATTGAGAGAATCTGTGTGAAATTTTCTTGAAGATGTACCATAAAATGACCAAAAAACAGGTATAAGATCTATGTCTAAAAACTGTTGCAAGATAGTTTCAAACTATCACAAAATCACCAAAAACTATCATAAAAGCAGGTTTTAAGACAAGAGTCAAAATGGGTCAATTTTCAAAAAATTCGGATTTATGATACATTTTCAACAAAGCAACATGACCCAAATAAATGACAATTTACTTTGAATCTTGTTCAAACTCAAACAAGTGTGCACTCCGCACCTCCCTTACTTGTTAAATGTTTATCATGAACAAATTAATTTATTACACTTAAATACACGTTGGTAATACAAATCACTAACAAACCTCCCCCAATTAAGTGTAATTATGATTAACTTAAAGCAAAACATAAGAACAACAAACTGATGCATAAATGAAATGTTGTAACTGTAACATTCGAGCTCTGGTATGTTTCTTTTTAACCCTTAATGCTTAATTCATTACATTTTGGTCCCTAACTAGTACGCAGGGCGTACTCTGTGAGTACACTTAGCGTACTAGCTCTCCGAATGATCGTGGGTTCACCCACATATGTTGGGTGTACGTGGGAGTACGTTGGGCGTACGTATGGATTGGACAAACCCTAAATGTTAGGGTTTGTACCCTATTTAAGCAACTTATCTTCCTCTTGGACATTCTATTGATCAGCCTCCATCGCCTTATGCCCTAATATTGAAACCCTAAGTTCATTTGGTGAGTTTTGAGCTTGAAAGTGTGTTTGTTGGTGTTTTGTGGTGAAGAAGAAGAAAAGGAACACTTAGAGGTTGCTTAGGAGTAGCTTGTGCTTGTAGATCCAGAGTTATTTTCACCTTAGCAAGACATTTGAGGTAATAATCTCTCATATTGATGATTCTATGTGCTAGATCCAACTTAGGATGTTAATTATGCATTTTTGAGTCTTTTGAGCTAAAGATGAGTTTATGGTCTACTCTAGAAGCCATGGATATTAAATCTTAGCTCCAATAAGGTCTATTGTCCATAAAAATGCAAACTTTATGTAAGATATTGGTCCATGCAAGTGTTAAGAGTCTTCTTAAGCTTCTTTTTTTAGTGTTGGGCCCCATTAAGTCATGCATGGGTGTAAAGTTGTCAACTTTACATATTAAGTTGCCATTTAGAATCAGATATGAGAGTTTAGCATGTTGTCTTAACCAATTCAGTGCTTAATGGGTTGGGTTGGTAATATGGGGAGTACGCTAAGTGTATGAGCTGAGTACGTCCCACGTACTCAGCAGTTTGACCTTCGGTTTGACTTCATCGTTTTGGGCCATATTTTTTCTTTTAGGATTTGGGCCTTATTGGGCCATTGGACTTTGACTTTGGGCCATGGATATATTATGGACTTTTTGGGTTTAAGTTCATGATAATTTTTTGGTCCAATTTGGAAGTTGGGCCTTATTGAGCGTTGTAATGCCATTTGGGATATTGGGCCTTCTGAGCAAATGGGTTGGGCCTTGGTTTTGGATCAAGTAAGGAAAATGGTAAAATGGTCTTTTACTTCGGAGATTGGTCATGTAGCATAGATTCTTGATTATGGGTCGAGGTCTACTTATTAATTGGATATTATTTGATAATATTAGCATGAGGATTTTCCGGACCAGCAAACTGAGATTTTTATCTGAGAGATTTTGCTGTTTGAGGTGAGTTCCCTCACTATGTTTAGCGGGTCGAAGGCACCAATGTCAGTCCATGGTTTTTTATGCTTAGGATGTTAGTTGTCCGCGTGACTCTTGCATGTGTTATGTGTTTATATGATTACCTGGTAGGTCCTGATGTCGGGCGGGGCCTGATGATTGTATTGTCTGTTATTTATCTTTGTGATTTTTATGCATGTGTTTATATGTTATATGTATACTCGGCGGAGCCCGATGCCAGGAGGGGCCTGATAACTGACAGATATGTTTATTGAGCAGGGCCCGGTGAAGAGCGGGGCCTATTATATGTTTTATATGTATGTTATGTGGTATCTTAGGGAACTCACTAAGCTTTGTGCTTAGAGTTTTTAGTTTGTGTTTCAGGTACTTCTAGTTCGAAGGGAAAGAACTCGGGATGATTGGAGTATACACACCAAATCGTTCCGCCTTTTATATTACTACGATGTATTTGGATGTTATTGATACACTTTGATTCACCATGGTTTCTATGATGTTGCTTTGGATACTGTTTTTTTAATTTAAAAATCGAAATTTTTAGTCTTAATTTTTGGGACATTACAGTAACGATTGAATTTCATATTACTATATTACTCATTCTAAATATTTGAATATCAGGGTATCAATAAGGATTGAACCCTTTCTATTCAAATTGAATGCATGAACATAATATAGACAACAATTTACACTCTCACAAATTCTAACTTGACACTATATTTTACTATCTTGTGTCCTATCCTTCAATAAGCATATCAAAGCCAAGTCTCAAACTTCTTAAAGCAGCTAAACTCCATGCTTATACAGGTAGTTCTTTTATTGTTGCACCTACAAATGCAATTTTTCAAAAGACCAATTAAGAAATAAAATTTCAACCTCATTTACTTGCAATATTAAACACATACCTTTGAACGTTGTATGTGTTCCAGTCTTCAAATATCAAGCTTTCCACATTGAATTCAACATCTAATATTGCATTAGATTGGAATTAGGTGTAACATCTCGAAATAAGGTACATTTTTATCATTTCTTGAATCTTTATCGAAAGTTGCACGTTTGGGCCCTCAAAGAAAAAGGCTTGTAAAAGTGGTTGTATGCGGGGCATGCATATGAGTATGCGCAGCGTACTCATGCAGTGTGCATGGACGCGGATGGCTAGCTAGTACGTTGGGCGTGGATGTTAAATCCTAATTTTAAGGGTTTCTCATATTTAAAGAACATTATGACTTCAATTCTGACCACCCTTATCTGCCTCCAACCCTCTCACAAACCCTAATCTTGTGTGATTTGCTTGTGTGTGAGATATTGCAAGTTTTGAGTGTTATTGGCTCTTGTAGTAGAAAAAGGAGGTTAGAGAAAAAGAAGAAGGTCCTAGCAAGCTTGAAGATCCAAAAACTTCCCATCTTTGTGCATCATTTGCAGGAGTAAAGTCTATACCTTGGCAAGTTAAGATCTCTTTGGCTTAAGATTTATGAGCTAAAAGTCCCCAAGTTTGTACCTTTATGAGTTTGGGACTCTCTAGAAGGTTTCAGCTATTTTTTTCATGCATATTTGGACATGTCGATTCATAAAAATGCTTGCTTGATCTTCCCATTGGCTCATGCATGAGTAAAGTAGCTTAGAATGGATGAAGTGATGCTTTGAGCTTTTCCTTACCATGCAATGGATTAAAGCCAACAAATTTATGGATTAAGATCCCTTAAATTAGTCAGATCTGTGGTTGGGTTGGTTGTCTTAAAGGATTAAGACACCAACTTAATGGAAATAGAGGCAGATGGAATATGCTAGGCGTACTCCTGGCTACGCGCAGAGTAGCCTGGTCCTTCCCAATGCCAGTTGGCCTTGCTATATGCCCAACGTAAGGATTTGTACGCTCATCATACGCGTTGAGTGTTAACTTTGACCATGGGCCAAGTTTTAGGGTTTTTGGACCATGAGAAGGGAAAAATGGTCCTTTTTCCTTTGGAAGGTTTAGCTGTGTGATTTGGACTTGCAAGTGAGTTTTTGACCTCAATCATTTATTAGGGTTAATTATTTTGTTAACTAGGCGGAGTCTAGATCCGACAGTTCAGGTGCTAGGTTTTCGTGTCGTTATTATCAGGTGAGTCTCCTCACATACTCTTACTTGTATGGTAGGGTAGCTGTATTTATGATGACCAGCTGGGTCTAGCTGTTATGATTATGTTATGCTAAATATATGTGACTGAGGCTGCTTATAGCCAACCAGGGTTGTTGATAACCCACCGAGCGTGTTGTTAGCTCACTGGGACTGTTGATAGTCTCTAGGGTTGCTGATAACCCATAGTTGTTTATTTATGATATACTGTATGTGGTATCTTGGGGAACTCACTAAGCTTTGTGCTTATAGTTGTTGATTTATATGTGGCAGGTACTTCGCAGGACTAATGGAAGGCGAAGGTCGGATTGCGTGACAACCCGAAATTTCCATTCTGAACAAACCATTTGAAGCCAATAGAAGTAGATCAGTTACAGTGAAAACTCAGATTTCGAGTATAAGTTTGGCAGTTTTCAGGATTTTACACTTAAGGAGATATTAGGAGAGTGGATGCACTAGGGTTTTGTGCAACACTGTTATTCCAATACTCTAGGATATTATAGTTCATTCCGAGAATAGAAATATTTTCTGCCAAAAAAATCCCAGGACTATAAATAGAAAACTGAACCAAATTGGTTCATTAGTTGAATTCCAATTAGAGAAAAGCCAAAATTCTCTCTCACGGATCTTCGGGTTTTTATCCCAAATTGTGAGTAACTCTTTCTAGTAGTGTTAGAAAGCTTTAAATGTGTTCATAACATAGATTACATAGCTAAATCATCCGATTTAGGAGTTTACTCCCCAAGGTGTTCTTGGGCGGTAAACTCCCGAAACCAAGCCTAGATTGTCCCCCGTGATTAGTAACTACCTTGGACTTGTATAGGAGTGTGTTAGGGACATGAAATCAACCAAGAACCACCCAAGTTTAGGAGTTCACGGCCCAAGAGTAGCTTAGGCCGTAAACTCCCTTGTAACATGCTCAAATGGTGCTTTTAAGGCACCTAAGGCTTAGACTTTATTTTAGACAAGTACCCTAAAGTGTTTAAAGCCTAGAAAACATAAGAAATCACTAGTATTGAGGAGTTTACAGCCAAGACAAGTTCTTGGGCCGTAAACACCTATAAAGGGGTCAAATGACACCCTAACTCCTTCCTTAAGCCAAGAGACCAATTTGGGTATGTACCTAAATGAGTTTTGGACTAGCTAACACACTTAGAACACCAAGAGTGAATGATTTTATGGCCCAAAAGGTTCTAGGGCCGTGAACTCCATAAAATGGTGCCAAATGGTGCCATAAACTCTTCTAAAGCCAAGTACAAAAGCCTAGTTTAGTTCCTAGTTAATTTAGAGACTTGAAAACACCATAAACACCCTCCCAAGGGAGTTTACGGCCGTAAACTCCAAGGGAATATGGTCCCAAGGCCATAAACTCCTTAAAGGAGTTAATATGACACCCAAACACTTGATTTAGCCTTGAAACAATTCACCACATGAGTTGTATAATTGTTTGACTTCATTTAGGGGCTTTTGATGAGAGTTTACGGCCAGGAGTTTACTCCCCTGGGCTGTAAACTCCAAGACATATGGTCATTTGACCATAAACTTCCATTAGAGGCATTGCACTCCTTTGTTGCAACCCATTAGCCTCCTAACACTTGACCAAAAGTGTTTTCCTCGCGTTTAAATGTTTATACTTGTATAATTAGTGTTTTAATCACTAATTATTTATATACATATGTCTTCATATGTAACTAGGATCATTGTGTGTGTCTAAGGTCTTCACTTGACACCAAGCACTTGCCTGATCCTCCCTTACGATAACAGTATGTTCAATTCCAATCACTTACTGCAGGTGAGTTCATACCCCTTAACTAATGTTTTAAACTATTTTTAAATGTTTTATTGGGGGGGGGGGGGGGTACAAGTAGAATCATGCTAGTTATTATATCAATCACATGTGATTAATAAGTAGAATTATGCTAGTTATTACATCAATCACATGTGATTAATATACAACATTCAAATGATTTGGCTACTCATTAGCCGTTTTACCAAACAGTTTCCTTCAAATGATTTTTATAAACATTTTATATGTTTTAAACTCCTTATTACATTGTACATTTTACTCTGTATATCATATTTCAAACTTATTTACAGTTGTGTTTCAAACAAATGTTTCTTCATACTAAACTGTTTTATCAAACCCATGCCTTCAAATTGTTTTATAGATTGACATCAAGTCGGTCTTTTCTTAGAAAATATTTATGTTCAAAGGTTTTACAAATCTTATTTTATGCTTTTAAATTATAAATTGCATGCCTCTATATGTATAGTTATATAAGAAATGTTTAAAAGACTTAGGAAGTCTATCCCCCCTATTTCCTTTTCGCGCTTGAGATGTGGTCTGGTGGGATATCGGGTACTCGTCCAAAGGTCGTTTAAATATTAGTTATATAACATATGTACATATATAGTCATAAAAGGTCCTTCCAGTTCATCCCATGCCCTTGGGTAGCAAGGGTATATATCCATGTCCATACGTACCAGTTAGATTACTAGTAAACTACCATATGGGTAGTTTAGGAAGATACTAGAACTATTACTAGAACGCGATATCATACTATGAGTCAGTTCCTTCATGAGTCAATACTTACTACTAGAAGAACATATACAACTATACTAGAGAGGAACATATACAACTATACTAGAGAGGAACATATACAACTATACTAGAAAGAGAACATATACAACAATACTAGAACGATTACATTACTATACTTGCTAGGTAGAGAGCACGTATATTACAGCTAGAATAGTTCATTACATTACACTTACATTAATACGTTCATAAAATTGTGATCCACTGTGTCGGAGCATGCCTTAAATGTCATGGCCTGAGTTGTAGCCAGAGTCTCTTGGAGGGAGAGCGTGAGTTTGCGTATAGATCTATACTGGATTGACTATCCTACACCTTGCTGCTAGCTACAGCCGGACCTGCAGGTCTGCGGGTGCCAAACGTCATTCTGTTATTACGACCATTCGTATGTCGTTGTTACCAGTCGATAGTATGGTGCAATTAATCACATGATGCCTTAATATAAATCTGGTTTAAGGTAGTTAGTACAACAGTAGTTCTTATAGCGCTACGTTTTAGTACTACATTAATTTTCCCTGTACATATATTTAGTGATCTTATCACTTAAACTATAAATGTAAAAACTATATTTTGATAATGATAGTTACACTTGGGAAAAATTACACACTTTTACAAGAGACGAACATATAGGACAGTTAAGTCTTGGTAGAAGACTACATAAAGATCAGTTAAGTCTTGGTAGAAGACTCCCAGTTATAATAGTAGGAATCATAGGGATTCCTAGGGTTTTTCAAACGTTTACAGTTGTTTTACAAACATTTTCATACTTACAGTTCATATACAAATTCTTACATACAAATTCTTACTTACAAATTCTTGTATACAAATTAAGACACTAAATACTTATGATCTCACCAGCTTCAAAGCTGATACTCGCTTTCAAAATTACTTGTATCCTCAGGTCGTCATAGACAGGTATCGATGCAAGGAGAAAGGAAGATGGAGCTTGTTCAAGACTCATCTTTCATTTTGATTTATGCTTTAGTGTTTATCAAAATTTGATAGAACATACTTGTATAATAATTCTATTATTAATGCAATGGATGATGTTGTTGCTTGTTTACTACTTTTCATTGTTATGATACTGTACATGACGTCCTCCGCCCCATAACGTTTCCGCCGTTCTTGGTTTTGGGGTGTGACAGATTGTACACACGTGCTAGGGAATTTACTACTGGGACATGTTTATGAACTCTGGTATTTATGATACTGGTTGTTTTGGGAATGTTATGTATTTGATAAGTTGGTTGTGAAACTCTGATTTGGTAATTTAAAATTGAAAATTTTGGTATAAATTTGAGGTGTTACAATTTCGTATCAAAGCCTTGGTTTGAGGGATTTAGATGAATCTCTGGGTGATTCCAAACTCAAACTAAGGATCTAAATTTTTTTAAGAACTTAACAAGAAATGAAGACGTTTTACAGGAGAAAAACCTAGAGAAGCAGTGTGTACAATCGACCAGCGCTCGAGCGGTAGTTTCCCAAATACCTCAATTTATATTTTGAGTAGCGTAGAACAGACATGTTTATATTATGAGATGATAGAATTGCATGCTAGTTAGGCGTAGGCTAAGGAATCTTGCAAAGTTACTGTGAAAATGTTGCCTGATTTGTGATGCCTTAGCCTAGGAGTTCATCCCTTATGTGATTGAGTATGTCTTTACTATTTTCTTAGTGTATGCTACATAGGTTTACATACCTAGGATTTTATAGTCTTAGAATGCCTGATTTAGCCTTTCTTCCTGTTCCTTGTTTGGTTATGGATTTGAGGTAGGATCATTTATTTGAATGTCTATGAAGTCTCGTACTATGTACAATTGGCATACACAAACCAAATAGCGAGGGTAGTGGAAATCATGTGAGGTAGAGCAGTGTTGGGAGCAGTTTAGAGTTAGGTGTTGTTTGTTTTTTCTAAAAAACTAGTTCTGACCATTCGCAGTTGTTTGTTTTTCAGAAGACTTCTAACTTAAAAACTATTGCGTGTGCACTGCGTGGCGCAACGCTAGACCATCTACTTTAAACCTCTTCACGCCTTATTTTAACTTAGTGCAGCAGTTTGTTGACATTAAAAAGCAAACAAGCTTTTTATTACATGATGCAGCTGTTTGGTCCCCCTCTTCTGCTACAGAGGGTTGCAGAGGTGGTCCGCAGACTTCAGACATTTTCGCTTCGAAAAAACAAACAACACCTTAGTGTCTAGACGCTTGGTTGTGGTTTTAAGGAGCCAAAAGGGAGAGTCCATAGCTAATTTGAGGAGGCAAAGTTCTTGGGGTATTGAGGGTACGAATCAATACAAATACAGGTTGGTGTGGAAGGTAGTATTCGGCCCGTACTACTGGAAGCACTAGATTTGTATGCGCCTCGAGGAATAGCCTCAACGAACTAAAGATCTTTTAGGGATGTGAGTGTCGGTATATATGCTTTAGCCTATTTTTTGATAATTTTCTCATGTGTTTCAGTGTGGTGGTTACCCGAGGTTCAGGCTCCAGCGACCCCGAGAAGCTGAGTGTCAATGATGATGAGATCCGCAGAATTATTGCCGTAGAGGTGGCCGCAACAATCATATACGCTATCCCGGAAATGTTTGGGTCTATCAAGAACACGTTGATCGAGACTTTTGATGAGTGTTATGTCGCTGTCACTGAGGCTGTTGCTGCCACAACCATCGCAGCTCTTGTTGTTGCAAGACCGCAAGGGGGTGATTCGTTATGGTACCAGGAGTTCACCAACACGAAGCCACCCGAGTTTGATGGGACCCAGGATCTGATTTCCACTATGAGATGGATCTCTAATGTTGAGGGATATTTCTATACCTGCTCCTGTCCGTAGAATTTGAGGGTTCGATTCGCATTGAACCTGCTTCGCTTGAGAGCGAAGGACTGGTGGAAGTTTGTGACAGCTAACTACTCTATCGCAGAGCATACTCGATGACCTGGGAGAGGTTTAATGATATGTTGATGGATAAGTTTTTACCCACGCTTGAACAGGAAAGTTTGGCCCATGAGTTCCTATCTCTCAAGCAGAAGACAGAGATAGTGACTAACATCACCGGGATGTTTCATGAGAGGGCTTTGTTTTGCCATGAGTGGGTATCCATAGAGCAGGCCCTTGTGACTCTGTATTTGAGTATTTCGAGGAGGGATATCCAGGATTTCGTGGAGAACACCACATATAGGACATTCATTGAGTTGTAGACCAATGCCAGGAGGAGAGAGATCGAGCTAGAAACTCAGACTAGGAAGACCCAGGGGAGAGATAGGAGGTTAGTGTAGTCGCAACCGACAACTAACCGACCCAAGCCCACTGATTTGAGAGTTGGAGGCTAGAAGGGATGCACTTGCGGGAAGTGCGACATGGGATAGGAGGGACCTTGCCGGTCCGGGTCAGCTTGCTACATGTGTAGCAAGGATGGGCATATGACTAAAGACTGCCCTAAGGGATTTCGGGTTTGTTTCAGCTGCAACCAGACGGGCCATGTGAAGGAAGATTGTCCTTAGCTTGTAACTAGGGTGATTTAGACCCTGACCTCAGCAACCCTACGTATCACCGATGGCCGGCAGGGGAAGGCCGATTCACCGAGGGCTCAAGGCAGTACATTTCAGTTGACATCAGAGGAGGCCCGTATAGCTCCAGGCGTCGTGGCTAGTATGTGTTCTTTATATATCTGTTGATTTATTTATGGTGATTATATTATCGATTGTGTAGTTACTTTTCTTGTGAATTTTGTGCCTGTGCTTGTGCTGTTTGGCTCGGGTGTGAATCGATCGTTTGTGTCGTCATCATTTTGTCGCAGTTTTAGCATTACGCGTGAGACCTTGAGTAGGCCCTTAATAGTCTCAATACTGATGAGCATCCAGTCTCTGCTACTGATGTCTACCGGGGTTGTGTTTTAGAGATCTTCGGTGTTGGATATCCGATAGATCTCATCCCTATTGTAATGGGAAATGTTTGTGTGATCATGGGTGTGGAATTGTTCGGCCGACTTGGGGATCTAATTGACTTTGAGCGTCAGCTGGTGACGGTTTGAGACCCTAGTGAGGGAGTGTTAACCATCTACGATGAGGGTACAAGATCAAGATCATCTTTCTTATCTGCCTCCAGGGCAAGACAGAGTTTGCAGCTTGGGTGTATGGGTTATCTGGCATATGTAGTGGATACTCGAGATGAGAAGAAGGGATTAATCTATGTTTCTCATGTTCCGATGGTATGTGATTTTCCTGATGTTTTTCCCGAGGAGTTACCAGGTGTGCCTCCTGAGAGGCAAGTGGAGTTCCGAATCGATCTGATTCCGGGTGCGGCGCAGATCGCCAAGGCACCGTACCGTCTTGAACCTCCTGAGATGCAGGAGTTATTGATAACGTCTATTTTATGCATATATTTATTATGTTTACTTATTACTTTATATTATGTTTTTATGTTATTCAAAACTAAAAGATACTTAATACGCTTTGAAATGTTCATTTATAGTTAAAATGGGAGTTCAAATGATAAAGGAGGACAAATGAGCTAAAACGACGCAAAAAGGATATTGTTGGCAGATTGACCCCTCTTCAGTTTTGGGTATATCTGATGACTCATAAGTCCAATTGACGAGATTCAAAATGTTCCAAAAACTAGACAAAATTTCCTACGACTTATGTGAGAAGGCCTTTTTGCTAATTCGACATTTATCATATCCAAAATCGGCCTTGAAGATGAAGCATAAAAGCTGGACGGAAATTCCCTCTAAGTTACTTATTCCACAAGCACCACTTACCTTATTTTTACTTTCTTAATCCCTAAGCTACCATTAGTTTCCTTATTCCGATCCAACTCTAATATTCCATATTAATTCCATCTCCATTCAACTATAAATACCCCATATCATTCCACCATTTTCATCATCTACAATATTCCACTTCGACTTGTGCGACAAGAAAACTTCATAACTGCTGTGTTGAGGGTCTAGAAGGCGGCCGGAAGGCCGTTAAGATGACATGAGCGAAGATCTGAAGGATTGGAGAGCATATTCATGTTGGTAATCATGTAGTTTGTTAATGTGAACATGTTTGGCGTTCCATTATGATTCTATATGCAATTACTTTCTCATTTGGGTGTTAAAACCCTTTGCTTTGTGTTTATGATCAGATGAAACCTTGATTTATGGATTAATTGCTATTTGGATTGTTTTATTCACGTTTAATTTATCTTGTTGAGCTTTTTAAAAGATCCTTATGTGTTAATGGTAATTATTTTTTGTTAATAATCAAGTTTATTGAGTTATATGAACATCTTCTTAATTGCTTGAATCATATAGTTTTGTGAAAACAAGATTGTATGCTTAGTATTAGTGAACATGAACCTAGGGTTAACTAGAAAATATGTAAGTTAATGTGTGAGCATGTGTGATAACCAATCACACATAACCTAGGGTTAACTAGAAAATAAGTAAGTTAATGTGTGAGCATGTGTGATAACCAATCACACATGAGTTAATTAAATTAACAAATTTGATTAACTATTATTACAAGTCTTGCTTGATACGAACTGAACACTAGGAAACTCTGTGTGTGCAAATGTCTAAGATTTTAAGATGAAATTTGTCTAAAGTAAAGTACCTAAAGAGATTTGTCTTCGGTCAGCTTATCGAGATTTGCTATTTATTTGTTTATTTGAGATTTAATTCCATAAAACCTTTCTTCACTGCTTTTGTGTGTTTTGTGTAACCTATAATCAAACATTTTAAATTAATTCACTACCGGTCCCCTTGTGTTCGACACCCTTGCTTATCAAAGCTATACTATACTCGATCGGGTTCACTGCCTGTAAGGTGTGTTTAGATGTGATAAAGTAGGAATTATAAATAAAAAACTAGTGCATTAAAAATACACATCGGTTATCCTCTCACCTATAGGAGCTGTTAGGAAATGGGTTTATTCGGCCGAGCAGTTCTCATTGGGAAGCCCCAGTCCTTTTTGTCAGAAAGAAGGATGGTTCACATCAGATGTGTATTGATTACCGGGAACTGAATAAGCCGACTGTGAAAAGCTGTTACCCTTTACGAGGATTGGTGATCTTTTTGACCAGCTTCAGCGGGCATCTTGGTTTTCCAAGATCGATTTGAGGTTCAACTATCATCAAATGAGGGTACAGGTGGAGGATATTCAGAAGACATCCTTTCGAACTCGCTATGGACATTACGAGTTTGTGGTGATGCCTTTTGGGCTCACCAATGCACCGGCGGCGTTCATGAACCTCATGAATCGGGTGTGTATGCCATGTTGGATCGATCAGTGATCGTTTTTATCAATGACATTCTAGTATATTCAAAGACTAGGGAACATCATGTGGAGCATCTACGAGAGATTCTTGGGGTTTTGAGGATGGAGAGGCTTTATGCCAAGTTCTTCAAGTATGACTTCTGGTTGCGTGAGGTTCGGTTTTTAGGACACCTAAAAAGTTATAACGGTATCTTGGTTGACCAAGGCAAGATAGAGGTTGCGATGTAGGGGGAGGTACCGAGATCTCCATTTGAGATTTTAATATTCCTCGGATTGGAAGGTTATTATCAGAGATTCATTAGAGACTTCTCCTGGATTGTTGTTCCTCTCACCAAGTTGACATGGAAGGATGTTACTTTCAGTTGGGGGCCTGAGCAACAGGCATCATTTGAGACTCTTCACTAGAGATTGTGTGAGGCACCAGTACTTGCCCTCCTAGAGGGAGTTGAGGATTTTGTAATCTACTGTGATGCATACATTGCAAGACTGGGTGTTGTGTTGATGCATAGAGGGCATGTGATAGCATACGATTCGAGGCAGTTGAAGCCTCACAAAGCGAGATATCCCACCCATGATCTGGAGTTGGGGGTGGTGGTTTTCGTCCTCAAGATTTGGCGCCACTATCTCTATGGTGTACGGTGTAACATCTACATAGACCATAAGAGTCTGAGATACCTTATGGATCAGCCGAACTTGAATATGAGGCAAAGGAGGTGGTTGGATGTAGTGAAAGACTATGACTACGAAATCTTGTATCATCCAGGAAAGGCTAATGTGGTGGCTGATACCTTGAGATGGAGGGCGGCAAGTACCCCGATCCAGGATGTATGCATGAGGATGACTGTGATGACTCCAGCCTTAGAGATCATTAATGAAACACAGTCAGAGTCCATTAAATAGGAAAATTAGAAAAGTGAGCGGGTGATTGGTCAGGTTTCGACATTTGATATTGACAGTCGAGGGCTTTTGACTCTTCATGGGCGGGTATGGGTACCTTATGCAGGAAGGGTCCGTCATATTTTGATGGAGGAGGCCGAGATTTTCCATTCACCCGGGGGATACCAAGATGTATCTCGACTTGAAGCATAATTATTGGTGGCCATGTATGAAAAGAGATGTGGCATGGTTTATGGAGCGGCGTTTGACCTGTCGGAAGGTCAAGGCTGAGCACCAACATCCTCATGGCAAGTTGCAGCCTCTGGAGGTTCCCTTATAGAAGTGGGAGCAGATTACCATGGATTTCAATACAAATTTACCGAGGAATGCGAGGGGTGTTGACACTATCTGGGTGATAGTGGATCGTTTGATGAAGAGTGCTCACTTCTTAGCCATTAGTGAGAACTCTTTTGTAGAGAAGTTAGGCGCGATTTGCGTTCAAGAGGTGGTAGCTCGGCATGGGGTGCCAACATCCATTGTTTCATGAGAATTTGGGTACCCGGCTACACTTTAGTACTGCATACCATCCACACACGGATGGTCAGAGGGAGCGGACTATTCAAACACTCGAGGATATGATGTGTGATTGTGTTAGTTGGAACTCATATCTTCCGTTGGCTGAGTTCTCATATAATAACAACCATCATGCCAATATCAGTATGCACCTGTTTGAGCTCCTTTGTGGTCAGAGATGTCAGAATCCTATTTGTTGAGGCGAGGTAGGGTAGAGGGTCGTGGGGAGCATGGAGGTAGTGCTCTAGACGACCGAGATTATATAATAGGTTTGACAGAGATTATTGACAACACATAGCCGCCAGAAGAGTCATGCGGATCGGTGATGCCCTGACTTAGAGTTTTAGGTGGGAGATCTAGTGCTCCTAAAGGTGTCACCCTGGAAGGGTCTTATCCACTTTAGGAAGTGGGGCAAGCTAGGACCCAGGTTCATTGGCCCTTTTCTATTTTTGTCTCATGTGGGCAAGGTAGCCTACCGGTTGGAGCTACCAGAGAAGTTGAGGCAGATTCATAATACCTTCCATGTTTCCCAACCGAGGAAGTGTATGGTTGATGAGACCGCTGTGGTCCCTTTGGAGGACATTCAGGTCGATGATCTCCTAAATTATGTGGAGAAACCCGTAGACATTTTAGATCGGAAAGTGAAAACCTTGAGGAACAAGGTTATGAACTTGGTCAAAGTTCAGTGGCTGCACCGGAGAGGTTCGGAGTGGATGTGGGAACCTGCATCCAAGATGTGTAAGCAATATCCTGAGCTGTTTCTGGAGGATGAATTTAAGGGCGAAGTCGGATTCTAGTGGGGGAGCATTGTAACATCCCGAAATAAGGTAAATTTTTATCATTTCTTGAATCTTTATCAAAAGTGGCGCATTTAGTCCCTCAAAGAAAAAGACACGCAAAAGTGGTTGTGTGTGGGGCGTACATATGAGTACGCGCAGTGTACTCATGCAATGTGCATGGACGCAGATGGTCAGCTTGTACGTCGAGTCTACATGTGGTATGTCGGGCATACTAGACCAGATGTTAAACCCAAATTTTAAGGGTTGCCCTATTTAAAGAGCATTATGACTTCATTTATAGCCACCCTTATCTTCCTCCAACCCTCCCATAAACCCTAATCTCATGTGAGTTGCTTGTGTGTGAGATATTGCAAGTTTTGAGTGCTCTTGGATCTAATAGTCGAAGAAGGAGGTTAGAGAAGAAGAAGAAGGTCCTAGCAAGCTTTAAGATCTAGAAACTTCCCATCTTTGTGCATCATTTTCAGGTGTAAAGTCTATACCTTGGCACACTGGAAGGGTGTTACCCGCTTTAGGAAGTGGGGCAAGCTGGGCCCCAGGTTCATTGACGCTTTTAGATTTTTTTCCCATGTAGTCAAGGTGGCCTACTGGTTGGATCTACCAGAGGAACGAAGGCAGATTCATGATACTTTCCCTCTTTCCCAGATGAGGAAGTGTATAGTTGATGAGACCGATGTGGTCCCTTCGGAGGACATTCATGTCGATAATCGCCTGAATTATGTGGAGAAGCCTATAGCCATTTTGGATGGGAAAGTGAAAACCTTGGGGAAGAAGGCTGTGAACTTGGTCAAAGTTCAGTGGCAGCACCAGAGAGGTTTGGAGTGGACATGGGGACCTCAGTCCGAGATACGTGAGCAATATCCTGATCTGTTTCTGGTGGATAACTTTGAGGGTGAAATCTGATTCTAGTGGGGGGAGAATTGTAACATCCTGAAATAAGGTACATTTTTATCATTTCTTGAATCTTTATCGAAAGTGACACACTTAGTCCATCAAAGAAAAAGGCTTGCAAAAGTGGTTGTACACGGGGCGTACATATGGGTATGCGCAACGTACTCATGCAATGTTCATCGAAGCGGATGGTCAGTTAGTACGCTAGGCGTACATGTGGTACGTCGGGCATACTGGGTTGCCCTTATTTAAAGAACATTATGACTTCATTTCTGGCCACCCTTATCTACCTCCAAGCCTCTCATAAACCCTAATCTCGTGTGAGTTGATTGTGTGTGAGATATTGCAAGTTTTGAGTGTTCTTGGATCTTCTAGTAGAAGAAGGAGGTTAAAGAAGAAGAAGAAGAAGAAGAAGAAGAAGGTCCTAGCAAGCTTGAAGATTGAGAAACTTCCCATCTTTGTGCATCATTTTCGAGTACAAAGTCCATACCTTGGCAGACCGGAAGGGTGTTATCCGCTTTAAGAAGCGGGACAAGTTGGGCCCCAAGTTTATTGTCCTTTTTCGAATTTTGTCGCGTATGGGCAAGGTGGCCTACCAGTTGGAGATACCATAGGAGCTGAGGTAGATTCATGATAAATTCCAAGTTTCCCAGCTGAGGAAGTGTATAGTTGATGAGTCCGATATGGTCCCTTTGGAGGACATTCAGGTTGATGATCGCCTGAATTATATGGCGAAGCATGTAGCCATTTTGGGGGAAAATGAAAACCTTGAGGAACAAGGTTATGAATTTGGTCAAAGTTCGGTGGCAGCCCCGGAGAGGTTCGGAGTGGACGTGGGAACCTAGGTCTGAGATGCGTGAGCAATATCCCGAGTTGTTTCTGGAGGATGACATTGAGGGAGAAGTATGATTCTAATGGGGGAGAATTGTAACATCCCGAAATAAGGTACACTTTATCATTTCTTGAATCTTAATCAAAAGTGTCACATTTGGTCCCTCAAAGAAAAAGGCTTGCAAAAGTGGTTGTACGCGGGGCATACATATGAGTATGCACAGCGTACTCATGTAGTGTGCATGGACGCTAATGGTCAGCTAGTACTCTCGGTGTACATGTGGTACGTTGGGCATACTAGGCTAAATGTTAAACCCTAATTTAAAGGGTTGCCCCTATTTAAAGAACATTATGACTTCATTTCTGGCCACCCTTATCCGCCTCCAACCCTATCATAAAACCTAATCTCGTGTGAGTTTCTTGAGTGTGAGATATTGCATGTTTTGAGTGTTCTTCGCTCTTGTAGTAGAAGAAGGAGGTTAGAGAAGAGGAAAAAGGTCCTAGAAAGCTTGAAGATCTAGAAACTTCCCATCTTTGTGCATCATTTTTCAAGTATAAAGTCTATACCTTGGTAAGTTTTCTTTAATATCTCTTTGGTTTTAGATTTATGAGCTAAAAGTTCCCAAGTTTGGACCTTTATTAGTTTGGGACTCTCTAGAAGGTTTCAGCTATCCTTTCATGCATATTAGGACATGTAGATTCATAAAAATGCTTGTTTGATCTTCTCCTTTTGGCTCATGCATGAGTAAAGTAGCTTATAATGGAAGATGTGATGCTTTGAGCTTTTGGTGCCCATGAAGTGGCTTAAATCCAATGAGTTTATGGATTAAGATGTCTTAAATTAGTCAAATTTGTGGTTGGGTTGGTTGTCTTAAAGGATTAAGACACCAACTTAGTTGAAATAGAGGAAGACGGAGTATGTTTGGCGTACTCCTGGCTAAGTGCAGTGCAACCTGATCTTTCGCTGATGCGAGTTGGCCCTACTATACGCCTACGTAAGGATTTGTATGCTTAGCGTACGCGCTGAATGTTGACTTTGTTAACTTTGACCCTTGGTCAAGTTTTAAGGTTTTTGGACCATCAGAAGGGCAAAATGATACTTTTTCCCTTATAAGGTTTAGTCGTGGGATTTGGACTTGCAAGTGAGTTTTTGACCTTAAAAATAATTAGGGTTAATCATTTTGTTTACTAGGCGGAGTCTAGATTCGGTAGTTCGGGTGCTAGGTTTTCGTGTCGTCAATATCAGGTGAGTCTCCTCACTTACTCTTACTTGTATGGTAGGGTAGCTGTATTTATGATGACTAGTTAGGTCTAGTTGTTATGATTATGTTATGCTAATTATATGTGAATGAGGCTGCTGATAGCCAACCAGGGTTCCTGATAACTCACTGGGCGTGCTGTTAGCTCACCAGGACTGCTGATAGTCCCCAGGGTTGCTGATAACCCATAGTTATTTATTTATTATGTGTTGTATGGGGTATCTTGGGGAACTCACTAAGCTTTTGTTGGGGTTTGATATTGTCACACCCCCAAACCAGAACGACGGAAATGTCCGGGGGTGGATGATCTCATGTACAGTATCATAACAAACGAATAATAGTGATCAAAGCCATACAACCATCATATTGATAATTAAGTAGTTTACATTGTACACAAAACATTGTTTACTTGATATTAAATACATATGTCAAAAAAATAAATAGTGTGACGTGTGACGCCCCTTCCTCAAAACTCTTTGGATTACCTGTTTAATGATTTCTTGAGAATACAAGTGATTTTGAAAAGTGTCAACAATTAAGTTGGTGAGTTCATAAGACTTTTGCATGCGAAAGATCGGTAATTTTTCCTTGTAAGAATGATGGAGTGTGCTCTCAGAAAATCCAACATTTTCTTTAAAATGAGCTCTAAGTCTTAAACCCAAGACCAAAGTTGTAGGTAGTGATGTACTGGAAAATAGTATTATGTGGTTTTATCTTTATATATAAAGACTAATTGAATGTATGTTAACCCCGAAACCAAATGTATTGTTAATACCCCATGCGAGGTATCATAACCATGCTAGCGACTAGTGATCTGCTTCGACGTTCTTCAAGCATCGGAATGTTAGACATTTGTCACCCTAGACTTGCCGGTCTAACTGTAGCTAACAACTTGGGTGTGGGGTTGTCAGTCCCGCATAGATCAAGACACAAGTGTCACGCTCTCTTACTGAGACTCTGGTTATAATTCAGGACTTTAGTGTGTACTTTGGTAGGTACTGTAACGCCCGTAGATCCGGGCTAGTCAATTTAGAGGCAATAGGGGGTCGAAAACGACTTTTCAACAAAAGATTATTAAGAATAAATAATCTCAACCAAGTTTTAGTATATGTTACAAGGTTTCCGTACATATAAAGAGCGTCGAAATCCGAGTTATAACAAAGAAGTTATGACCCGTCGAAGTTTCGCGACGGAACCGACACGATACCGGGAGGCGTAAATAGTGAATTTACGATAGAGCAAAATTTAGCCTTAGTGATCTAAATGAAAGTCATATTTTATGTTAAACCGATAGTGTGCATAAAAACAACATCCAAATCTGACTTCGTATGAGGAAGTTGTGATTTTTCTAAGATTTAGCATAGCAGTACACAACCCGAAATCTGAATTTTAGATCAGTCGATTTTTAGCCAAAATAATCTAAATGATAAATGAAGATATCATTAATAGGAGTTAAACGATAAAAAGACATTCGAAAACGGAGCTCATATGAGAAAGATATGGACGAAGCTTAGTCCCTACTCTTCGAGCGTTGCGAATTCGATACAATTTTGTAAATCTAAGATAGAGTGAGAATTAGCCGACGGGATCTAAATGAAAGTTGTAGTACTCGTAAATACCAACGCGTGGATATAAAGAACGTCGATAATAGAGCGTGTATGCGCAAGTTATGGACGAAGCTTAGTCCCTACTTTTCGAGCGCGGCGAATTCGATACAGTTTTGTAAATCCGAGATAGAATGAGAATTAGTCAACGAGGTCTAAATGAGAGTTGAAGATCTCATTAATAGGAACTCAACGGAAAAAAGACAGTCAAAAATGGAGCTCGTATGCGAAAGTTATGGATGAAGCTTAGTCTCTACTTTTCGAGCGCGAAGAATTCGATACAGTTTTGTAAATCCGAGATAGAATGAGAATTAGCCAACGAGGTCTAAATGAAAGTTAAAGATATCATTAATAGGAACTAAACATTAAAAAGACAGACAAAAACGGAGCTCGTATGCAAAAGTTACGGACGAAGCTTGGAGACTACTTTACTATACAATTCCTATAAATAAGAGATGAACTCTTCATAATTTCCTCACACCTTTAAACCTTTCTTTCTCTCTCTAACTTCTCTCTAACCTCCCTAAACCCCTCCCAAGTCTAGGGAACCTCCCTATCACGAGAAGAAAGCCCCGGAGCGCCCGACGGCTCCGAGAAGAAAAGCTTTCGGCTCGGAAACGCTGCTCCAGCGAAGCCCGATTTTTAATAAAAACCCGCTGTAAGTGAGCTACGCCTATACTATATTTAATATAGATTTTATTTAATTATAGTAACATTATTAGGACCTTAAAATAATTATTTGGGCTATTATTATGAGTTATATTGAGTGTTATTTAATATTAATAATAGCTAGACTATTAAATTAGTCTCATCAAGCGTTAGACTAAACTCTAGCGGTAATGATACTAGGTTTCGTCAAGGGATAATTGTTTTAAGAGTAACGAAGTGCTGTCCGAGTGCCGACTCACCACCTTTCAGGTGAGTGCATAGTTACTTTCATCTTACACATAGATATGAAGTATTTTATATAAATTACATGCTAAGTGTGCATATTATTTGAGTACTTGCTGTCTATGCTGGATGAACGTTTTTATGCATGTTTTAAAGGATTTAAACTGTATACATATTTTATATATACGAATATGTTGGGTATGACATGGATAGATGAACGATGAGAGATAAAAGATGATGTGAGTAAACATTGGCAGCTATGGGCTTAGTGCCTAATAAACATCGGCAGCTATGGACTTAGTGCCTATTGGACAAACACCGGTAGCTATGGATTTAGTACCTGTTGGGAATTGGTAGCTATGGACTTAGTACCTATTAGATAAACACTGGTAGCTATGGATTTAGTACCCGATGAATAAACTATAGCAGCTATGGAATTAGTGCTTTACGAACGAATATTGGCAGCTATGGACTTAGTGCCAGTCCTATAACCCTGGAAGTAAGGGACTTCGGAATAAACGAATGCAGGATAGATGACTCTTAGGTTAAATCCTTAAGAGTAAAGAAGATAATGGGGATGGGTAATTGGGTTGATTGTTTGATTGTTTAAACATAATAATTATAATATTGTGGGTTGAAAAGCCTATGTACTCACCAGGTTTCCCAACCTGACCCACTCAGTTTATTTATATCACAGGTGTTGATACGAAGTCACATTATACTGAGAGATTAAAGAGATGTAGATCACTAGTGTAAATAAATGTAAGTTCCGTTTATGCTTATGTTTCTGTATTGACGATGACATCCCAAATATTTTAAAATGAATAAAATACGTTTCTTTGAAAATGTTTTGATAACGTATTTATCGTGTTTTTCTGGGAACAAATTCAGCAACATTTTTATGAAATGAAGTACTCTGATTTTTATAAAGCATAAACAAAATCGGTCTTTTCTGGCCGTGAAAATTGGGGATGTCACAGGTATGGTGAAGCCTTGTCTCACAAATTTGTATCAACCGGTTTATGTATAGTGTAATGAAACCCTCAATGAAGGTATTACCCTTCCATAGGGGCATGTAGAGTATGTATATTGATACCTTTAAATAATTATATGATTCGTCCAAAACGATAGAGTAGTATTTGTGATTCCCGAAGTATACCAATTATAGTTTATTATGAATATTTTGTTAAATCGATTTATATAAACATTTATATAAATACATAATAGTTATCTTGTCTAGATGTTTTTAAAAGATTATATCATAAAAACATTCATCTAACCCAAGTATGAGAAATTTGCAAGAAAAAGTCCATTTCTTGCTTTTGCCCCCTTTTAACGATATTTACCGGTAACTAGGAAAATATAACTTGATAAAACTTGTTTCTATCCTTTTTGGGATTTTAACTCAATAGCTTCATATGTTTTAAAACCATATATTTTTAGTTAAAACTCACAAAATGATGTCATAAACTAGTTATGTCCATTTTTGTTTAAAAATCCATTTTTACATAAAGTGACAGATTCTTGAGTATTCTTTTTGTAAAACCAACTCCTTGATATTTTGTCTAGTTTCTAAATGCATGACTAAAACAACATATTTCGGGTTTTATCCCACAAAATGGTATAATAACTACGTTACAACCATTTTCGCTAGAAATGCCATATTTGTCCAGAGAAAATCTTAGTCTTTGTAGTTTTGTAATTATAATTTTTTCTTATGAATATATAACATTGTTTATGTTTTATTTTTCTTAGTTTCACATCCCAAAACTAACATACTACAAATAAATGTTCTAAAAACTAGTGATAACCAAATTTCATGCAAGTAATGCTTTATATTCAACATAGGAATGGAACATGCAAACATTTATGTAAATATTACAAATATTTCTTGTATCCCTCCCCCCCCCCCCCCCCTAAAACATGAAAAACTCGAAAATATGGGGGTATGAACTCACCTTGAGTGTGTTTGTGGTTGGATAAGGAAGTGATTGTGAAGATTTTTAAGCCTAGAAAACTTGAAGGTGGATGGAGAACTCTTTGAAGATGGTATTATCCTATGAGTTTTAACAGATGATAATGTGTGTAAATGAGATGAAACTAACATGAAAGTGTGTTGAAACACTAGATTAACAAGAACTACTTACCAAAAATTCTAAGAACCAACTTGGATAATTAATCCTTGAAAGATTTGGACTTGTTTCTTGAGAGGAAAGTGAAGGAGTTTGAAAATGGTGGGGGTTTGGGGGTTCTCGGCCGATGTTAAAGAGGGAGGGGTGAAGTGATGTTTGCGTTGTTATTTGATGGATAATAGCCTTGATACCTTTTGGATAATATTTTGTGTTGGAAAGGATGAAACCCTCATGTCACTAAGTCGACTCTTTTCTTCTTTTCTTTCCCACTGAGAACTCCACTAGTCCACCGAAGTCACCTGGTGATTTCGGTCCAGTGTCACCGAGATCATAGAGTTTTCCGTCCCAAACCGAACACTCTAAAACCGATATCATAGAGTTTTCGGCCCTAAACCGAAAACCCTAAAAACAAGGTATAAACCCAAAATTCATGTCCTAATCAATTGAATTTTGTTGACTTGTTGACTTTGATTGGCCCAGAACTGTCGGTTGTCACATTATCCCCCCGTTGGAAGGAATTTCTTCCCGAAATTAGTTCTAGAGTGGGTACTCATGAGCTAGGGAAAAGATGTGGGTACTTATGTTTCATTTGATCTTCTCGTTCCCAGGTGAATTCAGGCCCTCGCTTGGCATTCCAACGGACCTTCACTATGGGTATGCGGCTTTGTGACAACCCGAAATTTCCATTCTGTACAAACTATATCACTTCAATAGAAGTTATAGCAGTCACAATTAATTTTCAGACTTTTTCGTGTAAGTTTGAGTAATTCAGGATTTACACTTCAGGAGATATCAGGAGAGTGGATGCACTAGGGTTTAGTGCAACACTGTTATTCCAACACTTTGTTATATGAGAAATCATTTCAGGAATAAAAATATTTTCTGCCAAAATATCCCAGGACTATAAATAGAATTCTGAACCAAATTCATTCATTATTCGCATTTCCAACTAGAGAGAAGCCATTTTCTCTCTCATGGATCTTTGGGTTTTTATCCCAAATCGTGAGTACCTCTTTCTAGTAGTGTTAGAAAGCTTAATATGTGTTTATAACATGATTTAGATGGCTAAATCACTAGATTTAGGAGTTTACTCCCCAAGGTGTTCTTGGGCGGTAAATTCCCGAAACAAAGCCTAGACCTTCCCTTGTGATATGCTACTACCTTGGACACATATAGAAGTGTATTGGGACAAGAAAACAACCAGGAAATACAAACACATGGGTGTTCACGACCCAAGATGATCTTGGACCGTGAACTCCAATAACTTGGATCAAAGGGTGCTTTTAAGGCACCTAAAGCCTTGGACATTTACTAGGAATTGTTCCCACTTAAATCATGGACCAAAACACATCAAAATCACCTTCCAAAGTGAGTTTACGGCCATGACATGGTTCTTGGGCCGTAAACATGAATGAAGGGCACCAAAGTGTGCCTAATGCCTTCATATGCTTTAGGTAAAAGTCTAGAACATATCCTACATATGCAAGAGACTTGAAAGCAACAAAAACACCATTCCAAGGGAGTTTACGGCCGTAAACTCCAAAGGAAATGGCCTTGGGGCCGTAAACTCCTCTAAGGAGTGTTTCTAGGCCTTAAACCCTTCCAAGGATTTAACCACCAAGTTGGAATAATTCTAGGAATCATTTAGAACTTCAAAACACAAAATACCACCAAGGTTGGGAGTTTACGGCCGTAAACTCAAGAGTTTACAACCGTAAACTCCATGTGTGATGCTATATGGAGAGTAAACTCATATATGGGGTCCTTTGGAACCCTAAACCCAAGTACCTTGTCCCACAATAGCTTAGATGCAATCCTTAGGGCTTAAAACACTTATATAAAGTGTTTATTATGTTCTAGGATGTCTTAACATTATCAATTAGTAACTTAAGACTAATTGAGTGCATATATGTGTGATTATATGTTCATTAGGATCGTAGTGTGTGTACAAGTCCTCACTTGACACCTAACAATCCTACACCGTCCAGTTCATCCAAATCACCATCTACAGGTGAGTTCATACCCTAATCAATGTTTAAATGATTTTAAATGCTTTAATGGGGGGGGTAATACAAGTAGGAAACATCATGTTATTAAATCATCTATATGTATTCTATAACTGTGTTCTCATTCAACAGATTTCACATACTACAAAATGTGATGCATGAAATGGTTTTCTATCTTTAAATACTTTGTTATCAGATGTATTACTTTTGAAATGTTTATCAAAATGACATCAAGTCACTTTTATATTAATCAAAGCTCTTAGATATCTTGCAAAACCATTACGTCTACCTTCTTGAACAAACAATTGCCTTTCAGTTAATTATCATAGGGATAGTTAGAAGATACAAAACAATATTCCTATTACAAGGAATCATACAAGAGTCAGTTCATTCATGAGTCTATACCAGTACATTACATGATACATGAGTACATTTATCTAGGATTACATGATACATGAGTACATTTACCTAAGATTACATGATACATGAGTACGTTTACATAACTACATTTATCTGAATACGCTTATATGAATACCATACATGAGTACTGTTACATAGATATATTATCCTGTATTCACTTACCTGGATACTTGTATCTCAACTTGTGAGGATGATTTATTAGTATTTTCTGTATAAATTATCTTTCTTATCCCGGTTCAATGGGATATCTCGGCGGGACTAACCATTCCGAATCCCATCCGATTAACACCAGTGGTAGATAACCATCTACGGAGGTCGAAGGTTATTACTTATATTAGGAAGATTTATTCGTACCTTCTGTGTAAATTTTCCTGCCTATCCCTGTTCGATGGGATGTCTAGACGGGACTAACCATTCCGGAACCCAGCTGTTAGCAACACTAGGTGATCAACATCCACGGATGTCTAAGGTTATCTCTTATAATAGATAGATTGATATCGAAACCAACCATTCCTCCATCCTGCTGTTGCAACAGAGGATGAGATGAAAATCTTCGGATGATCATTAGGTTACCACTTGTATTAGGAGTCGGCTACGGGACTAACCCTTCCTCCAACCTGCTGCTGCTACAGAGGACAATTGGACCATCTTCGGAGGTTCATTAGGTTATTCATATCGCTTATTGTGATGGCGTGTTAGTCCTGGTATCCAGGGATAACACTTACATGGTTATATTTTTCCTATTTACTTTATTTTGTGATATATTCACATAAACGATGAGTTAGACTAATTACTGTTAGTAGTAGTCAAAAAGAAGGAAAAACTATCATTTTACTTACAAAACATTCGGGTCTTAGTAGAAGACTACATTGTCATAACAAAACATTCGGGTCTTGGTAGAAGACTACATTGTCATAACAAACATTCGGGTCTTGGTAGAAGACTACATTGTCATAACAAAACATTCGGGTCTTGGTAGAAGACTACATTGTCATAACAAAACATCCGGGTCTTGGTAGAAGACTACATTTCATACTAGTAGGAAATAAGGGATTTCTTAGGGTTTTTCATACTTATATCAACTGTCTTACTTAAAGGTTTTACATGAAATTCATAACAACTTTTCAAAGCAAGACAATGACACTTTAATACTTATGAATTCACCAGCTTTAAAGCTGATACTCTCTTTCAAAATAACTTGTATTCTCAGGTCATCAGTAGACAGGTACGGTGGCTAGGTTTTGAGAAGACGGAGCAGACAAGTCTCGTCTTTTATTTTGATTATATATTTTTGGTGTCTTATTACAATGAAAGAACACACATGTATTAAAACTTTACTTATAATGCAATGGATGATGTTGTTGCTTGTTTACTATTTTACACTGTTGTGATACTGTACATGACGTCCTCCACCCCGGAACGTTTCTGCCGTTCTTGGTTTTGGGGTGTGACAGATTGGTATCAGAGAATTGTTTATAGTGAATATAGTATATCAACCCATAAAAGATATACTAACTATAAATACATGGGGATTAAAACACTCTGTCTAAGAGTTATACTTTTAAATAATAAAATATTTAAGTAAGTATATGTGTCTGCATTCATACTAAAATCAGTGTCACAATGACAAGAACAAAAGTATTACGATTGTTGAATATCACAAGTAAGCCTGGGGATATATGGTCAGTCTTGGGAATGGCATAGCCTGATCAACTATGCTAGTGCGAGGAGTGATTAGCATATGCCCAAGAATGGTTTTGATATGGCAACAAGTCTAAAAACTTACCAACACAACCATAAAGAAATACCATAGGGGTATTTAGTCTTACTGTAATTATCGTAGTCAGTTCGTCTATTTTAGCTATTTCTTATATCCCTTTTCTCGCGTAGATTAAAATGGTTGGATTTCACCACGACGATCCGTACTTCCCGAACCAAGGCAATGCTGGTTGGCTAGAGGCAGAACCAGAAGATGATCATCTAATCCCTTTGGATGATCACCATGTTGAGGGTTTTTCCAATAGTTCTGACTCAGAGCCTGAAGTCAACAACCTACCCCCAGCTGTTCAAAACCCAAACCTGAACCCCCGTCCTGCGTTTCAAGGACCCACACCTCTGTGGGCCACTAACTTGACTAGATGGAGTCAGGAACAAGGTCAGCCCATTCCTTACAATGGAGACTGAATTTTCTACAACCTCACTGAAGGAGGTTCTGTTGACAGGGTCCAACCCATCATGGTTCGTAGAATTTCCAGAAACACGATACTGGGTCAAGCAACTATTGACCGGGTCGTGGAGATTGAAGCCAACTCTGGCGTTAACACTGTCCACATTCGCCAACTAGAGTCTGCTCATGAAAGGACTATGTTCCGCAATGCAAATCTGCAGAGGGAACTTGCTGAAACTCAAGCTGAAGTTAGGGAACTTCGAGCTCAGCAAGTGAGAGCTGAAAGGCATATGAGGGACATGGAACGTCTACTGTCGGGATTAAGAACTCATGCTAGCAGTTCTCGTCGCCGATAGAATCTCGTCGACTCATCTTTTGGATATAACCTAGTTTATGTAAAAATTTGGTTTAATTTCCTGTCTTTATAAATCTTAGACCTGTTAGGTCTTGATCTAGTCTTAATCCCGAACTCGTTACATCTGTAATTCCAGTATTATTGACAGATATCTAATCTTATGGAAATTATTATCTAAACGCTGTCATCTGCATTTTGTCATTCTATTCATTCTGTTGTTGGACTATGGGGAGTTAGTCCATGAGACACATTCATTAATCATTTATTCTTATCCATGTCGTCATCTTTTAAACGTATAGTTAAAGATGCCGCCACGCAGAAATACAAGGCGTAACCCAAACAACGAAACACCGATACCACCACCTCCACCACCCCCTGAACCTCTTCAACCACCTAAACCCTTCGATGCCAACTTGTTCCAGGCAGCTTTCACAACAGCAGTTGCAGCTGCTGTGTCAGCAATCAACGCTCCTGCCCCTAGTGGATCAGGAACAGGTGCACCTCCCTCGAACCACGGCGAAAGCCATGGACACCCTCGGTAATGCACCTACAAGGACTTCACGAATGCCAAACCCCGCAGCTTCAATGGAACTGGGGGTGTTATGGTGTTGAGACAATGGATTGAAAAGATGGAATCCGTCTTTGAAATATGTGCTTGCCAGGAGGGCAACAAGGTCAAGTTTGCAGCTTGTACCTTCTCTGACAGAGCACTAACATGGTGGAACAGCCATGTTAACTATCTGACTTTGGTGGTGGCGTATTCCATCAGCTGGGAAAAGTTTAAAGACATGCTGATGAAAGAATATTGTCCTCGAGGCGAAGTACAAAAACTCGAGCAGGAATTCTGGGGTCTACAAATGGTTGGATCCGACATCACGACCTATACAAATAGGTTCTGTGATCTGGCAAACTTATGCCCTGATATGGTTGCTCTTGAGAGCAAAAAGATAGAGAGAGATATATGGGGACTGTCACCCCAGATCCAGTCAAGTGTGATAGCTTCTAGGCCTATTACCTTCGATAGCGCCAAGGAACTGGCACAATCTCTCATCGATCACCGAAAACCTCAGAACCCAACAATCCCTACACCCGTACCACAAAAGTCCAACCCCGACCACAAAAGGAAGGGGTGGAATAAGAGGAAAAGATGGTCTTCGCAAGGATCCTCCAAGAAACAACAACTTGTGGCGATTAATGCTGCCACAGTGACTCCCGTTGTCCCTGCGAACCCCTTACTAGCAAAACCATATGCTGGAACCCTTCCGAAGTGCACCAAGTGCAACTTCCACCACCACGGACCTTGCAAGGAGATGCAGTGCTCTAACTGCAACAGGAAGGGACACACAATCCGTTTCTGCAAGACTCCAACAGCTCAGGCCGCCCAGGTTCCTAACGCCGGTATGGGCCAAACTTGCTACGGTTGTGGAAAGGTGGGCCACTACAAGAGAACCTGCCCTAAAGCGGGGATGGCTGGAGGAGTAGGAAGAGTTATGGCCCTAGGCCACGAGGAAGCGGTAGCTGATCCTACGATAGTTACTGGTACGTTTCTCCTCGATAACTCATATGCTTGCATACTATTCGATAGTGGAGCAGAGAAAAGTTTCGTAAGTCACAAATTTGCACACCTGCTTAAACAAAAACCATGTGCGTTAGATAGTTCATTCACGGTAGAAATGGCTAACGGGAAAACGGAGAGTACTAACTGCATATACATAGGTTGTACTTTAACTTTAGATGGCCACACTTTCAAGATAGATCTCATGTCAGTCCCAATTAAATGTTTCGACGTTATCATCGGCATGGATTGGTTGAGTCTTCTTCGTGCCGACATCCTATGATTTGAAAAAGCAGTTCGTCTTAACCTTCCTAACAACGAAACCTTAGTTATCTATGGCGACAAACCTAGTATGAGCCTTCGCATCATTTCGTGCATTCAAGCCCAGAAGTGCTTGCGGAAGGAGTACCATGCATTCCCCGCACACGTCGTTGATACAAGTCAAGAAATGAAAGACATTTAGAACATCCCAGAAGTACGCGACTTTCCCGACATCTTCCCAGAAGAACTGCTCGGTTTACCACCGTAACGGCCAAGTCGAGTTCAGAATCGACTTAGTGCCAGGAGCTACCCCAGTAGCCAAATCTCCTTATCGTCTGGCACCGGCTGAGATGCAGGAACTTTCCAGTCAACTTAACGAACTTCTCAAGAAGGGATTCATTCGACCAAGCTTCTCACCATGGGGAGCACCGGTCTTGTTCGTCAAGAAGAAAGATGGATCGTTTCGCATGTGCATCGACTATAGAGAACTCAACAAACTTACCATTAAAAATCGTTATCCTTTGCCCCGCATTGACGATTTATTTGATCAACTTCAAGGAGACAACTACTTCTCGAAGATAGATCTATGATCCGGGTATCACCAACTACGAGTATTAGAGGAGGATGTTCCCAAGAAAGCCTTCCGAACTCGTCATGGGCACTACGAGTTTGTAGTGATGCCGTTCGGATTAACAAACGCGCCCGCCATATTCATGGATCTGATGAATAGGGTGTGTCGTCCTTACTTGGATCAGTTCGTCATCGTCTTCATCGATGACATACTCATCTACTCTCGAAGTAAGGAGGAGCATAGTCAACATCTTCGTAGAGTCTTAGAAACATTGTGAGCAGAGAAGCTCTATGCGAAGTTCTCCAAATGTGAATTTTGGATTCGACGAGTCGAATTTTTGGGCCATGTTGTTAGCGAAGAAGGAATACACGTGGACCCCTCCAAAATCAAGGCCATTGAGAACTGGTCAGCACCGAAGACAACTACAGAAATTCGTCAATTTCTAGGTCTCGTTGGCTACTATCGCAGGTTCATTCAGAACTTCTCATGCATAGCGAAACCTCTGAGAACCATGACCTAGAAAGGCGTGGCCTTTGACTGGGAAGAGAAGCAGGAAAGAGAGTTCCAAATGCTCAAACGAGCCTTGTGCACCGCCCCGATACTATCCCTCCCCGAAGGGATAGAATACTTCATTGTCTATTGCGATGCATCTAATCAAGAACTCGGATGTGTTCTGATGCAGCGAGGTAAGGTCATAGCCTATGTCTCGAGACAGCTGAAGACACATGAGGTTAACTACACCACCCACGATCTTGAGCTAGGAGCAGTTGTGTTTGCTCTAAAGATCTGGCGACATTACCTATATGGTACAAAAAGCACGATCTTTACAGACCATAAGAGTCTACAACACATTTTCGACCAGAAAGCGCTCAACATGAGACAACGACGGTGGGTAGAGCTACTCAGTGATTACGACTAGTGTGATATTCGTTATCATCCGGGTAAAGCCAATGTAGTAGCCGACACCCTAAGTTGGAAATAATATTCTGGTCGAAGGGTCAAATCTTTGACTCTAACTATCCATTCACACTTGTCCACACAAATAAAGGAGGCTCAGCTCGACGCTTTGAAACCTGAAAACGTGGCTGGTGAATCCCTTAGAGGGATGGATAAGAACTTGGAAGTCAAGAGTGGCGGAGCCTTGTACCTCATGGATCGGATATGGACACCGAAACACGGTGGCTTCAGAGACTTGGTCATGAAGGAAGCTCACAACACTCGTTATTCCGTCCATACGGGTTCAGATAAGATGTATCTGGATCTTAAAAAGTTATATTGGTGGCCTAACATGAAAGCAGATATTGCTACCTTCGTGAGTAAATGCCTTACTTGTGCAAAGGTCAAGGTCGAATACCAGAAACCCTCCGGTCTCCTACAGCAACCAGAGATACCAGAATGGAAGTGCGAGCGGATCACTATGGACTTCACAACCAAGTTTCCCAAGACGACGGGTGGACTTGATTCCATATGGGTCATCGTCGATAGACTGACCAAGTCTGAACACTTCCTGTCGATCAAAGAAACAGACAAGATGGAGAAACTTACCAGAACTTACATTAGGGAGATTGTAAGGCTGCACGGTGTTCCTTTATCTATCATCTCGGACAGAGATAGTAGATTCACTTCGAGGTTCTAGCAGTCATTACAAAGTTCCCTAGGAACTAGGCTGGACATGAGTACAGCCTACCACCCACAGACCGATGGGCAAAGCGAGAGAACTATCCAAACCTTAGAAGATATGTTGCGTGCCTGTGTGATTGACTTTGGAAAAGCTTGGGATACCCATTTACCCCTCGTTGAATTTTCCTACAACAACAGTTATCACACGAGCATAAAGGCAGCTCCATTCGAGGCCCTCTATGGCCGAAAGTGCAGATCCCCTCTATGCTGGGCTGAGGTGGGTGATACCCAGTTAGCTAAGGGATGAGTTCCCGAGAGCACTCTCACGGGTCCGGAGATCATTCGGGAAACGACAGAGAAGATCGTTCAAATTTATGAACGATTGAAAGCCTCTAGAGACCGACAGAAAAGCTACGCTGACAAGCGAAGGAAACCATTGGAATTCCAGGTGGGCGACCGAGTCCTACTGAAGGTCTCACCCTGGAAGAGCTTGATACGCTTTGGGAAGTGTGGGAAACTCAATCCAAGATACATAGGGCCTTTCGAGATTCTCGCGAGAATCGGCCCTGTAGCTTACATACTCAATCTACCGCACGAACTCAGTAACGTACATCCTACCTTCCACGTCTCGAACTTAAAAAAGTGTCTGTCCGACAAGACTCTTGTTATTCCACTCGACGAGATCGAGATCAACGAGAGCCTTAACTTCGTGGAGGAACCAGTAGAGATCATGGACCAAGAGGTCAAGCAAACAAAGCAGAGTCGTATCCCGATAGTGAAGGTGCGCTGGAACGCAAAGCGTGGACCTGAATTCACTTGGGAACGAGAGGATCAGATGAGACTGAAATACCCTCACCTTTTCGCTTAGTTTTTTGTAACTTCTTAATTGCTTAAATTCTAATTTCGGGACGAAATTCCTTCTAACGAGGGGATGATGTGACAACCCGAAATTTCCATTATGTACAAACTATATCACTTCAATAGAAGTTATAGCAGTCACAATTAATTTTCAGACTTTTTCGTGTAAGTTTGAGTAATTCAGGATTTACACTTCAGGAGATATCAGGAGAGTGGATGCACTAGGGTTTAGTGCAACACTGTTATTCCAACACTCTGTTATATGAGAAATCATTTCAGGAATAAAAATATTTTCTGCCAAAATATCTCAGGACTATAAATAGAATTCTGAACCAAATTCATTAATTATTCGCATTTCCAACTAGAGAGAAGCCATTTTCTCTCTCATGGATCTTCGGGTTTTTATCCCAAATCATGAGTACCTCTTTCTAGTAGTGTTAGAAAGCTTAATATGTGTTTATAACATGATTTAGATGGCTAAATCACTAGATTTAGGAGTTTACTCCCCAAGGTGTTCTTGGGCGGTAAACTCCCGAAACAAAGCCTAGACCTTCCCTTGTGATATGCTACTACCTTGGACACATATAGAAGTGTATTGGGACAAGAAAACAACCAGGAAATACAAACACATGGGTGTTCACGGCCCAAGATGATCTTGGACCGTGAACTCCAATAACTTGGATCAAAGGGTGCTTTTAAGGCACCTAAAGCCTTGGACATTTACTAGGAATTGTTCCCACTTAAATCATGGACCAAAACACATCAAAATCACCTTCCAAAGTGAGTTTACGGCCATGACATGGTTCTTGGGCCGTAAACATGAATGAAGGGCACCAAAGTGTGCCTAATGCCTTCATATGCTTTAGGTAAAAGTCTAGAACCTATCCTACATATGCAAGAGACTTGAAAGCAACAAAAACACCATTCCAAGGGAGTTTACGGCCGTAAACTCCAAAGGAAATGGCCTTGGTGCCGTAAACTCCTCTAAGGAGTGTTTCTAGGCCTTAAACCCTTCCAAGGATTTAACCACCAAGTTGGAATAATTCTAGGAATCATTTAGAACTTCAAAACACAAAATACCACCAAGGTTGGGAGTTTACGGCCGTAAACTCAAGAGTTTACAACCGTAAACTCCATGTGTGATGCTATATGGAGAGTAAACTCATATATGGGGTCCTTTGGAACCCTAAACCCAAGTACCTTGTCCCACAATAGCTTAGATGCAATCCTTAGGGCTTAAAACACTTATATAAAGTGTTTATTATGTTCTGAATACTCCATTGATCTGTGAAGATGGTGCATTTTATGTTGTAAAGGTAGTGTCTCTAGATCTTTAGGGAAAATAGCACTGCTCCTAATTCGAGGTCGTGCGTGGTATAATTGACCCCATGAGTCTTTATTTGTCTTGAGGTATAGGCAATGACCTTTCCTCATTGCATAAACACGCATCCTTGGCCTTGTTTGGACGCATCGTAATAGACCACAAAGTCTTCGGTCCCTTCTGGGAGAGACAAGATTGGAGCACTGCATAGGACTTGTTTAAGCGTTTGAAAGGAATTTTCTTGTTTATCCTCCCAGTTAAAAGTCACTCCCTTCTGAGTCAAGGTAGTGAGCGGCTTTGTGATTTTGGAAAAAAATTTGTATAAACCTTCGGTAGTAGCTAGCAAGGCCCAAAAATTGGCGTATCTCTGTTGGTGTTCTTGGTGTTGCCTAGTTTTCAATCGCCTTGACTTTGGAAGGGTCCACGTGTATCCCTTCCTCGCTGACTACGTGTCCCAAGAAGTCTACACTTCGGATCCAGAATTCGCATTTCAAGAATTTCGCATACAGTTTCTCTATCCTTAACATCTCCAAGACTTGTCGTAAGTGCTGACAATGTTCTTCCTTGCTTCATGAATAGATTAGTATGTCGTCGATGAATACTATCACAAATTTATCCATGTAAGGTCGGCACACATGGCTCATTAGGTCCAAGAACACTGCAGGCGCACTACTCAAACTAAAGGCATCACTACAAACTCTTAGTGACCGTAGCGTGTTCTAAATGCTGTTTTAGGAACATCTCCATCCTGGATTCTCAGTTGATGGTACCTCAACCTTAGATCGATCTTTAAGAAGTAGCTTGATCCTTCTAGTTGATCAAATAGGTCATTGATTTGAGGTAGGGGATAATGGTTCTTGATAGTGAGTTTGTTCAGTTCTCAATAATCTATGCACATGCAAAATGATCTGTCCTTTTTTTTCACGAACAATACCGGTGCTCCCCAAGGTGAGAAGCTCGTTCTGATGAATCCTTTTCTAAAAAGTTCGTTCAGTTGACTGGACAATTCCTGCATTTCAGCCGATGCTAAATGGTATGGGGATTTGGCTATGGGGGTGGCTCCAAGGATCAAGTCGATTTTGAACTCGACTTGGCGTACGGGTGGTATTCCCGGAAGGTCTTCTGGGAATACATCGAGAAAGTTACAGACCTCTGGAATATCCTTGATGTCTTTCACTTCCTGTTTCCTATCAACAACGTAGGCTAAGAAGGCGTGGTATTCCTTGCATAGATACTTTCAAGCCTTGATGCTAGAGATGATTTGTAGGTTTACACCGGGTTTGTCGCCATAAATGACGAGGGTTTCACTACTTGGCAGATTAAGACGATCGACCTTTTCGTAACACAGGATATCAGCATGGTGATGACTTAACCAATCCATGCCAATGATAACATCAAAACTTCTTATTGTGACCGACATTAGGTTGATTTGGAAGGAATGATTGTTTAGAGTTAGAGTGCATCCTATGTATATATCTTTAGTGCTTTTTGTTTTTCCATTTGCCCTTTCTACGGTGAATGTTTCATTTAGCGATTGGGGTTTATGTTGACCCATTGTGGCGGGGTATGGGTTCCTATGTCTGGTGCGGTCAGACATATTGTGTTGGAGAAGGCTCATAAGTCTCATTTTTCTATCCATCCAAGGGCCACCAAGATGTATCGGGATCTGAGGTTGAGTTATTGGTGGTCGTGCATGAAGAGAGAGATCGCTTGCTATGTCGAGAGGTGCTTGACCTGTAGGATGGTCAAGGCTGAACATTAAAGGCTGCATGGCAAACTTTAGCCTCTGGAGGTTCCTATATGGAAATGGGAGCAGATTTCAATGGACTTCATCACCAAGTTGCCGAAGACGGCAAAGGGTTTTGATGATATTTGGTCATCATGGATCGATTGACCAAGAGTGCCCACTTTTTGGCAATTCAAGAGAGCTCGTTGGCCGATGTGTATATTCACGTGATTGTTGCTCGTCATGGGGCTCTTGTCTTTATTGTTTCAGATCGTGATGTTCGGTTCACTTCCTGATTTTGGCAGAAGTTCCATGAGGAACTGGGCACGTGGCTACATTTCAGCACAACTTATCATCTGCAGACCGACGGCCAGAGTGAGTGGACCATTCAAACTCTCGAGGATATGTTGCAAGTATGCGTTATTGATTTTGGTGGGAGCTGGGAGTCCTACCTACCACTTGCAGAGTTCTCCTATAACAACAGTTTTCACTCCATCATTGGTGCTCTGCCTTTTGAGCTTTTGTATGGGCACATATGTCGCACCCCAGTCTGTTGGGGCGATGTTATTCACAGGGTCATGGGTCGGACCGAGGTGGTTCGGCAGACTACAGAGATGATTCAGCAGATCATGTAGAGATTGCAGACTGCTTAGAGTCAGCAGAAGAGCTATGCCAACCGGTGCCGATCTGAGTTGGAGTTTCAGGTCGGTGACATGGTATTGCTGAAGGTCTCACCTTGGAAAGGTGTGATTCGCTTCAGGAAGAGGGGGAATTTGGGCCCCCGATATATTGGACCATTCCGGACTGTTGCTAGAGTTGGCAAGGTTGCTTATAGACTGGAAATTCCGGAGGAGCTTAGTTAGATTCATAGCACTTTCCACGTTTCGTAGTTGCAGAAGTGAGTATTGGACGAGGATGCAGTGGTATCATTGGATGACATTTAGGTTGATGGGCTCTTGAACTATGTCGAGAGGCCAGTAGGTATTCTATAAAGGAAGGTAAAAGTTCTGCATAGCAAGGATGTACCTTTGGTAAGGTACAATGGCAACATCGGAGGGGATCTGAGTGGACCTAGGAGCCGAAGGTTGAGATGCGGGAGCATTATTCTGATTTGTTCACCACAGCAGGCTTCGAGGATGAAGCCTAGTCCAAGTGGGGGAAAGTTGTAATATCCTGATTTCCAGGTATGAGATTTATTCTTTAAAAATCAAGTATCCCATGGAACTCGGCGAGTTGATGGCCTCAACTCGACGTGTTGGAAGGTTTTGGGCCGCGCATCTTTTTGGACCAAGTCGACGAGTTGGTGAGGAAAACTCGATGAGTTGGCGGCTGGATGAGAAACCCTAAATTTTATGGTTTTCACCCTATATAACCTCCTTAAGTCCTTGAGGCTGATCTTTTATCAGCCTCCAAACCCTATTATCAGCCTTGTGAACCCTAATCATCATTCCATCTCATATTGTGAGCTAGTGTGGCATTTTGGAACAAAAGAGTGTCAAACTGAAACGTGGAAATAGGATCTTGAACACTTACAATGGTCCAAAAATCGGATCTTCAGTTTGACACTCTTTTGGACCATTGTAAGTGTTCAAGATCCGATTTTTATCTATCTATGTAGCTAGATCTTGAGTTTTTTCCCTTTTCTCCTTATTCTTGGATGTTACAATGGATGGACTTCATAAAGTTTGCAACTTTATGAATCTCCAGGTCAAAGTGACCTTAGAGTGGGTTAGATTTGGTCTTTAGCCAAGATTTGATGTCATGCATGGAGTTTAGGTAATATTTCCCCTTTTTAACCCATTTGGGTTCAAGACTGCATTGAACATACATGTCTATAAAGTACCAACCTTTGGGACGTTTTTGAGGCTAGAATCTCTTTTGGAGAAGTTGGGTTCCATATCTCAAGGATTTTGTGCTTAATGGTTAAGCCTTTGAGTTTTCAAGCCTTGTGGAAGGGTTTTTGAGCATTTAGAGTAACCCAAAGGATAAAGTTGGAAACTTTATCCTTTTAGACACATTTGGATTTCAGATCTGAGCCCTGAAATCGAAGAATCATCTGAATGTGTTAAGCTGGGAAAAACTTGGCGAGTTTTCCAACCAACTCGTCGAGTTTGATAGGGTTTTCCTCGACTTTCTGAGTACTGAAGAAACTCGACGAGTTGGGTCAACATGGACTATTGACCTTGAATTTTGACTTTGACTTTGACCATGGTTGACCAAGCTAACCTTTGAGGGCATTTTGGGTATTTTGGGGTTTTAATGGGATTGGTCACATGGTGGTTGTAGGCATTTAAGTCGAGAGTTGAGATGCAGTGTTGGATCTTATCAGATAAGCTGCTTGTGAGGTGAGTCTTCCTCACTATACTTTCGGGTCGAAGGCACCAATGCCGACCCATTGGTTTGATAACCAAATACTTGTTGATATGTTGTGTATAGAATATATATGCATGCTAGAATTGATATGCTAGTATGATAGATCTGTAGGACTACCTGTGATACTGTCTGTTTATTTGTATATGATATTATTTGTTATATGTCGACATATTATGTGGATGGGTTGATGTAGTACTGCTTTGTGCTGTAGCCAACAAACTTTGGAGTATGCCAGATATGAGCTGAGGGCCAGGGAGGACATGCCAGACTCATATTGAGGTCTTAGTGGTATGCAGTCTATTGACTGATCAGGCAGGGGAGCAAGTCAGACATGAGTTGTGGGCCCGTGGGGAAATCCAGACTTATGATGTGGGCTCAGGGGTAATCCAGTATGTAAAGCTATGGACCCATTACATGCTGCTATTATATTTTGTACTATTTGTTAAGTATTGGTATTTTAGGGGAACTCACTAAACTTTGGGCTTACATTTTTGGATTGTGTTTCAGGTACCTCAGGGGGTCGCGACAAAGCGAATGCGTGATCATGCATCTCCTCATGTTTTGTTTTTATGATTTTGGGATTTTCTCTGATGTGAAACTTATTTTGAAAACAAATTGTAATAAATGATGGTTTTGTGGTTGTTTAAAAAGTTTAAAATTTTCAAGAATTTTATGAATGTTATAGTAAAAAAAAAAAAAAACAAAATAAGAAATATGATTTTCAAAAACATTTCTCTGATAAATTTTCTATTATACCAAACAGTGTAATTAATTCATTTTTTCTTACATTTTCATTTTTTATTGTAATTATGTTTCTCTATATCAAACGTGTCCTAAAAGTTTTTTTTTTTTTGATCATCGACGTGTCTTAAAAGTTTATTTCCCTAAAGTTAAACTCTTCAAAAATTTTCTAGTGATAATGATAGTATATATATATATATATATATATATATATATATATATATATATATATATATATATATATATATATATATATATATATATATATATATATATATATACTATTTCATTAATTTAAATATTATTTATAAATTATAAGAAGTTAACAAAAGGCGCATTCATTTGTAAATCGTCATCGTCTTCTTAGTTTTTAAAAGAACTTTTAATATTATTTACAAAATATAAAAAGTTGACAAAATCGCCTTCTTCGTTTTTTAAAGAAAAAAAGGATTAAAGTAAACACTTTAACAATGAGTTTGCGAATGGGCTTTGGAATGAAAGGCCCATAGATGTGATAAAAAACCGAACAGAGAAAACAAGAAACGGCCTTTTTTCAGGTTAGGATAGCTATTCGGTCGCTTATTCCTTAGGTTAATTTATTTTAGGGAACTTTATTAAATAATTCTTTTTATTATTTTCTATTTTTTAACTTTATTAAATATTCAAATATTATCATTTTTATCTAAGATAGCAGGTGAATTAATTAACACATTATTAAACAAATCAAATGTGTAAAAAACATGTTTTATAGGTTTTGTATAACAAATCTCTCTAAACTTTTTTTAACAAAATTTCTAAAACGTTTCATAGGTTTTGTATAACAATTTAATATTTTTATAACTTATTAAAATACTTTCGATAAATACAAACGTTGTATTAAAAAACTAAAATATTTTCGTCTTGTTCATATTTAGGAAATTTTTATTTTTTTGTACACATTTGACCATTGTTACATGAGATAGTCGGTGACAATTGTAACATGTGAATACATTTAACAAGTATTTAACAAGTTAAATGGTCCATTAGGTTGTCTAAATATAAATAAAACGAAAAGATGATTACCCCAACAAGTCATTTTCCTTTTATTTTAACAATTTTAAATTAATTATATTACTAAATCGAATAAAGTTCGGTTGAATGGATTTTGAGTTATTTTGGTTTCGGTTTATTTATTTGATTTATCGGTTAAACCGAATATATTGTTAAAAAAAACGTTTTTCGTTTACAAAGGAGATATATAATCTTTGTTCAAATATTTTTTTGAACCACTAAATTTTATAAAGAAAAACCGACTAACAATGACCTACGGAAGACAATTACAAAGAGTTTTGGAGTATCGGGCTTTGTAACCACATGTCCAAGTGATGGTCCTACTGCTACTTCTCTTATAATACAAAACAAAAGAATGCAAAATAATGTCATAAAAAATGGTGCTTCTCTTCGGTTTGATGTTTTGGAGCACAACACCATTTCATCCAAATTGAGGTGATCATAATGACTTCTAATGCTTTCTTCTTAGACTGGTTTAAGTTCGTCGAATCCACCCACAAGCATAAATCCCTAACATTGTTAAACAACGGAAATGGTAAATCAAGCTACTTGAAAATTCTTCTCCAAACTTCCATGGCCACATCACAATGAACAAACACATGATTAGAATCTTCCACCTGTAAATCACAAGAAGGGAAAAGCACTGATGACATGTCAACATTCTTCTCCATCAAGTTCATCCGAGTAGGAATTCTATCTAACAACACACACCATAATAAAACATTTAACTTAATAGGAACTAAACGACACCAATGAGTAGGACCTCCACCATCTTATAGCAAGATGTTATCAATATGACGTCTCGTGATATTAACCATAAAACACCATCTTGTCCTAACTCCCACTCCCATTTATCCTCCCTATCCCTGAATTTCACTTGAGAAAAAGAGCTCAAAAGAGCCAAGAATTTTGCAACAATAACACCCCCTTCATGAAACGATCTATTCCAATCCCACACCCAAGCACCATGAAAAAATCTTTCATTAACCATGCAGTTCTTATTAGATTCCATAGCATAAACACGAGTGATTTTGTCCATAAGAAGGCCATCTTCCAACCGATTATCATCCTAAAAATAAGTACCTATACTATATCAAATACACTTCCTTATGAAAGAAAGCTATCATGCATCAGACAAAAAAGCTTGACCAAAGGAATCCATAAACTCAACCCATTTGGTTTATTACCCAAAAGGCCTTGACCACCATTAAACCCGTGAATACTTCTAATAACTTTCGCCCACACCGAGTTCGAATCAATGTGAAATCTACATCTCCACTTAAGTAACAAAGCAATATTAAAATCTTTTAGACTTCCAATTCCAAAACTGCCTTTTTCTTTAGAGTTAAGTACCATGTCCCACTTGACCCAAGAAATCTTTCGATCATTGTCTTTAGCACCCTTGAAAAACTGAGCCCTTAATCTCTCAAGGACGTCAATCATAGCCTTCGACACCTTAAAAACCGAAAATAAATAAATACCCAAACTGCCAAGAATGGGCGAGATTAAAGTTAACTTCCCTCCTGGCGAAAGAAGATTAACTTTCTAGTTTGCCAATCGCTTCTCAAAATGTTGAACCACCGATTTCCAACCATCCACATGTTGTATATTTAAACGCACAGGAAGACCTAAATATGAGAATGGTATAGAAACATTCGAACAACTAGTACCAATAACCATATATTCAGTATTACGAAAATCAACACCAATCCCATATAGGTTTGATTTTTGATGATTTATTCGTAGCCCCGAAATCAAGAAAAAACAATTAAGAATAATAATCAAATTCTCAATATTATCTTTATCCCATTCTCCTAAGAAAAGAGCATAATCATCATAGAAAAGATGAGAAATCTTAAACTCAAAATCTTTCACCTTCAAGCCTCCTATGACAATAATAAATAAAAATAGGGATAAGGGATCCACCAATCTAAGACCTCGCTTGAGAAAAAAACTCCTTAGTAAGGCTACTGTTAACGATAGTTAAAGCACAAGAAGAAACCAAACAAACTTTAACCCACCTTATCCATTTATTGTGAAAACCTATAAACCCCATGCATTTCAACAAATATTCCTAAGAAACCAAGTCATACGCCTTGTCATTGTTCAGATTGAAAGTCAAATCTTTCTTTTTCTTCTTGTACCACTCGATAATTTCATTAACCATGAAATGGCCATCTAGAATCTATCTTCCTTTAACAAAAGTCAACTGAACCGGACTCACAAGAGTATCAATCACACCCGCCAATCTATTAGCTAATAGCTTAACTATAATCTTGTATTGCACCATAATAAGACTAACTTGTTTATGATGTTTAATAGAGGAAGGACTATCAGTCTTAGGAATCAACGTAATAAAACAAGAATTACAACTGCTAGGTATATATTCTTTATTAAAAAACTCCTCCACAAAACTAAACATATCTATCTTTAGAACATCCTAAAAAATTTTAGTGAACCGTAAAGAAAACCCATCAGGACCTAGAGCGTGGTCACTACTACACAACCAAAAAGCCTCCTTAATTTCTTCAACAGAGAATTGAGATACAAGAGAATATCTCTAAGACGAGGATAGAGATGGAATGCGAGAGTTAGGATGATGAAAAGTAGCACCCAAAAACCCATAAAACTTTTCTTTAAAAATGTAAAAATTGGACTTTAACTTGCCTCGAATCCGATACTCATACCCCCATCGACCAATAATCCGTTAATCACCAATTTCCTTCTTTTTCATTTTAGCATGGGATGGAAAAAATTTGAGTTTTCATCGCCATCAATGCTCCACTTTATTTCTACCTTTTGAGCAGCATACATATCTTGTAATTTGTCCACATCCGACAAACACTTCAAAATATCTATTCACGCTTTGACCAAGTCATCATCACGAATACCACCATCTAGAATGCTATCATTATCATCCAATATCATAAATAAGCTTTTCCATTTCCCTGAGTTTTGAGAAACCACAATTTTATGTCACTCCTTTAATCTATCTTTGACATGTTTCAGTTTATTCTTGAACACAATGAGCTTGTTTGTGTTTTCAAACTTATCATTCTATCTCCAAGCATCCAAGACCATTTGTTTAGAACCTTCAATCCTAAACCATGAATTAAAGAGTTTAAAGGGAATAATACCATAATCAACATGTTCGTTCTTTAACACAATGGGAGCACGGCTGAACCAAATCCGAGAGAGTAGCATACCAACAAGATTTGTAAAAATATCCAACACAACATTAGTAACCAAAAAACTTTCCAACTTTGCCATTTACGAACAAAGTTTATTAGCTTTACTGTATCTTCTCCCTCCCATTGGAACATCCGTCAACTCTGTATTAACAATAAAATTATTAAAATCATTGGTTTCAATCTGGAAAAATACAGAACCTTTTCTCTCATTAGGAAGACGCACTACATTAAAATCACCATACACAAAATACTCACCAGCATCGTAGATATAAAATTAGAGATCAAATCCTAAACCTATTTTTTTCTATGTCTATCTTGAGGAGAGTATACGTTTCCAAAAAAAACATTTGGACCCTGAGACAATTATCTCACCTTCAACCACCAAAATGCTCTCCATCAACCATACTTTATTCTTCTTAAATGAAGTCGGGTGCCAAACTATCAAAAGACCACCTAACTTCCCTTGAGAGGCACTTCTAGCGACATCAAACTGATAATTACCTGATGAGATATAAAGAGGAACATATCAAGCTAACTCATTTTGGTTTCTTGAACCCCTAAAACACTTATTAAATGATCTATACACAACTTCTTTATCCAACTCTTTTTCTTGTGGAATTTAAGACCATATAAATTTATGGACATCATATTCATTTAAAACCTTTTTGCACATCATGTCTTTCAATTAATTTACCAATATCATCCTTGCGTCCAGTGAATTTATACCATAGGACTTTACCGAAGTCAACATATTTCTCCATAACATCAATTAAGGAGCCAGCAGAAACAGCTTTTGGTTTAAGTTTGAGTAATTTACCTCTACTAATCGAAGCATTTGAAAATGGGATTTTAGCCAAGATGTGGCTCTAGAAAGGAATGGGGAATAAAATTGCTTGCGATTAAAACTAGTGGTATTGAAGTCGAGCTCAAATCCTGACATCCATTTGAAGCATTAATTGTTTTTTTTAGCTTCATCACCCTTTAGATTCATGTCATGAATCAACTCAACATGGTCATAATTTACTTCTTCCCCACCTTTTCCAACATTCTTTGTTGTTTCTTTTTCCTAATTAGAGGCTATGAAATTAGGTTGAATAACCACATTGTTAAGCTTTTTTGAATTGGGCAACCCCTCTCCTAAATTCTCCCTATAGTTATTTTCAGTGTCACTGGAAACATCTTCTACAACCCCTTTTTTGAGACCCTCAAATTTATCATGACCCAAACCATCTTTGTTGTAGACTTCATCATGGGAGATTTCGTTATAGTCTTCATCATCACCTCCTTCAGTATTGTCCTCATCAGAACCTTCTTCATCTTCCTATTGAAACTCCTCTTCTTCATCTTGTACTTCATCCTGATTATCAAGTTGAGATCTTTTAAGTAATAGCACTTTAAATTTAATCAAGTATGTCTCTTTATAAGCTTTAATTTAGATAGTTTGTATTTGTAAAGTTATAAACATAACCTTAGGCTTGTTATATAACCCAAAAAGATAGATGAAACAAAAATAAAACTCAAAATTGGATTTTTAAATTATTAATCTATAATAATAAAATATTAAAAGTCCATCGTTTTCTTTTCATCGCTTGTCAGATCCTCCCCACATATTCCACTCTGAAATTCCTAATCTCCTATAGTTGTCTTATCATATTATGTGAAAAGGTCGCAACCCAACAAACTTACGACTATCTCACGATCCCATAATTATCTTACCATGTGAACATATATATATTGAAACTCTAACAAGAAGCTATACATAATGATTATATTTACAAATTGTTTTAAACTAATGTGTAGTTGCGGATCCAACCAATTCAATTAAGTTGAGGGGCTTTGATTTTTGCCTGATTGGGTAAGGTCAGATGTTTTGTCTGATTCAGTCTAGTCAACTTGTTTGATATAGGTAAACATAACCTTTGATTCAATCTATGAATGATTAACCTGGTCACGAAAAGAATAAGTTTGTCGATACCATATATCTTCTTTTCCCTCATGTTCATTTCTCTTTCTCTTTCCCTAGTTGCATTCTTCATTCAGCCTCTCACCTTGTTCCTTCTAGAGCCTCCCACCTCTCCTATCGCTTTCTTTCGTCGTCACTGTCCAATTCTACCCCAACAACCTGCCCTTCCAGTGCCACCGTCCCTCGACCCTCCTCCAGTTCCTTTCTAATTACTGTGGCGACATCTACAATGGTAAGCTTTTTTCTCGTTTTTCTGAAATCATTTTTCTTTTGATTTGTGCGTATTTTATATTATTGTGAAAATTTTAGGGTTTAGGGAAAATTCAATCAAGTAACCTATTTCATTTCCTTTTCTGCTGATTTGATTGTAAGAACAACGAATAGGTGGGGAAGGTGGTTGTACAAAATGAAAATAGATGTTTGCACTTGTAGGAAAATATCAAATCTTTTACTTCTATGAATCGCTTGAAGATCTGTGAGTTCTGATTTTATTTGTATACCATTTTAGGAAAAGACACCTTTTGTTGCCAAAGCTGACACATGAAATAAGGAATACGAGAAAAACATTGATTCTTACTACAAAAATGGTTACAATTTTTCGATGTTATGTTCGAATGTTGAAATATCGGCATCTATGTTTTTTTATTTTGTGTATTTATAGGATAAAGATGATGAGATAAGTGAGTTTTATATGAAGAATAAAAAGTTAAGTATGTTTTGTAGTTTCTTGATAATATTAGCATAATGTAGATCTTTTTAGTTGTAGATAATTTGAACTTGTGTATTAAAATCATGAAATAGTATTGACTGAATTCTTATTATTATAGGTCATAGAGACATCTAAATAATTTTGTTGCTTTCTATATAACTATCTTAAAAAAATTATTTTAAATCGATCTGACCCTTCCTGGTTTATAATAAAAAAACTAATTGGCAATATATTTTTTTGAGCATTCTCTATTATAGGATATCACATGATTAATAAGGACGTGCTACTAATGGGTTAATCATCATAGATGATGAAAAATAAGTAGGCTTCGAGAAAGTTTGGATGGGCGGGTTGTGTGTGTGTGTGTGTATATATATATATATATATATATATATATATATATATATATAGAGAGAGAGAGAGAGAGGGAAGGAGGAAGGATCATTTGAGAACCTATAGTTTCCTGAGAACTCGAGAACCAAACAAAGACCGTTAGATCAAAATAATAGAGGGTCAAGATGGTCTGGCATTTTTGTAAATAGTTTGAGAAAATAAGACACAGGGGTAAAGAAATTGAAATGAATCAAGGTCATTTTAGGAATTATTTTAATTCCCTGATTAAACCTCTCATTTATGTCTCTCTCTCTCTCTCTCTCTCTCTCTCTATATATATATATATATATATATATATATATCTCCTCTTTCACATCATCTTCTTCACCGTATCTCTTCCCTATTCGTCCCACCTGGATTGATCGACCACCTATACCTCTGCATACTACTACAAATCCAATGTCATTCATCTCCAAATCATCGATGAATAATCCACGATCCACTATTATTCTTTACTGAAATCAGACATTCATCATCTCAACTTGATAATCGAGATTTTTACAGATTCTGATTTGTGTTGACTTCCAATCCATGATACCTAATTTCTAAACCGTTTGCAGATAATCGATGAATCAACAAATTGACACCATTCCGCAGGCTAACAGATCTAATCTATTCTGAAACAGCCATTGTCAGCTATGAAGGCATTGCTCATGTTTCTGTATTTCAAAGCGAGACCTCTAGTGTGTTTCTGCAATATCAACACACATTGCTTTGTCTATACATTTTTTATTTCAAGCAACATTGCTTTGATTTAAAGCTTCCGTCTCAGCTTATTCGTCACCATCAATGCATCCATGTTGAGCTCATCATCAAGTATACCAGGTGAAATTTTCTTCAATCATTGAATACTAATTCTTTTTCTTAATCATAGGACATATTTCACATTATAATTTGGAGTTAATTACAGTTTAAGGTGTGTTTTTTGCTTGCTAATATGTTACAGTTTGAGTTTATTTGAAGCGACGAGTTGTATTGCCTATTAGGTGCTTGACAAAATTCCCCAGTGAACTATTGAACAATTAATCTCTAATTATCTTGTAAAAATTTTTTCTCTGTTCTTTGTCGAAGATTAAGTAAAGGTAGCCACCCTGATAAGAATTTCAGCAACTTATTTTCTTCTGTAGTATTTTACATCAATGCATTTCTTCATCTTCCGTATTCGTATAATAATGTGGCTAGTTTTTTGCGGTGCCACAATCAAAAGAAGAAAACACATACACTCATGGTTCATGAACGAAGAACGTATCATTGTATTAATTATTCTTTTGTTTTTCTATTCCTTATGCAGTTTATTTAAATGCAGTTGTTGACAACCTAACTCAAAATGTAATGAATTTGAACATCAACGAAGACAATACAGAGGCTACAAATTTCAACATATTTTAAGTTGTCATTTGGTGAGTTCCTTTTAGTACAAATAGTAGAAGGCATTAAATTATTTATATAGGTTTTAAATGATCATAAATTTAATTTTGCATATTGTTTCTATTTGAAGGTTATCATGAAAAAGTCAATGTTGGAGGAAGAAATAGGAATTCTATCATGAGTGAATTATCGAATAGGTTTTTGGATGTTTTTGAACAATTGCACTTTGTGTGAATATTTTTATTTTCCAATTTCAATTGTTGTTAATTACTTTATGACTTTATGTTGAAAACCTCTTTTTTGATGTTAATGACTTTAATCATTTTATGACTTTATGTTGAAAGAATCTCTTTTTTTGAAAATGTGTTGCTTATTTATTAAACAAGTTGTGCGGGTTGGGTTCGACCCACTAACTTGTGAACCTGCAAACCCATATACTTAAACGGTGTAACACCCAAAGTCAGAAAGGCCAAGAAAGGAAAGGAAACCCTAAGTTTAAGGGATGACTTGGCGAGTCCAAGGAGGAACTCGGCGAGTCCGAGCGGGATCCGGGTCGAGGAGTAAGTGACCGACTCGGCGAGTCGGCCAAGGAGACTCGACGAGTCTAGTCTATACAAGGAAAACCCTAAATTCGGGACTTGGAGCCTATTTAAACGTCTCATTCTCTCCCCTAGGTTTCCTTTACTGCCTCTCTCACCCAGAAAACGAACCCTAAGCCTCCATTGTTGTGCATTCAAGCTTCCAAGTCATTTTTGGGTAATTTGAAGGAAGAAGAAGGAGGGGAATCATTGAAGCTTCAAGGATTGGCCTTAGATCTAGAGTTTGAGGAACCTTTCTGAGTTATTGAAGGTATTGAGTCGTTCCCTTCCTTTAGATCTTCTATGGTTGTGAGATTTGAGGCTTTTTAAGCCATGGTTAGTCATCCATTTGAGTTAGAAGCCGGATCTGGAGTTGCTACATCAGATCAAAGCATATTTTGGACTTGGGAAGCATAAAGTATCAGCCCTTGAGTTGATTATGGAGCCTCTTTGCCTTAAACCCTAGTTTATGGTGTAATTATCCTAGATCTCCTTCTCTACACGTAAAGTTTGCAACTTTACATGAGGAATAGGCTTGGGAAGGGTAGATCTATAGTTTGGAGTCCATGCATGACTCAAAAGTCCTCTGCATGTATGTAGATCTGAATGGACTCGGCGAGTCCTTTGAGTGGACTCGGCGAGTAGCATGAAGATTAGGAGGAACTCGACGAGTAGGATTAACATCTCGTCGAGTCGGATGAAGTTGGGAAGGAACTCGGCGAGTATGTTGAAGGTTGTCTTGGACTTGGCGAGTCTGTTCTTGGACTCGGCGAGTCAGGTCGCGAAACCCCAAACCCTTCAAGTTGAGACTTGAATCAGTGAGTCGAGTGGGGACTCGGTGAGTCGGACAGGTCAGGACTTGGAAATCGATAGACTCGGCGAGTCATGGACTGACTCGGCGAGTCGAGTCACGATTAGAAGGACTTTGAGCATATGAACTCGGCGAGTCAGTAGGAAGACTCGGCGAGTAGGGTTGACCTGGAAGGTTGACCTTGACCAGGACTTTGACTTTGACCAGATTGACTTGGTTGTCTTTCGGGGGTCAGTCAGACTAAGTGTTGCATTGATATATATAGTTCGGGGAGCTAGTGGAGCAGGAGTTCAGAGAGTTACCGGGCAACAGCTAGTGGGATCATCAGTGCGTTCAGCCAGTGCAGGTGAGTTTCCCTTTGTGTGAATGGGTCTACGGCCATAATGCTGGCCGATGTAGTTATGAGTAGAAGACTCGGGGGTTAGTCCTAGGCACATTATGCTAGTATGATATTCAGGACGAGGTCTAATGATAGCGGGCGGGTGCCCAAGGAATGGTTTATGTGATAGTTTATACTTGTTGTCTGTGTGATACTTGTATGTACCTGGTAGGGAGGTGAGTGTGGGCGAGGACCCGTATCTCACCAACAACAGAGTGTTGATGGTGTTCCACATCTCATTAGCAGCAGATCAGGGGCGAGGCCCAAGTTAGGGAAAGAGTGAGTGTGCGTTGGGCCCGTATCTCACTATCAGTAGGAGCATGGACGGGGTTCCATGACTCATCAGTAGCAGGATAAGGGCGAGGCCCAGGATAGGCAAGGCCTTCGGACAGGATCTGTTAGTATGTGTTTAGCTTATGTGTTATGATATGTTTATGTGCTATTATATGTTAGCGGGCGAGGCCCTGTGATAGGCTAGGCCTAAGTGAAACAGATCTGTATCCGAGCGGGGCTCGAAGCCAGGCGGGGCCGTTATAGCGGGCGAGGCCCGAGGTAGGGGCGAGGCCTAAGTTAGCGGGCGTGGCCCAGTATGTGCAGTATGTGGTTATGCATGGTATGTGGTAGGGTGGGGAACTCACTAAGCTTCGTGCTTATGGTTTTCAATTTTGGTTTCAGGTACTTCCGGTAGCGAGGGAAGAGCTCCGGGTGATCGCATGGCACACACCATAGATTAGACAGCCTGGAAATGTTTTACTCTGATAATGAACATGTGTTTTGGAAAATTAATACTCTGATTATGTTTTGAATTGGTGACCTTGTTTAAAGAAATGTTTTATTAAAGAAAATTAATCATGAATTTTGGGACGTTACAAGTTTGTATCAGAGCCTTGGTTTGAGGGATTCGGGCATACTCTCGGGTGTGCCTGAACTTAAACTAAGGGGTCGGATAAAAAGTTTTCAAAATGAAAAGATAGTTTTGTAAAAAGAGGGTTTCGGGAAAGAAAACAGTTTTAGAAAAGCAAAAAGAATTCAAAAAGAAAAAAAAATTAAAAAGAGAAAAAGGGTGTGGTGCATGCAATCAGCTGAGCTCAAGTAAGTACCCCAAAATACTCATACAAGTTTATGATTTGATTATCAGTTAGTAGAGCAGCATGCTAGATTAGGACTAAGGACCTAGGGAGGATGCCTTATGTGCCTGATTATGTGCTTTGAGTTGCATGATAGTGCTGATTAGACAGTAGTAGGATAGCCTGTTTAGGTTATGCCTGAGTTTATGAGTTTGTGTTGCATGCTAGTTCAGATTCTTGCTATGTGGATATGATTGCTTGTGTATGTTGTGGTTAGATTTTCCCCATGTCTGAATGCTGCTTGCTTTGTGCAATATGGTATTCCGAGTGATGGGAGTTAGTCATTAGGTGGATACGCCACGTCACATGTGATCAGGGTTGAATAATCTCAGAGTGCTGGATTTTGCCCTATTTCACAGCTCTTGTTTGAGTCAAACAGTTGTAGGGATGAGCCTTTTACTCGAAGGATTATTTGAGCCTCGTCGCATGTGATGGTATCCAGGTAATGACTAAATGGCATCACGAGGAGACCTTCAGCAGCCGAGGACTGGTTTGAGTTGAGTTAGAGGTTTCCCTAGGGTAAGCCTAGGATGAGATAGTGCTGGGAGCAGTAGTAGTGGATAAGGGACCTGGTGGAGTCAAAGCAATTACTGAGGAAAGTACGGATAGATGTGGAAGGTAGTATGGGCCCGTACTACTAAAAGCAGAGAATCCGTACTCGATTCGGGAAAGGCCAAGACAAGACCGGGAACCTGGTAGGGAGCGTGTTTGGTCTCGCAGCAGTGATGAGTATTTTGATAGTGGATGTATTATATTTTCAGTATGGTGACATTGCGAGAGAGACCAGCGGGCGGATCAGGCGCCGGAGAGGGATCAGGCTCGGGTTCAGGAGCCGAGCAGCTCGAGGAGCGAATGAGGGAGTTGATATCAGTTGAGGTTACACGCAATATTCTAGATCAGACTCCTGTGATCTTTGGCACGGTCAAGGAGGGTATACTGGAGATTTTGGATGAGAGGCTGGGAGCCTTCCGTACGGAGATGATGGCTTTGATGGGAGCGCGTGCCTTGACATTTCGAGAGTTCAGGGCTTGCGGGGCACCAGATTATCATGGGGCTAGGGACCCCATCGCTAGCAGCAGGTGGTTGGCTGATGTTGCCAACGCATTCCGTACGAGTCGGTGTCCTGAGGGGGACAAGGTCAGACTCGCTTCCTATCTTCTGAAGGACAGAGCGAGGGATTAGTGGGAGGAGATTGGTCATGCTTTGGGGGATGATGCCGAGTTGGACACAATGACTTGGAGCGACTTCTCGGCCAGGTTCAGGGCAGAGTTTTCGCCGATTATTGAGGTGCAACAGTTGGAACGGGAGTTTCAGGATTTGACGCAGACCACTGAGACTGTGGCGGAGATCACCGCCAAGTTCAGGGAGAGGGCTCTTCTTGTACCATAGTATGTCGCGGATGAGGAGATGAAGAAGGCCCGATACCATGAGATGTTGAGGGATGATATCAGGGAGTTCGTGAGCAGATCCAACTGTAAGATGCTGGAAGATATGATTTCTCGGGCCAGGGAGAGAGAAATCGATTTGGAGCAGATCCGGAAGAGGAAGCCACAGGTTCGGGCAAAAGGCCCAAGGGATCGGATTCGAGATCGAGGGATTATCAGGACCGCAGTCAGTGCAGGAAGTGTGGCAGGGCGTACGGGGGCACATGCATGAGTGGTAGCGGTGGTGAGTCTGGCTGCTTCAAGTGCGGTCGGGCTGGTCATTTCAGCAGAGATTGTATTGTTACCACCACACAGGGATCAGACATGTTATGTTTTCACTGCAATCAGCGGGGCCACAAGAAGGCCCAGTGCCCCATTTTGTTTTCAGCAGGACGGGTGATGGCACCTGCCCCTGCAACTTTGAGGATCACAGACGGCCGTCAGGGCCGTGCAGAGGCGCCTGCGGTAGGAGGCAGGGCTTTTCAGATGACTACCTCGGAGGCGCGATCAGCATCGAACGTTGCAGGTATGCGATTTCCGTTTTTAGTTCTTTTATTTGTGCATGATTATATTGTTATGGTTCTGCATTGCCATTGGTTTGAGTATTTTATTTTTGAGCGGTTGATTGTGATTGAGTTATATGCCATCTGCATACCTTGGATATTTGAATGATAGTTAGGAGATGTGCTCTATTGGAGAAGATTTCATAGGATGCAGTAATTGTAGCATGCCTGGGAGGGACTTGGTATGTCTCGCTAGATCGGAGTTGTATAGTGTTAGAAATGGATTGGTTAGATCCCTAGATATGGTGAGCTTGGGTTCCTCAGCAGCTTGATTGTGGAATGGTAGCAAGGATTGGGATTCTTTTGAGTTTTGAGCAGTAAGTGGTAAGCAGGATCGAAGTGGGGGAGAATCCTCCGAATGTGCAAAGGTAGGAGCACGCAGACCCAGAATGAGTGCGCGACCTCCGAGAAGGAAAAGAAGTAGTTCAACATTTTATGGATTGAGGATTTCAGGGTTGGGAATTTGAGAAACTCCCCATCAGCTAGTGCGTGTGATGGTAATGGTTAGTACGTGGTTGGGAATTCAGGTTGTGGATCCCCCGTAGGACTCGAGGGAGTCGGAATGAGGATCTTGAGAGCTAATGGCACATGGGTGCCTTCGTATTAGCAGTCGGTGGTAGGAAGTGATGTAAGACTACGGGGCAGTCGTAGCATTCACTAGCAGTCAATGGTAGAAAGTGATGTAAGACTACGGGGCAGCCGTAGCATTCACTAGCAGTCAGCAATGGATGGTGATGTAAGACTACGGCTAAGCCGTAGCATTCCTTAGTAGCTTCGTTAGCGGAGTTGGGGCGAGGCCCTTATCTCCTAGTAATCAGATAGGGATCAGGAATGGGCAGTGGATGAGAATGATAGGGAGTTTGCATGTATAGACCTAGAGAGGTGAGACCTTGGGAGAGGCCGCTCCAGGATATAGTTGGGTGAGACCCGTGGGCGAGGCCCGTATAAGATTAGCAGTGTAGGCGAGACCTGAGAGCAGGGTTGCTCAGTAGTATGGTTGGGTGAGACCCGTGGGCGAGGCACGAGCGAGAGTGGTTAGACTAGTGGGACTAGAAGGATAGAGGCGGGTGGAACCCGTGGACGAGGCCCGTGAGTTTTAGCAGCGCAGGTGGGACCTGGTAGGGACCTTAGTGTCAAGTTAGGGGATCGGGGATCCCAAGTTTGTAGTGCCTGAATGGCAGAATAGATTGAGTAGTTATAGGTGGTCGAAGTTTCTTCGGAAGTCGCTGGGAGCGACTAGTAGTGGTGTTGGGACTAGCTACCGGTGGGAGCCGGAAATCCAGACATTGATAGGTTGGTAGGGACCAGGGTGGTCTCAGTTCATCCGGAAGGTAGGCAAGGAATAGCAGAATTTTCAGTCAGTAGTAGTGCGGGTAAGTAGTGTATGGTGGAATTCGGTTAGTTGAATCGAGGGGTGTTCGACACCAAGTTTTGACTTCGAGGAGTGTCAGTGGTTACTGGCGGTGATGACCCGTACTGGAAATAGCGGGGGTGATGGAGTTGGTGAAGGATAGGACCTTCACAGTGACAGAGGAAATAGTTGGTTATGGAGCTTTGCCTTGGGAATGCAAGGAATTTGCGTAAGGAAAGAAGGGGTGAACCCCTATAGGTTATGTGCAGTACTCGGTGAGTACTAGAAGGATTGTCGGTGAGTAAGTTGTGTTTCCAGGATGTTTAGGGTCAGGGTGACCCGAGTCTATTATCCACAAGGAATGATGTTAGTCAGAATGACCGGGCGGAAGACCAGCGAAGGTAGGCAGCTGGTGTTGGAATGATTAGTTGGGTATTGGAAGCAGGTCGCAGGCGGTGGGCCATAGCAAACTTCGAGGACGAAGTTTAGTTTAAGTGGGGGAGAGTTGAAACACCCAAAGTCAGAAAGGCCAAGAAAGGAAAGGAAACCCTAAGTTTAAGGGACGACTTGGCGAGTCCAAGGAGGAACTCGGCGAGTCCGAGCGGGATCCGGGTCGAGGAGTAAGTGACCAACTCGGCGAATCGGCCAAGGAGACTTGGCGAGTCTAGTCTGTACGAGGAAAACCCTAAATTCGGGACTTGGAGCCTATTTAAACGTATCATTCTCTCCCCTAGGGTTCCTTTACTGCCTCTCTCACCCAGAAAACGAACCCTAAGCCTCCATTGTTGTGCATTCAAGCTTCCAAGTCATTTTTGGGTAATTTGAAGGAAAAAGAAGGAGGGGAATCATTGAAGCTTCAAGGATTGGCCTTAGATCTGGTGTTTGTGGAACCTTTCTGAGTTATTGAAGGTATTGAGTCGTTCCCTTCCTTTAGATCTTCTATGGTTGTGAGATTTGGGGCTTTTTAAGCCATGGTTAGTCATCCATTTGAGTTAGAAGCCGGATCTGGAGTTGCTACTTCAGATCTAAGCATATTTTGGATTTGGGAAGCATAAAGTATCAGCCCTTGAGTTGATTATGGAGCCTCTTTGCCTTAAACCCTAGTTTCTGGTGTAATTAGCCTAGATCTCCTTCTTTACACGTAAAGTTTGCAACTTTACGTGAGGAATAGGCTTGGGAAGGGTAGATCTACAGTTTGGAGTCCATGCATGACTCAAAAGTCCTCTGCATGTATGTAGATCTGAATGGACTCGGCGAGTCCTTTGAGTGGACTCGGCGAGTCCTTTGAGTGGACTCGGCGAGTAGCATGAAGATTAGGAGGAACTCGATGAGTGGGATGAACTCGATGAGTGGGATGAATAGCTCGTCGAGTCGGATAAAGTTGGGTAGGAACTTGGCGAGTTTGAAGAACAACTCGGCGAGTCTGTTCAAGTGGCAATTTTCCAGAATTACCCGAGAGGTCTCGCAGGCCCTTGTATTTATAGGGAGGTCCGAAGTCGGCTAAGGAAGGGGAGTCAGCAGCGAGGACACGCGGCATCAGCAGGGCGAGGGTGCGCAGGTGGCTCGCACGTGGTTTGCGCATGCGAGGGGCTCGGTGTCGGCCTCTGATTGGACCAAGGTCTAGACCGAGGCTTCGGACGTGGCACCCCTGCGAGGCTCGGACACGTGATAAAGGGCACGCGTCGGATTCTTAGTGGACCGGACTTCGGATGCGAGGGCAGGCGACACGTCTCGCCAGCTGGCTTCGACTCACCAAATTTCGGATACGTGGCGTGTTTTAAGCGAGGGTGACGTGGCCGAAGTCCACGTATGCGAGATTTCTCGGTTTTTGTGCAAAAACTTCTAAAATCCATAACCTTCACATACGAGCTCCGTTTTTGATGTTCTTTATATGCACGCGTAGCTAAAATTATGCTCTACAACTTTCGTTTAGACTTCGTCGGCTAATTTTGAATTTAATTTTAATATTATTATTTTTAACAGACCGGGACAGGAAAATCCGTTAAAAATTCATAACTTCTTCACCCGACGTCCGTTTTTGTCAGACTTTTTACCGTGGCACTACAAATGACGAGACCTTCAATTCTCGTTTAGGTTGTGTCGGCTAAAAATCACTCGATCTAAAATTCGAGTTTTTAGTTGTCTACGGCTAAGCTGAAACTTCGAAAAATCATAACTTCCTCATACGAAGTCAGATTTTGGCGTTCTTTATATGAAAGTTGATTATTTTCACGAGTTCTACAGCTTTCATTTAGATTACTAAGGCTAAAAATTAGTTTATCGAAAACTAAATTTTTATGCGACAAAGTATTTTCCGGATTTATCACGGATCTTCGTTTGGTCATAACTTCTTCGTTATAACTTGGATTTCGATGAGGTTTTCGTCCAAATGTTTCTAATGAGATTATCTACAATTTTCAATAATAAAATTTTACTTATTCCAAATTTTATATTTTCGCTATATTTCACTATTTAGGTTTTAATTGGAATCTCATAAGACTTCCAATACTTCTGAATGATTCTAAGCATAGTTTTACTTCAATTCTAGTAAAAACTATCTGTTAGAACTCAACATTCAAATTCACATAATATTTCATAATATTATTTACTTAAAACACGATTTCAAAACGTGTATGTTACAAATACCTCCTCCTTTTGAGGATTTCGTCCCCGAAATTACATCGATTAAAATAAATGGGGATATTTTGCTCTTATCTCATTCTTATTTTCCCAAGTATAATTTGGGCCTCGATGGTGTTTCCACTTGACAAGCACCAACTCCACTTCTTTATTACGTAGATTAGTTGTTCTTTCATTCACGATCTCTTCCGGCTCTTCTACATATCTTAATTTATTATCCAATTTCACTTCGGATAATGGAACTGTCTCATCATTGATGCTCAAGCATTTGCGCAGATAGCTCACATGAAACACATCATGAATACCTGCCAAATCTTCAGGCAATTCTAAGCGGTATGCTTGCTTTCCAATTCTCTGGATGATTCCGAAAGGACCAACAAATCTTGGACTTAACTTTCCCTTCTTCCCAAATCTCATAAGGCCTTTCCATGGAGACACCTTCAGCATCACGAAATCACCCACTTGGAATTCTATGGGTCGTCTTCTCTTTTCTGTATAGGACTTCTGTCGATCCTGGGCCGCTTTCATTCTTTCTCGTACGATTTGAATTTTGTTGGTGGTGTCTTGAATCATTTCAGGGCCTCTAAGGATCTTCTGTCCTATGTCTCGCCAACATAATGGAGTACGACACTTGTGACCATATAATGCTTCATATGGTGGCATTTTGATTGAAGCGTGGTAACTATTATTATACGAGAATTCGACAAGAGGTAAGTATTTATCCCAGTTACCACCGAACTCCAAAACACATGCACGAAGCATATCTTCTACTATTTGGATTGTTCTCTCCGTTTGACCATCTATCTGGGGATGATAAGCTGTGGTGAGAGCAACTCGAGATCCTAATTCACGTTGCATACTCGCCCAAAAGTGAGAAGTGAAGCGAGTATCACGATCGGAAATGATCTTTAGTGGCACACCATGTCTTGCCACAATTTCATCCAAGTATACTTGTGCGTATTTCTCCATTGGAGCCGTTTCACGCATGGCAAGAAAATGAGCGCTTTTAGTCAGGCGGTCGACAATTACCCAAATGCTATCATGCTGTCTAGCAGTCTTTGGCAATTTGGTAATGAAATCCATGGACAATTCCTCCCATTTCCATATAGGAACACTAAGACTTTATGGGGTTCCATAAGGCTTTTGGTGCTCTGCTTTGACTTGCAAACATACTAAGCATTCCTGTACATATCTTCCAATGTCTCTCTTTAATCCAGGCCACCAATAATTAGCTCTTACATCATAGTACATTTTACTTGTACCAGGATGGATTGACAGTTTAGATTTATGGGCTTCATCTAAAATCTTCTGTCTCAATCCACCAATCTTTGGAATCCACAGCCGATTCTTGAATACTTTTAATCCTCGCGGATCGTCAAGTAGAGCATCATTATAATGTATCATCCCTTCTTTCTTCACATTTTCTGGCTTTAGGGCCTCTTCTTTCCATTTATCTACTTCATCTAAAATAGTGAATTTCACTGTAGTATGAGTAATGGCATAACACATACTATTGCGATAAACTTTTCTGCTAAGTGTATCAGCAACTACGTTAGCTTTTCCGGGATGATATACGATTTCACAATCATAATCTTTGATCAGCTCCATGGCTCGTTGTTGTCTCATATTCAAATTTTGCTGACTGAATATGTACTTGAGACTTTTGTGGTCGGTAAATAATTGGCACTTTGTACCAAAAAGATAATGCCTCCAAAGTTTTAGGGCAAATACCACTGCAGCGAGTTCGAGATCATGAGTGGGATAATTCTTTTCATAATCTTTCAGTTGTCTTGAGGCATAGGCAATCACTTTGCCACGTTGCATCAACACACAACCGAGTCCCAATCTTGAAGCATCGCTATATACAGAGAAGTCATCATCACCTTCTGGGAGTGATAAGATTGGAGCATGAGTCAAAAGATCTTTTAGAGTTGAGAAAGCTCTTTCTTGGGTTTCACCCCATTCGAACTTCACTTCTTTCCGTGTAAGACTCGTGAGAGGTACGGCTATACAAGAAAAGTCTTTAATGAATCTCCGGTAATATCCCACGAGACCTAAGAAACTACGAATTTCGGAAGCATTACGGGGCACTTCCCAATTTTGAATGGCTTCGATTTTGATAGGATCTACAAAAATACACCATCACTAGAAATAACATGACCGAGAAATTGAACTTGGCGAAGCCAAAATTCACATTTCGAGAATTTAGCATATAGTTTCTCCTTTCAAAGAAATTCCAATACCGCACGAATATGAATGGCATGATCAGCTTCAGACTTGGAATAGATTAGAATATCATCAATGAATACGATGACTGATTTATCGAGCATTGGGCGGCATACCCGATTCATCATATCCATGAATAAAGCCGGAGCGTTTGTTAAACCAAACGACATAACAAGGAATTCATAATGCTCATATCGAGTACGAAAAGCAGTCTTCGGTACATCCTGCTCATGAACTTTCAACTGATGATAGCCAGATCTTAAATCAATTTTTGAGAAATAGCTAACACTCTGAAGTTGATCGAACAAATCGTCGATGCGAGGTAGTGGGTGCTTGTTCTTGGTAGTCACCTTATTCAACTCATGATAATCAATGCACATCCGCATCGATCCATCTTTCTTTTTGACAAACAGTACTGGAGCACCCCAGGGAGAGGTACTCGGTCGAATGAAACCCTTGTCAAGTAGTTCTTGCAGTTGGATCATCATTTCTTTCATCTCAGCTGGCGCAAGACGATAAGGAGTCTTTGCAATTGGAGCAGCACCAAGCACAAGGTCAATTCGGAATTCTACTTGCCTATCCGGAGGAAGGCCAGGCAAGTCATCGGGGAAAAAGTCAGGATATTCATTAACGATGAGAACATCATTTACAGTTTTCTTCTCCTCTTTTGAGACATCAACTGTGTAGGCCAGATAGATAGAACACCATTTCGATATGAATTTACGAGCTTTAAGTAAAGAGATTATTTTTAAGAGTCTTTGTTCACCGTAGACATAGATAGGATTATCCCCTTCAATAGGAATACGTACTATCTTTTCATAGCACAAGAGTTCTGCGTGGTTCTTTGATAACCAATCCATGCCGAGAATAATATCAAAGTTGGGCAAGGAGATAGGGATCAGGTTAGCGAAAAAAGTATAGCCTTCAATTTCTATAACACAATCCCTATAGACTTTATCAGCAAGTAATGATATACTTCCCGCAGTATCTACCTGAAATGGTTGCGCGAGTATAAAGCAAGCAATTTGAAAGGCATGCGCAAATTCGTAAGACACAAAAGAATCTGAGGCACCAGAATCAAATAAGATGTGAGCAGGTCTAGAGTTGACAAGAAATGTACCCGTCACAACATTCGGGTCCTCGCCTCCTCTGAGGTAATCTGGAATGCACGACCCCTAGCTTTTGGCACCTCTTCCTTTTTAGTTGGGGTACCCTTTGATTGTTGAACAGGGACTTGGCTTCTCGCCGGTTGTTGAACAGAAGCTTGACTTCCCGTCATCTGACTAGTAAGAGTAGGGCAAAAACACTTCTTGTGGCCAGTAATACCACATGCATAGCAAGTAACATCCTTTCTTGGGCAAGCTGGCTTTATAAGACCCTTTTCTTCGCATCCATAACAGACAATGGATTCCTTGTCTATTTTGCATTGGCCCGGATGATTCCTTCCACAAATATGACATGAAGGCGATTGCATAGAAAAAGATTATGATCTACCGCGTCCACGAGAGACACTTTGAGTTTGAACTTGATTACCAGGTCCAGTCCAAACGGATTGAGCTGGTAGAAAAGAAGGAACAGGAACAGTTCTTTCAGTATGTGGATGCTTCGGAGCAGTAACTGTGGCACCACGTATTTCTAAGTCATCCTCACGTCTTCGAGCATATTCAACGACTTTATCGAATGACAGAACTTCTCGATTGGAAACGAAATCATGGATTTCTTGTCGTAGTCCCTCCATGAATAACTGAATTTTCTCATCTTCAGTTGGAATATACTTTGTAGCAAACCTTGCTCTTTGATTAAACTGAGTTTCATACTCATTCACAGTCATTCCTCCTTGTTTAAGCTCGAGGAATTCCTTCTCCAATCTCCTCCTCATGTCTAGAGGACAATACTTCTCTAGCAAACGAGTTTTAAACATTTCCTAGGCTAAATTCTCCTGGTCAAACCCGTTGAGAGCTTCATATGTTGCTTCCCACCAGACCAAGGCTTCTCCGATGAGCATTGCGGAAGCATAGTTAGCCTTGTCTTCATTATCCACATGAGAAATACGAAACACTTTCTCTGTGTTCTGGATCCAAGTAAGAACAATAATGGGATTGAGAACACCCAAAAACTCTGTAGCACCACTACTCTTGAAATCTTTGAACGAGGGACGCTTCACCTCTCCTTTTGAAGATTCTCCAATGGCTTTCTCTTTTCCCTTATCACCATTCTTTTTGTGTTCTTCGAGAGTCTGTCGAATAACACCGGTAAGTCTACCCAAGAGTCGCTCCTCACGAGGAGATACTAGAGTATTCACTTCCTTGGGTTGAGGACCTCCACCAACCTCAGGGGTATGGCTACTAACCTGTTCAGCCATTGCTCTGCATTACGGAGTAACATTGTATTTTAGAATATTAGGGTTTATTATTACCTAATACTTTTACTTATATATTTCCTATGGTTTGTATCCCTATACTTATAATGATTTAGTTCATATATTGAACTTCTAATAGTTTAAGTCTAAATACCAATCCATGGAATTTAGTTCACTCAAACTACTGCTCTGATACTATGATTGAAAGACCCTAACTTTCGTATTTATGAAAGACCCAAACTTTCGTACTCGACAATATAGTTACTCCAAAACATGCTACTTGCATATTCATAAAAACAATATTTTACATTGATAAAAAGATTACAAACAACTGGATACAAACCGAATATTTTAAAGTGTTATATATTACATAACTTCCCAGGATTCTATAGTTTTATACATATGGGAGTGCAAAATACAATAGTTTCAAACTATTCATAAACTTCTATCGATACAATAGTTTCAAACTATTCAAAAATCTTCTACCAGTATATAACTATACTGGATGCTTATCTCCTGCAAATTTGTTAAACATTGAGAGGGTAAGCGGTGACGCTTAGTGAGTTCAATAATAGATACAATATAACGTTATGCCATATATACTTCAATATGGCAGAAGCAAAGAGGATCAAGGAACAACAAGGGCATATGTGAATCATGTGACAAACATTTCGTATCAATCATTGATTTGATTTAAAGATATACAATCAATGAGACATAACAATTTCCATGCTTGATATACATCAATGAAGCTTGGCCCAAACGGCACAGAAGATATACAACTTCGGATTAACATTTTGGTAGATTTCAGGCTTAAAGCCCTGTCTAACCTTCTGCCAATACCATAGAATAGAATTCATTCTCTTACGAAGACATGTTCTACATGGCCAGAGGCTACATACCAGTACCAACGTGAATCTAAGTCCTTTCACTGATCACATGGTCAAAGGTATTTCTTTGCTATTAAAAATAGCAAATAAAAATAACCCGGAATAATAACACTGAAAAGCACGTAGCACATATAGCACATAACATACAATTGTTCCTATATATTAAACTCACCGTGAAATAAACAGGGGGCTAAAATATTAATTTGGGCAGCACTTCGGCTCTAAATATAACTTTCGTCGTTGAAAACAGGGCTCTGCGAAGTTAGAGCTTCGAAACCGAAAAGATAAATTTTTCGGGCTTCTCGGGAGTCTCGGGGCGTGTTTCGGGCTTTGGAATCAGTATCGGGGCTTCGGGGGAAGTCGGAATAGTAAAAATATCAAAAAGGGGGGGGGGGGGGTGAAAGTGGCAATTTTCCAGAATTACCCGAGAGGTCTCGCAGGCCCTTGTATTTATAGGGAGGTCCGAAGTCGGCTAAGGAAGGGGAGTCAGCAGCGAGGACACACGACATCAGCAGGGCGAGGGTGCGCAGGTGGCTTGCACGTGGTTTGCGCATGCGAGGGGCTCGGTGTCGGCCTCTGATTGGACCAAGGTCTAGACCGAGGCTTCGGACGTGGCACCCCTGCGAGGCTCGGACACGTGATAAAGGGCACGCGTCGGATTCTTAGTGGACCGGACTTCGGATGCGAGGGCAGGCGACACGTCTCGCCAGCTGGCTTCGGTGACTCACCAAATTTCGGATACGTGGCGTGTTTTAAGCGAGGGTGACGTGGCCGAAGTCCACGTATGCGAGATTTCTCGGTTTTTGTGCAAAAACTTCTAAAATCCATAACTTTCACATACGAGCTCCGTTTTTGACGTTCTTTATATGCACGCGTAGCTAAAATTATGCTCTACAACTTTCGTTTAGACTTCGTTGGCTAATTTTGAATTTAATTTTAATATTATTATTTTTAACAGACCGGGACAGGAAAATCCATTAAAAATTCATAACTTCTTCATCCGACGTCCGTTTTCGTCAGACTTTTTACCGTGGCACTACAAATGACGAGACCTTCAATTCTCGTTTAGGTTGTGTCGGCTAAAAATCACTCGATCTAAAATTCGAGTTTTTAGTTGTCTACTGCTAAGCTGAAACTTCGAAAAATCATAACTTCCTCATACGAAGTCAGATTTTGGCGTTCTTTATATGAAAGTTGATTATTTTCATGAGTTCTACAACTTTCATTTAGATTACTAAGGCTAAAAATTAGTTTATCGAAAACTAAATTTTTATGCGACAAAGTATTTTCCGGATTTATCACGGATCTTCGTTTGGTCATAACTTCTTCGTTATAACTCGGATTTCGATAACGTTTTCGTCCAAATGTTTCTAATGAGATTATCTACAACTTTCAATAATAAAATTTTACTTATTCCAAATTTTATATTTTCGCTATATTTCACTATTTGACTTTTAATTGGAATCTCATAAGACTTCTAATACTTTCTGAATGATTCTAAGCATAGTTTTACTTCAATTCTAGTAAAAACTATCTGTTAGAACTCAACATTCAAATTCACATAATATTTCATAATATTATTTACTTAAAACACGATTTCAAAACGTGTATGTTACACTAGTGGAGCAGGAGTTCAGAGAGTTGCCGGGCAGCAGCTAGTGGGATCATCAGTGTGTTCAGCCAGTGCAGGTGAGTTTCCCTTTGTGTGAATGGGTCTACGGCCACAATGCCAGCCCATGTAGTTATGAGTAGAAGACCCGGGGGTTAGCCCTAGGCACAGTATGCTAGTATGATATTCAGGACGAGGTCCAATGATAGCGGGCGGGTGCCCAAGGAATGGTTTATGTGATAGTTTATACTTGTTGTCTGTGTGATACTTGTATGTGCCTGGTAGGGAGGTGAGTGTGGGCGAGGACCCGTATCTCACCAACAGCAGAGTATGGATGGTGTTCCACATCTCATTAGCAGCAGATCTGGGGTGAGGCCCAAGTTAGGGAAAGAGTGAGTGTGGGCTGGGCCCGTATCTCACTATCAGTAGGAGCATGAACGGGGTTCCATGACTCATCAGTAGCAGGATAAGGGCGAGGCCCAAGATAGGTGAGGCCTTCGGACAGGATCTGTTAGTATGTGTTTAGCTTATGTGTTGTGATATGTTTATGTGCTATTATATGTTATCAGGCGAGGCCCTGTGACAGGCGAGGCCTAAGTGAAACAGATCTGTATCCGAGTGGGGCTCGAAGCCAGACGGGGACGTTGTAGCGGGCGATACCCGAGGTAGGGGCGAGGCCCAGTTTAGCGGGCGTGGCCCACTATGTGCAGTATGTGGTTATGCATGGTATGTGGTAGGGTGGGGAACTCACTAAGCTTCGTGCTTACGGTTTTCAGTTTTGGTTTCAGGTACTTCCGGTAGCGGAGGGAAGAGCTCGGGGTGATCGCATGGCACACACCATATATTAGACAGCCTGGAAATGTTTTACTCTGATAATGAACATGTGTTTTGGAAAATTAATACTCTGATTATGTTTTGAATTGGTGACCTTGCTTAAAGAAATGTTTTATTAAAGAAAATTTTTAGCCATGAATTTTGGGACGTTACAAACGGGTTATATGAGTTAGGCTGGGTTGAGGTTTCCAACTCGCCAACTCATGACCCGCCTACATATATATTATATGAGTTGGGTTGAGTTTATGTTTTCTGACCCGTCAACCCGAATCCGAACCCAACCCGATTGTTCGGTTTAATTCCAACACACAAAAGTCATCCCAACAATCGAAAGTATGACCATTATTTAAGATTAAGACAAATATTATTTATAATGAGGAACATAACAAGCTTCCATCATTCCCAAACCATTTAAAATTCATGAAAATGATTTTCATCCAAAGGCTTAGTAAAACTATTAGCAAGCTGATCAGTTGTTATAACAAAATGGACTTTAATATTCTCATCTTCAACATGGTCTAATGGTAACAAAGAGAAATATCTTTTGTTTTCAAATGTTGAATTGTATTATGACAAATGCAAATTGTGCTTTTTGAATCGCAATATAATGCAATTTTCTTCATGTTTATCGCATAGTCATGTAGTTGATTTTGAATCCAGATCAACTGAGACGTGCAAGCTGCAGTAGCAATGTACTATGCCTCACCACTCGAGATAGATACATATGTTTGCTTTTTCGATTGCCAGCTGACAACTTTCTCATCGAGAAATTGACATTCACATGTTGTGCTTTTTCGATCTAATCGAAAACCCCTAAATTAGCATTTGAACGGGCTTGAATAAATAAACTTGTTTTTGATGGATACAAAAATCCAAGAGTCTTTATACCATGAAGATAAAAAAGATGTTTTTCACTACAGTAAGATGAGGTTCTCCTAGATTTTCTTGATACCTGACACAAGTACACACATAAAACATTATATCATGTCGACTTGCAGTTAAGTACAAAAGAGAACCAATGACGATTTTATATGTTTTGATATCAACAACACGCTTATCCAACAAAGAACCTAAGCGAGTGTCGATTGTCATGGGAACTTTAAGTTTCATGCAATTCGTCATTCCAAATCATTCAAGTATGTTTCAAGTGTAATTGTCTTGATTAATAAAAATACTTCCTTGCTTTGATGAATATTTAAACCTAAGAAATTATTTATCTTCCCCATCATGCTCGTCTTGAATTGACTCTTCATTAGTTCGTAAAACTCCTTTGACAACGAATGATCAATTGAACCAAATATAATGTTATCGACATAAATTTGAACAAGCATCAGATTATCCCCTACTTTCTTACGAAATAAAGCGGGATCAATTGATCCTTACTTAAATTTTGCGATTATCATAAAGTTGGTAAGAGTCTCATACCAAGCACGAGGTGCTTGTTTTAACCCATAAACTGCCTTGTCAAGAATATAGCATTGATCAGTAAACTTATCATTGATGAAACCAGGTGGTTGTTCGACATAAATCGTCTCTTCAAGAACACCATTAAGGAATGCACACTTTACATCCATCTGGTAGATGTCAAAATCCTTATGAGCTGCATAAGCTAGGAAATTTTGTACAACCACGAGTCTTCCAACAGGGTGAAGGTTTCCTCATAATCAATTCCCCCTTGTCGAGAGTAACCTTTTACAACTAATCTAAATTTGTTTCGAAAAATATCGCCTTCTTTGTCCATTTTATTTTTAAAAACCCATTTGAGACAAACTATTGAAACATTATCCGGTTTAAGAATTAACCTCCAAACCTTGTTTCGTTCAAATTCAATCAACTCAACCTGCATTGCAACAACCCAATCGGGATGTTCTAATGTATTCTTAACTATTTTTGGTTCAAATTTCAAAATAAAAACATTAAACATGCATAATTCTTGATGAACGTTTAGAACCTCATTTTTGGCTCAAATCTATGCTTGTGTTAGAACACCAGAACTTGTTCTTTTGGATGATCCCTCATCTATTTCTCTATCAGAGGAAAGGCGGGATCAAAATCCAAATGAACATCCTCATATGTCTCTTCTGCTTTTGATAATTCATCTAAAATTGAGATATTGTCATGAGAATCAAGAATTTTTTTTCCTTGATTATCATTATCACAATTCAATCCAATTGGCTCCCCCTCAACCAATGGATTCGTTATCTAATGCTCCCCCTCAACACCATCTTGAGTTGTAATATTCCCCCTCCCCTCAACTTGAGATTGAGAAATTGAATTTTATCTTTCGATTTGAGATGAAGAATACAAGTGCTCCCCCTCCACTTGATCATCATTCGAATTTTGTATTCTTTCAACATTGACTCTCGAAGTTGATGATGAATTTTCTTCAATTTCTTCATGGGTAAGTGTATAATTATCTGAGTGTTTCAATGCTTCTGGAACTCGATTATCTTCAATGTTGACCTCAGCAACAATTTCCCTGTCAGGAATTCCAAAAATTAGATCAAGATCAATATCAAACGTAAGAAGTTCCTTAGATTCTTCATTTGTTTCAGAGATAATCGGTTATTTTCGAAAATTCTTGTTTAATTCTATTGACATAATAATCATCAAAAGTGACATTAAAAGTTTCTTCAACTTTTCATGTCCTCTTGTTCAAAACCCTATAAGCAACAAAATTGTGTGAATATCCCAAGAAAATTCCCTCATCAGCTTTCGTCTAAATTTTGGAAAGACTGTACTTGAGATTCATTATGAAGCATCTGGAACCAAAAACATGGAAAATTTTAACATTAGGTTTCTTTTTTAATATATTTCATAAGGTGTTATATTGAAACGACGATGAATAAAAAACAATTTCGCGTATAGCAAGCAGTCGAAACTGCCTCTGCCCAAAAGTATTGAGGCAAATTTGTATATGTCATCATCGTCCTAGACATAATGAATGCATTCATAGTTTCCAAGTGTCCAAAATAGTTTATTAAGAAGACGGTCATGAAGTAAATGTCTTGCAAATATGTCATTGGGAGTATGATTTGTTCTCCTTTTGGTTAGTAAAGAAACGGGGTAACCCGTTAGCTTATATTCAGAAAAGGGAAACATTTAGTCAACTTTAAGATACAAGGCAACATGTAAGTTTTTAATTAAATATATTTATGAATATGCTTGAATTATTGTTTTCTTTGCATGAAGCTCGAGTTATGTTAAATGATTTTTATAAGCTCACCATATTGTCAATTCTAAACCTATATATCTCACAATATCTCACAAGACATTATGTATTACATATATATTGTTTTAAAGTGCTATATACTCAGGATCGAGAGTCAATGACTAAAAGGATATTGATTAGTTGAAGACTTAGATTTTGTACTGATCTTTCTTCTCTTAACTATTGTTGTGATGTTAGACTTGTAGCAACTAAGACTTGTAAGCTCTGATAAAATGTTAGATGTTTTGATGTTTTTGATAAACCAAATTTTGGTGCATGACTATAATTATGAAGTTTATAATAACCATAATATATAAATGTTTTATAAAGAATAAGGTATTATATTCTTCATTTATAGGCTTGATGAATCGGCCCAAAACACATCATTGTCTTCCAAAAAAATATAATTTCCTTTTATAGAGCAACGCCCGATTAAATAAAATGGCTCCCGAATCTAAGATCACATCATTCTTAGTAGCCATGACTTTCTTCCAGCTTATACATGATAACTTTTTCTCTTTGGAATCCACCCGGAAAAGATTATAATAAAGAGCCTTTCAAAACCTTAAAATCATGTTTGGAACTTTAACAAAAGACACATAGTAAATCCCTAGCTACTGCACACATATTTATATAAAACAAATAGGTGCTACAACCAAGAGATAGCGAGATAAAAAGATAGATAATAGATAGAGATGATGGTTAGAACGGGTTTAAGGTGAGAAGGAAGTGGGTGGATGTGAGAGGTAATGCTTTTTTTAATTAAAAATAATTTAAAGAATTAAATAATGTTTATAATAATTTAAAATGATATAAAAAAATTATGTAGAGAATTCAAAAAACGACTATTTTTTTACCTATTGTACCAATGACAAAAAAAACTACTTTTTCAAAAATTATTATCTAGTCCGTAGAGTGGCATATACGGGCTTGTCATGTCCTCTATGAACTAGCCATATTTTTACAAATCCAATAAAATAGTAAGAAAAAGAACTCCTTCATTTGCTTTTATGAATTTGAAGAAAGAAATCTTGGTTATATCTTATACTAACTAATGTTTACTTAAATTAAAATACGAATGCTTTAAAATTATTAACTGTTTTTACAAACATACTACTATAGTAAAGATGTGTCCATTAAAATTTTCCAAATTTACATGTATAAAGAATAAATCATGCAAAAACTAAGTAAATCTTGTACTCACCATGTGAAATATGATAAACTACAATGATAATTTTGTCTAGACATATAACTAGGGATGTTTGTTTGGATGGATCGAGTCGATCCAATACAATCAAGTAAATTTAAATTAATTTTGGTTTTCAAAACATGGATCTAAATAATCAAAATTGAATTCAAATTAGATCTAATTCAACCAAATTACAATTCTATTGGATCTGTTTTTATAATTGGGTTTTCAAAAATAATTTTTTTAAAAGCCTATAATTTGAATATTAACCAACTTTTTTAGAAGAAACAAAAACAAATCATTTAAGTTGTGGTTTAAAATTTATAATATATATATATATATATATATATATATATATATATATATATATATATATATATATATATATATATATATATATATTCTATTTTTATATTTTATAAATAAACCACTTTTAAGAGAAAATCCATTTTAAGATTTTCTATTAGATGAAAATTTTTGAATATATTTGAAAAATAAATTATTAAATTAATATATAATTAAAAATATATATTAAAAATAAATAAATAATAAATTGATATTCGGTTCATATTTTATAAACCTAAATTAATTTGAAATCCAAAATAATAATTCGATTTTACTGAAACGGCAATCTAAAAATTCGAGTATCCAAACCAAAATAATTCAATTCACATTATCCAATTTGATGATTTAGTTTTATCCAAATAATAAAAATGCCATATAAGACCGGAGGGTGTAGATGCGAAACTCCCCTCATTTTTTATGGGCCACAACACTTTTTCTCTTACTTTCCTTTCCCTCACCTAAACCCAAGGAATGGGTGGGAAACTTCGCTTAGTACTTTTTTTTAAATAAAACTAATTCATTTTTATAATATATAATTTTTAAATTAATAACAACCAAAAAATTTAATTAAAAAAAAATGCATTTTATTAATTAAAATAAAATTTACAATAAACCTAAGATTTAAAAAGTAGAAATTTTTTTTTAAAAAAAAAAACACAAACAAACCAACAACAACCTATGGAAAATATTTTTTTCATAATTTTTTCTCTCTTCTTCATCACGAGGTCGAGAGCTGGTCCTGAGAGATGGACGGTGTTTTTCCATCAAGAACTTCATATCCTCCATTTCTTGTCTCTCCGCACGCTCCTTCTTCCTTGCTTCTGTTTTTCTTTGTCGAACGCCAAACGTTCAACGAAATTAAGATTATATCGATCAAATGACGTTGTTATTTTCCGCATTTCGTCAATGTCCATGCTAAAATCCGATGCACCCGAATAAGTCCTTATTCCCTTCATCTTTGTTTTGTCCCTACCCATCGGTCCCACAATTTCTTCTAGCTCGACTTCGTCTTCCTGATTTAAATCTAGACCGACCCGAGCATCGGAGGAAGTTGTGTAACCACTAGAGTCAGTTTTCGTTCGCTTTGATTGTTGTACTTCAATATAAAATCTTGTTCGTATTTTTTCTAGCTATGACATGTAACCAATAAATTCCAACAATCGTGTCACTTGAATGGTTTTCCGACTTCCTCAAGGTAAAATTGTAAAGCTTTTTGAAGTATTTCTTCGTCATCTTGGCCACTTTTTCATTAGGTTTTTAGGTTGTTGTACAATTCGTTTATTTTTTAAACGCCCTTTGCTATTTCTCGAAACTTCGAATTCAGTTGGTGTTTCGTACGGTAGTCGTCATCTTTTTCTAGCTCCTCCTGAAAACGTTCTAAAATGCGAAACCAAAAAAGACTTCCCGGTTGTGCAACACCCTTGCGCGCTTGTTGTTTTCCTTTGCATCGTTGTGGGGGTGGTGTGGGTTGAGTTTCAGGAACCACCTCTTCTTCTTCCGAGTAATCCAAATCATCAACAAGTTGAAATTGTTGTTGGGTTTGGGTTGGGGGTTTGGTTTGGGTTGAGGTTGATTTGGCTAATGTTGATCGGGAAAAACAACAAAATTTGAAAACATTTACGGAGTAACATTTGGAACTTGGACCAGGTAATATTGTCTAACATTTTGGTATTGAAATTGTAGTAGAGATTGAATGGGAGCATCGAGTTGGGGACAATAAACTCTTTGTGATGATGAATCGATAGCAAAAATATTTCGAGTAGAAGTGCTTAAACTCGAAACATAAGTTTTTTTTTCCTTCTATCGGAGGTTGGGATTTGATTTTTGGGATTCTTTTTTTTTGTTCGAAGAAAATAGAGGTTTTGAGGTTTGATTGAAGATAAATGAGTATAAATATTTATAGAGGTTGTAGAGGGTTAAAAAAACAAAAAAAAGTTAGATTTAAAAACATATAGCCGTTGCTATATATATATATATATATATATATATATATATATATATATATATATATATATATATATATATATATATATATATATATATATATATATATCTGTGTGTGTGTGTGTGTGTGGGGGGGGGGGGGGGGGGGGTTAGTGAATATGTGGCTGTCATGTATATAAAGTTACGGATAGAACCTATCAAAACTACATAGTTTTAGTTAAAATTTGATTTAAAACATTCTTTAATATGATCCGTATTATAATTTTCTTAATTTACGTAAAATATCTCTAACTTAACATTGTTAATTTGGTTATTTTTCAATAAAAAAGTCATATATTTGTCGTCAACTGTTGCTAAGGAATTTTCATTGTCTCAATCAGATTTATATATGTTTTTCTTTCATTTTAACATCAATTAAATGTTGGATATTTATAATTTCATATACAATAATTAGGATGAAAGTCTAGAAAACGGTTAAGATGTAACCAGACAAACTAACAGTACTAGTTGGAGGTAATTTCTTTTAGGAAATAAAAGAGAATTCATAAAGAATAAAATAAAATAGGAAAGATATTGTATTTTAAATTTGAAATTTATATCTAAACGACTTAGTTTAATGTCAAAACGAAATAATATTAGAAGTTCTATACCTAAGCTTACATACATGACAGCCACATATTTATTTTTTCATATATATATATATATATATATATATATATATATATATATATATATATATATATATATATATATATGTTTTTTACGGTTACTTCCAAAAAAAAAAAAAAAAATCCAACCAATCGTCGAAGGAGGGAGAACGCACCAACCGAACCCCTCACCCTTTCCCCATGCCACCCTACACGCAACGTCGGTGCGGTTTTCCTCCATGCGGGACGCTTCCCGCTGCTCTCCCAGCGCCTCATTCCGTCCAACCTAACTCTATAAAAAGCTCATATGTATTTCCTGCATTCATTTTATCATCATGTCAAACAATAAATCCCAAATCTTAACTTAAATGCGATCATTCGTTAGGTGACCAACATTACCTCGTTATAATGGAACTAGAGTAGACACCATTATATCTTGGTCCCACCGCCACCAAACAATAGACCTTTCCACCAATCCACGGTGGTGGAGTAGGCGTGAGATGGTGTCGCCACCGCACCCACGCAATATCTGAGCAAACAAACATGGCCATCTAGCTTTGTCTTAAATCTTTTGGTTGATTTCTCCTTGTCTGGACCATCAACATGATTTGTCAACAATCTGGATGCTTCTATTGTTGTTTTTTTGTGCGCAACATCACTTGTACTTCATGCACGAATTGAGATACGTTAACATGTTATTGTTTAAATTCGTACAAACGTCTTTAATATCATGAGTACTTGTCACAATCCGATAAAGCATGACTATGAAATATGGTGTACAAATAATTGTGAATAAACTATATGGTCACTAGTTCTTTAGCACAATCAGGGTGGGGTCATTGCCCCTCCTAATATATTTTGGGGGTTATTAAGTTTATAAATATTTAGAAAATGCAAGGATGTTGGTGTCATTTATTTCACTTAATTTATATATTAATAATATGAAAGATTTTTATTTTGAATTTAATTACTTTTTTTTTTAAAACGGCTGAATTTAATTTACTTAGAAAAAATTATTGAGTTCCATTGATCTAATTCTACATTGATACGTACACTTCATGCAATGATTGTCATAACTCAAATGTACCCATCCAAATAAGGTTATCAAAACCATTTTGTATTACGGACTTTGAGTTCAAACTTTTATGTTTTTTTGTACTAGTCTTTGCTTAAAAGGTCAAACATCATATTTACTATTTTTGTATATGATTTTTCCATAATAAAATAAATATAATACTTTTAAATTATTTTAATAATAATTGTCGTTGTTTTCTTTATAACAAAACTTAAGGACAAATTTCTACTTTTTTCTATTGCAAACCACAAGAAACTACTATACTAGAGTTTTATCGATTTTGATACGATATTTTTTTTTCAAAAATATTCTCTTTTTGCTAGTCAATATGTGCCTTGTGTTATTACAGAAATATACAATCAACAAAAGTAATTGAAATAAAACAAACAAAATTCAAATATATAAATATACAAGAATCAATTTACAGAAAATATATTTGTATGATGATTACACAGAAAATATGATCACGAAATTGTGCAGATTGAGACCTAATTTGCAGTGTCTTGAGATAGAAATTTCCCTAGTAGGGATCTGTCTAGAGGATACAACAATCAACCAAGATCTTCTCTTGCTTCTGACGAAATTCACTATGTTCCCTTCATTTTTTTGTGGAATACGAAATTATATGAAGAATTTTTATCTGATTTTTCTGAATCCGAAATATGGTATTTGGTGATCTATTTATAGATATACATTGACTGTTTTTTCCCTCCAAAACTGTCAACCGAAAATAACTGTCAAGACAGTTAAAACGAATTTAACAGATTTGTTTAACATAAAAATAAAAGTCAAAATCGGAATTAATATATATATATATATATATATATATATATATATATATATATATATATATATATATATATATATATATATAAAATAATGTAACCAGTCCTTATTTCATTAAGCCGAAGCACCAAACTTTAGATCCAGGTAAACAGAGACGTCTTAATGGATAAAGTGTATAACTTTATACATTTGCATGCATACAAGAGAGCATAAACTCAAACCCTTGGTAAAAAGTCATCCAAAGCTCCAAAACTCTTCCATGTCTTAATGAGAGTGTCCAATCCTTCACTTTTATGAATCTATGAGATCAAAACTATAGGAAACTACAATTTAAGGACCTGGAGTAAATCATACTCCATTAGACCAGAACTATAGAACCAAAAATGTACACAAACTCTAGACTAGCAAGATCTAAGAAAATAACTCATCAAGATCCAAAGTTTATACCTCCAAAGGATGCTTGAGGGTGAGATATTGCTGGATCTAGGTTGCCTTGAGCGTCCAAGATGATTCCACAATCTTCTCCTTCCTTCAAGAACACCAAATACACACTTTCAAGCTTAAAAATGCTCAAATAATATATTATGGTTTAGCAAGGGATGATTTAGGGGATGGAGGCTGATGAGGGAAAGGGGTTTGAGGGGATAAGGATACTTAAATAGTGCTCAAACCCTAAAATGTAGGGTTTACTCACCTGAAGTGTACGCCTAATGTACCAAAGAGGACGCCCAACATACGTACTTAAATGCGCGTTCCACTAAAAAGGGCTACGCCAAGCGTACGCCCCACGTACGCTTAGCGTAGGGACCATCTTTACAACAAATTCAATATTTAGGGTCAAAACGGAAAATACTTGACGTGGGGACCAAAAAATTCAACAAATTCAATATTTAGGATACAAATAAATATCTCGACAGAATAATAAATGGCCTCCTCTGCTATAAGCTGGAACACACGACCCCGAGCCCTCGGGGGCTCTACTCTGCCCTGTCGTCCATCCGTGATCTAAAGGGTAGAAGTAGCTACTTCCTGAACTAGCCTGGAAACAAGAAAGGGACATTGGGCTGTCACATGGCCCATTTGCTTACAATGGTAACAAATCCTGGTGCTTGACGACGTAGTCTTCTAGTGACAGTCCTTCGCAAAGTGTCCCTCTCTGTTGTAATTTTGGCATGTTGTCGATGATCGACATACCCCCCCTAATGAGCTCCCCCACAGTTTCCACAAGTGTGGCCCCTCTGTCCTCCAGATCATGAATCAGCGGGCTTATACCGCTTGGCTGTAGGTTGTGACTGAATGGGAGCCTGCCTCTGCTCCCTCATCTAGGTCTCAATCTCAATCTCCCATCTTTGTGTGACATCCTAAAGCTCGGAGAGTGTACTGTAATGTTGGGTAGACACAAATTATCGAATATCAATCTTGAGCATGCTCAAGTATCGCTTTATCTGTGCATGCTCCGTAGTAGCATGCTCTAGACAGAAAATAGCCCCCCTCTGTAAATATCTTGGTGATCTATGTCACCGACTCCATCAACTGCCTCAAATATAGATACTCTTGAGCCAACCTTTCCCTCTCCACCAGGGGAACATACCTAGTGCGAAACATCTCTAAGAACTGCCCCCAAGTAATAGCAGCCCTCTTTTCAGGAGTATAATAATCGGTTACCAGGTTCCACTAATCCTTCTCGCCCAGTCAAAGAAGCTTGGGGGCACATTTGACCTTCTAGTCCTCCAGACAGGAACAGGTGAAGAAAAAGCCCTCCACATCTGATAACCACATCATAGAAATGATCGGGTCCTTGACCCTATCGAACTCTGGGGGATTTGTGAGGTTGAAGTCCCGATACTGGAATGAACCTCCTCCTCCGCCTCCCACATCAGCGACATCCATGGTGGATGCAGCAGTAGCAGTCTCAGTGAGAGCATCATAGATATCATCAAACATCTCAATCATCGCGGTCTTGATTGACCCAAACGACTCTGAAATAGAACCATGGACAACAGTAGCCACCTAAGCGGCAATCATCTCCCATATGTGATCATTGGTCAACCCTGGCCTATCCTGGCCACCAACTCTAGATTTTGAACCCCTAGTGAACACCATACTCAAAATTAACAAGAAATATATCAAAAATGCCACAATTCATATAGTTACAAACATCATGAATAGACTAAACCCTTGGGGTTTGTGACTTACTTGCTACGCGTACGGGTCATGTGCTTTCAGTAGTACGGGCTCATACTACCTTCCACACCTACCCGTATTTATCGCAATGGATCATCACAAACTACCCAAAAACAAATCCAACAACTAGGATATGTATACATCATATATTTACTTTCTCTCGAGAGTGGTTAATCATCCCTCAACTGGCCTGCTACACTCATACTAACTCATGAAACTTCCACCAACCCTATAGCCGCTCGTGCATGCTAATCATACATAATGTTGGATTCCACAGACAGTCGGATACTTGATTCTACCCTAAGCCCACAACCAGACAACGAACATGAAATAAGGCTAAATAAAACATTCTTAGGCTATAAAATCTTAGTTGTGTACAACTATGATGCACACACTAAGCAACTAGAGTAATGATGTCAATTTCATCTAACATACAAGAGATTCTCCTAGGCTATCACACATCATATATCAGGCAATTATACCATGCAATTCCTGAAGATCCTTGGCCTACCACTAGCATTCAGTTCTATCATAAACACCATAAACAAATAATAGTGTGGGTAACTTGGGGTATACTTTCTTGCTTCAGATGATCGCACACATCTCATCCTTCCTTGATTACTTTTGAAAACCATTTTGAAAACTTTTACAGATCCTTGTTTAAGTCTAGATTCACGTGAATGATCATCCAATTCTCTCAAACCAGGGCTTTGATACCAACTTGTAACATCCCAAAAATCAACGTAAAATTTTCATTTTCTTTTTCAAAACTAAACCAAAAACCATAAATGTTTACAAAACACAGTTTCTAAAAGTCAAATCACAAATTAGAGTATCCTAAAATCAAATCTCATAAAAAATGACGGATGTGCACGATTAACTTGCCCCGATCGTTTGAAGTACCTGAAACATAATACTTAAACTGTAAGCCAAAGCTAAGTAAGTTACCCCAAAGTACCACACACAACCAAAGAAACATACATATTGCATGTTGGGTCCACAATCTCCTTACTGGATTACCCTGGTCCACAATCTCCCGATTGGATTGCCACTGGCCCATAATCTTCTGATTGGATTTCCCGGGTTTGTTGGTCGAAAACACAAAGCAGTACAACCTCAACCCACCCACACTATGTTGACATATGTAATAGATAAGCACATACCTAACAAATACATGTAATCATACAGATCTACCAATCTAACATTTAATCAGTATAGCATCATCATATATGCCAGGATACAAAACCTAGTGGGCTGGCATTGGTGCCTTCCACCCACGAGTATAGTGAGGAGTAACTCACCTCACAATCTGAAATGTAGTTGAACAGATCATAGCTCCAACTATTGACTATACATGTCACATATACAACAAATAGTGACCTAGCCTCAAACTTCTTCTCTAAATACCCAAAATACCCCTTAGTCAAACATGGTCAAAATCCTGGTCAAAGTCAAGGTCAAAAAGTCAAATATTCCACATATGATGAGTATGCACTACGTACTCCCCTCTACGCCTAACATAGAGGGTGACATTCTAGATTTGGGCTCCAAACTTGCTACACGCAACATACCTCCAGGTACGCCCAACGTACCAATGTTGAATCTACATTTCATTGTTTAGTCCTTATTTCATTAAGGTGAAGCACAAACTTCAGATCTAGGTAAAAAGTGACATCTTAATGGATAAAGTGTATGACTTTATCCATTTGCATGTATACAAGAGGGTATAAACTCAAACCCTTGGTCCAAAAGTCATCCAAAGCTCCAAAACTCTTGCATGTCTTAATGAGAGTGTCCAATCTCTCATTTTTATGAATCCATAAGCTCAAAACTATAGGAAACTATGATTTAAGGACCTGGAGTAGCTCATACTCCATTAAACCAAAACTATGAGACCAAAAATGTACACAAACTCTAGACTAACAAGATCTAATCATATAACTTATCAATAACCAAAATTTTTACATCCAAAGGATGCTTGAGGGTGAGATACTTTTGGATCTAGGTTTCCTGGAGCTTCCAAGATGACTTCACTATCTCCTAATTCCTTCAAGAACACCAAATACATACTCCCAAGCTCAAAATTCTCATACAATGGATTAGGGTTAAAAATAGACGATTTAGGGGATGGATGCTAATGAGGGAAAGGGTTTTGAGGGGATAAGGATTCTTAAATAGTGCTAAAACCATAAAAATTAAGGTTTGCTCACCTGACGTGTACGCCCAACGCGTCCCACTAAAAAGGTTTATGCCAATCGTACACCCCAAGTACGCTTAGTGTAAGGACCATCTTTGCAACATATTCATCATTTACAGTCAAAATGGAAAATACATGACGTTTGGGTGTTACATGATTGTAAGAGATACATCAGTCTCTAGACCTAACATTCTCCTACTTGGAGGCTGATGAACAATCTACTGACATCCAAAAAGGAACTCTATAACCTCATATCTCTCTCTTCTAAGCCTTTGCTTTAAGTACGTAGAAGGTCGGTTGAAGCCATATATAGCTTCAACTTCTTTGTAGTTACCACCTTGGTAAACATGTATTATAGACTCTTCATACCAAGGATTTTCTTTAGATTCAATTAAGGATGAGCAAAGGAACTGACCCAGCTAGAACCGGCCCGGGAACCGAACTTGGTGGAAAATAGGAACCGAACCGGACCGCCGGTTCTACCGGTTGCAGTTCCTAAAATTTCTTGTCATGTCTTCAATGTTGGAACCGGTCCTCGAGAAATAGCAACATACGGTTTCGGTTTTTGCCGGTTCCCGATTCCAAAAATCCACAAGAATATCATCCTAGCCCCGGCCCGACCGGTTCCATTGGGTTTCGGTTCCGGGTCCCTAGTCCATACGCTCATCCCTAGATACAATGTCTCATCACTTACCAATTCATGAATAAAGTGATACCACATCTGAATATGTTTCATCTTACTGCGAAACACTGGATTCTTTGCCAAATGAACAATATTATGGTTTTGACAATGCAATATACAATCTTCTTGCTGCACACTAAGTTCTGATAGGAATTTCTTCGACCCTATTAGCTCCTTATTGCTTCTGTAATAACCATACACACTACTTCTGTGGTTGAAATAACAACACTCTTTTGTAACTTGGAGTCTTGGACATCCAATTAGTTGTCGTAACCTCAATTATGAAAACATACCCAATTTTGCTCTTTCCTATATATATATATATATATATATATATATATATATATATATATATATATATATATATATATATATATATATATATATATATATATATACTAGGTTAAAACCCGTGGAACCCACGGGTGTTGATTTTGAATTGAATTTAAAAATTAATTATTTAATAAAATAATATTTCATTAATTTGGATAACTTATGAATTATAATTTTTTTTATAATATAATTTATATATTTGTTTATATTGTGTACCAGTGAATTTAATTAAAGATATTAAAGTTAAAATGAGTCGGGTCAGATCCAAAGCTAAAAATGGGTCGGAGTCGGATCCAAATAAGAGTAGATAACCATACAAACTGTAACTCGTAACGTGTGTTGTATATGCAGAAAGAAATCGGGTGAAGAAAGCAATACTATCCCAACAACTCTCTTTCTCCTTCTTCCACTGCAACCCTAAAGTCATTACATGATGTGAATCACGTGTCATCATCCTCATTTCCAACTTAGGGCTTATTCCATTTCCATTTGTTCTGTCCCCAATTTGAACGAATTTTGAGTACGTCGTGCACGTGCTCCTGTAGTCGAGAAGAAGACAAAAGGTAGGCTCAATAAGCGATCGGAGCATTTGGTGGGTAATCACGTTAAAACTCGAGCGACTGTAGCTAGGGAAGCGGCGGCGGTTGGTGTTGAGTTGAAGCAACAAAAGAAGCCGAGGCTGCCGACTAAGAAGAAGAAAGAGGGTTTAGCAAAATAGTCGGTGGTTGTCATTTCTGAAGCAAAGGAGGATAAAAAGCGAACAAAGGAAACCGGAGAAGAGACATTCAAAGTAGCAATAGCGGATGTAAGCGGTGGCTAAAGTGCTAACAGGGTTACAGGCCAGGAAGAAGAAGGGAATACCTCCCCATTTCATGAAAGGGTATCTTGTCTATTGCTCATTCGATTTGTTGCTTACATATACCTCCCATGGTCGGTATTTATTGTGTTGGTTTGAGAGATAATGTATGCACCGTTTTGGTCTAGGAAAGCTATGGTACCATGTATTTGTTATAAGTTTGTGTACCTTTTAGAAAGGGGACAGAGTACCATCCCATGTTGGTTGCATTACAATTATCGCTAGTGTCGCTACTGGTGTGTTGGATTATGATGGGATTTTTGGTGCTTTGTGTTGGATGCGATCCCAAGCCATTTCTTCTAATTTGTCGTGTTTGAATCCCAATGTTGGGTTGTTGCTCTTTTTATTGGGCCTTTGGAATAGAGTTCACCTCAAGACTAGAGTTTGTTAACATTTCAATGGTTTTATTTACTTGTCAGTTGTGTGTGAATAAAATAGAGTATAAGTTTCGATTTAATACTATTTTAAGTTATTGTTATAATCAATTAATTTAAAAACTATTCATCTAATATTTTTAAGTTTCGACCGTGATGATTTTTTTTGGAAACAAAAACCATTGTCTTCGTAGTGAAGTAATTTCACTTTTATGTAGCTGTTAGGTGTTGTTTATTTTCTCAAAGTGAAAATATATGAAGTCTAAAGACCATATTTTTTTTTGAATCGTATAAAATTTTATAATACGATTCAAAAAAATATGAATGTAAACTATTATAATTCTTAATATTTTTTTTATTTAAAATTTTATAATTGTTAAACATTAAAAAACTCAAACCGATATTTTGTTTAAATAATCAAAAAAATAAAAGAAAGACAAAAAAAAAACCCTGGTATCTTCAAGTTTGTTGTAAATATATTAAAGAAAATGAAAAAAAAAAGATTTTTTTAGAAAAAAAGGATAAAACAAAAAATAAAAATAAAAACGATAAAACCGAGCATATATCTGTTTAAATTTCTTTAACAAAAAATAAAAATAAACCAAAATAAACGAAAAAGAAAAGAAAAAAACTATTTAAATAAGGTTTTATGGACGGTTATGCTTGAGTTGAACTATTTAGCGATATTATACGTTTATTTATAATAAATAAACTTTATATCTATAACAATGAAGTATGAACAAAAGAGTAAATGATCATAAAAAACAACACAAGAATCCTAATATTCCAACATTAAAATATCATATACTCCGCATGACATAATCATGCATTAGAGACTCATATTCTATGTATTAAAAGTTGTATTTTCTAGAGAAATTCACCGTTAAAAATTGGTGAATTGAGAGAATGCCATGGGATAGCGACTTGGTGCTTTGGAATAAAGCATTTGCTTCATTTCTAATTTCTTGTAGCCTTAATTCTGTGATTAATTAAGCAGCATCAGGTGCCATAATCAAAATCTCAAGCCACCCCACCCCACCCTACCCTACCCCAGATCACCGGTATTTGTTCATCAATAAAGCTCTTCTTCTTTAAAGACCCTTGAGTGACCAAAGAACACGTCTTCTTCTTCCCTTTCCAACTCAATACCTCAACAACCCCCAGATCAAGAAGCCGATTCTCAAACCCCCAATTAAGAAATTTTACTTTCTGTAAAGTTTATTTCTTAGATTCTTCACACCTTCCTCCTTTTCTAGAAACAAAACCCAAAATTTTCATCAAAACATAGCTTAGATCAAAGAATTGCAGAAAACCCATTTTTTGCATGTTTTCAGACCCAATGAAAGTACAAAAAGTTGAAGCATTGAAGAAAAAACAAGAAAATCTGGAGAGTTCTTAATTGTAATGGATCCCCAGCTTGCAGTCTCTTTTGTTGTTCGATTTCCTTGGAGGAAAGAAATCCGTACTCAATTTGCATAACCCATTGAAGCTCCTTTTGTTAATATTTTGAGGCAAATTCAGTTGGTTATTTGTGTGTTGTGAAGTGGGTGCTAAGTATTATCGCGTAGTGATCATGCAGCGGCTGCTACTCGATGCAGTCACCATGGCGCCGCCGGATGACGGCGGTAGTGGCGGCCAGCAACATTCGAAGTACAGCAAAGAAGCAAATTTCGATACTAATATGGTGATCATACTGGCTGCTTTACTGTGTGCCTTGATTTGTGCTCTGGGGCTTAATTCGATTGTACGTTGTGTTTTAAGATGTAGCAGGAGGTTAGCTTTTGACGGCGTTGACGCCGCCGCTGCACAGGTGGTGACGACAGGGGTTAAAAAGAAGGCGTTAAAACAGATTCCGGTGGCTGTCTATGGTGCCGGAGTAGAGATTCCGGCTACTGAGTGTCCGATATGTCTCGGAGAGTTCATGGATGGTGAGAAAGTTAGGGTGTTGCCGCAATGTAATCATGGGTTTCATGTACGGTGTATTGATGTATGGTTGGCTTCACATTCGTCATGTCCAACTTGCCGGCGGTCGTTGGTGGAGCTGCCGGCGGTGGCGGTGGCGGAGGGTAGATCTCGTGACGGTGGTGATGATCGTGTAATTATTGTTTAGGTTCAGTTTTTTGATATTGAGAGTTGTTTTTGTGTTGAAACCTCCTGCTCGACTATTAGGTAAAATTTATGTTTTTTATGTAGTTTTCTTGTAATATAAATAATGTTTATTTTATTTAGCATGAAAATTAAATCTTGGACGCCATCATTAAATTACTGAAATATGTAATTCTAATGAATAAATTTTGGTTTCAAAACCACTATTTGTTGTTAATAAGGTATATTCTTAGGTTGTATTAGGGGTATCACAAATATAGTATTGATAATTTATCTTATTTTTTTTAGTTTTTGAGTTGTCATGTTAAAAAATATATTAAAAAGTAGTTTATATTTTAAAATATACTTAGACTATTTTTTTTAGAAGTTTTTTTTTTTAAAAAAAAAATCTTAAATATACCCATAATTAAATTATTATAGAAACATATTTTTATAGCAAAACTACAAACATAGTCTTTATGGCATGCATTTTTTTTGAGTTTTAGTTAAAACCTCGACTTTTTTGGTTTTATGGTCGTTTTGAGTTAATTTCTTAATAGATTTGGCCCATCAGTAAACTGAAATGAATTTAATAGCATTGAGATATTTATTTTCTATTTTTCTTTCATTTTCTTAAATATTTTATAATTATTAAATATACAAAGGGCCTCTCTCTCTCTCTCTCTCTCTCTCTCTCTCTCTCTCTCTCTCTCTCTCTCTCTCTCCCTCTCCTGTGGTGGCATCCATCCCCAAACTTCAAATAAAAGACAAAGTATTCATTCATTCTCATTCTCTCTTTCACCGTCGCCATGACTAAAATCGACTCCCTTTGTCGAGTACTCTCCCATTGTTTTACGTCCAGTGCAATAATTTCTGACATCAGACGCACCACCACCACCACCAAGAAATGCCTTAACACCTCCCTCTGCAACGACATCAACCCATTAACATATACAGAACCCTAGTTTCTGATGACCAAGAAGATCACGAATCAAACTCTTCCCTGCTCTTCATACGCTTCGTCTGAAAACCAAACTTAGACTTGCAGTCGAACACGACCGTCTGAAAACCAAACCCAAGAGAAACTTCGGTGATCATCGATGTCTGTAAAGGGTTGTTAGGGGGATAAAACTCGATTGAGCATATACGATACATAGGTGGATTCATTCTGAAAACCCTAAAGCCTCTCATATTTGATTTCAAAATCAAAACTACAAACCCTTTCTTACCTGATAACTCCTTTATGAAAATCCTAGGGCTCTTTTGCACCGTCATGACCCAGATTGTTGACGTTAGCCCAGTTCACGGCGGCATCAAAATCACGACGGTGACACATGGTTCCTTATGTTTCAGGATGAGAAACATAGTAACATTGTGCAGGGTCGGCCCTGACTTATCCTAGGCCCTGTGCAAACATAAAAAAAATGTCTCTTAAAAATAGATTTATATAAAAAAAATTCCTAAATATTATATACTATATTGAAGTGGAAAACATTAAACAAAAAATGAAAATAAAATAGTCCAATAAGTGGCACGATTCGAACTATGTTTAAGGGCCTATAAAGGCCTATGCAATAACACCAGCTCGTCAACAATAATAGATGTTTTAATAAGCTCCAATTAATTTATATATAGATATTACTACAAACAAAATTTAAAAAAAATATCAAATCTAAAGGAGTCGAACACGGATGGATGCATATAAAGTAACGCACCATTAACCAATTGCGCCACAATGATTTTATCTTTAAATGTCAATAATAATATATATAATATAATCTTACTAGGTAAATAGGATGATTTTCGGGCCTTATTTTTTTCGAGGCCCTGTGCGGTGGTACATTTTGAACACCCCTAGGGTCGGGCCCTAACATTATGCAATGGCAATAATGGTGGTGGTCTGATAGTAGGAATAAGGTAGGTTACACAAGTTTAGGAGTAAAATTTGCCTCTTGTGCTGTAATCAGTTTGTGAAGCTTTTTACTCAAATCTGATTTAGGGTTATTGACGGAAAGGGATTACAGTGGATATGTAGGAGCAGATGGCAAGCTACCGGTTCTAATGGAGAGGTGGTTCAATGTTTTTAGAGGTGAAGGAGAAAGACATTCGTGGATGTGTGTGTGTGTGTTTAAGAGATATATATATATATATATATATATATATATATATATATATATATATATATATATATATATATATATATATATATATATATATCTTAAACACACAAACACACACACATACACAAACGAAACTAGTTTAAAATGACCACGAAGCCAAAAAAAAGTCGAGATTTGAACCAAACCTCAGAAAAAATGCATACCTCAATGACCATTTTTGTAGTTTTGTCTATTCTTATAAATGTCATTTTATGACATTTTATATCTTTCAGAGTTAATGTATCAACTAGTTTACCAAACGTTATTTTTAACAGCTAGGTAGCTAGATTACAAGCTAGCAACTAAGTTTTCAACTTTTAACTATTTTTTCAGGTACCAACTAGTTTGTCAGATAACGGCTAACTTTTCAGCCAATACGCCAAACATAATCTTAGATACCTTTAACAACAAATAAAAAACATAGACCCGTATCGGATGATTCTACAAATGAAATGGCTAAAAAAAAAACTAAGCCTACTTGATAATAGTTAAAAAAGATAGTTACTAGCTTATAAGCTAGCCGGTAAAAATTTTATTTGGTAAAAAATTTATTTGGTAAAAATTAGTTGATAAGTTAACTGAAAAATATTAAAAGCTATAAAAATATATTTAAAGGAATATATGTTTTTTATAATTAATTAGAGATATATTTGAGACATTTTAAAAAGACTCATAAAAACAGTTTTTTTAAAAAGTTAGTTTATGAACTACTTTTAAAATTATCAAACAAACATGACAACTCGAAAATCTCAAAAAATAAGGTAGTTTATCGATTAATTATAATATCTCATAAGTCAAACACAACCTAATCATCCATTGAAAAATGGTATAATTGTTTTTGATAATTATTGGATTTAGAAGATGAAACTAGGTTTCTTTAAGTTTTGGTAAATGGTATAATTTCATTGAATATAATGGAACTTGTATTCAGTGCCTATACCAAAAAACGGTATTCCTAATTCCTGATGTTTGATGTTTGACCTAGAAACTTAATTTAGATAAATTGATAAGTTGTTTGGATAATAAGGCAAGCCGAATATGTTACTTATTATTGCAACGAATGGTATCATGGTTGGATTATGTCTTAGAAAAAATATTAATATATGGATGTATGTGGTGAAAAGTGATGTATTAATACATGAAAGTCTTGAATTGGGACCTTATGTTAACTATTAGTATTCACCATGATGTATTTAATATTCAAAATACAAGAACTAAATTGTATTGACGTTTATATGTAAATCAATTGGATTTTAGGACATAAATATAACAGAGTATAAATATTTATTATCTACTAGCTATTTGTAAATAAAAGAATTAAAAGTTTGTTGGTTATTACGGTAAATTAAATAAGTGATTGTTTATTTATTTATTTAATAATGTTTTTCAATTAATTATGGTTAAACTTTTACGAGTTAATAATAAGGTTTTCAGTTTTATTCAACGGACAAGAAAAAGTTTTAGAGAAAAGCTTGTAACTACCAAAATAAGCAAAAGCTTTTACAACTAATTTATAGAGAAAAAAGATATCGTAAAAAACTCTAACTACTATTTTTGGGAAAAAAAACATATGTTATGACCGTCCAAACATACAATTTATAGAACACTAGTCTATAATGTTATGTTGATTGACATGATGTTAATCCAAAATGTACTCTGGTAAGTCTGAAATGTAAAAATAATAGCATATTTAGTTAAACAGTAGATGTAAAATAAAATAACTATATTTTTGGTCACACGTATGAAAATTATAAAAGATACATTGTTTTTTTTCACAGTCAATAAAACTTTGTCTAATTCTAGTAAAATCTTCAAGATGATCTCATTATGCCATAACATCGTCAATCTCCATATCCCCGTAACACCAATCCACTTTTCTGCCATTTTATTTTTTTCTTCTCATTATCCTTTAACCATTTCATTTTCTCTCTAATCCATACGAATAGACCATCCAAACGTTCATTAAGTATCCGATTCTTTTCTTAAACACTTTCTTGGTCTTTTTCAGTGTCCTTCATCGCTTTGAATAGATATAATCAAGAATCTTTGTTGGTGGTGGTTCACCACGGTAGATGCTCGAATGATGGTCGACTTCAGAAATGGGTTATGATCGGAAATTTTCTCTTCGCAGCACCACATACCATCTTCAGACATCATTGCAAAGAATTTCTCTTTTCACCGATTACTTAGATAAACTCATGTATATTAAGAGAATGAATTAGTTCAACTTTGTTATGGATAAGAAAATATAGGGATAACATGTATGTATAATACTTAAATACAAGAATACGTGGTGAGTAAAGACTTATAGATGATATCATAAAAGTATGAACAGTTTGAACTCTACATTATTAAGACCATGCCGATTCTTAACCGCTTTATAACTTCTCGATATATTAACTACACAGTTCGAATTATGTACCATGTACTTTTGAATGAGATATTCTAGAGTTGATCATCATTTTTCTAAATCATGCAAAAATTAGTTATTTCAAATAAATATTTCTCATATTTTTTCTTAGACTAAAAGGTGGGATGCCCACCTAACTAATTCTCTTTATCTAAAAGCTTCATCCCATTAATTGCCATTTTTGTCATTATATAGGGTGTGGTGTTGAGGAAGAGAAGATGATTATGAGAGGGTGTTTGCCGTCAACAATTCAAGATACTAAAGAGCTTCTAGCCCAACGGTATTCGGTGTTGTCTTCACTCCTTGAGGTTGAGGGTTCAAATCTTGTCGTAAACATATATGAGTTTAAGAAGTAGTTTAAGAGGTAGGTTATATTTGCTGCTAAAAAAAGACACATAGGATGCTCACCACACCGCTTAGTTATTGTATTTAAAATCAATTTAACCAACTTGGCTTCGCTTAAACAGGAAAAATAGGTTGAAAGAAACATTTTAAATCTATTCTAATAAATGAAATTTTTTTTCACATGTCATTCTCATTGATTTGACAACATGTCATTTGATGGTTATTTTCAGTTAAATATTTTCCAACCTATTTATTATAAAATCATAAAAATATATAATAGAAAAATAATGTTAAAGCCATAACGGTAATGGGAAACATGAGGGGAAAGTGAAAGCATGATTTGATTAGAAAGCATGTGGAAATGGGAAAATCAAGGAATCACCACACCATTGTGATTATGGAATTGGAATCTACAAATTCAACCCCACAATCTCTGATCTCATATTCCATTTATTTTTATTTTCAAATATTTTCTGATAATGTTAAAGTTTTGAATGGATTAATTCTAACATATGATTCTTACTTGGAACGATATCCGAACAATTATGACGCTTTCTTTGATCCTATTTCAGTATTTTGCATTATACGGACATGTGGTATGATAAATTTATAAAACCCTTTTGATTTGTCAATAACTTATAAAACCATTTTCATTTGAGACCAATACATTACCACAAACTTCAAATTTTCTCCACAAATGTGTTTGTATGCATTTACATCATTTTCTTAAAAAAAAAATACTTAACATGTATTTATAATCCGTTATGTTATTTTTCTTATTTTATATATTTACTTTTGATTACTTTCTTATTTTATATTTTAAATATAAATGGTTAATCTAAAAAACCTTATATTTTTTGTTGTTTCAGATTAAACCTCAATGAAAAAAAAAACCTTGTATTATTTCATTTTTCCTGGTTTGACCCTTTTTAGTTTTTGCCTAAAACAATTGTAAAATGTGAGGTATTTTCGAGAAAAACAAAAAAGTTGAGGGCTTATTTGGATGCATTTAGAAAGTTGAAGGTTTTTTCCGGAAAAAAAAAAAAGAGAAAGTCGAAGCGAGGCTTTTTGGGGAAAATGAAAAAATACAAAGGTTTTTTTTCAGACAATTTTTTTAAGGTTTAATCCGAAAAGAAACACAAAATATAAGGTTTTTAGACTAACCCAAACATAAAAGTCTGATTTAAAATTTTATTACATTTAAATATTTCTTATTTGTAATGTCTTGTTTCGAAAAAGTTTCTTATTTCGGGATTGTGATAATAAATTGATTGAGTAAATGTCGGGGGCTTTAAGGGACTATGGTTTAGACCTTATTGGATGTTGATAATATTGGTTATGAGATCTAAGCCCTTGGTTTGTGTTTTAGAGCCAAAGGGTAAAATGAGAAAAGTTATATGTTAGGCTTCTTGCATGGATGATGATTTTTAGTTCGACATGTGTTAAGCCAAAGGTAACTAGAGAGAAGTGTGGGGCTCGTCAATAGGTTTCCATGGATATAAAGATCACCGAAAACGGAGTTGAAACGAATAAGTTATGGTTGTTTGAAGTTGAGGTGAATTTGGGTGAAAACCGTCGCTACGACATGACGAGCATTGCCACGACACACGATCAGTCAGGTTCAAGTTCATGATTTTTAGGGTTTTAATGTATTTAGGCAGAAGGTTGCGACTTTTTGACCATTTTATAAGCCTCCACCGCCTCTAGGACCCCATAGGAGAAACCATAGCCTCCACCTTCAAGATTTGAGCTTCTCCTCTCTCTTCTATCTTCTTTTTTATGCTTTTTATGATACTTTCATGAAGCCTAAAGATCAAGAAGGCTCTTTTGGTTGCAATAAATGATGCTTCAGGCTTGGATCCATCAAAAGCATTGTATTTTTGGTATATTGTGAGTATAAAGTTCCAATCTTGCTCTTTAGTTCTTTAGATCTTGTCATTTGGGGTTTTTGGCACTTTTGGTCCATTTTATGGGTGATCTTGAATTTGAGTGGACTCCAATATCTTTTGATCGGTTTAGAATGCTTCATGGACCTCGTGGACTAGGAAAGTTGTGAATTTTTTCCTTCCCTTATAACAATGCAAGTTATCTTGGTCCTTTAGGTTATTTTGGTGTATTAAATGTAACATCCCCTCAATGAGGTATTTCTACATTTAACCCTAATATAAATAAATATTTCATTTTAACCATTGGAATGAGTTTTGTTTGCAAATTGGTCCCATATGGAACTTAAGGAAGAAAAGTGCCCTGCATGAGTACGCTGCGCATACTCCGAGAGTATGTTGGGCATAAGGTCCCTGAAAGAAAAACATTGCCGTTTTGGAATACGTTGGGCATACACTAGTGTACGTTGGGTGTACTATGTCTGGATGAAAATCCTAATGTTTAGGGTTTGTGTACTATTTAATCCCCTCTATATCCTCAAGACCTTTCGTTTTATGAGCCTCCATCACTCATCTCGATCCTTGCAAACCCTAACCTCGTGTGTAGACATTTTGACCTTGTGTGTGTGTTTTTGGTGACCTTAAAGGAAGGGGAAGGTGATGGAATCATCTTGGGAACTCAAAGGGATTTTAGATCTAGAAGTACCTCACTCTCAGACATCATTTGGAGGTAAAAGTCTCTAGCCTTGATGAATACTGCTCCTAGTTCTTTTTATGGTTAAGTTTCATGCATTTTGGTCCCTTTTGTTTGGCGTTCTTTAAGTATGGTATACTCTAGACTTCATGAGCTGTCCTTTTAGAGGTTTTGGAGTAGCTTGAATCATAAAAATGGGTTCTTGGTCATTACTATCCTTTCATGCATGAACTAGGAAGTCTTAATGGGTTAAGGAGTTAGGGTTTTGGACATTAAGCAATTTATAGCGGTGTAAAGTCATAAAGTTGGAAACTTTATGACTTAGGACATAGTTTTAGGATTGGATATGATTTTTGGATGGAAGGGCTTAATGAAATAAGCTCTTAAGGAAATTTTAGGATTGCATAATGTACGTTGGGCGTACCTAGAGGTACGTTGTGCATACACGGTCAGCGCCCTACTTTTAGCCAACATCAGAGTATGTTGGGCGTACTCTAATAGAAAGAAATGTTGACTTTTGGACCTTTGACCGTTGACTTTGACTTTGACTAGGGTTGAACAAGTTTGTCTTAAGGGTATTTTGGGTATTTTGAGCTATAGTTAAGCCTGGTCTCTATTTGTTGATTAGGTGACATGTAGAGCTGGTATTCAGAGCAGTGTGTTGTTTAGCTATTCGTCAGTCTGAGATATAAGTTTCTTGTCACTATACCGTGTGTCGAAGGCATCAATGTCGGCCTATTAGATTATTTATCCTGATTATGATAGTATTATGCTAGTTGTGGCTGATTACTAGATCTACATGATTATTTGTATTAGCTGGTTCTGTGTTTATGTTTATCTGTTACATATGTTGACATACTGTGTTGGGTTAGGTTGTACCGCTTTGTGCTGTAAGCAACAAACCCGGAGCATTCTAGATATAAGATGAGGGCCTGATTGGCATGCCATACTCATATTGTGGGCTTAGGGGTAATCCAGTCTTTCTAGTTGTGGACCCGGTATATGCTGTTATATATATATATATATATATATATATATATATATATATATATATATATATATATATATCTTACTATATTATTATACAAACCTTACTATTTCTAAAAATATATTTAAGACGTCCAAGTGTTTAAGCTAATAGTACAACAAATCAGCATTAAAATAATATAATAATTTAAATCCTACAAAATACAATGCAATAAGTATAAGTGTTTAATGCACAATAAATCACATACTCCAATATTGAAACATTCAAACGTCAGGTCCTTATCTTTCCAGATATAAAGGACATCAACGACTTTGACTTGGCTCTTCTTTTTCCTTCTTTTACTCTTTATCCCTTCTTATCTTGACATTTGAATTCCCTGTCAATTCACCTAATTTGAAATTTAAAAATGTGTATGAGGACTCATCAATTGTCATAACTTGACAATAACCCCTTAGGTCTACACGTTTTAAATTTTTATGAACTTTAATTGATAATGGACGTTATATCATAAAACTGATTTCTAATTAAATATGGGGCCTATAGAAAAAAATTCAATATTAATATAAATTTGTTCCACTAACAAACTCATTGATGTATTATGTCACAAATAACGTCAAAATATAATTATATTGTTCTTAGAGAGTTAGACTTTACTTTCTATGGAACATAACATTTTTATAAAATAAACGTATCGCCGAAAAAAAATTATTCGTGTGCCCAATATAAACAAAAACGACAAATACATTAAAGAATACATTGTTTCTCGAAAAGAAAAAAGAATCAATAAATTGAAACTAATATGAAAAGAAACGATTTGCAGAAACAACCTATTTGTCACCGCCGCTTTGTGCGGGTAACGACTAGTGTATATATATATATATATATATATATATATATATATATATATATATATATGTGTGTGTGTGTGTGTGTGTGTGTGTGTGTGTTGGTACTTTGGGGGAACTCACTAAGCTTTGTCTTATAGTTTTTAGTTTATCGTTTCAGGTACTTCAGAGGATCATGAAAAGGCAAAGGTGTGATCATACACAACTTCCTGTTTTATGTCACTGGGTCTTGGGAAAACTCTGATTTGAAATAATGATTTTGAAACAATGACTATTTTTTGTAAACAGTGTTGATTAATGGTTGATTTTAAAAGTTTTAAATTTATTGTGATTTTTGAGCGTTACAAGTTGGTATCGGAGCCTTGGTTTGAGAGAATTGGATGAACACTCGTCTGAATCAATACTCAAACTAGGGAACTGCAAAAGTTTTTAAACTGATTTAAAAAATTATTTTCAAAAGTAAACAAATAAGGATGTGATGGGTACGATCACTCGGAGCAAGAAAGTATACCCCAGGTTACTCACACTGTTATTTGATATTATGTTTATGTTAGAACAACATGCTAGTGATAAGCTAAGGATATTCAGGAATTGCATGATAGAACTGCCTGATAATTGATGCCTGCTAGCCTAGGATTCTTTCTTGTATGGAATTGACATCATTACTATAGTTGCTTAGTGTATGCATCATAGTTGTACATAACTAAAATTCTATAGCCTGAGAATTTTTGGTTTAGCCTTGTTTCCTATTCATGTTTGATGAAGGACTTAGGTTAGAATTATGTATTCGACTGTCTATAGGATCCAATGTTATGTATGATTAACATACACGAGTGTTGCAAGGTTGGTGGAAGTTTCATGGATGGGTTATGTGAGAGGATCCGACCAATTGAGGAATGTCTAGCCTTTCTCTGAGGAGTGATAATAGGACATATGCGTACTCTAGTGTGTGCTGTTAGGGTTGTTGTGATGATATTTTGAGACAAATACACATAGGTGTGGAAGGTAGTATGGGCTCGTACTAATGGAAGCACAAGACCTGTATGCATAGCAGGGAAGTCACAACCCCTAGGGTTTTGTTGTTTGGAATAACTCATATGGTATGAAATGTGCCTCATATGATATTTTCAAGTTTATTTTCAGTATGGTGGTTATGAGGAGATTCAAGTCAGGAGCTGGATCGAGTGGCCATGATAGGCCATAGTTGGCTGAGGAGGAAATTAGGGCATTGATTTCTTTGGAGGTTCTAAATGTTGTCCGGGGACAGATAACAGAGTTATTTGGGTCTATCAAGACCCCCATGATGGAGTACTTTGACGACCGTTACGTTGTACTTACTGAGGCTCTTGTTGCTGCAGCTACCACAGTCATTGCGGCCGTTAGGGTTCGTGAAGAGTGAGCCTTCCAGTACCAAGACTTCGACAATATAAATCCCCCGGTGTTCGATGGGGTTCAGGATCTGATCATTTCTATGAGGTGGTTGTCCGATGTTGAGGTATGCTTCTTTACTTTATCCTGCCCAGATGACCAGAAGGTCAAGTACGCCTTGAACCTACTCAGGGTGGGGGCGAAGAATTGGTGGACATTGGTTACTAGCTCTTATACTCCGGAGTAGAGGTTTGTTGTTTCATGGGAGCAGTTCTCTGAGATGTTCTGCACGAGATATGTCCTATTGATTGAGAGGGAGAGATTGGCCCAGGAGTATTTGGACTTGAGGCAGAGGACCGAGTCGGTGACGGAGATCACCAAGATGTTCACTGAGAGAGCGTTATTTTGCCTTGAGTTTGCTGCTTTTGAGCAAGCTCAGATGTCCCGGTACTTGAGCATGCTCAAGACGGACATCCGCTAGTTTGTGTCTACTCATCGCTATGGTATACTTGTGGAGTTACAGGAGGCCGTTTGGAGGCGGGAGATCGAGTTGGATCTCCAGACGAGGGAGCAGAGGCAGGCTCAGGTGTAGTCGTAGCCTGTGGCAAGGCAGTTAAAGGCCGTTGATGTGAGATTAGGGAGTCAAAGGGACCGTACTTGTGGCGACAAACCCGACACGAACCCTCGTTATTTATGGCGACAAACCCAGCACGAACCCCCAAATCATTTCTTGTGTCAAGGCCCAGAAGTATCTTCGCAAAGATTATTGTGCCTTCTTAGCTCACATGGTATAAGACACAAGAAATGAAAAATATCAAAGATATCCCCGAAGTTTGTGATTTCGCCGAATATCTCCCAGGAATTCCTCTTGAACACCAAGTCGAATTCCAAATCGACTTGATTCCCAAAGCTACCCTCGTAGCCTTCCCCGTATCGTTTAGCACCCTCAGAGATGCAGGAACTATCCAGCCAATAAAACGAATTGCTAAGCAAAGGATTCATAAGACCAAGATTCTCACCCTGGGGAGCACCGGTCTTGTTTGTGAAAAAGAAGGATGGATCGTTCCACATGTGCATAGACTACCGGTAATTAAATAAACTTACTATTAAAAATTGATACCCTTTACCTAGAATCGACGACCTCTTTGACCAACTTCAAGGATCAAGTTTCTTCTCCAAGATCGACCTCAGGTCAGGATACCATCAACTACGAGTCCAGGAGGAGGATATTCCTAAGATCACATTCAGAACTCGCTACGGACACTATGAATTCGTAGTGATGCACTTCGGTTTAACAAACGCACCTGCAATTTTCATGGACCTGATGAACCGTGTGTCAACATTACTTAGACAAGTTCATAATAGTTTTCATTGACGATATACTAGTCTACTCTCAAAGTAAGGAAGAACACAACCAACACTTACGACAAGTCTTAGAAACATTAAGGGCAGAGACGTTGTATGCAAAGTTCTCAAAATGTGAATTCTGGATTTGGAAGGTGGGCTTCCTAGGTCACGTAGTCAGCGAAGAAGTGATACATGTGGATCCCTCCAAAATCAAAGCTATCGAAAACTGGGTGACCCCACGAACCCCAACAGATATTCTTCAATTTCTAGGTCTCACTAGCTATTATAGAATGTTCATCCAAAACTTCTCCAAGATCGCAAAGCCACTCACCACCCTGACTGAGAAAGGTGTAACCTTCAGCTGGTAGGAGAAACATGAAATTGCTTTTCATACATTAAAGCGAGTCTTATGCAGCGCCCCAATCTTGTCCCTCCCAGAAGGGACGAAAGATTTTGTAGTTTACTGTGATGCGTCCAAGAAAGGGCTAGGTTGTGTTCTTATGCAGCGAGGAAAGGTCATATCCTATGCCTCGAGACATCTTAAGAACCACGAGGTCAACTATACCACACACGACCTCGAACTAGGAGCAGTGGTTTTTGCTCTGAAGATCTAGAGGTATTACCTTTATGGTACAAAATGTATAGTTTTCACGGATCACAAAAACCTCTAGCATATCTTCGATAAAAAAGAACTGAACATGAGGGAAAACTAATGGTTAGAACTACCCAATGATTACAAATGCGAAATTCACTATCATCCCGGCAAAGCCAATGTAGTAGCAGATGCCCTTAGTCGGAAAGATTACTCGGGCCGCCGAGTAAAGTCTCTAACTATGACAATCTATTCACACTTGTCCGCACAGATCAAAGAGGCTCAGCTGGAAGCCTTGAAACCCAGGAATGTGAAAGGTGAAGCCTTAAGAGGAATGGATAAAAACCTAGAAGTTATGGGTGACGGAGTTCGTATCTCATGAATCAGATCTGGACACCGAAGTTTGGTGGCTACAAAGATGTTGTCATGAACGAAGCCCATAAAACTTGATACTTCGTTCATCCAGGTTCAGACATGTGACATCCCCAATTTCACGGCCAGAAAAGACCGATTTGTTTATGCTTTGTTTTCAAAATCAGAGTGATCGTTTAAAGAAAACGGTTGCGGAATTTGTTCCCAAAATAAAATATGATAACCATTTTATCAAAACATTTCTCGAAAAGAATGTATTTTCATTAAATAATAAAACCTCGGGATGTCATGTTCGTTACAGACCAAAAGCATAAACAACATAAAATAGACTTTACAATAGTTATTCAACTACTGATCTATAATCCAAAATCTCTCGTCAAGTCTGCCGACTTATACTCTTGTGTCATTACCTGTAATGAAAAGAAAACTGAGTGGGTCAGGCTTGGGAGCCTGGTGAGCATATAGGGTTTTCAACCCACAATAATACATTTGTTATATTCAATTATCAAACAATCAACCCAAATACCCATCCCCATTATCTTCTTAAGGTTTCACCCTAAGAACCAACTATCCTTCATTCACTTATTCCTAAGGAATCGGCACGAAATCCATTGCTGCCAAAGTTTATCTAACGAGTACTAAATCCATAGTTATCAGACGCTAACTCCATAGTCGTCGGGGTTTACTCAAGCGATGCTAAGTCCATAGTCACCAAGGTTCACTTAACAAGCGCTAACTCCATAGTCGCCAAGGTTTACTTAACAAGCGCTAACTCCATAGTCGCCAAGGTTCATCAAATAGGCACGAAGTCACATCGTCGCCAAGGTTTATGCAATAGGCGCTAACTCCATAGTCACCAAGGTTTATACAAAAGGCGCTAACTCCATAGTCACCAAGGTTTACCTAATAATAGGCGCTAACTCCATAGTCACCAAGGTTTATCTAACAGCAGGCGCTAACTCCATAGTCACCAAGGTTTATCTAACAGCAGGCGCTAACTCCATAGTCACCAACTAACCCATCTACCCATGTTCTACCCAACAATATTAGTAGATAAAAATACTTACACAGTTTAAATCATTTAACACCTGTATAAAACTCCAATTTCCATGTCCATCTCAAATAGACAAATAACATATAAACACATAGCACGTATTTTCATAACAAATACTTCATATTGATGTGTTAGAAGAAAGCAACTACACACCTACACATATAAACAACAATATACTTAATACACTCAAACCATACTTGTATTATTATCGTGTTTATGAAAGGTAGTATACACTCACTTGATCAGAAGATGATCGGATAGCACTACGGCTTGCAGAAATAGTAATCCACCGCAGATCTGGAAGATCTCCACAAAAATCGAACTTCTCGCGGGCAGAGCTTCGGCTCGGGAACCGCACTTCTCGGGATCTTCGGGATCTCGGGACTTGCCTCGGGGCTAGAGAATAATACCGGGGCTTCGGGATATTTCTGGCACGCAAAACGATGCAAAACGGGAGAGAGAAGAGAAGAAATTGGCAATTGGGTCGGCTGCCCTCGCATCCTATTTATAGGAGGCTGGAGCCTCGGAGTACGCGGGGCGTACGCCAGTACGCGGGGCGTACTGGTCCGAAAAACGTCACTGCGTGCGTCATCCGAAGCCACTTGCTGCGAATGTCGACACTTCGGAGTACGCGGGGCGTACTCGAGTACGCGGCGCGTACCTCGGATCAGACCGGTGACTCCTTCGGATAATGCTTCCGAATTTCCTTTTAAATTTAAATACAAATTGATTAATAAACTTCGGAAATTCATATCTTCTTCATACGAACTCCGTTTTCGACGTTCTTTATATCCACGCGAAGGTGAGACTACGCTCTACAACTTTCGTTTAGACTCCGTCGGCTAATTTTGACTTTTATTTTTATTATTTATTTTTAATAGGCCGCGACAGAAAACTTCGTTATAAATTCATAACTTCTTCGTTTGACGTCCGTTCTCGCCTAACTTTTTATCGCTTCGATACCAACAACGAGATCTTCGATTCTCGTTTAAATTGCTAAGGCTAAATATCGCTCTAACGTAAATTCACTTTTTACGTCGCGTTGTGCCGTGCCGGTTCTGTCGCGAAACTTCGACAGGTCATAACTTCTTCGTTATAACTCGGATTTTGGCGTTCTTTATATGCACGGAAACCTTGTAACATATACTAAAACTTAGTTAGGATTATTCACCCTAAATAATCTTCTATCAAAAAGTCATTTTTGACTCTTATTGTCTCTAAATTGACTAGCCCTGATCTACGGGCGTTACAAGACAAGATGTATTTGGACCTCAAGAAACTCTATCGGTGGCCAAACATGAAAGCTGAAATTGCTACATATGTGGGGAAGTGTCTGACTTGCGCCAAAGTTAAGGTAGAATACTAGAAGCCTTCGGTTTTACTACAACAACCAGAAATACCCGAATGGAAGTGGGAGCAGATAACTATGGATTTCATAACCAAGTTACCCAGGACAACGGGTGGTCATGACACCATTTGGGTAATCGCCGACAGATTAACCAAATCCGCACACTTCCTGCCAATAAAAGAAACTAACAAAATGGAGAAGTTTACAAGGACGTACATTAAAGAGATACTACGATTGCATGGTGTGCCAATATCCATTATCTCTGACAGAGATAGTAGATTTACCTCGCGGTTTTGGCAATCACTACAAAGGTTCTTGGGAACCAAACTCGACATGAGCACAATGTACCATCCCTAAACTGATGGGTAAAGCGAGAGAACCATACAGATGCTGGAAGACATGTTGAGGGCTTGTGAGATAGATTTTGTTAAAGCTTGGGATACCCATTTACCACTTGTCGAATTCACGTACAACAATAGCTATCACACTAGCATTAAAGTTGATCCCTTTGAATCCCTCTATGGCCGTAAGTGTAGATCCCCTCTATGCTAGGCTGAAGTGGGTGATATGAAAATAGCCAAGAATCAAGTACCCAACAGTACTCTAAACGGTCCTGAGATCATTTGAGAAACAATAGAAAGATCGTCCAAATACGGCAACGACTGAAAGCCTCTAGAGACAGATAAAAGAGTTATGCGGACAAGCGTCGAACTCAGTAACATTCATCCCACTTTTCACGTATCCAATCTAAAGAAGTGTCTATCTGATGAGACTTTTGTCATCCCACTCAACGAAATCGATTTAAATGAGATTCTACACTTTGTAGAAGAACCGGTGGAAATTATGGACAGAGAAATAAAAAGAACAAAACAAAGTCGTATACCAATAATGAAGGTTCGCTGGAATACCAAGTGGGGACCTAAATTGACTTGGGAATGGGAAGATCAGATGAAACAAAAGTACCCATACCTTTTCCCTAGTTCATGAGTACCACTTTAGAAACAATTTCGGGACGAAATTTCCTATAATAGGGGGATTATGTAACAACCTGTTATTTCAAGCCATTATAAGTCAAACTTGTTCAAATAAAAGTCTAAACTACAACCGTACACAAGTGAATTCACATCATAACAATGATACAATAAGAACTTTGAGCGCCATAAGGGCATGTTTATATAAGTTATTTTATGAGCATACTTTGAAAATCATACTTATATAAGTTATACATACTTATATATTGAAAACCATGCATATATATGTTTATATAGGTTGATATGTTTATATATACTATGATGAAATAGGATTATATGAGTCAACATAAGTCAAAAGGTTAAGTTAAAATCCAAATTAAACACCTTACATATGAGATTTTGGTTTTAGGAATCTAGGATCAATGGTGTTTTCGGTTTTAAACATCTTAGAACAAGTTGTGTTTTCGGTTTTGATTCCCCACTAAGACCGAAATCTATCATATATGGGACAACCAAGATGATTTCATTCATGCTAGGATGGAAATCAACATTCATTTTGGCTGAAAACCCCCTTTTTGGTGGATAAGATAAGTCGAAATCCCTTATTTTCAAGCGGTGGCACACATTCTAACCAGATAATTTGACATCCCAATGCATATGTCAAATCAATTTCAATCCCATATATATATATATATATATATATATATATATATATATATATATATATATATATATATATATATATATATATATATATATATATATATATATATATATCAACTAAAATAATAATTCATTTCACACAATTTCCCTACGAAAACTCCTAATTTCTCTCTCAAAATTCAATAGAAAACCTTCATATCTTTAAAGCACTTACCCATTTAATCTTCAAATATTCATATTACATTCAAGAAGACTTAACATCTTCATCCAAAATTCCCAGAAAACTTGTAAGTTACTTTGAATTAGTTTAGTCTTTTAAAACACGTAACATATATATATATATATATATATATATATATATATATATATATATATATATATATATATATATATATATAAACTAATTCATACAAATTATTATGTTTTAAATTTTATTAGGATACATTTGTTTACACATGTTCTAACCCGAGGATCATTGCAACCCTATCATACCCAACTAAGAACACACACCCGAGGTGAGTTCATACCCCTACGTTTTCATGATTTTTCATTGTTTTAAGGGGTGAATACAAGTAAAACACAAGAAATCTTGTGTTAATATCTAAATGATTTCAAATATTGTCAATCATTGTCGTTACTAAACACACACACACACACACACACACATATATATATATATATATATATATATATATATATATGTGTGTGTGTGTGTGTGTGTGTGTTTAGTAACGACAATGATTGACAATATTTGAAATCATTTAGATATTAACACAAGATTTCTTAAAATTCAACAGGCTTAGAATTGATAATTTTGTTTTATTTTCTGTTCCTTGTTTGGCTATGGGCTTAGGGTAGAATCATTTATTCGACTGCCTTTTTAATCATAATTATATAAGTATTATATTTATGTAAGTATAAAACTATTTAAACATGATAAACAAAAACAAGATTTTTGCAATCCATTTTAGTACCATTTGGACATAAATGTTAAATTTCACGGAACATATTTATCATGGATTTTACGATTCAAACTTGCAAAATCATTAACAATACAAAGATTTTCATTTCAATAAAACACACACATATAAACTATAATAGGTATAGTTTATGGAAATTACATATCATTTTACCGAGTTTGAGATGTAATACAGAAAACAAACATATAAACTATAATAGGTATAGTTTATGGATCATATGCACTATTTTACCAAGCTTAGAATACATTACGGAAAACAAACATATAAACTATAATAGATATAGTTTATGAAATATACATAGAGTTTATTCATTACAAAGTGACTTTTCATTATTCTACATGTAACCGACAATATAGCTTTGTAAGACATACTTCACGTACTTATCCAAGTACCAAAAAAAGCCCTTAAATTATAACCAAAGTCTCCTGGAGGGAGAGCGTGACACTTGTGTATAGATCTATACGAGACTGACAACCCCGCACCTTAATTGTTAGCTACAGTTAGGCCGACATGCCTGGGGTGACAAGTGTCATACCGATTCCGACGCCTAAAGAATGTCATATTCAGGCCATCTTTGGTCATCAAGCATGGTTATAATAACTCACAATTGGGTATTGAACAATATGATTAGTGTATGAATAAGTAAACAACTTCACATAGTTTTATTAAATAATAACTGATATTGCCATATTTTTACATATTTTTAGGCAATATTCATTTACATTTTATTAATATTTTGGTTATTTGCATAGAATAATGGTACTTATAAGTTTAAATTGTTATTTGCAGCCAAAGAGAAGCATTTTCGAAGATAGGGACTGAAATTGACAGAATATGGAACTTTGGAGATTGAAGAAAAGAAGAATGAAAAAGTCAGCAAAAGACACACTCACGACGTGAATAGTTCATGATTCACGATGTGAGTGGAGAATTTAAACTATAAATTCCCTTGCCCATTACGACTTGGGAGACTTTTGGCTGATTGGAGGGTTTCCAGAAGACGATTTTTAGCAGAGGAGAAGTTATGGAAAAAGGTTTTCAACACCAAAGGAGTAGAGGTTCATAATTTAGTTTACTTATTTGATACTTATGAACATGTTTGCCTATTTAGTTTGTGTTTGTTTGTTAGTTGCTATTATGAGCAGCTGAATCACTCTTGTCTAGCTAGATGAAGCTTCTAACTTATGAATAGCTTAATTTTACATGGATTTATTTAGTTGGTGAATTGCTTGTGTTGATTTATCGTTACCTAGCATGCTTACATTTGTTTCTTTAGTTGCTTAAATTCATGTTTTGTGTAGCTTAGTGACCATTAACTGCATGAACTTGTTTACCTAATAATTTAGTGAACTTAGAGCTAGGATTGACCAATCTTAGTTAGTAATTAAAGTAAATAAATTTAGCTGTGCTAGAGAACGTAGATTATGACTATAATTGCGTTTGCATAATAATTGTTTCTATGTTTAATTGTGTGTGACCATACATAGTTGTACATGAATTAATTAATTATTGGTAAAGTTAGACTTAAATTACTAATATAATAATAACCAACTTGATAATCCATAATTATTAGCTAGCCATAAGGAGGAAGTGGATTCGAACTAAACAAGAGTGTTTTTACTTATTGATTGAATTTGAGTTAAGTTCGTTTGATCTTGTAAAATTAGATAAAACCCTTTTTAAACGTGTTAATAATTAGGTTAATTTGATAGCAAGCAGATTAATGAGTAACATTGTTCCCTGTGATCGATACCCGACTTACCCAAGCTATACTATAATCTGACTAGGTACACTGCCTATAGGTGCATAGTTAGTCTAATTTTGTTAGGTTATAAATATTAAAATTAGTGGGTACTTTTGTGCACATCAATAACTCACAATTTGGTATTGAACAATACGATTAGTGTATGAATAAGTAAACAACTTCACATAATTTTATTGAATATTAAAACTACAATACAATATTTTACAGTATAGCTGGTGGATCCAGGCACATACACTCACAAAATTTCATACAAGTACAACTACAATATATAAATTTCATAATACAGAGAAACTTACATTTTAGGAAACATTCATTTTATGGTTGTATGTGGATTAAAACTACATCATACTATTTCAGAGTACAACAACATTTACACGTTTTGGTCTTAGGGTATTAAGAGTACAAAACATTTATGAAGTTGTCGAAGACGGAAAAGGGTTTTGATGCCATTTGGGTGATTATGGATCATTTGACAAAGAGTGCTCAATCTTTGGCCATTCGTGAGGGATCTTATACTAATAAGTTAGCAGCTTTTCATGTTCGAGAGGTGGTTGCTTGCCATGGTGTGCCTTTTTAGATTCTATCAAACTGGTATGTTCGGTTCACTTCTAGATTTTGGAAGAGGGTTCATGAAGAATTTATTACCCGACTACATTTTAGTACTACTTATTATCCATAGACGGATGAGTAGAGCGAACAGACCATTCTGAAACTCGAGGATATGCTTAGGGTGTGCATCATATATTTCAGTGGTAGCTGGGACTCCTACCTTCCCTTGGTCGCGTTTTCTAACAACAACAACTATCACGTCGGTATTGGTATGCCTACCTTTGAGCTCATTTATGGAAGGAAGTGTTGGACCCCGATTTGTTAGGGAGAAGTTGGCCAGAGGCTCCTGGGGAGCACATAGATAGTGCTCAAGACGATGAAGCTTATATAGTAGGTCAGGCAAAGACTTCAGACAACCCAAAGTCGCTAGAAGAGCTACGCCGACCAGCGTTAATCTGAGTTGGAATTTCAAGTCGGGGATATGGTACTTCTAAAGGTGTCACTTTGGAAAGGCTTCATCAGATTCAGAAAGCGGAGCAAGTTGGTTCCAATGTTCGTTGGTCCTTTCTGGGTAGTAGCTAGGGTGGCCAAGGTAGCCTACCACTTGGATTTACCAGGTGAGCTTAGTTAGATTCATACCACCTTCCATGTATCCCAGTTATGAAAGTGTGTGGCAGATGAGACCACTGAAATACCTTTAGATGATATAAAAGTGGATGAACATATGAATTATGTTGAGTGGCTGGTAACGATAATCAAAAGAAAGATGAAGACTCCGCGGAACAAGGTGGTGACTTGGTGATGATAAAATGGCAGCACTAGAAGGGTTCTGAGTGGACATGGGAACCCGAGGAAGATATGCATACCCATTATCCAACTTTGTTCGAGGTTGAGTACTTAGAGGGCGAAGTCTGATTCAATTCGGGGAGAATTGTAGCATCTAATGTAGGTACTTGATCTTTCAATGCTTTGAAATTATTAAAGAATGATAAAAACCCATTTTATAGTTGGTCATGACGTGAACGAGAGAGAGAGAGAGAGAGAGAGAGAGAGAGAGAGAGAGAGAGAGAGAGACATAGATACATAGAGTGTGTGTGTGTCTCACAATGTGACATCCGTTCGTAGCACACATCCTTCCTTGAGGCTAACAACGTGATACATAGGTGTTCACGTTGTGAGAGCAGGATAAACCTAATCCCGTGCTTTACGCCCTATTTAAGGGAAACATGAGGCTAAGTATTGAAAACCCTCAACCTCCATCACTTCCTTCCCGTCCAAATCGATTTTAGCCTATATTGGTGACCTTGAAGAGATTTTTGGTGATTGTGGCCCTTCAAAGAAGAAGAAGAAGAAGAAGAAGAAGAAGAAGAGACCTTGAGTGCATCACTTGTGGCAAGTAAGCTCCTTCCCCACCATCCTTTAGTGATTTTGGACCTTTGTAAGTCCTAAAGCTCCTGCCTTTATCTCTATTGCATGCTAGATCTTAGATTTGTTCATTTCTCTTCATGCTAAAGTTTGATATTATGTATGGGATTCATAAAGTTAGCAACTTTATGGATTACTGAAGCATTTTCCTTAGTATAAGTTCCAGATCTAAATTTTGGTGTTAGTTTTAGACTCTAAGCACGAGTCTTAATCTTATTTTCTTCTTATTGACCTAGTTAGTGTCCAAGTCATGTATTGGACATGCATGACAGAAAAGCTATGATTTTTATGGTCCTTAGGGTTAGGGAAGACCCTCTAGAAAGTATCAATTAGTGGCTTTTGGGGATTAAGAACTTAATGCTCAAAGCTGGCCATAACAGATCTCACAATGTGAGGAGTAGCATGTCACGTCGTGAGAAGTGCACATTCGCTACTGTTTTGTCCGAGTTAGGTCACGACGTGACCTATGGGTGCTCACGACGTAACCGTTGGCTGAATTTTACCATGGTTGACTTTTTTGGGTCCAACTAGGGTTTTAAGGGTGTTGGATGATAGGGTACAACTGCACTGTTGTTAGGTGTCTTGTTGATCCTGTTGGCCTTGTATGTAAGAGTTCTCTTCTTTCTAGCTACTATTCGAAAGGTGAGTCTTCTTACTACTTTTACCTGTATGGTAGTATGTCTGTGACCAGCTGGGTCTTTATTGCTGATTGTCGTTTTATCTAAATTGAATTGTTGATAACTTTGGGATTGCTGAGAATCCCTAGGGTTGTTGATAACCCCTAAAACGTGTTGTTAATTCAGAGGGCGTGTTGTTAGTCCACTGGGATTGATGATGATCCCCAGGGTTACTGATAACCTATAATTATTTATTATGTTGTGTTGTATGAATATTTTGGGAGGAACTCACTAAGCCTTATGCTTACAGTTGTGGATTAAATATGTTTCAAGTACCTCGGATGATCGCGTGAATGCGAAGGCATGACTGTATACTCTGGTTTGCAAATCTTTTTATGATTTCTACTTTTTGATACTCTGATTTTGGGATGACTGTATTGATACTCCTGAGATTTCTTATTTTGGTTTTTATGATACTTAACGGTTCTGTTGAATTAAAAATGAAAAATTTGTTGAAAATTTTGGGTAATTACAGATTCTGAGTTGAAGATCATCCCAAGGGACGACGTCACATCAGATATGAAGATTTAGGCTCTGGACTTAAAGGATTAAGAGCTTAGTGAAAGTTGGCTAAATAACAGAAAAGCATGATGCAACTATTTGAGTGTTGCTGTGTGAGTCGCCACTATTTTGTCATTTTGTGTTCCCGATGCAACCAAGGAGAGGGTCGACGCATTCGGCATTAACATTGACCATTAATCGTTGACTTTTTACTTGTTTTGACTTATGGGTCAAACTTTTTCGGTTTAAGCTATAGACTGAGGTTGAACCTCTATTGAATTATAGGTGGTTCATGTTAGATGTGTTTTCCTTTGAGGTTGTGAGATTTCAATCGTCAGCATCATGTGGGTTTTCTCTCTATAGCGTGTGTGACATTTTATGTATAGTATGGTAGGCAAATATGAGCATTGTTAGGGTATGATTATGTTTTAGGTTGGTTAGTCTATTGTGTAGTATGTGGTGATCCTAATGGAAGTTGGTTATCAGGCTTTAGGCGCATTAGGATAGTAGCTGGAAGCTCAACACGTCCTTGGGACAATGGCCTTGTGCTTATAGGCCCACCAAGGTGTTTGACTATAAGTTGGTGACAGCTGGAATTTCAACATGTCTTTGGGTTGATGGTCGCATGCGTATATGCCCACTAATGTATTGAGTATGACCTTCATATGTATGCATTGTACTGTACACGCATCGCAGATGATCATGTTTTAGTCTTTCCCTATTTATGATGATTTTGATACTATGATCTCTATTATATGTTTTGATACATTGATGCTTTAGCATGGTGATGTTGTTAAAAAAAATACTCTAGATTTTTATGAAAATGTTTTGGATACTTCCTGAATTTTTAAAAAGAAAATTTTAGATTGAAAATAAGATGCCAGTTTATTAATTGATAACATTATATAGGCAAATGGCAACTAATTAGATGTCAACCATCCAAGTCAATAATCGAAATTAACTGCAAAAGCAATTAATTAACAATATTAATAGCTTTTTGATAATTAATAAAAATAATATCATATTTACTAAATCAAATATTAATTGTCCCATATAAATTGTTGGCCAGACCAACCATTAATTTTATTTAATTTAAAATCCAGTCCAATAACAAATTGGTAACCCAAAACTACAAACCAACCCAATCGCATTTGTTACATACTCATCTATTTTATACCATGTTAAGACAAAAGCTTATAAGAGATTTTATGTTTTTATATCACTCATACTTGGGACAACTTCTACATGTCATTTTTGGCCAAATCAAAGTTCCAACAAATCCTTTATTTCAAAATTTGGAAGAAAAGTGTCATATAGAATTATAGATTGTCACATACAATTTTTCCGCTGAAACGAAGTTTGGGTTCTTACTTCGACAATTTATCTCTTCACTTCGACCTTGATTTTCCGATGTTCCTCTTTTTGTTGTGTGTGGGAATCGCAATTCCCACACGTTACTTTCCTTCGTTTAATCAAAACACACTTCCGGTGTAGAATAAAACAAATAATGATCGAAAGTCAACAAAAGTAAGAATTTTTTTCCAAATATTTGCTTGAGGAGGCATGTTAGAGAATTAGGTTGTGATAGATCCTCTTCATGAGGTTAGTTAAAAATTATAAAGCCGGATAGTCTAATCAAATTATCATCTACGGCCTCCTTGTAGATTATTTGATTTAACAAATCATTGCAATTCTCTTTTTCGGATATCTTTTCTTTACTTTAGTTTTGTAGTTCTTTCTTATAGTGATATATTATGTAAAAATAGTTTAATAACTTGATACAACAAATCAAAAAATTACGTGACGTCAACCTTTCTTTTTCTAATATGATTTTTTTTTGGCCCAAGATAAGTTTTTGATGCATCTACATGTGCTAACAAGTTATTTGGGCCACACACTTAGAATTGGGTGAGTCATAAGTGCAAGTTTGTAACAAGTAACAACCCAAAGTATTATTATTTAAATACAAATATTAAGAAGATAATAAGTAATGGAGTTTATTGAAAGAAAAACAGCGTATTGTAATGTGGTATGTATTATGTTTTGTTACGTCTAGTTTGCAACTTTTATATACAAATAAAGCTTTTAGTTAAGTAAGAAAATTTGGCAAATCAAACCTCTAAACTTAGATTTAATGTAAACCAAACTCAAGGTCGTATTCGTCAATTTATGTAATTTCAACTCGACCTAGCCAAAATATAACGCGCTGCTAAGAGTCATTTCATCACCTAAACATTTTTTTTTTGAAAAACATTGATAACCACCATATTATTTGCTTAAAATAACATTTCACTTTCACGTGAAATCTGTTTATATAAAGCAAAGGAAATTGTTTATCCTAATTCTCCTACCACATTAAAACAAAATTTTAATAATATAAAATTAGAAAGAAATATTTATTGATGTGTTAAACGTTTGAAATATTTTTATATATTAATATAACGAAAACAACATTCATAAATTTCTCAAAATAATGATTATAAGTGAAACATTCCCAAATCCAAAGTAAAAATTTTCATTTTTTAAAACTCTTTAATAATCCATAAACCGAACAAAAACATTGTTTTCAAAACACGGTCAAATTAGATGATTGTGGACATAAATGTTGCGCTCTCAAGACTCAAGATAGCTAAAATATCCTAGAATCTAAAGAAAAATCAGACCAAAGGATAGAGAGTTCAGAGGAATGGTTCTGAAATTCAGTGAGAAAGAATGAGGGTTCAATGCAATATTTATAAGGCATTTTTCTTGGAGGCGCCGCGTCCAGACCACAGGTGCACTACGCCCTAGCTCTGGTCAGTCGCCATCCTTGCGACACGTGCCATGCATTGCCTAGTTCAGCGTGGCGGCTTCTAGAAGCATGCTGTAACATCTCGAAATTCAGGTAAAGCTATTTAACTCATCTCCTTTTCCAAGTTGTCAAGTTAAGTCCTTTAAGTATGTGTTAGGCTTGTGAGTACGTTGGGCGTACTGAGGAGTACATTGCGCGTACTCGCGCGCTTATTTTGGACACGGAGTCGCCTGGGTACGCTGGGCGTACCCAGGTTACGCTGGGTGTAATGTGTCCAAATGTAAACCCTAATTTGGGGCTTGAGCACTATAAAAGGAATGCTATGGTTGCAGCCTCAGCCTCCATTCCAGAGAGAAAAACCCTAATAGAGAGAGTCCCTTCATTTTTAGCAAGTGTGTTGGTGTTCTAAGCTTCTAGTGTCATTTCAAGGTGATGGAAGGAAAGAAGAGGTCATTTTGGAGGCTAGAAGCTTGTAGGAAAGAGTAGACCTGAGCTTTTCAGAGGTTGGAGGTTCTTCCTAAGGTAAAAAGCTCAAACATTGCCTTGTTATTTGAGTTATGTGCTTCTTGGACCAAATTCTAGGGTTTTTGGTCCCAAGATGGAGACTTTATGAGCAAATGGTCTCTATTGACCTATATCTATCATATTTCTGGTCTATAATTGTTGTATGTTCATAAAAATGCAAACTTGGACGTAAAGATGGAGCCATGTATGAAATCTAGACCTTTGGAGGGAAAAAGGAAAGAGGTTTGAGGGTGTACAGACCTTTATAGCCATGCAAAGGCTTAAAGGTTCCGACTTTATGGATTAAGAGGTTGCAAGAGAGTCAGATCTGGAAGTTGAAGGAGTGTCTTTATCGTTTAAGACCAAAATCTAAGAAATGGCTGAGCTGGGACTTACGTTGGGCGTAACTCCCAGTACGCGCAGCGTAATGGGTTGAATCCCCGATTATGGTTCGCTGGCGTAGGCCCTGCGTACAGAGAAGGTACGTGCCGCGTACTGCCTTCTATTGACTTCATTGACTTTTAGGGTTTTGGTCAACCTTTGGACTTTTGGGCTAGGGAGGGGTAAAATGGTCTTTTACCGTTCTGTGGAAATTATAGAGTGGATTTAATCTAGCCTTTGAGAGCCATTATTTATTTGAGAGTATTGTTATGTGTTTAGGCGGGGGCTAGACCAGTGTGATCGAGTACGAGACTATCCGAGACACTGAGGTGAGTCTTCTCACTATACTGTACCTGGAAGGGTACTTATGTGAGATCGGAAGGTCTTGTATGCTATGAGATGTATGTATTATATGTTATGTGATATGTATGTTATGTATGGTATGGATCGAAAGGTCAAGATGATATGGACCGGAAGGTCAAGAGGGTACGGACCGGAAGGTCGATACGGGTAGGACCGGAAGGTCTACCGGAGTTCGGGACGGAAGTCCCCTGAGACACTCGGACCAGAAGATCCCATAGAGTTATGGCCTGGAAAGTCGTATGTGTGGTATGTGGTATTTTGGGGAACTCACTAAGCATTTATGCTTACAATGTTGTGTGATGTGTTTCAGGTACTAGTGATGACCGCGGGAAGGCGCCGGCAAGATCAGTACACACACGAGGAGTTTACATGTTATGATCTTGGGATATAATGTTAAGGGTTGTTATGTGATACAATGATATTTTTATAACTATTATGAATGAAAGAATATTTTTAAAATGTGAAAAAAAAAATTGAAAATTTATGTCGTTACAAGTTGGTATGAGAGCCTTGGTTTGAGGGATTCGGGTGCATCTTTGGATAAATCCGAACTCAAACTGAGGATTTGAGAAAGTTTTCATAAAATAAACAATTTTTCTGATAGAGTAAAAGGTTTTGAGGAAGACAAAACAGAGCAATGTGTCTACGATCAGCCAGCGCCCAAACGATGGTTTCCTAAAATACCCTTACACTATGTGTTATGAGATATGTTATGATATGATATGCATGCTAGAGTTGGCTAGGTATTCATATTAGGACTAGAGTGGCCTGATTATGTGATGCCTCAGCCTAGGAAGGATTGTGCTGCTATGTGATGCTTGAGAGCGAGTAGGTAGCAGTGAGGGGCTGATAAGAGGTCTACCGAAGGGTAGCTTATGCCAGTGAGATATAGAGTACTTGTGGTCTGGGATCCAAGGAGGAGGACTTAGGGTGAATACTGATGCGGTGTAGGCGGTAGTATAAGGGCCCGTACTACCGAAGACACCGAAGCAGTGTGCACTCTAAGTAAGAATCCTTTGGGTACTAAGGAACAAGTAGGGTCGAGTTATCGAGTGCGAGCATGCTCGAGCGAGTCTTTGATATTATTATGTTATATTTCAGAGACATCATGGTTGGGACACGCCACAGACCCGAGGCGGGCGGTGTGAGTGACGAGGAGCTTCGTCAGATGATCTACGATGAGGTGGCGGCGGCGATCAGGGTCGAGATTCCAGAGATGTTTGGGTCTATCAAGACCACACTGATTGAGACTTTCGATGAGCGGTACGCCGCGGTGACTGAGGTTGCTACTGCTGCAGCTACCGTAACTGTGGCTGCTTCTAGACCTCAGGGAGGTGACTCGCTGTTGTTTCGGGAGTTCAGCAACACGAAGCCACCCGAGTTTGATGGGATGCAGGATCTGATCGCTACGATGAGATGGATTGCTGATATTGAGGGATGCTTCTATATGTGTTCATGTCCGGAGCATCTGAGGGTTCGGTACGCGTTGAACCAGCTTCGCTTGGGAGCGAAGGACTGGTGGAAGTTCATGACGGCAAGCTTCACAGTTGCAGAGATTTCAGAGGTGACCTGGGAGAGGTTCACCACCATGTTCAGAGATGAGTATGTCCCCCGGTGGAGAGGGAACAGTTGGTTCAGGAGTTCTTGACCCTCAAGCAGGGTACTGGTTCGGTTACTGTGGTTACCAGGAAGTTTCATGAGAGGGAGATGTTCTGCCCTAAGCAGGTGTTTACTGAGCAGGCACGTATGAGCCGGTATTTGGGCGTTCTGAGGAGAGAGATTCGGGAGTTCGTGTCGAAATCGACGTACCGGACATTTGTTGAGCTCCAGGAAAATTCCCGGAAGAGGGAGATTGAGTTGGAGACTCAGGCTAGGGGGAGGCCGAGTCTCAGAGGGTGGATCGACGGCCGGCTCAGTCTCAGCCGATGGCCAAGCGGACCAAGTCCGTTGATTCGAGGACTGGAGGCCAGAACGGTCGCACTTGTGGGAAGTGCGGCAAGGGACATGATGGGGTCTATCGATCGGGTGCTTGCTACAAATGTGGCAAGGAGGGGAATATCGCCAAGGATTGCCCTAAGGGATTTATGGTTTGCTTTCATTGCAACCAGACTGTCCATCGGAAGGCCGAGTGTCCGCAGTTGCATCAGGGGACAACACAGGGATCTGCGCCTGCTGCTAGGGTTACCGAGGTTCGGCCAGTGAAGGCTGAGGCACCGAAGGCTCGTGGGAGAGCTTTCCAGTTGACAACGGAGGAGGTTCGCGCAGCGCCTGATGTTGTGGCTGGTATGTATTCTTTATTTATTTTTGTTGAGTTCAGATATTGTGCTTATATGATGATATGCGTAGGTACTTTTCTTATGAATTCTGTACCTGCTTTGGTGTTATTTGACTCGGGTGCAATTCGGTCATTTGTTTACTTGGCATTTAGTCAGCACATTAGTATCCGACGAGAGGCGTTGAGTCGACCTCTGCGAGTTTGTATAGCTGACGAGCGAGCAGTGTATGCTACGAATGTGATTCGAGGATGTATACGTGAGATCTTCGGTGAGGAGTTCCCGATAGCTTTGGTCCCGATTGCGATGGGGGACGTATGTGTTATAGTGGGCGTGGATTAGTTGAGCCGATTTAGAGCTGTTATAGACTGCGAGCGTCAGTTGGTGAAGATACGAGACCCTAGTGGGGGAGTACTTATGGTGTACGGCGAGGGTACCCGATGTGGGTCAGCGTTTTGTTCGGCTGCCAGGGCGAGACAAAGTTTGCAGTAGGGCTGCAGCGGGTTCATAGCCTATGTGATGGACACGCGAGTGGCTGCTGGGAGGCCAAGTTTGATTGATGAGGTTCCGATAGTGTGTGAGTTCCCGGATGTTTTTCCCGAGGAATTGTCGGGTGTGCCTCTCGAGAGGCAAGTGGAGTTTCGTATCGATTTGGTTACGAGAGCAGCGCCTATCGCCAAGGCGCCTTATCACCTTGCGCCACCAGAGATGCAGGAGTTATCCTCGCAGCTTCAAGAGCTGTTGGGGAAGGGGTTTATTCGACCGAGTGGCTCGCCATGGGGAGCGTCGATCGTTTTTGTCAAGAAAAAGGATGGTTCACACCGGATGTGCATTGATTACCGGGAATTGAACAAGTTGACGGTCAAGAACCTTTATCTGTTACCAAGGATCGACGATCTGTTCGATCAATTGCAGGGGGCGTCTTGGTTCTCCAAGATAGACTTGAGGTCGGGTTATCATCAGATGAGGGTTCGGGATGAAGATATCCAGAAGACGGCGTTCAGAACTCGTTATGGGCATTACGAGTTCGTGGTGATGCCTTTTGGGCTCACCAATGCACCAGCAGCATTCATGGATCTCATGAACAGGGTGTGCAGGCCGATGCTGGATCGGTCAGTGAACATGTTCATTGATGATATTTTGGTGTATTCGAGATCTAGAGAGCAGCATGAGGAGCATTTGAGGGAGATCCTTGGAGTTCTAAGATCAGAGAGGCTTTATGCCAAATTCTCCAAGTGCGAGTTCTGGTTACGAGAGGTCCAGTTCTTAAGGCATCTCGTCAACCAGAATGGGATTTTGGTCGATCCGGCCAAGATTGAGGCGATCATGAGGTGGGAGGTGCCGAGATTGCCCACCGAGATCAGGAGATTTCTAGGATTGGCTGGCTATTATCGGAGATTTATCAGGGATTTCTCCAAGATCGCCGTGCCACTCACCAGGTTGACCCGGAAGGGTGTTGCTTTTTCATAGGGTCCGGAGCAGCAGACCTCGTTTGAGACACTTCGCCAGAGATTGTGCGAAGCCCCGGTGCTAGCCCTCCCGGAAGGGATGGAGGATTTTGTGGTGTATTATAATGTATCGATATCGGGGTTGGGTGCAGTACTTATGCAGAGGGGGCATGTGATAGCGTATGCGTCGAGGCAGCTAAAGCATCATGAGACGAGGTATCCTACCCACGATTTGGAATTTAGGGCTGTGGTGTTCGCCCTCATGATCTGGCGTCACTATTTGTATGGGGTTCGGTGTACCATCTACACGGACCACAAGAGTTTGAAGTATTTGATGGATCAGCCCAATCTGAATATGCGCCAGAGGAGGTGGCTGGATGTAGTAAAGGATTATGATTGTGAGTTCTTATACCACCCGGGTAAGGCTAATGTCGTAGCTGATGCTCTGAGTCGTAGGGCGGAGAGCGCCCCGATTCGTGATATTTGTATGCAGTTGACAGTGATGACTCCGGTGTTGGACATCATTCGGGAGTCCCATGCAGAGGCTGTGAGACCGGAGAACCGCAAGAAGGAGCGGGTGATTGGGCAGGTGTCGGGGTTCGTTACCGATAGTCGCAAGCTGATGACCCTTCAGGGTTGGATTTGGGTGCCTTATGCAGGCGGAGCGCGCACCACTTTGATGGAGGAGGCGCATAGATCGAGATTTTCTATCCATCCCGGGGCCACTAAGATGTATTTGGATTTGAAAAAGGAGTATTGGTGGCCATGTATGAAGAGGGATGTAGCATGGTTTGTTGAGAGGTGCTTAACCTGTCGCAGGGTTAAAGTCGAGCACCAGCGACTGCATGGCATGTTGCAGCCACTGGAGGTTCCCCAATGGAAGTGGGAATAGATTTCTATGGATTTCATCACCAAGTTTCCGAGAGCCGCGAGAGGTGTCGACGCAATTGGTGTAATCGTCGACCGGATGACAAAGAGCGCTCACTTTCTTGCTATCAGTGAGAGCTTTTCCGCAGAGAGGCTAGCAGAGTTGTATGTGAGAAAGGTGGTATCGCGACATGGGGTGTCGATCTCTATTGTATCAGATCGGGATGTACATTTTACTTCCAGGTTCTGGAAGAAGTTCCACGAGGAGTTGGGCACGAGGCTGCATTTCAGTACCGCTTACCACCCACATACGGACGGACAGAGTGAGCGGATGATTCAGACGCTTGAAGACATGCTTCGGGCATGTGTGTTGGACTTCGGAGGGAGTTGGGACACGTATCTACCTTTGGCTGAGTTTTCCTATAACAACAGCCACCATTCGAGCATTGGTATGCCTCCCTCTGAGCTGTTGTATGGGAGGAGGTGTCGGACTCCCATTTGTTGGTGTCACACCCCCGAACCAGACGGTGGAAACGTCCGAGGGCTTGCGTGACTAAAATTGAATATCATCACAATGAATATACATGAATCATAACATAAACATCACCATGCATCAATATATTACAACTGGAATTGTTCACATCAAGTACATTGTTTTAACGTTACAAATCCATACATAAATTGTTTGATAGTTTTCAAAAACAAAACACACTAACATACTTGGTACTTATTCCTCAGCTTACCTGTTACCTGAGAATACAAGTTATTTTGGAAAATGGTCAACATATGGAATGTTGGTGAGTTCATAAGCAATGTTGTGATAAAAATGATTTGTGTAGTTTGTAAAACCCAGAAAATCCGATATTTTCTGAAAAGACCATTGTTTATAAAAAGGTGTGGAGATCCGTAAATATATGCATGATGATTTCAACACGTGTATAATTGAAAAAAAAATGTATTAACCGTAAGTGCAAAATGTTGAACTTCCTCGGAAAACCATATGTTTTCCGAAAACATAAAATACAATTATTTCTCGAATAATGATACCGCCACAATGAATGATTTTTTATTACTCTTCCTTGATTACTCGGGTGGTGTTGGATTAATTAAGGTTTGTGAGTTGTTATAATCATGCATTAGTAATGACTAGTTATAACTACAATTTACGAACGATCCTTATAGGCGTCGCCCGTTATCACTCACTTAATCCAAACAACTTCGTTTACCATTGATTAACAACCTATATTTGTTTACTTTGATTACTCATAAGCCTAACAAATGGGGAGAAGAGGAGTACGAAGTCCTGCTACTTCCGTGAGTTATTTTAGGCTGTCGGGGATGCGAAAGACACGTTGGCCCTTCTCGCATTTGATTACTTTGACCTTATGACAATACTATTGGATCTTTAGGGCCCAATAGCACTTAAAAGTCATTGAAGGTACCTTTATATGGAATTGGGTCATAGAAGGCCCAATAACATATAATCATTATCCCCTTGGGCCCAAAGGTCATGTTAATGGACTTCAAGATCCAACAAGCATGACTTGAGGCTTTCGGCCCAAGGTCTTTGGAATGTTTACTTGTCTTAAGCATTGTATAATTGTTGGAGGGTTTGATTGTACGATTTGTTATTTTTGTATCGACTCGAGACCGAGTGATTTGTTTATAACGATATTTGGAGTTATACGTGTATTTGTCTTTTGATGTTTTTGTTGTAAGCCGTAGATTAGTATTTTTGATTCTTTGTTCTATAAATAAAATAATTGGTGTAAAAATAGTTGCTTAACCTTTTTATCCCCTTTCTTTTTATAAAATAACAATTTTAGTCTTTTATATAAAAGAAAAGTCATTTTAAGCCCTTAAAACATTTTCTTGACACTTTTGCATCATAGATTTGTTGAAATGATATTTTTAACTCAAAACTTATTTTTTTAAAAGTTTCAGCCCTTCCAGAATCATAATTTCGGGTTAAAGCCCAACTTTTTTCAATTTTTACACTTTTAGCCCAAAATCCAAAAACTTTACATTTTCGATCCTTTTTGGAAATGAAAACCATCTTCAACCTTGAAATAGTTTGTTTACACTTTTTATCCCCTGTTTTGAAGAGCTTACCACTTCATCCCTTTTAAATGTCACATTTTCGCAATTTTGAGCTTAATGGGCTAATATTGGGCTGAAAAGCCCAAAATTTAGCCCATTAAGCTAATGTTTACATTTTAAGTCCTTTGAAGATCATAATGCTCATAAAAACAACTATTTTAACTGTTTTGACTCTTTCGACCTTTAAGAAAACGTGATTGGCAACTTTTAACCCAACTTTTTGTATTTTTAACAATTTAAGCCCAAAAATGAGTTTTGTGGTGAAATATGTTTATCACAATCTTATAAGTTATTGTTCTTGACTAGTTTAGTGTAAAATAACTTAGAATCATGTTTGTTTTTCTTATTATGACATAGATCTCGAGATTTCTTCCCTTTTTGTTTACATAATCAACACAAAAACACATAAAATCACACATACATGCATAAAATCATACATAGCATACACATACACATAGATCTACACATTTTACTTGTATTCTCCCCCAAAAAACTTATGAAAACCGAAAAGAGAGGGGTATGAAGCTCACCTTTGCTTGTTGTTTTTGGTTTAGAAGGAAGAAATGAAGAAAACTTGATCTTAGCAAGCCTCCTTGGAAGATCTCGAACTTAAGGAGTTTTCTAGGAGTATGACCACCAAAAACTTGTTTAGAATGAGTGATCTTACATGAGAGAGGAGTTTTATAACTTAGACATGTGAAAACTTACCAAAGGATGGTGATTATCTTGTGAAATCCTCTTGAAACACAAGCAAAATTTCGAGATTTTTGGATGAAGAAGAAGGGATGAGTCTTGAGTGATTTAGTGAGAGTTTTGTTGTGAAGTGTGTGTGTTTGGGAGACTCTCGGCCGAAGGAAAAAGAGAGAGGGGGAGGAGAAGTGGGTGAAGTGATGTGTGCATGGGAACATGAGTTATTGCATGGAGATCCAAGAGGTAATAAAGAGGTGGCAAATGAAAGTCAACTCTCTTCCATGTTGGGTTGTTGGGCCGAGAAGAGGAGAAAGGAAAGGAAGAATATTGGGCTTCTTGTGTTTAAGCCCATATTATGACTTAATTATGTAATTTTCGGCCCAAATAAATCAAGGAATGATTTTTATGACCCATTAGGGCTATATAAATTTGTTGTGACCCATTAAGGTCCATTAGGGTATTTTATTTCATTCTAGGCCCAATATGGCCCAAAATGTTAAAATAAATGAAAGTGGTTCCAAATTAGAGCCCATATAAGAGTTCTAAGCTCAAAGTAGTCAAATTGGAAGTTTATTGGTCCATTAGGCCCAATAAGGAAATCCTAGTCCAAAATGGACTTAAACCGGGATTTTTAGGGTTTCCAACCTTTTGTTGACTATTTGATGTGCTTTTATAAAGTGTTTGATGGAAGTTTTGTTGTTATTGAATAAGCATCATACATGCTTTCACATTTTTGGTTCACATTTGATATAATTGTTGTTGTTACAAACAACCAAATTTCTAGTTGTGATAGTTGGGGAGAGGTAGGGCAGAGAGTAACGGGCAGCACTGAGATAGTGCTTCAAACGTCTGAGCAGATACAACAGGTTAGACAGAGATTGCTGATGGCCCAGAGTCGTCAGAAGAGTTATGCGGATAGGCGTCGATCGGAGCTCGAGTTTCAGGTTGGGTATTTTGTTCTTCTGAAAGTATCCCCTTGGAAATGAGTGATTCGTTTCAGGAAGAGGGGCAAGATGGGGCCCCGTTATATTGGACCATTTAGGGTGATCGCGAGGGTGGGCAGGGTAGCATATCATTTGGAGCTATTTACGGAGTTGAGCCAGATTCATGATACCTACCACGTGTCTCAGCTGAGGAAGTGTATAGCCGATGAGTCGGCAGTGGTACCGTTGGATGATATCTAGGTGGACGCGAGTATGAATTATATTGAGAGGCCGATTGCAATCTTGGATCGAAAGATCAAGGTTCTGAGGAACAAGGAAGTACCCATGGTTCAGGTCCAGTGGCAACATCGGAAGGGGTCCGCGCTGACTTGGAAGCCGGAGTCGGAGATGCGGGAGCAGCATCTGGAGTTATTTTCGGCATGAGACTTCGAGGGCGAAGTCTGGTTCTAGTGGGGGAGAATTGAAACATCCCGAAATTCAGGTAAAGCTATTTAACCCTTCTCCTTTTCCAAGTTGTCAAGTTAAGTCCTTTAAGTATATGTTAGGCTTGTGAGTACGTTGGACGTACTGAGGAGTACGTTGCGCGTACTTGCGTGCTTATTTTGGACGTGGAGTCGCCTGGGTACGCAGGGCGTACCCAGGTTACGCCGGGCGTAATGTGTCCAGATGTAAACCCTAATTTGGGGCTTGAGCACTATAAAAGGAATGCTATGGTTGCAGCCTTATCCTCCATTCCAGAGAGAAAAACCCTAATAGAGAGAGTCCCTTCGTTTTTAGCAAGTGTGTTGGTGTTCTAAGCTTCTAGTGTCAATTCAAGGTGATGGAAGGAAAGAAGAGGTCATTTTGGAGGCTAGAAGCTTGTGGGAAAGAGTAGATATGAGCTTTTCAGAGGTTGGAGGTTCTTCCTGAGGTAAAAAACTCAAACCTGTATGTGCTTCTTGGACAAAATTCAAGGGTTTTTGGTCCCAAGATAGAGACTTTATGAGCAAATTGTCTCCATTGACCTAGATCTATCATATTTGTGGTCTATAAGTTTTGTATGTTCATAAAAATGAAAACTTGGACGTAAAGATGGAGCCATGCATGAAATCTAGACCTTTGGAGGGAAAAAGGAAAGAGGTTTGAGGGTGTAGGGACCTTTACAGCCATGCAAAGGCTTAAAGGTTCCAACTTTATGGATTAAGAGGTTGTAAGAGAGTCAGATCTGGAAGTTGAAGGAGTGTCTTAATCGTTTAAGACAAAAAGCTAAGAAATGGTTGAACTGGGACTTACGCTGGGCGTAACTCCCTGTACGCGCAGCGTAACAGGTTGAAGCCCCGATTGTGGTTCGCTGGTGTATGCCCCGCGTACAGAGAAGGTATGCGCCGCATACCACCTTCTGTTGTCTTCGTTGACTTTTAGGGTTTTGGTCAACCTTTGGACTTTTGGGTCAGGGAGGGGTAAAATGGTCTCTTACCCTTCTGTGGAAATTATAGAGTGGATTTAATCTATCCTTTGAGAGCATTATTTATTTGAGAGTAATGTTATGTGTTTAGGCGGGGGCTAGATCAGTGTGATCGAGTACGAGACTATCCGAGATACCGAGGTGAGTCTTCTCACTATACTTTACCTGGAAGGGTACCTATGTGCGACCGGAAGGTCTTGTATGCTATGAGATGTATGTGTTATATGTTATATGATATGTATGTGATGTATGGTATGGACCGGAAGGTCAAGAGGGTACGGACCGGAAGGTTGATACGGGTAGGACCAGAAGGTCTACCGGAGTTCGGGACGGAAGTCTCCTGAGACACTCGGATCAGAAGATCCCATAGAGTTATGGCCTGGAAAGGCGTATGTGTGGTATGTGGTATTTTGGGTAACTCACTAAGCATTTATGCTTACAGTGTTGTGTGATGTGTTTCAGGTACTAGTGACGACCGCAGGAAGGCGCCGGCATGATCATTACACACGAGGAGTTTTACATGTTATGATCTTGGGATGTAATGCTAAGGGTTTTTATGTGATACAATGATATTTTTATAACTATTATGAATGAAAGAATGTTTTTAAAATGTGAAAAATTGTTTTGAAAATTTATGTCGTTACACATGCGACACGCCTTTGTGTGCGTGGTGCAAAACGTTAATTTACAAAAATTCATAACTTCTTTATACAAGCTCTATTTTTAAATCCTTTATTTTAGGGCGTAGCTATCAATGAAATCTATAACTTTCGTTTAGACTCCATCGGCTAATTCTCATTTTATTTTTAAAGTTATATTTTTAACAGACTTAGATTGTTAAAGTTCGTATAAAAACCATAACTTTCTCCTATAACCTCCGTTGTTGACTATCTTTATATCGAAGAAATCGTATCAGAGAGATCTTCAACTCGTTTAAAGTGTTTTTCTTAACTATCGATCGATTTGAATTTCAGTTTTTTGTTAATAAAACTGCATTGAAACTTTGAAAAACCACAACTTTTTCATACGAACTCATATTTTGACGTTCTCTAGATGTATGTTCTCGGTTTTATGAGTACTATGACTTTTGTTTAGGTTGCTTAGGCTAATACAAAACTTATCTAAAATTCACTTTTTACGACTCGCATAGTCGTGCCAGTTTAATCGCAAAACTTCGAAAAAACATAACTTCTTCATACGAAATTGAATTTTAGATTTCTTTATATGCATAGAATAGTTGTCACATATACTATAACTATGGTTAATATTATTTGTCCTAAATAACCTTTTATAAAAAAATAGATTTTCGTTTGTTGATAATTTCTTTAAAAGGCTTGTAATATATAGTTTGCGATGCGCAAGACTAGTGATTTGCCCTTTTGAGGGTTAAATTATAATAATTATCTCTTATTATATCTTAATTGTCTAGCCTGAAGTTGTGGATGTTACGATTATCTCCCCCTTAGGATGATTTCGTCCCGGAATCATCATCAAAACAAGGTTGGATGATGACCCACAAGTCACTTTTCCTTGCTAAGGTATAACCGTAGCTCATATGTCCTTCCAAAAAAGTATTAAACTCTTAGACTTATTGACTACTGGTGATGCTCAATCTTGCGTCTGCTCTTTATTCTTCGTTGGACCTATAATTTGACCTTCATTAGAGACTCCTGCTCCTTTTCTGACATACTCAATCTAAGATAAGGTCTTTACTCCAACTATTGTAGCATACTGAATGGTCATATTCCTCCCATCACATGATGTAATGGCTAGACTCAGGTCTATATGAGTCAGACGCTTGCACGGAAGATACCTTCCTTCATGTTCTAATGTAGTACGACCATAACATTGTAAGTAGCATTTCTAGCTAGTGGTTGCTTAATGCTAACGACAATTTCAATTGTTTTGTTGATTACTTCGGTTTTATCCTTCTCAAGTACTTTGATTAAAGTCAAATACTACATCTAACATGGTTCTGTGAATCGGGAAACTCACTTCATAGTTATTAGTCGGACATGATGACCACTAAGGTCGAAATAACATTCATTTTTTTAGTCATTACTGAAATAATGGTAACGACTGACATGAACAAAAGTGAATTTAACTACTAGTGCATCAGTTCCATGTGACTCTTCCTAATCCAAGTGTGAGTCCTATGCTTCCAGTAGTATATGCATCTACTACCTTTCACACCTACTCATACTCGTACCAAGAATTGCCTCGTTATGCTTAATTCATCACACAAGAAAATCATAATTCGACACAACGAATAGTATAACATAATTAGGGATTACATTACTTCTTGAAAAAAATTACATTGTTATTCAAGTTCACCATACATTATGCCTTTATCATCAGGCTACATAACATAATACTATCTATATTGGATGAATACTTCATATTTTCTACTTTGGATAAGCAGCTCCCTATTCTTGATCTCCTGCAGCGTTATCTGCTCCATTAAGGATCATCTGAAATGCCCTTGCCTTTGGCTTCGACGACACATTCGGCCTTGACGCTTCGTTTTTCTTTAGGCAATCCTTCGAAATATGCCCCTTATCTCTACATTTGTAACATATCCTATCATTGAATGTAAAATCTCTAGAATAGTGACCCGACCATCCATACTTATATTAGGTCACTTATTTGTCGCATCTCTCATAGTGATTTTTCTTGTACTTCTCACATCACTTGACTTTATTGTTACCCCCATAACTCTTGTCGTTCGGGTTAGACTTCAAGAATTTATTTTTCTTATCGGATCTTGAAGATCCCTCGAGCTTCCTTTTCTCTCCCGACTCGCCTTTTTCTAGACCCTTTTCCCTTATCTGGGTATTTATATTCTTAGCCGCCTAAATGACTGCTTTTAGAGTGGTTTCTAGCTTCACTGTTGGCCCATAATCTGTTGGTAGTCCAATAGAAAACTTGTTAACTTTGGAAAGTTCGGTAGGAACCAAGTTAGGAACTAGTTTTATATTTTTAGTGAAAGATGTAGCATACTCGTTAACACTCATCTTTCTTTTATTTAGATTCTGGAACTCGTTGTTGATCTCCAAAAGATCTTGTTCATAGAATTATTGCATTTTCAGCTCCTCAAGGAAGTTTTTCCAAGACAACTTAATGGCTTCTCCCTTCGGCATAGTATCAACCAACATCTTCCACCAGCTTAATACTCCAGTATTTAGTTGAGAGGACAGTCTTCTATCTGTTGCTATAGTCACAACTTTTAAATACCATTTCTATTTCATAGATCCAGTCCATAACTTCCACTAGTGTTGGGCTTCCATAAACACTTGGTGGTTTGGAAGCCATGAAGTCGTTGTACTTGCATCAATATTTCTCAATTTCGACATCAGGGTTGTTCCTTATAACCCTTCGTGGTTCAGCATGGCTAACAATCCTACTATAGTTTCCTTCCTTTGACTATTCCTCATTCAACTTAGGTCGTACAACTGGTGTAGGAGGTTATTCCCTATTTTCCCGACGTAGTCTCCTTGTTTCCTCCATCTGACGGTCTAACATTGATTGAATCATCGTTTGGACTCTTGTCTTCATGACAGGTCCAACTATTGGCATGTCTTTACGTGCATGCTCATTGACAAGAGGCTCGAGCTGTCGGTTTCCATTATCGTTTCCTAATCCACTTCGTACTCTTACCATGACTATTTGTACACCTATAACACCCGGTTTCCAGAACAGATTGGTTTAGGGATTCAAGGAGTCAAAGGCATCGTTTTTAGGTAAAACTAGGTGTCATGACGTGAGCATAGAGAGGTCTCAACGTAACAAGAGATTAAATGAAAATTGTTGATTTAAATTGAGCTTAGGAGCTCACGACCTAAGATGTGTTGTAGCCCAAGCCAATGATCTTTAGAGTTTCCTTCATATTTAAACCCCATAAACTTCATTTTAGGGTACCTGAATAGCATCCTTTGTCCTCAAACACAAAAAACCCTAACCCTTGCATCAACTTGTGATTTTTGAGCTTTTGGTGCTATTTTGGTGGCTTAAAGAAAAAGAGATCACCATTGGAGCATAGTTTCAGCTTGGAAGATTCATTTGCATCTCCTAGCAACATCTCTAGACCATTGTGAGTAACCAAGATTCAAGCTTTTTGATTTCTTGTTGCTAGATCTAAGGTTTTATGCATGTTTATCCACAGTTAGATGAGTTAGAGTGTTGAGACTCCATAAAGTTAGCAACTTTATGGGTCCTTAGAGTTCCTTGGTGATTATATGTGATGGATATGAAGTTTGGATGATGTTTGAGCTCAAGCTTGAGTTTTGTACCTTCTTTTCTTCATAAATGCCCTGGTTTGGTCTCAAGTATTGCATTAGACATGAAAAACCTTAAAGCATCAATTTTTATGGTCTTTAGGGTGTTAGGAAGCCTTCTAGAGAAGATGGATTAGTGGCTTAATGGATTAAGAAGTTTATGCATCAAAATGTCATTCAGACTTATCTCATGGCATGAGGCTATGCCTGTCACATCGTGAGGATGAAGAGTCTAGATTATTTTATCCTTTAGTGGCTCACGACATGAGTAATAGATGGTTACATCGTGAGGGGCAATTAACAATTTTAGTTTTGTTGACCGTTAACTTTTTGACCAGTTTGACTTTGGGTCAAACTTGAAGGATTTGAGCTGTTGATTAAGATTCTTCCATGTTTTGGTGCTACAGGGATAGTGGGAGCAAGCAGTGCAGAAAGGGAAGCACGTCGCATGTTTCGAGTGAGTTTTCCTCACTATATCTATGGGTCGAAGGCACCAATGTCGGCCCAATAGCTTTGGTTATCATTTAGTATAGGGATGTCATAGGGACTGTATGTAATCATGTAGGATTGACTGAGGATTCATGGTCTAGGCTTTCTTGCATGTTCCTTGTTTGGTCGTGGCTCTAAAGTATGATCATTTGTTCAGGTGTCTATCTCACCTTTGGGTACATATGGTTATGCATTCCTGATAGATGTGTGTGTGTGTGTGTGTATATATATATATATATATATATATATATATATATATATATATATATATATATATATATATATATATATATATATATATATATATATATATATGATAGGATGCAACAGTAGTGGTATGATGTATAGAGTACTAGTAGGTTGGTTATCGTCTAGTGGAGTGCCCTATGGGTTGTATGTAGTCATGTAAGATAACCTGAGAACTCATGATCCAGGATTTCTTGCATGTTCCTTGTTCGATTGTGGCTCTAGAGTAGGATCATCTGTTCGGGTGGCTATCTCACCTTTGGGTACTTATGGTTAAGCATTCCATGGAGGTTATTTGGTAGTGGACCGGTGTGTTGTGAGGAGTCTAGAAGGCGATAGTGAGTTGTATGATTGATAATTGTTTGTATGAGGTGCCTACTTGATCAGTGCTTTTTATATTTCGACATATGGTAGCTGATGAGGTTGAGGTGGTCCTGTTGTGTGTTGTAGGCCAAGATACCAGGTGTGGGTTGGCTGAATGCCATAGGCACGATGGCTCGGGAAGAGCGGTTGGGTTAAGGCGTCAGGCCAACATACTCAAGGTAATCCAATCTGATGATTGTGGACTCGATATACATGCTAGTTTGTTTGGTGTATGGGGTAGTTTGGGGGAACTCACTAAGATTTGTGCTTACCTAGTTATTTATTTTTTAGGTTCTATCAGTTATCATGGGAAGGCGAAGACATGATTGTACACATTCGTCAACAGCAATGAAGATTCTACACTCTGATTTTTAACAAATGTAAAGTGGAACAAATGGTTTTCTTAATACGAATTTTATAATACTGAGTTTACCATAATAAAACGAAAAATTTTTGACGTGAAAATGGGACGTTACAAATTGGTATCAGAGCCCTGGTTTGAGGGATTTGGAGGAACACTTGTGTAAATCCAAGCTCAAACTAGGATCCAAGAATTTTCACAAAACGTGTTTGAAAAAGATATTTATAATAAAAGGGTTGGGTTAGGGACATGGGCTCGGTTTCTTCTCATGTTCTTATTTGATTGTTGGCTTGAGATTGGGAATGTGAACTTTTGACTTAATCTTAGTTTTTATAGGAAGATGCAGTGTGTGCAGTCGGGCGGAGCCCGGACAAGAGAGTGGTTCCCAAAATACCCACACTTATTATTTGTGTTGAATTTGAACTTGTTGATATGTTAATTGCTAGAAAAGCATGTTAGAGGATAGGCTAAGTTCTTTTAGTGGCTGTTGGATAGTAATGCCTGATTTATGTGATGCCTTGTAGTATAGGGAATTGCTTGATATATGTTATTTCATTGTGTGATTGCTAAGTGTATGTTGTATTGTTGTATATGGTTAGGATTAAATAACCTTAGGATGATTGACCTATCCTTATTTCCTATTCCTTGTTTGGTTGTGGACTTAGGATACAATCAATTATTCAATAATCTATCTCACCCTGTATTATGTGCAACAAGCATGCACAAAACAACTAGTGGTGCGAGAGCGAGGACAATCCTATAAGAAGTTCCTAGGAAGTTAGTTGTAGCTCTTAGTAGGAGGTGGGTGTCAGTACACCTGGGGGGGATCTAGTGTAGCGACTTAGGACCTTGGGATGAATCCTAAATTGACTACATATATGTGTGGAAGGTAGTATCGGCCCGTACTACTAAAAGCACAGGATCCGTATGAGATTCAGAAGGAATCTCGAGGCTACTACGGAACTACTAGGTGGAGGCCTAGTGTTTTGAGCACTATGTTTTGATGTATGATCTATCTATTGTATATTTTTAGTATGGCGGCTACTGGAGGTTCTGGATCGGGTGCTAGTGGTATATGAGAGAAGGTCCGAATGTTGAGGAGATCCACGAGATCATTGCTACTAGAGGGGTTGAGGCGATTACAGAGGCGATTCTGGAGTTGTTTGGGTCAGTCAAGACCATATTGATCAAGGAGTTTGACTGACGCTATGACGCCGTCAGGCAGGCTGCTGCTTCCGAAGCCATAACAACCATTTCCATTGTAGGATGTCAAAGAGGCAGGGAGATGCAGTACCGAGAGTTGAATTATACAAAGCCTCTAGAGTTCAGAGGTGACATGGATCCAATTATTTCTCTAATATAAATATCTTATGTGGAGGGATGTTTCTACACATGTTCGTGTCCTGGGGATCAGAAGGTGAAATTTGCGTTGAACCTTCTTCAATGGGGTGAGAAAGATTGGTGGGAGTTTGTGACCCATAGATTTTCGAATGCAGAATGATCTACAGTGACTTGGGAGTAGTCTTTGGATATGTTTTGTGCAGAGTATGTTCCTCTTGTGGAGAGATCGCGACTGGCACAGGTACCTATCGCTCAAATAGACGACTGAGTCGGTGACAGAGATCACCAAGATGTTTATGGAGAGAGCTCTTTTCTGCCCTGCATATGCCAATTCAGAGCAAGTGTAGATGTCGTGATACTTGAGTATGCTCAAGAAGGAGATTCGAGAGTTTGTATCGACTCATCTGTATCGGACCTTGACCGAGTTGCAATCAATCTCCTGGATGAGGGAGAATGAGTTGGAGATTCATTAGGAAGAGGAAAGGACAGCTTCAGGTCAGTATAAGTCGGCGGTCAAGCGGTTCAAGTCAGTCGACGCGAGTTCAGAAACAGATGAGGGAAGGAGATCCAAGTATGGAAGGTGCGGGCAGTTCCTTATTGGGAGGTACTAATCTTTTGCATGTCATAGGTGTCACAGGAAGGGTCATTTTGGTCGGGACTAGAAGCAAAGTATGCGGGTTTGCTTCCATTGCGTCCAGGAGGGCCACATCAGAGCTCGTTGTCCATTTCTCGTCTTCGGTAAGGTTCTGGACCCTACACCCTCTAGCTTGGCATTGTAGGATGGCCGGAGTCTTGAAGATCGAGGTTTTAGTTATCGGTTCTTTTATTTAGTCGAGTACTATAGTGTTGGTATTCATTGGTGTTTATGTTTATGTTTTGAAATTCGGTTGTAATCTTGAGTGATCAATGGAATGGAGTTATCATATTTAGCTCTGGTTTTATGTAATTTCTTATTATGAAGGGACTGATTATTGTCTTTGGAGTTTTACTTGCATGTTAGAATTTGTAAATGTTGTTGTAGGTGTAGCTTTTCATAAGCATCTAGATGTTAAGGTTGGGGGTCAAGTATTAGAGTTCAAATTGGCATAGAATATAGAAAGGTTGTCAAAGTTGTCAAGATCTAGCATGTTCCATGAGGGAGAGTGGAGCCTCACAGAAAGAAGACCATATGTCAAGGTTTAGTTCTCAACCAGATTTATCCAAGTTCAAGACATCCATGCAATTGCTTAATCTTCTGATTTCTCATCAAAATCATCTTCGGTTGTTGGATTTTCCTCTGAGTGATCTTAGTTTTAGCTGTGATAGAAATTTGTAGGGCGTCCTTGTGTTTTAGACTCTAGGGTGTTAGGAGCCCTGGTTAAGGGTTGTAAGTAGGGATTCCTTGCATGTTCTTGTTTTATTGGGGATTGAAAGTCTGATTCATGACATAAATGCCTGGTAGGGTTAGTTAAGTGTTGTTGGGGTCGATGTGCCTTATGTTACGTTGAGAATGTTGTTGTTGGTTAGAGGATCAGGGATAAGTCTAAGTGTTATTGATTTATTATAGGATCAGGGATAAGACAGAGTGTTGTTGATTGGTTAGCGGATCAGGGGTAATCCCTAATGTTGTTGTTTGTTGGTGGATCAGGGTAAGACTGAGTTTTGTTAGTGGATTGCAGATCAGGGGTAAGATCGAGTGTTGTTAGTGGATAGCTGAGCAAGGCTGCTAGGCCAAGTAAGATCTTGGTCTAGTTTAGTATGTGATCATTAGTTTTCCATGCCTTGGTTCACTTATATGCGAGATTAGCATAATGGCAGTTGGTTGAGAGTTCCATGACTCATTGTTCAGAAGGACGGAGTATGGCCAAGAAGATCTTGGACCATTCAAATTTGCGGATTTCGGTCGGTATAGTCGATAGAAAGGGTGGTTTAGCCTTGTCTTTTGGGTTTTCTAAGGATTTATCATTGATGTGTCGGTGTATGAGGTTGGAAGCTATGGTGTAGGATGTAGTTCTGAATTTGGATGTTTTATGAGTGACGTAAGACCACGTGACCTTGGACGAATCAGGTTGGGAGATTTTAATTAACGTGGGAGTCAATTGGGGTGGCTCTGTCTACCTGAAGGTTAGATATGATTTCGGGGCCAGCAAATCATGGACTGAGGAGCATGTTTTTCTCTTTCAGATTATGGATGTTGTGAGGAGCAGTGTTTTCATCAGGTCGCTTGATTCTTGTTAAAGTCTGTAAAGGTGTCGGGAGGTGGTCGACCATTCAAGGGATGATGTGATAGTAATGATTTAGACCGTTTGAGTCTCTGCCCGAATTAGCTCACGGGCCTGGTTTTGGAACCATGGTTGTTGATGATGGTAGGTGCTAGTATTCAAGTGATATCAGACAACTTGGAAGGAGTCGAGCTTAAAAGACCCACAATGGGTTACTCTGAGACAAGAAGCGAGAACCAATTTCTAGGACAAAATCTAATGTAAGTGGGGGAGAATTGTAACACCCGGGGTATCTATAACGGATTGTTTTAGGGCTTTAAGGAGTCGAAAGCATGGTTTTTGGGTAAAACCAGGTGTAACGACGTGACCATAAAGAGGTCACAACATAACAAGAGATTAAATGAAAAATGTTGATTTAAGTTGAGTTCACGACGTTAGCCATAGGAGCTCACGACGTGAGATGCGTTATAGGCCAAACCCATGATCTTTTAGGGTTTCGTTTGTATTTAAACCCCAAAAACTTCATTTTAGGGTTTCTTAACAACCTCTTTCGTCCTCAAACATAGAAAAACCCTAGCCCTAGCCTCTCCCTGTGATTTTTGAGCTTTTGTTGGTATTTTGGTGGCTTGAAGAAGAAGAGATCACCATTGGAGCATAGTTTCAGCTTGGAAGCTACATTTGCATCTCCTAGAAACATCTCTGGATTATTGTGAGTAATCAGGATTCAACCTATTTTATTCCTTATTGCTAGATCTAAGGTTTTATGCATGTTTATCCATGGTTAGATGAGTTAGAGTGTTGGAACTCCATGAGTTAGCAACTTTATGTGTCCTTAGAGTCCAATATGTGATGGATCTAAAGTTTGGATGATGTTTGAGCTCATGCTTGAGGTTTTGACATCCTTTTCTTCATAAATGCCCTAGTTTGAGCTCAAGTCTTGCATTGGACATGCAAGACCTTAAAGAATCGGTTTTTATGGCCTTTGGGGTGTTAGGAAGTCTTCTGGAGAATATGGATTATTGACTTAATGGATTAAGAAATTTATGCATCAAAATGTCATTCAGACATATCTCACGGTGTGAGGCTATGCCTGTCACATCGTGAGGATCAAGAGTCTAGATTATTTTGTCCCTTAGTGGCTCATGACATGAGCAATAGATGGTCAAGTCGTGAGAGGCAGTTGATTGTTGACTTTCATTAGTCATTGACCGTTGACTTTTTGACCAGTTTGACTTTGGGTCAAAATTGAAGGATTTGGGTTGTTGATTAAGATTCTTCCATATTTTGGTGCTAGAAGGCTCGTAGGAGCAAGCATTGTATAAAGGGAAGTACGTCGTTGTGTTTCTGGGTTCTATGTTCCGGGTTAGTTTTCTTCATTATACGTGTGGGTAGAAGGCACTAATGCCGGCCCACTAGTTTTGGTTATCATTTCGAAGAGGGTGACATAAGGTCTATATGTAGTCACGTAAGAGAGACTGAGGATTCTTGATCTAGGCTTTCTTGCATATTCCTTGTTTGGTTGTGCCTCTAGAGTAGGATCATTTGTCTGGGTGTCTATCTCACCTTTTGGGTACATATGGTTATACAGTCCTTGGAGTGTTGGTTACGTATCCTTGTGTATAGGATGTTCTTGTGCTATAGTGATCTGCTATATGTGTATGTGTGTGTGTGTATGTATATATATATATATATATATATATATATATATATATATATATATATCCTTGTATGATAGGATGCAACAGTAGTGGTATGATGGTTAGAGTACGAGTTGGCTAGTTATCGTCTAGTGGAGTGACCTAAGGGTTGTATGTAGTCATGTAGGATAGCCTGAGAACTCTTGGTCTAGGCTTTCCTTCTTTTTCCTTATTTGGATGTGGCTCTAGAGTAGGATCATCGGTTCAGGTGGCTATCTCACTTCTGGGTACTTATGGTTACGCATTCCATGGAGGTTAGGTGGTAGTTGAGGGGTGTTCTTTGAAGAGTCTAGTCAGCGGTAGTGAGATGTATGATTGATAATTGACTGTATTATGTGCCTACTTGATCCTTGACTGTTATATGTCGACATATGGTAGTGGATATGGTTGAGGTGGTCCTGCTGTGTGCTGTAGGCCAATATACTAGGTGCGGGTCGGCTGAACGTCGTAGGCTCAGAGGCTCAGGAAGAATGGTTGGTTTAAGGCGGCAGACCAACATACTCGGGGTAATCAAATCTAGTGATTGTGGACCCGATATGCATGCTAGTATGTTTATTGTATGGGGTATTTTGGGGGAACTCACTAAACTTTGCGCTTACCAAGTTATTTATGTTTTCAGATTCAATTGGTTATCATGGGAAGGCGAAAGCGTGACTATACACATTCATCATTAGCTTTGAAGATTTTGTGTTATTATATTACTCTGGTTTTTAACAAATGTAAATAGGAACATATGGTTTTCCTAGTAGGGATTTTATAATACAGAGTTTTACCTTAATAAAACGTTTTTTTTTTTGTGAAAATGGGACATTGCAACACCCAACAATCATTTAGGGTACGCAATTTTATTATGATAGAGATGGTTTTAGTTATGTTTAGGCGTATATTCATCCTTATCACTCCGAAAAGTTATATGGTAGTTCTAATACAGTAAGTAAACATTTAGAATCTTGAACGCATAAAGTTTTCTAATCCAGGTCGACAATAAACCTTAAATCTAGTCAAGTAATAGCAATTTAGGCAACCTAAAGAATGCTAAAAATCATTTAGCATATAACAACAAATTAGGCATCTTATCCTAAAGTAATCCAGTGCTTGTGTCAATTCAGGTATGCTACCTAAAATAAAATGGACACACATCTCATGATCATTGCTTGGCAATCTAAGTTTAAGTCTAGAAATCCTCAAATATTCCAAGTTCTCTTAAACTAATGCTATGATACCAACTGTGACATCCCCATTCTCACGGTCAGATAAGACCATTTCATTTTTGCTTATTTAAAAAAAAAAAACAGAGTATTCTTTAAAATGCGGAATTTTTCCCATAAAAAGTAGAGTAAATTACATGAGTGATCCCTATGGTTTGGGGTACTTTGTGCGTTTGATCCCTAACTTATTTTTTAACTCGGAAGGTCCCTAATGTGTGTTTTTGTTTTGCGCTAGGTCCATGTCTTACCTAAAAAGACTATTTTTCCATTGAGTTTTTAATTTATTTAAATAAACACACTCCCAACCTCACCTCCACCTCACTTTATCTTACCTAAAAAGACTAGTTTAATTTATTTAAATAAGGGAATAATAGTCCTTTTAGGTAAGACAGGGACCAAGCACGTAACAAAAACAAATAGTAGGGACCTTTCGATTTACAAAAATAAGTTAGGGACAAAACATGCAAATTACCTCAAACCATAGGGTCCATTCGTGTAATTTACTTTAATAAGTATTTCCGTAGAAATGTTTTTCATTAACTATTAAAAACTTGGGATGTCATAATTGATACAAGAAACATAAGCATAAACGTAGTCATTATAGGCCTTATGTAACATCCCGAAATTTAAGACCAAAAATTTCGTTTTAATTATGTTATTACATAAAACCATCAGTATAAAAACATTCATAATAATATCTCATGTCAAAACCAAAGTGTCAATAATCAAAACATAGTATCATAAACCATATCAGAGTGTAATCCCAAAGATCTCGTGTGCGGAAAACATGGTGTGATGCGCTATGATCAAGCCAACTCCTTTCCTTTGAAAACGAAGTACCTAAACCAAAACAGAAAACCGTAAGCACAAAGCTTAGTTAGTTCCGCCATCATACCACACCATACAATCACATATTTCTAGGCATATCTGGGTGCCCGACTTACCCTGCTGAGCATACCGGGGTGCTCAACCTACCCCACTGTCAGGCATACCAGGGTGCCCGACCTACCCCATGTCAGGCATATCTGGGTGCTCGACCTACCCCTTCGGTATCTTTGAACTAGTAACCGGGGACTATTTCACCCCCTACTGCTACCACATAACAGCATAGCACAAACATATAAATCACATACTGCCTAGCATATCTAGGTGCTGGCCTACCCCTTCGGTCCTGTCGACCGTTAACTGAGGACTATTTCACCTCTACTGCATCATATCATACTAGCACATAAACATAACAGGTAGTAGCAAACATATACAATTATCACAAAGACAATCAACTAACAATAACTCCTACTGGTGGGCCAACATTGGTGCCTTAGTCCCATTTCTACTGGAAGGTAACTCACCTCACACTGCTGAAGTCTCGTAGACATAATCCCAGCTGATGGATGACAGATTCCCGAACTGTCAATATCAAAACATCACCCAATTAATAATTGGGTTTCAACACAACAATCATAAGTCCAAGCTTGGGATACAAGATTACTTTACCCCTATCTTAGCTTGATTCAACTCAAGGCCCAATCCAAAGGCCCAAAAATTAAAATATGAATCAAAGCCCAACATATTGCCCAATTTTCCAAATTGGGCCCAAACTTTCACATGGTCTCATTCTAAGGCCCAACCAAAAAGTCCAGTCCATCATTTGGTATTTCTAATGGCCCAATATCTCATAATCATAAAGGCGCATACTATGGCCCAATTTTCCAAATTGGGCCCAAACCCCTTACATGGGCCTTACCTTAGGCCTATTTGATTATTCCAGCCCAATTGCTTGTTCTTGGATGGCCCATTACTATGCCAATCATCAAAACCAAATAGAAATGCCCAACTTAAGGCCCAAGTGAAATTAGGGTTTTCACATTAAATGATGATTAGGGTTTAGTTTTCCTACTTAACCCATTAAGGATTTAATCCATTAAGTCCAATATTAAGTTAGGTTGATTGCAAATGATTATTAATTATTATATTAGATTCATTAAATAATTCTTATGGTCCCGTTAAGTTCCAAATTAGGGTTTCATGACATTAGGGTTACCAACCCATATTAGCCAAATAGGCCCAATAGCTAAGTCCTTAAGCCCATTAGGGTCTTCCTTAGGTCAATTAGGGTCCAATAGACCCATTAGGGTTTCAAGCATCCCAAAAAATCAAACTCAACAAGGCAAGCACATCGCCACCCGACACGACGGCTGGTGGCGACAGCCACCACCTCACGGTGGTGGTTATTGATTTTCTATTATTATTCATTTATCGATTACAATTTACAACCCAATCCGAAAAGAACATGCACACACTAACTAACATTCACACACCACAAAATACGTCTCTTGCTCGGGAATGCACATGATCACCCACTTCACGGTGGCGTACGAAGGTCCGACAACAACAGCAGGGGTCAGCGGCACAACGGCTGAAGCCACTCTTTCTAATGGTGGTGGTGGTTCCTATACAAGAATCACACATACTACTTCACAATTAATAATAAACACACACACACACAGCCACCTCCTACGGTGGTTGGTGGCGGCAAAAGGCGGTGGCAGAAAGCGGTGGCAGCCACCACCATGAGGTGGTGGCGGTGGATTTCAAGCCAAATAACACCCGACTTACGTATACAACTCGTGGAAGAAATCTATGTCCATAAACAACACGAGACCAAGACTCCCTACCACCGGCTAGGAGGTCGGGGTCGTCGGAATGGGCAGGTTTGGCGGTTCAAGGGACGCCAGTGTTCACAACCTTCAAAACGGCGTCAAAACACCAAAACGAACGAGGAAATGAGAAAAGGAGTGACAAATGACCTTACCAAGAGCCTCCCGGTCACGCGGAACCCACACATTGACGTACGCAATTGCAGTCGTCGGTCTTGGTCGCTCTTCGAGCTTCCTTTACGTCACCGGCAACAACAATGAGGTGGTGCTCGTCGGCGGCAAGGGAACAACAGCATTAGTGATGCCATCGATCGGAGATGCGGTAGCAGTGAACAGTTCCACTGGCCGGGAAAGGAGTGTGGAGGGTGGGGGGGGGGGGGGGGGTGGCGGCTGGAGGCTCCATGGTGGCGGCTAGAGAGAAAGCGAGTTAGGGTTTTTTTTGCAATGAAACAGTGAGATAAAGAGGTTGTCGGGTATATCTCCTGTTCCTCTAAACTTTAATCCAAATGTCCAACTTCAGCCCCTCCTCACACTTTTATTTTCAAATTTAATCCGATATTTACCATTTGAACGCTGCTTCCATAATTCCTTTCAAATTTGATCCCTAATTTACCAAACAGCCCTTTAGCATCTAGAATCTCTTCAAATGAAGTCCCAAAAGTTACCATTTAGTCCCTGCCTTTATAAAATCTTACAAAACCAATCCGAAACTTACACTCTAACCCCCAACTTCTAAAGTCGTGACAATTAGCTCCTCGAGACCAACACCTTGCTATATAATTATTGATTTTAGGCTACTATTCATTCATTCATTTATTTATTTATTTTTTAAATAAATAAACGGGGTGTTACACCTGACAATATCTTTTATACTGTGGCCTATATTTCCTCGAATCTTTTTTCAGGTCCGAATCTTTGTATTGTTTCCTGTGATACAAAGAAATTGAGTGAGTCAGATTGGGAAACCTGGTGAGTATATAGGGTTTTCATCCCGCACTAATATAGTTAATTTGTTTAATTATCTACTTCATTTCAAACAATCAACCTGATTACCCACCCATGTTATCTTCTTTATTCATATATAGCAACCTATCTTAAGGGCCATCGTTTTAAATATCGTGGGTGCTTTCTATATTTGGATGAAACATTGTTAGTAAAATACTATCAGTTCTTACATTGTTAGTACAATAGTACCAGTTCCTACTTTGTTACCAGTTCCTACATCGTTAGTACAATAGTACTACTTCCTACATCATTAGTATAATAGTACCAGTTCCTACATCGTTAGTACAAGAGTACTAGTTCCCACATTATCAGTACAATAGTGTTAGTTCTTACATCGTTAGTACAATAGTACCAGTTCCTACTTTATTACAAGTTCGTACATCGTTAGTACAATAGTACTAGTTCCTACATCATTAGTATAATAGTACCGGTTCCTACATCGTCAGTACAAGAGTACTAGTTCCTAAATCGTTAATACAATAACACCGGTTGAAGTCGTGACATTCTATCATTATATTCGTCTTTCTTTATACTATGGCATCTTATCATTTTTACCTCTCATTACCTTTCATTACCCAATATATTAAATTCATAAAAATATATATACAGTATAAATCATATAAATTCATATTTATAACATTTCATCTAACACAGGACATCTTTGCACATGTAGCATTCAATTATCTAAATATTTCATATCTATGTGTAAGATGAAAGTAACTATGCACTCACTTGTTAAAGTGGATGACTAGTGAATTAAGCAACGCTTCGCTTAACACCTTGACTTTTTCTTTGATGTGACGTAGGTATGATTATCACTAAGTCTTAGTCTTATATCTTTTATGACTAATGATATTCTAGATTCCTCAGTAATCCCAATGTATATTGATCTATAGTTGATAAGGAGCAACAATGTAAGCTCATATCGGAGGTAAGCTTTGTTTGGTATACAGAGTAAACTGTTTGGAAATCCCACTTTAAACACCTCATTAAATCTAGCCTAGACATCACCCCCGTTAGTTGATCAATCCTCATTATGACATGGAATCACTGGTAAATCCTATTTATAGATTCATAATAACGACTATGAATATAAATATAAGTTACACTTGAATTAAGATAACCGCAACTTAACTTACAGAGGTTTTAGTGGAGACTGGGAAATTATGCTGGCAGAACTTCGACTCGAGAGCTTCTACTTTCCAGGCTCGCAGTGACTCATGATAGATAAAATACCCTAGAATCTAGACAAAACCAGACCAAAGGATAGAGAGTTAAGAGGAATCGTTATTAAATTGAGTGAGGAATGAGAGTTCAATGCAGTATTTATAGGGCATTTTCGAGGAGGCGCGCCATGCCTTGGCTCTGATTGGCCACCCTCCTCACGACACGTGGCATGCATTTGCTGGTTCGACATGGTGGCTTCTAGAAGCGCGTGTCGCACCTTTGTGCACGTGGCGCAAAACGTAAATATTAAAAAATTCATAACTTCTTCATACAAACTCATTTTTTGACGTTCTTTATGTCCATGTCTAGCTATCGACGAGATCTACAATTTTTGTTTAGACTCCGCCAACTAATTCTCAACTTTTTCTAAAGTTATATTATTAAGAAGCTTAGACTGTTAAAGTTCGTATAAAATTATAACTTTCTCTTATGACCTTCATTCTCGACTATCATTATATCGACAGAATCATATTAACGAGATCTTCGACTCTCATTTAAATTGTTTTTTTCCCGAACAATCGACCGATTTGAAATTCGGTTTCTGTGTTAACATAACTGGATTGAAACTTTTAAAAATCATAACTTCTCCATATAAAGTCAGATTTGGACGTTCTCTATATGAGCGCTCTCGGTTTTATGAGTACTACAAATTTATTTTAGATTTATTAGGCTAATAATCCACGTATCTAAAATGCACTTTTTATGATTCGTGTAGCTGTGTCGATTTAATCAAAAAACTTCTTAAAAGCATAACTTCTTCATTTGAAGTCGAATTTTAGAGTTATTTATATTTACGTAATCCTTGTCACATGTACTATAATGTTGGTTAAAATTATTTTTCCTAGATAACCTTCTATAAAAATTTCATTTTATCGTTTATCGATAAATTCTTTAAAAGACTTATAATATATACTCTGCGACGTGCAAGACTACTGATCTCCCTTTTTGAGGGTTCAAATTTTAATAATTATATTTTATTATATCTTAATTGTCTAGCTCAAAGTTGTGGGCGTTGTACACATCGTGCCTAATACATGACCACGTCGCGGTTACGTAAAAGATGATCACAACTCAAAAGGTGTTGCCACGCTGTGGTAACCCTCTCCACCACATCGTAACCACTAAAAGTTCACATGATTAAACATAAAACTCATGCCTAAAAACTGGATGTTACATATCCCCTCTCCCGTATCTCTCTCCTTAGTTTTTAGGGTTCTTGACTTTTGGTTACAAGGCAATTGAATTTGTCAAGAGATAATTTACCAACCCCTTTCTCTATTAGCTTCTTGGGTTAGTTTTAATAGTACGTTTGCTTTAACATCCTAAAAATTACAAATAGATTTTTCAATTTTTAAATATAATAACTAATTAAAACCTTTGTTTCAAAAACCATTAAGTAACATTCATTTTATTAAAACCATACAATATCAGAGTTAAGGTTACAAAACCGCGAAAAACGAATATCTTCAATGTGTGTGTACAGTCCCGCCGAGCTCTTCTCACTAACAACCTACAAAATGTTTAATGCACAACAATAAGCGTAAAGCTTAGTGATTTCCCCATTATAACACATATTCTGCTATACATAAAATGCATCCACACAAGTGTTTGGCTCGAGCATCGAACCGCCAAATCTCTTATCCACATAAACATACGTAACAATCATACATGAAATAAAAGGTCTGGTCCAATCCCGTGGTGAATGTTATGCGTCAAATCATAGTCTTACTTCTTTCCATGGGCTACCCTCATGGTCTTTCCATACAATTCCATGGGTTAACCCCATGGTCTTACAAGAAAGTGTCATGGGCTACCCCCATGTTGTTTCCTTGCAATGCCATGGGCTACCCCCATCGTCTTACAAGCAAGCACCATGGGCTACTGTCACACCCCAAAATCGAGAACGACGGAAACGTTCTGGGGCGGAGGACGTCATGTAATGTATCACAACAATGTAAAGTAGTAAACAAGCAACAACATCATCCATTGCATTAATAGTATAATTTTAAATACATGTGTGTTCTTTCATATCATAAGACAACATAATGAATGTTCAAAATAAAGTACGAGTCTTGACTACTCCGTCTTCACAAAACCTGGTTGTCGTACCTGTCTATTTGTGACCTGAGAATACAAGTTATTTTGAAAGCGAGTATCAGCCAAAAAGCTGGTGAATTCATAAGTATTAATGTGTCTTTGATTTGTAAAACTGGAAAGTAAAGACTTGTAAACATTTGGAGAAAAGTTTGAAAATGTTTGTAAGTAATTGTAAACGTTTGAAAATCCTATATATCCTACTAGTATAAAAGTAGTCTTCTACCAAGACTCGACTGTTTTGAAAGTAGTCTTCTTCCAAGACTCGACTGTTTTGTAAGAAAGCATCACTGTAAATGTGACGGTTTTTCCCTGTTTAACTATTATTATAAAAGTTATAGTCTACCTCGTCGATTATGTGTATGAGTCACAATATAAAGGTAATAAGGAAAAATAGTTTATCTATATCAAATATATCCTACCTCGTCGTTCATGTGAATGTGTCACAAAGTAAAGGAAGGAGAATAATATAATAACTAAAGATGTATCCTTTTGTATTAGGATATTCACGGCGTGGAAACTCGCCGAACAGTACAACCGTGGACACCCGTCGATGCTCCTTTTCCCTACTGTAGCTAACAGATTTGGGTGTGGAATGGTAAGTCCCAAAACGTTTGTAACAGATCCTATGTAATAGTATCTATTAAACGTATTAATGTAGACGTGTTCATGTAAGCGTATCTCTGTAAACGTATCAATGTAAACGTATCTCTGTAATCGTATCTATGTAAACGTACTCATGTAAGCGTATCTATGTAAACGTATTCATGTAACATGTAATGTATTAGTATAGACTCATGAATGAACTGAATCTTGTGTGATTCCTTGTACTTGGAATTATAAGTAGTATCTCCTAACTATACCTATTATAGTTACTAGTAATGTACGAGTATAACCGGAGGTATACCTTTGCTACCCAAAGGTACTGAACTCACTAATGGAACCTTTATACCTACATATGTATACATGATATATAATTAATATTTAGACGACATTCGAACGAGCAACCGATGCCCTAAGGCCACATCCCAACGAGGAAAAGGAAATAAAGCGAGCTAACCGTCCTAAGTCCTTTAAACATTATTTATATAAATATACATATTAAGGCATGCATTTTACAATATAAAAGCATAAAAGAAGTTTTGTAAAACCTTTGAAAAGTTTAATACTAAGAAACGATGACTTGATGTCAGTTTATAAAACGATTTCAAAGTATTTTGTTTGATAAAACAGTTTAAGTATAAGGAAAACCTTTGTTTGAAACACATTTGTAAAAGAGTTTGAAAGGAAACTTACAGTATATAAGATTGTTTGATAAAGAGTTTTAAACATGTAAAAACGTTTAATAAAGTCATTTGAAGAAATCTGTTTGGTAAAACAGTTAACGTATAGTAAATCCATTTGCATGCTAGTTATTAATCACATGTGATTGATATAATAACTTAACATGATTCAACTTGTATTCACACCCATAAAGCATTTATAAACATTTACAAAACATTTAAAAGGTTAATTAAGTGGTATGAACTCACCTGCAGTGAGCGGATCAGATGGAAGTGTCGAATAAGTGCTTGGTGCAAGTGAAGACTTAGACACACACAATGATCCTGATAACATATGAAGACATATGTATATATATATATAATTAGTGATTATAACACTAATCAAACATGTATAAACATCCTAATGTGAGGAAAACACTTTAGTGAAAGTGTTAGGAGGCCATTGGATTGCGACAAAGGAGTGCAAGGCCTTATACAGGAGTTTATGGTCAATGGACCATGTTTCTTGGAGTTTACGGTCTAGGGGAGTTTACTCCTGACCATAAACTCTCAATTAGGTCACTAAATGAGGCTTATAACTATCATAACTTAAGTGGATAAGTGTTCCAAGGCTTAAACAAGAGGTTGGGCGAGTTTATGGTCCAAGAATGGCCTTGTATGGTGTTTACGGTCTAGGGACCACTTCCCCATGAGTTTATGGCTGTAAACTCATGGTAAGAAGTACCATTTCGTGTATTGAAGTCCTTAGTTGAATGGTGTAAGGCTCTATGCTAATATCCAAGGCTTACTAAGGTGTTAGGGGCATTAAAACACCCTTTGGGGGTGTTTACGGTTTTGGGAGATTCCCAAACCGTAAACTCATGTTCATGGGGGGTTTTGGAACTTTTCAAGTGCTAAAACAATTAAGGAAAGGACCTATGCTAGTTATCAAGGCTTATGAGGAACTAGGGCACACTTTGGCACCCTTTTTAGGGTTTACGGTCCAAGAACATCATGGACCGTAAACACCTTGTTCTTGGTGTTTCTTGGGTGATTTCTTGATATATGGAAATGTAAAAAGCTTTAATATACTCTAGGATAGAAGTACTTACATTTGGGCAGAAAGCTTGAAGATTCTTGGGAGATAAATCGGGTTTTCTCTAGTTGAAATGGAAGAAATAAAGGAAAAATGGCTAAGTACCATATATATAGTCTTTAGGGTTTATGGTCCAAATACCATTTGGGCCGTAAACTCCAAACTCTTGGAGTTTTGAGACTTCTAAGATGCACAAAATGCCCTAGAGTATACATCCTATGTTTACCACTTGAAGGGTTAAAGCTCAGAATGCTCAAACGGACACCAAACGTGCTAAATGGTAGCAGAAATGAGTTTGACTTTCTATGAAGTGTTTGACTGAACTGGATGGAAAATTTTGGGTTGTCACAGCTACCCCTATGGTCTCTCCCTGAAATGTCATGGTCTACCCCCATGGTCATACAAGCAATTATCATGGGCTACACATCTGGTCATTCCCTGCAATACACAAAGTCATATTTAGTCATGGATCAGATAGACAATGTGACATCCCTAATTTCCCGACAAGAAAAAACCGAATTGTTTATGCTTTTTCAAAATTAGAGTATCTGTTTGAGGAATAATATTGCAGAATTTGTTCCCAAAAACATGATAATTATATTATCAAAGAGTATCTGTTTTGAGGAATAATATTGCGGAATTTGTTCCCCAAAACATGATAATAATATTATCAAAGAATTTCCAAAGAAATGTATTTTATTATATTAAAAAATTGGGATGTCATCGTCAATACGGAAACATAAGCATAACAAAATATTACAAGCCTCAGAGTAATTAAACTAGTGGCATAATACTCCTCAAATCTCTCACAAAAATGTATATTTTAAATTGCTACCTGTAATACAATAAACTAAGTGGGTCAGCTTGGGAAACCTGGTGAGTACATAAGGTTTTCAACCCATAATATAATAATCAATTTGTTATAGTTATATAATTAACATCAATCAATTAACGTGATTACTCATTCTCATTATTCTCACTCCCTGGTCCTAGATCGATGATCTTATGGGATTTATCCTGAAGTGTCTCTAAGTGAGCAATACTTCTTCGTAAGTCCATTACCAATATTTTCTAATAAGGTAGTCATGGAGTGAATAGAGTACCCACATGAATAATTCATTCATACCTACAGTTCGTAGTCTTGTCCGTTTGAGGTTCCTTAACATCTACAGATCGGGGGTCCTACCCATGTAGAATTTAGTAACACCTATATGTCGAAGACCTGTCCGTGTATGGTTCATTAATGCCTAAAGGTTGTAGACCTTCCAACAAGATAATTTACTAACACCCACAGGTTGTATACATGTCCGTGTCTGACTTAAAAATACCTACAAGTTGTATACCCACCCATGCTCTATTGATTATTAACTGCATGTTGTAAACCTACCCATGTATAATTGATTAGCATCTACAGGTTGTAAGCCTGCCCATGTATGCTTTATCAACATATACAGGTTGCATACCTTCCCATGTAGGAGTATGTGAAACATCTACATGTTGCAAACTTGTCCATGTTGACCAGACTTGTCTAGATTAGTCTGTGGTAGTCCTTTATATCCTACTAGATGACTACTCCTTAGTAGGAGAATAATACCATGTTAGATACAATCCATCATTATATATTACTTCATATAACCCTTTACTACCCAATACACTTTAGGTATTATAAAGTAGTTCAATATAGTATAACCACATAATCATATCAAGCGCAAGTATTGCAAATTCAAATTAAAGGCACACATAGCATCTAATTAGTTAAATACTTTATATCTAGATGTAAGATGAAAGTAACTATGTACTCACTTGTTAAAGTGATGACTGGAAGGTTGGGCAGTGCTTCGCTTCAGCACTAAGAATTTCCTTTGATGTGACCTAGGTTTAGTTATCACTAAGTCTTAGTTGGTTATTTCATGTGACTAATTATTAGTCTAGATTCATCATTAATTCAAAGTCTACTGATTTATAACTGATACGGGGCAACCAGATAAGATCATATCGGATGCAGGGTTTGGTTGGTATATAGAGTATACTATTTGGAAATCTCTCTTTAAACACCTAACTAAATCTAACCTTGCCATCATCCCTGTAAGTAGATCAATCAGTATAACAACTTGAAATCACTGATAATTCTTCTTTATAGGTTCATAATAACGATAATGAACTTAGCCTATGTTTGGCATACTAGCTGAAAAACTAGCTGATAGTTGAAAAGCTAGCTGTTAAATAAAAAGCTAGCTGATAGCTGAAAAGCTAGCTGATAAAAAATGATGTTTGGTAAAACTAGCTGAAAAGCTAGCTGAAATATATAAAATTGCATAAAAGGGCATTTAAAAGAATGTGTTTCTATAATTAATTAAAGGGTATATTTGGAAATTTTTTAAAAATCTCCAAAAAAGCTATTCTAAGTAGCTTTTTAAAACGCAAGCTTATAAGCTACTTTTTGGTTTGCCAAACACGACAACATAAAAAAGCTCGAAAAATAAGCTAGCTTATCAGCTAGTTGTGGCGCGCCAAACACAGCCTTAAACATAAGTTACACTTAAAGTGTAGTAAGTATAGCTTAAATTACATAAATTTTTAGCATAAATTGGAAAGTTTGCAAGCAAAACTCCGACCCAAAAGCTCAATTTTCCGGGATCATTGATGCCTTAGAGCCTCGCTAAGATACTCCAACACCCCCCCCCCCCCACTAAAAATAAAATTTCAGAAATGGGATCTATAGATAAAGGAATATTTAGGAGTGACTTTTTAAGAATAAATGAGGCAAAATCATCTATTTATAGGTTGTTCAAGGTCTCCCCACATCCTGTCACATCTTGCCACGTCGTGGCCTTGAGTAGACAGCAAGCCAAAATGTAGGTAAAACTATATATCTTATAAAGTGCATAACTTTCGCATACAAGCTCCATTTTTGACGTTCCTTATATCCACAGGTAGCTATTGACGAGATCTACAAATTTCGCTTAGACTCCGTCGGCTAGTTTTGATTTTATTTTTGAAGTTATATTTTAACATGCTTAGACTGTTAAAGTCCGTTAAAAATTCATAACTTTGTCATCTGATGTCCGTTGAATCTTAGAAAAATCATAACTTCCTTTAATGAAGTCAGATTTAGACGTTCTATATATGCACGCTCTTGGTTTAACAACTATTACGACTTTTGTTTAGACCACTTAGGCAAAAAACTAATTTATCAAAAAATTTACTTTTTACGATACGTAGTGCCGTGTTGGCTTAGTCGTGAAACTTCAAAGAAGCATAACTTCTTCATACGAAGTCGGCTTTCAGTGTTCTTTATATGTACTAAATCCTTGTGACATATACCATAAGTTTGGTTAATACTATTTATCCTAAATAATCTTCTATCAAAAAGTCATTTTAACGCTTATTATATCTTAATTAACTAGCCCAAATTTGCGTGTGTTATAGTTATCTCCCCCTTAGAATGATTACGTACCTGAATCATCAAAAAAAAATGGGCTTGTGTAAAGACTCTACACATTATCTTTTCATAATAGGTAATAATTGTAACTCTTATGTCCTTTCAAATGAGTATCTTACTTGAGGACTTCTTGACTGCTGGCGGTGCTCAATATTGCACCTACTCTTTATCCTATGTTGTTCTTTCAATAGTAACCTTCAAGTTACAAACCCAATTCTTATTGGAGACTCCTTCTCATTCTTAAACAAACTTTACTTACGATAAGGTCTTTACTTCGATTACCGTTGCAAACCGATGGGTTGTGCATCTAATGACCTCTTGTCGTATGATGCAATGGCTAGACTCAGGTATTTTGAGTAAGACTCCAACATGAATGATACATTCCTTCCTATTCTAATATGATATAATCACATTACACCAGGTAGAAATTTTAGCTATAGGCTGCTTAGCCTTAACGACGGTCGCGACACTTCTGTCGATTGCTTTGATTATCCCTTCCTTTAACCTCCTGACTAGATTCGGATACTACAATGAACATGGTTCTCTAAACCAATTAACTTATTTTGCAGACTTATTCTCAAGTCAGAATCGATATATGACCACTTGGGTTGGAATAACAGTCATCTTCGTAGTCATTATTGAAACGATGGTAACGATGGAAACAAACAAAAAAAAACTCAACTACTAGTGCGTTAGTAACCTTGTGACTTTCCCTGATCCAAGTGCGAGTCACGTTCTTCCGGTAGTATAGGCCTCTACTACCTTTCACAAATGTTCATACTCGTCCCAAGTTTTGCCTCTCAGTCCTCCAAGTCACCACACAAGAAAAATCATATAACAACTTAACACATAAGATAACATAACTAAGGTTTATATTATTTATTGAAATGATTACATAGATATTCAATTTCACCCTACACTATGCCTCTTATATTAAGCTACACCACACGATACTATCTATAGGGCTACTTTACATCTCGATCTTCAGGTATACAAATCCTTACTCCTGATCCCTTGCATCGTCGCCTGTTTCATAAAGGATCATATAGAATGCTCTTGCCATTAGCTTCAGCGGCGCGTTCGGCCTTGCTGCTTCATTTCTCTTTGGGCGGTCATTCCTGAGATGCCTGCTTCTCCACATTTGTAGCATACGCTCTAGGTGAAGTTACTAGCATAGTGACCAGTCTTTACATAGTTGAAGCAAGTCACTTGATTGGTGCATCTTCTGAAGTGTTTCTTCCTACACTTCTCGCACCATTTTGCCTCATTAATATGCCAAGTCCTATTGTCGTTTGGACCGGAATTTGATATATGCTTTTTTTTCGGATCTTGAAGATCCCTCAAACTTCTTTTTCTCTCCAGTTTCAATTTTCTCCAGACCTTTCTCCTTTATCTAGGTCTCCACATTCCTAGTTGCCTAGATGGCTGCTTTCAGAGTAGTTTCTAGCTTCACCGTTGGCCCATAATCTGCTGGTAGTCACAAAAAAAACTTATTTACCTTGGAAAGTTCAGTAAGAAGGAAGTTAGGAACTAGCTTCATCTTTTCCGCGAAAGTTGTAGCATACTCGTTGACACTCATTTTCCCTTTCTTCAGGTTCTGGAATTCGTTGTTAATCTCTAGAAGATCTTGCTCAGAGCAGTACTGTATTTTCAGATGCACAAGAAAGTCTTCCCCATACATCTTACTTGCTTCTTCCTTAGGCATGGTATCAGCTAGTAACTTCCACCAGCTTAATACCCCAGTCTTCAACTATCTGACTGCGAGAACAGTCTTCTGCCTATTGCTACAGTAGCAACTCTCAAAAACCATCTCCATCTCGAAGATCCAATCCATAACTTCCACCGACGTTGGGCTACCAAAAAGACTCGGTGGCTTGGATTTCATAAATTCCTTGTACGTGCATCCGTATCCATAATTTCCTTCATTTGGTTGGTTCCTTCCAACAACTATTGGCTTAGCTTGGCTAAAAGTCCGACTATAGTTTCCCGCCTCAGACTGTACTTCATTCAACTCAGGTTGTAGAACAGTTGTAGTGCATTCATCCTTATTATCACGTAACATTTGTCTCATCTCCTCCTTTTGTTCGTCTATCATAGCCAAAATCATTGCATGGACGTGATAGCTTCAACTACTGGCATGACCTCAGGTGCACGCTCAATCACATGAGGCTTAGGTAGTTGGTTTCCATAATTGTTTCCAATTCTTCTATGTGTTCTTACCATGACATTCTATACACCAAAGCAGACGTTCAATGTATAGTGATGAGAATTAAGATAGCATCATAAAGCACATAAGGCATCTTATAGCTAAAAGATAAAGAATTTAGCACATAAAAGCAATTTAGGCATCTTTCCAAAAATAAACTAGTTCTCGTGTCTATTCAGTCATATTTCCTAAATATAGCAAACAATCATCTTACAGTCATCTCTTAGCATTCTAACTTTAAGTCTAGAAATCCTAGAAATTTCTAGTTCGCTTAAACTAATGCTCTGATACCAATTGTCACATCCCCAATTTCACGGCTAGAAAATACCAATTTGTTTATGCTTATTCAAAAATCAGAGTATCATTTTTGAGGAATAATATTGTGGAATTTGTTCCCAAAAACATGATAATGATATTATCATAGCATTTCTAAAGAAATATATTTTATTTATATTAAAACGTTGGGATGTAATAGTCAATAAATAAACATAAGCATAACAAAATATTACAAGCATTGTAGTAATAAAACTAGTGGCCTAATACTCCTCGAATCTCTCAACATAACATATCTTTTAAATTGCTACCTGTAATACAGTAAACTGAGTGGGTCAGGTTGGGAAACCTGGTGATTACATAGGGTTTTCAACCCACAATATTATAATTATTTTGTTACAATCTTATAATTCGCATCAATCAATTAACCCGGCTACCCATTCTCGTTATTCTCATTCCCTGATCCTAGATCGATGATATTAAGGGATCTATCGTAAAGGATCTCTAAGTGAACAACATTGCTTCTTAGGTCCATTACTAATCTATGCTAATAAGGTAGTCATGGAGTGAACGGAGAACCCACTTGAATAACTCATTCATACCTAGAGTTTGTAGTCCTATCTGTATGAGGTTCCTTAACATCTACAAGTCGAGTAACTGCTTATGTATAATTTAGTAACACCTAGAGGTCGAAGACCTATCCGTGTATAGTTCATTAATACCTATAGGTTGTAGACATGCCCGCAAGATTATTTACTAACACCTACAGGTTGTATACCTCCCTGTGTCTGACTTAAAAACACATACGAGTTGTATACCTGCCCATGCTTGGTTGATTAACACCTACAGGTTGTAAGCATGCATGTGTACAATTGATTAACACCTATAGGTTTTAAGCCTTGTGTATGGTTTCGAAACATATAAAGGTTGCATACCTTCCGGTGTAGGACTTAATAAAACAACTAAACCCATCCATGTTGATAAAACGTCTCGAGACTAGTCTGTGGTTTTCCTCTATAGCCTACTAAATGACTAATCCTTGGTTGTACAATAATACCTTAATGGCTTCAATCCCTCATTATATATTACCTAATATAACCCTTTATTACCCAATACACTTTAGGTATTATAAAATAGTCAATATAGTATAACCAATTAATCATATTCAACACAAGTATTGCAAATTCAGACAAAAGGCACACATAGAATCTAATTAGTTAAATACTTCATATCTATGTGTTGTTGAGGTATGAAGTCTTGTCCAACATGGAGCACTTAAGATCAAGATGAGCACTTGGATGAAGCATGTTGATTTCATTTATAGCACTTAGAACTTAATGGAGCACTTGAGGTTCATGGAGCATGTGACAAAGGAACGGATCATCTAAGAAAGGAATGGATCGTCTAAAAAGGAATGGATAAAGTGCCAAAGGAACAGATCATACAGAAGGAGGTTTGGTGCACTTGGGAGTGATATGGAGCAACAAGGGGACCTTGTTCTGCCACCTGCTGAAGATGTGGGCCAAGAAGGATGTTGTTGCGCCAAAGGCACTCCTTCTTGCACCAATATACTCCCTCTTGCACCATGGGGTTTCCTCTTGTGCCATGGAGTATATTGTTGTTCCAAGCATGTTCTTGTTGTCCCAAGGTGGTGATGTTGCTCAAACCTAGAAGTTATTGCGCCATACTTATGCTTGTTGTGCCATCCTTGCACATGTTGCACCATCATGGTGCAAGATGGGCCATTTTGGTTCCTTGATGAGCCATGGTATCCTTGATGAGCCGAATATGCTATGAAGTCCTCTATGATGCTCAAGATCATTCAACGACGCTCAGAAGATGGTATTGTTCAAGGATTACCTGATGTTGTGCCACCATGATGGATGTTGCGAGATTAGTGTTCATGATGCGCTAGTTGTACATCATGATGCTCCACTATGGCACATGATGCTCTATCATGTGTATTGTTGAAGCTCATGAGTTGTATGAAATGGAAGAATGTTCCAAAACATGTTGCATGGCGGGATATAATTCATTGTCACCTTTCATGGGCCTATTGGAAAATAGGCTTGGCCTATTAGGGTTCTAGGTATGATCCCTCAAGTATAAATAAACTCATATCTCTATCATTGTATGTGTGCAGAAATTTCAAGCGAGTAATCAGTGTAAGGTTGAGAGCACTCCTTTGGAGTATTTCGTAAGCAAGAGAGATTCTTTTTTTTGAGAGCTCAAGTGAGGTATAACCTTTATGTGTGATTGTATTTGTTATTAGAAGTTAATAAAATCCTTTTTCTATCTCTCTCTCTCTCTCTCTCTCTCTTGTTCGCCCATGGATGTAGGTCACCTTGACCGAACCACATTAAATATTGTGTTCACTTAATTTAATTTTTCAAAAGTTTTATTTCCACAAGGTCACCAAAGTTTGTTTTGTTTTTTGTTAGAAGTGCTTAACTTGTTTTGTTGTCACCCAAAAAACTGGTATCAGAGCTATGGCTGACGACGGGATAGTTAAGATCAACAAATTCAATGGGCACGATTTTGGTTTCTGGAAAATGCAAATTGAAGACTACCTCTACCAGAAGAATTTACATGAACCATTGTCCAATAGTAAACCTGAAGAAAATGAAGCAGGAGGATTGGGAGTTGTTAGATTGGAAGGCACTTGTTGTGGTGAGATTGTCCTTGGCAAAGAATGTAGCATACAACATTGTCACTATGAAGACTCCTCATGAGTTGATCAATGCACTATCTAACATGTATGAAAAACTTTCAACAATGAATAAGGTTCACTTGATTTGACAATTGATAAATCTGAAGATGACGGAAGGTGGCTTAGTGATTGATCATGTTAATGAATTTAGTTCAATCCTATCAAGGTTGATGTCAGCTGATATTAAATTTGAAGATGAAGTCATGGCATTGCTACAGTTATCATCTTTGTCTGATAGTTGGTACGGTACAGTGACAACAGTTAGCAGCTCAAATGAGGGTGTGCTAAGATGACGTTCAAAGGCATTCGCGATTTAATCCTTGGTGAGGATGTACGCAGACGGAGTGCTGGAGAAGCTTCCAATAGTATTTTGAGTATAGAAGATAGAGTGAGGGGGTCTAATAGAGGATGTTGGGTTAGTGGAAGATCGAAGTCGAGAAGGAGAGGTGGGCAAAAAAATAAGAGGGACATGACCTGTTGGAACTGCAAAGAGAGTGGTCATGACAAAAGTCATTGCCTAATGCTCATGGAAGATAAAGGCCAAAAAGAGATGAATATGGCATAAGAATTTAAAGGTGACACGCTCATTTGTTCAGTTGAAAATTCTATACCATCTTGGGTCTTGGATTTTGGTGCGTCATTTCATGCTAGTCATTCCAAACATGTGATGCATATCTTCAGGCATTACCAAGGGAAGGTCAGGCTAGCATATAAAAAGTGTCTGGATATCATGGGTGTCAGAGATATGGTTCTCAAGACGACTCTAGGTATGGATTGGACTTTGAAGAATGTCAAGTTCATTCAAAATCTAAAGAGGATGTTGATATCAGTTGGAAAACTTGATAATGAAGGTCATCATGTTACATTTTTTGATCACAAGTGGAAAGTGAAGAAGGGAAACTTGATCATTGCTAAGGGTCAGAAACATGGTACACTATACATGGTGGACATTTCTGATGATGAGGCACATGTTATTGAAGAAGATGGGGGCATCCACTCTATGCCACAAAAGATTTGTTCATAAGAGTGAAGAGGGAATGAGGAAGCCTGTATCTAGTGAGAGGATTCCAGATTCAAAGAATGTAATAGATGCTTCTAAGCCGTGTTCTATTGTTAGACAGAAGAAAGTCAGTTTTGTGAAGATAGGAAATCCGCTTAAGTTTGGGAATTTGGGTTCATTTTATTCTAGTGTTTACATTCCACCTTCAGATTCTTCAGTGGGGGGATCCATAATCATGTAAAACCTATCTCTGGTCAAAGGATAGGCAGGTGTTCAAGAAGGAGTGGGAGCTCTCATAAACCTTGAAATAGTGGGAGCTCGGGTGATAATGGTTATAAGGGTAGAGTTATAGGTGTTTCAAAGATCAAACCATATATTATCCAGAGGAGCACAAAGCAAAATACTCTAGTGAGGTGTTCTCCATCAATCAATGACATGTTTATGTGTGAGAATGGGTTAAAACCAGAGGCATTGAGGTTGAACTCCATAAATAGGGAAAAGGCTGTGGACGACAAGTTGAGCGAACTGCAAAATAGTAAGATGTTTCAAGTTAATGATAATATAGATGGCAGTAAAAATTGAAAGGGAAGATTGGCGGTCAAGGGAATACAACAGAAGGGAGAGGACGATTCTCCAGTTGCGAAGATGACTACAATTACTTCTATGTTGAATGCAATGACCTCTGAAAATCTCCAACTAGAGCACCGACATGTGAATACAACTGATCTCCTTTATGATAACTCAGAAGGAGACATCTTGAAGGCATAGCCACAAAGTGCTCGTATATTTGATAAGAAAAATATGGTCTTTAAGAAGAAAGAAAACATGTATGGCATGAAGCAAACTTCTAAGTAGTGGTACTTAAAGTTTGATAACTTCATGAGGAGGAGTGGGTTTAGAAGACATGAGGTCGATCACAGTTGTTACTTGAAGAAGTTATGCTCCTCATACATCATCCTTGTATTAAATGTTGATGTCGTGTTGATTGCTGGTTCCAACACGCAGAAGATCAATGAGCTTAAGATGTGGTTGACCAAAGAGTTCAATACAACGAACCAAGGGGATACTAAGCTAAAGAAAGTCCTTAGTATGGAGAACTCAACAGATGAATGTACTAAGGTGTTTACCACTGAAAATTTGAAGCCAGACATGGCTTCAGTTGCCCTTTCAAGATTTTGAGGACGGGGGTTGGAGTAGAGAGGGAGAGGGATTGAGAGAATGATGAAGACTTTGAATGGCAGATGAAGTTGTTCAAGCCTTCAAGTGGGAGATTGCTAAGGTATGAAGTCTTGTCCAACATGGATCACTTAGAATCAAGTTGAGCACTTGTATGAAGCATTTAGAGTTCATTTGGAGCACTTAGAACTCAATGGAGCACTTGAGGTTCATGGAGCATGTGACAAAGGAATGGATCATCTAAGAAAGGAATGGATCATCTGAAAAAGCAATGGATCAAGTGCCAAAGGAACAAATCATACAGAAGGAGGTTTGAAGCACTTGGTACTAATATAGAGCAACAAGGGGACCTTGTTGCTCCATCTGTTGAAGACTTGGGCCAAGAAGGATGTTGTCGCGCCAAGGGCACTCCTTCTTGCGCCGTTAGGTATTCCTCTAATGCCATGGGGTTTCCTCTTGTGTCATGGAGTATATTGTTGTGACAAACATATTCTTGTTGTGTAAAGGTGGTGATGTTGCTTCAACCTAGAAGTTTTTGCGCCATACTTGATGCTTGTTGCGCCATCCTTGCACATGTTGCACCATCATGGTGCAAGATGGGCCATTTTGGTTCCTTGGTGAGACATGGTATCCCTGATGAGTCAAGTATGCTATGAAGTCCTCTATGATGCTTAAGATCATTTAAGTACACTCAGAAGTTGGTATTGCTCAAGGATTACACCATGTTGTGCCACCATGATGCATATTGGGCCATTAGTTCATGATGGGCCTCGTGTACATCATGATAATCCACTATGACACATGGTGCTCTACCACGTGTGTTGCTGATGCTCATGAGTTGTATGACATGAAAGAATGTTCCAGAAGATGTTGCATGGCGGGATATGATAGGTTGTCACCTTTCATGGGCATATGGGCCAATAGGCTTGGCCCATTATGGTTTTAGGTATGATCCCTCAAGTATAAATAGACTCATATCTCCATCATTGTATGTGTGCAGATATATAAAGAGAGTAATCACCGTGAGGTTGAGAGCACTCCTTTGGAGAAGTTAGTAAGCAACGGAGATTCTTTTGTTTTTTAGAGCTCAAATGAGGTGTAACCTTTGTGTGTGATTGTAGTTGTCTTGTAAGTTAATAAAATCTCTCTCTCTCTCTCTCTATCTATCTTTCTCTCTTATTCGCCCGTGGATGTAGGTCACCTTGACCGAACCACGTTAAATTTTGTGTTCACTTGATTTACTTTTTCTGAAGTTTTATTTCTGTAAGGTCCTCTAACTTTGTTTTGTTTTTTTAAGTGCTTAACTTGTTTTGTTGTGACCCAACATGTGTATGATGAAAGTAACTATGCACTCACAACACTTCGCTTCAGGAATTAGCATTTCCTTTGATGTGACCTAGGTTTAGTTATCACTAAGTCTTAGTTGGTTATTTCTTGGGACTAATTATTAGTCAAGATTCATCATTAATTCAAATTCTATTAATATATAACTTATAAGAGACAACCAAGTAAGATCATATTGTAGGTAGGGTCATTTGGTATATAAAGTATACTGTTTGGAAATCTCACTTTAAACACCTCACTAAATCTAGCCTTTTCATCATCCCCATAAGTAGATCAATCGGTATAACGACTTGGAATCACTGACAGATCTTATTTATAGATTCATAATAACAATAATGAACTTAAACATAGGTTAAACTTAAAGCATAGTAATTGCAGCTTAACTTACAATTTTTTTAGCAAAAATCAGAAAGTTTCCAAGCAGAACTCCGACCCGAAAACTTCTATTTTCCGGGATCTCTGATGCCTTAGAGCCTCGCTAGGATACTCCAAACTCCCCCCCCCCCCCAAAAAAAAAAAAAAACTTCATAAAATGGGATCTATAGAGAGAGGAGTGGTTGGGAGTGATTTGTGATGAAGAAATGAGGTAAAATAGTTTATTTATAGGTTGTTCAGGGTCTCCCCACATCGTGTCGCATCTTACCATGTCGTGGCCTTGAGTAGGGAGCAAGCAAAAACTCAATTAAAACTACAGATCTTAAAAAATGTATAACCTTCTCATACGAGCACCATTTTTGACGTTCTTTATATCCATGTGAAACTATTGACGAGATTCTCCAACTTTTGTTTAGACTTTGTTGGCTAATTAGACTTTATTTTTAAAGTTATATTTTAACAGACTTATATTGTTAAAGGCCGTTAAAAATTCCTAACTTTGTCATCCGACATCCGTTTTTGACTGTCTTTATATTGTTAAAGTCCTATTTACGAGATCTTAAAATCTCGTTTAGATCGTTTCGGCTAAAAATCGACCAATCTAAAGTTCAATTTCTAAGTTGTATACTTATACACCGAATCTTAGAAAAATCATAACTTCCTCTAATGAAGTCAGATTTAGACGTTATCTATATGCACGTTCTCATTTTAACAACTACTACGAATTTCGTTTAGACCACATAGGATAAAAAGTAATTTATCAAAAATTTACTTTTTACGATACGCAGAGTTGTGTTGCTTAATTGTGAAACTTCAAGGAAGCATAACTACTTCATACAAAGTCGGATTTCAGCGTTCATTATATGTACAAAATCCTTGTGACATATACTATAAATTTGGTTATGATTATTTATCCTAAATAATCTTTTATTAAAAATCATTTTTAACACTTATTATATCTTAATTGACTAGCTCGAATCTGCGGGTATTACAGACAATCAAACACTTATTATATCTTAATTGACTAGCCATCCATAGTGACCCTACCCTTGACCACTTCTCAATGGAGTCCTTTTCTAGTCAAACATAATCCTAATAACTGACCTTCCCTAGCTACCCTATCCAAATATAACTCCCAACAATACCATATGATCAACAGGAAATACCCTACCAGTCTCGCATACCAAGACACCAAATTTCCGAAACTGCACATACATAACCAAGGAGTCATCCTAGCCACTAGCATACTTATACTCTAATAGTACCTCTATCCTACCATGAAAAGGATATATTTTGGGATATGTGGCATAGTTAGAAAATCACCTGAATCGTGGAACCAGAGAAGCACGTCAGCACTATTACACCTTGCATGGATCAATCTCTCGAACTTACTGACATCGAGATAGATAAATCCTCAATCAGCAACCCATAACCTCCAAGTTTAACCCTAAGTCAAACGGGTCCAAATTCTATGGTCAAAATTCTACAAAGTCAATGCACACCTCATGACCATTCCTTGGTCATGTCGTGGGAAAGCAAAGACAAAACAATCGTGATGCAGGGATTTGCCACGTCGTTGCCATTTCTTGGTCACGTCGTGACGACTTCCATAAGCCATATTTTTACATCAAGGACTTAATCCATTAAGTCCTTTACTCCAACTTTCCAGAAGGCTTCCTTGCTTTCTAAAGAACCATAGAAATACTTACTTTATGGACATGCATGTCTAATGCATGTATCCCCCAAAACTAGGTCAAAAGGGTAAGAAATAGAGTAAAAAATCCACGCATTTCACCAAACAACATGATAATATAGTTCTAGAGCATATGATGACCAAGGTACCTCAAGGAATGATAAAGTTGCCAACTTTTTCCAAACCAACAAATCATAACCACAAATCATGAAGGAAAAGGGCTCAAAACGTAGATCCACAAGAGATGAACCAAAAATATGGAAAGTTGGATACTTACACAAGCCTATAAGGTGCATCAAGAGATGTAGACAAGCTTTCTATTTGATCCTTTGCTCAACAAAGTCTTCCTTCCACATTTAGGTGACCAAAAAGACCATCAAAGAGAAAAATTCCAAGAAGAGAGGCTACGGTTTCGTTTAGGGGGAATGAAGGCTGACGGGAATGGCCTAACCCTATAATTAAGGCTTTTAAAGATGAAGGAAACACTAAAAATCATGGCCTTGGGCCACAACATTCACCATGTCGTGACACCCTTCATGCCACGTTGTAACATATGGTTTTCCTCAAAAACCATATGTTTTGACTCCTTTATACCACCCACTGATCTATTTTGGGAAATAGGTGGTCCAGTTACTATAATAGTAAGACTTAGATCTTAGGATGCATGTACACTTACTATGATTTCTGGATGCTTCCATTTCTATATTCTAGTATATTGTTGCATAGAATACCCAACGCTATTTTTCTAACCGTCATGAGACTCTACATGTTAGTTCTAATATAATTAAACATTTACAAACCTAAATACATGAAATCTCATATTCCAATACATCTTAAGCACCTATAGCTTAAGTCTAAGCACTAATCATCGTACTTAGTTCACTTAAACTTAGGCTCTAATACATAACTGAAACACCCCTCCTATAGGCTAGTAGAAATATTATTATCTCTCTTTTTTTTAAATAGGTTTGAAAACATAATATACTCACATAACTTTAAATAAACCATAAAACTATAGCCTTTTAAAAATATAAGCAATGTTATCGTTATGCTTCCACTTCATTTGTGAGTACAGTTCGAAATAACAAGTTAGGCTTGTGAAGCCTAATGTCTGGTACCAGAATCCAACTATAGAATAGAATTGGGTAATGGAAATAACAGAATTCTTGAACCTGTGATTGCAAAAAAACATTTATAAAGTATGTACCTAATCCCATAAGAAGTGATGAAGCAAAGCATATGAATCTAATCCCATATATAATCTACTACTCTCAAGTATGTACCTTCCCACTAGAGTCCTGATGATCCTTTAGCCTCAACCGGGTTTTCATATTACACTACAACTGTTATTGATGACTTAAATGTAAGGTAGTATCTCACCAACATTTTAAATCAATCCAACCTCATATGTTACTTTTAGGAGATTCATGAACATCCTCTCCGTTTTCCAACAGAATTGGGGTAACCCCAACCCAACTTGTCGAGTTCCCCTATGAACTCATCGAGTTCTTCAGTCTGTCAACCCACTTAATGCATTAAGCCCTTTTTCTTGAATCAAAAAGTTCCAAACTTCAGATCCCCATCCCTAGAGATGTCTAGAAGGGTAAAGTTTCCAACTTTACCCCCAAGGATCATCTAATAAACTATAAACCCAAACCCTGGTTCCTTTAGGGAGGTCATTAAACCCTTAAACTCTCATCCCATTGTCCCAAAACACAGATCTGCTGTCCAAAGGTGGACAAATCATGTAAAGTTTCTAACTTTACATCCATGCATGCTTGAAACACTATCTGAGGTCCATTTTAGGCTTCATAGTGGACATATTGCATGAATGGGACATGGAGGCTATTAAAGTTTGCAACTTTAATGCTGTAGAGGTCTTATAGAGGCTAAATCTACACCCTAAACCTATGGAAACCTCTTTTCTTCGGACATCCAAGCCAAAGTCCCAAAACCAAACCCTAAACTACAAAAGATGAGATCTAATAAGCTACATGTCAAGGTTATGAATTTATACCTCCAAGATGCAGCCTTTGATGTAGATCTCTGTTCCAAGCTTGATACTCCTCTCTTCAAAACCTCCTTCAAAGATCTCAAACAATCACTCAACTCTCTTAGAACTCAATGAATAAGAGGGGGAGGTGATTCTAAGGTTTTCTCTGGTCAAGGAGGATGGTAAGGAGGCCAGCCCTAGAGGTTAAGTCCTTTAAATAGGATACAATGCCCGAAAATTAGGGTTTCCATTTCCAGCTTCGACTTGGGGCTCCCTAACTCGTTGAGTGGGTCCTCTAATCTATGCGACTAGGAAGCTTTCTACTCGTTGAGTTGGAGCCTCCCAACTCGTCGAGTTCCTTCCAATAATTAAAAATAATTATAATTAATTCATACCTGGACCAAGCTTTACAAATCTCCCCCACTTGAACTAGACTTCGTCATCGAAGTCTGTTGATGCGAAAAGGTCCGGCTAATTCTCCCTCATCTCATCCTCCGGTTCCCAGGTCCATTCAGAGCCTCTACGGTGCTGCCATCACACCTTAACTAGCTTCACTTCTTTGTTCCACAGAGCTTTCATTTTCCGGTCTAAAATCGCTACTAGTTTCTCCACGTAATTTAGGCTCTCATCAACTTGAATATCATCTAAGGAGATGACTCCGGCCTCATCAGTGACACACTTCCAAAGATGAGACACGTGGAAGGTATTATGGATTTGACTAAGCTCAACTGCTAGATCATATCGATAGGCTACCTTGCCCATCCAGGCAGAAATCCTGAACGGACCAATAAACCGGGGCCCTAGCTTGCCCCTCTTCCGAAACCTAATGAAACCCTTCCATGGCGACACTCTCAGCAAAACAAAGTCTCCCAACATAAACTTAAGATCCGAATGATGCCAATCAGCATAGATTTTTTGATGGTTCTACATGACTCGCAACCTATCGCACCTATGGATCAACTCGGTAGTCTTGAGCACCACCTCGGTGCTTCCCATGACTCGATGCCCTACCTTGCCCCAGCATACGGGAGTCCTGCACCTCCATCCATACATCATCTCAAACGAGCGGTCAATACTAGCATGATAACTATTGTTATATGAAAACTCTACTAGTGGGGGTATGTATCCCAACTCCCTCCGAAATCCAATACACATGCTCGTAGCATATCCTCGAGTGTCTGGATCGTTCGCTCGCTCTGGCTGTTTGTCTAGGGGTGGTATGCATTATTGAAGTGTAATTGTGTGCCCAGTTCCTCGTGGAACTTACTCCAGAATCTGGAGGTGAATCGGACATCGTGCTCAGAGACCACCGATACTAGCACTCTGTGCCTAACCACAACCTCTCACACATAGATATCTGCTAATTTCTCAGTAGAAATACTCTCGGGGATCAGAATAAAATGGGCACTCTTCGTTAATCTATCCATAATGACCCAAATGGAGTCCACGCCCCTCGTCGTCCTCGATAACTTCATGATGAAGTCCATGGTGATCTTTTACTACTTCCATATGGGAATAGGTAGCACCTGAACCTTGTTGTGGGGCCTCTGATGCTCAGCCTTGACCTTCCTGCAGGTCAAGCACCGCTCCACAAACCATGTGATCTCCCACTTCATGCAGGGCCACCAGTAACTCAGTCTCAGATCTTTGTACATCTTCGTGCCCCCCGGATGAATAGAGAACTTGGACTTGTGTGCCTCCTCCAAGATCTTTTTCCTTACACCCCCATATACCGGTACCCACACCCAGCCACACTATGTCAAAATACCCCAAGCATCCCAAACAAATAAGGGAATCTAACCCCGAATCCGCTCTATCTTCCAATTCTCTTTCTTCAAACCCTCCACCTGAGCCTCCTTGATCATATCCATTAAGGGGGATGTCACCGTCATCCTCAGACGGATATCTCCAATCGAAGCACTCGCTGCCTTGCGGCTTAAGGCATCGTCCACCACATTGGCCTTCACCGGATGGTACAAAATCTCGCAATCGTAATCTTTCAGTACATCCGCCCACCTCCTCTGCCGCATGTTAAGGTTCTGCTGGTCCATCAAATACTTCAAACTTTTTTGGTCAGTGAAGGTAGTGCACTAAACTCCGTACAAGTAATGCCTCTAGATTTTGAGGCCAAACACCACCATCCCCAATTCCAGGTCGTGAGTGGAGTAGCTCGCCTCATGAGGCTTCAACTGCCTCCAAGCGTATGCGATCACATGCCCCCTCTGTATCAAAACAGTACCTAACCCTGTGATAGATAAATTACAATACACCACCAAATCATCCAACCCCTTGGGTAGTGCTAAAATCAGTGCCTCACATAGTCTCTGTCTCAAGGTCTCGAAAGCCGACTGTTGATCCCGGACCCACCAAAATGTCACATTCTTCTTGCTCAAGCGCGTCAAAGGTACCGCAATCTTGGAGAAATCCTGAGTAAATCTCCGGTAATACCCCGCTAGGCCCAAGAAGCTACGGATCTCAGATGCATTCTTCGATATTTCTCATCGCATCACTCCCTCAATCTTGGCTGGATCAACCAAAATACCCTCTTGGTTGATGATGTGCCCTAAAAATTGCACCTCATGCATCCAGAAATCACACTTTGAGAACTTAGCATAAAGCTTTTCCGCCCTCAGTGTCTCTAATACCTCCCTCAAATGTTGCTCGTGCTACTCCTTGGTCTTATAATAGACCAAGATATCATCGATAAAAAAGATCACAGACCGATCAAACATCGGTCTACACACCCTATTCATGAGATCCATGAACGTTGCTGGGGCATTGGTGAGCCCGAATGGCATCACCAAAAACTCATATTGACCTTATCGAGTCCTGAAAGATGTCTTTAGTATATCCTCATCTCCAATCCTCATATGATGGTATCCTCACTAAAGATCAATCTTGGAAAACCAAGATGCACCTTGAAGCTGATCGAACAAATCATTGATCCTCGGAAGCGGATAACAGTTTTTCACCGTTAGCTTGTTCAGCTCCTGATAATCTATGCACATCCTGTGTGACCTGTCCTTCTTCTTTACAAACAGGATCGGTGCTCCCCACAGAGAGCTGCTCGGACAGATAAACCCTCGGTCTAGCAGCTCCTGAAGCTACGTAGACAACTCCTGCATCTCAGGTGGAGCTAGACGGTACAGTGCCTTGGCTATCGGTGCAACACCCGATACCAAATTAATGTGAAACTCTACCTGCCTCTCTGGAGGCACCCCAGGAAACTCCATGGGAAAGACATCCAAAAAATCTCATATAATCGATACACTGCTCAAATATGTTGTGGACTCAACCCTCATATCTGAGATGTATGCCAAAAATCTAGAACAATCCTGATGAAGAAGTCCCCTAGCCATCGCAGCTGAACAGAGGGTTGGCCTCTGCGAGGCCCTCTACCTATGAATAATCAGTTCTCCCACACTTGGGGTTTGAACCCTCACCAGTTGGCACTCACAGTCTATCAGGGCCCTATTGTCCCCTAACCAGTCTATCCTGACGATCCCCTCCAGTCCTAGCAATGGTATCGGAATCTAATCAACACGGAACCTCTCCCCAAACACATTCAGGACACAGTCTCAATATACCCTCGCAGCACTCACGGTACATTCATCCGCAATCTCAACCTCAAGCGGGGAATCCAAAGTCCCCAGATCATCCCGAAACTTCTTGTTAAGTGCAAGAGATATGAACAATTGGGTAGCTCCCGAATCGAAAAGAATATGAGCCGACATACCATTGACCAAAAAGGTCCCTATATAAGAGCACATATATACATAAGCATAACAAATCAATATCGAGCGAGAAAATAAATTACGTACCAGCCACAGCGTATGGCACTGCTCGAGCCTCCTCTGTGGTCAACTAAAATGTGCAGCTCTTCACCGCAGGAGCATCCGCCTTGGCAGGGCGGCCATCAATGATCCTCATTGTGGTGGGCGCAGGTACCGCCACTGCTCCTCCTCCTCCCTACAACCTTGCACAATCTGCCTTTTTATGGCCGACATGGTTGTAGTGAAAACAAATCAAACCCTTCTTGGGGAAATACCTAATCATGTGGCCTTGCTGTCCACATGTGTAACATCCCGAACCCGTTGTTCGACATCCCCCGCTGTGTGGCTTACCGCACTTGGCACATCGGCCACGCCCCTGCTGGCCCTATTGGAAGAGTCAGATGTCTTAGGCTTTTTAGCCTGACCTACAGTTGTCTGAGCCTACTCTGACTTCCGCTTGGTGAGGAACTCCAACTCCATCTCCCGCTCCCAAGCCTTCTCCACCATCTCATTCAGGGTTTTGCACCCTGAAAAGCTCACGAACTCATGGATATCATCCCTTAGCATGGAATGATACCTCTCCCTCCTCATATCCTCATCTACAGCATACTGGGGAATCAATAGTGCTCGTTCCCGAAATTTGGCGGTGATCTCCGCCATGGTCTCGGTGATCTGCTATAGCTCTTGAAACTCCCTCACTAACCGTTACACCTCAATGGATGGTGCAAACTCCAAGTCAAAACGTCTAACAAACTCCTCCGATGACATCTCAGCCACTCCAGGTGATCTCATATGGTGGGTCACCTCCTACTACTAGTCCCTATCTCGGTCCCTCAAGATCCCGTACGAAGCAAACCCCACTTTTTCCGCCTCGGGGCAAGAGCTTGTATGTTGGGGCACTCTCCATGTCTGCCACCCAGCGTCGACTAACTATAGGGTCCTTGAACCCAAAGACTCAGACTCCCCACACGCCTTAAACTCCCGGAATGAGGGATTTGGACCCTAACCTGGCCCGCATCAATCTCGGATCGGAAAGACCTGAGCCGCTCCTCCATGATCTCCATCATCCCCTCCTTGACGGTCCCGAAAATCACTAGGGTAGCATCAATAATGCTCCTCGTAACCTCGGCTACGATATGCTCACACAACCTCTCGTCAATGGGCTCTGTATCATAGCCCAATCTGGATCCTGATCATGATCCCCTAGCTCCGTGACGCGTCACCAACATTCTGATCTGATATGACATAAAACAGAATAATCGAGATATTCAAAATGGGGATCCTTCCAAACCAATTCTCCTTAGAGATTCCAGATCTAACATTAGTTCAGGTACAAGTCTTGTGCTATCAGTAGTACGGGCCCAATACTACCTTCCACACCTACCTGTACCTTCCTAAGGCTCTACTTGAAAACTCTAATTCGTCCCATAACAAAACATATCTCACTAAACTACCGCATAACTCAAATCCTAGGCTATCCTAAGATTTGCTCCCTTCCCATCAAACAAAAACTCAAATCCTTCATTATAGGTTTCCCTATGCATGAAAATTATACACAGAACATGATCAAATAGACTGTTGAATAACAGACTCTACCCTAAGACCACAACCAGACAAGGAACGGGAAATAAGGCCAAATCAATTATTATAAGGCTATAAGATCCTGACCGTATACAATTTGTAAAGCATACACATAGCAAAATCCATCTGATTATCACATTCCAAATATCAATATAACATGGCTAACATATTGGGGAAAACACTTACTTGAGCTCGGCAGATTACGCGCATTACACTCTCCTTTTTCCTTACAAGAAACCAGTTTTAAGAGGTTTTTAACTTTAATTTTTTGAAAACAATTTTACCATTTCCTCAGTTTGAGTTCTGACACACTGTAACGACCCAAAAATCATGACTAAAAATTTCATTTTTAGAACGTCACTTAAACCACACTTATCAATCCATGACATAATTCATAACATAAAATCAGGGTGTTAAATCAAAACATATTCTTAATATCAGATTAAAACATCCCAGGCTGACTAAACAATGGTGTGTGCCATGAGATCACCCCGAGCGCTTCCCTCCGCTACCGGAAGTACCTAAAACCAAAACTGAAAACCATAAGCACGGAGCTTAGTGAGTTCCCTAACCTACCACATACCATACATACATCTACATAATGCAAATACTAGGCCTCTCCCGCTACAATAGGCCCCGCCTGGCTTCGAGCCCCGCTCGGTGTACATATCTGTTTATCTTAGGCCCCGCCTGTCTCTGGAGCCCGCCCGCTAAACATATACAAACATATAACATGTCACATAACACATAAACTATAACTACTCTACTGCATTCTTGTACTAAGGCCTCGCATGTCTTGGGCCCCGCCCCTATCCTGCTACTAATGAGTCATGGAACCCTGTCCACACTCTTGCTGATAGTGAGATACGGGCCCAGCCCACACTCACTCCTTTCCTAACCCGGGCCTTTCCCCTGCTAGACTACTAATGAAATATGGAACCCCATCCATACTCTGCTAATGGTGAGATACGGGACCTCGCCCACACTCACCTCCCTACCAGGCACATACAAGTATCACACAGAAAAGAAGTATACTCTATCATGCAAACCATTCCTTGGGCACCCGCCTGACATTGGACCTTGGTCCTGAACATCATACTAGCAAATAGTGCCTAGGGCCAACCCCCGGTTCTTCCTACTCATAACTACATGGGCTGGCATTGTGGTCGTAGACCTATTCACACAAAGGGAAAACTCACCTCAAACTGCTGAAGCTGCTGATAACCCTCTGGCTGCTAACCGAAAACTCTATGAACCACTGCTCCTCTAGCTCCCCAAGCTACCAATACCAATAATAACAATTAGCTTAACTATCCTCTAGAAGTCAACTAGTTCAACTTTGGTTAAGGTCCTTCTCAAGGTGAAAGTCAATGGTCAGAGTCAACTTCCAGTTGACTCGACTCGCCGAGTTGTTCTTCCAACTCGTTGAGTCCATGCTCCTTAAATCTCAAAACAACCTCGACTCCACTCATCGAGTCTAGCAACCACTCGACGGGTTCTCCTTCAACTAAACATTCGGGACCATCTTCAACCGACTTGTCGAGTTGTTCTAAAACTCTTCGAGTCCATCTTCATAAGCTAAGGAGATTGCCTTGGACTTGCCGAGTTCCTCCTTGGACTCGTCGAGTACCATGATCTTCATGTCTATTACGGACACAGACTGGCCGAGTCCTTCTCAAAACCCACACACTGATCCGACTCATAAATATAGGGGTTTGGGTTTGCAACCCGACTCGTCGAGTCCATGAACTGACTTGTCGAGTCCATCTTATGATAACTCTATTCTTCCGATTCCATTCCATTCCAACACCTCAAGCTCATAGATCTAGACTCCTTATGCTAGCATTGCATGTAATGTTGCTAACTTTACATGCATGCAAGGTGTTATGGGGTTAAAACACTTAATCCAAGCTTCATAGAAAACCTAGTTCATGAAATGGGATCTTAGTTGGATAAAGCTAGAAACTCTGAGCTCCCAAAGCTCAAGAGTGTCCAAATCTATTGTCCAATCCATCCTCAAGGGTTTAATACTCAGATTAACCTTGGAAATGTTCCAAATATGACCAAAAGCAAACTAGAAAGCGGATCTATCAATTTACCTTCTAACAGTTTCCAAAACGATAAGAAGGCTGGATCTACACTTCCTTCCTTGCTCCTTTCTTCCAAGCCTTCAAAATCCCCTCCAATGGACCTTAATCTTCACCAAAAGCTCAAGAATGAAGTTGGGTGGCTAGGGTTTTGGGGTTCTGGACGAGAGAGGCTGTAATGAACCCTAGGGAGGAGAATAAGATGCTTAAATAGGGTACCAAGTCCCGAAATTAGGGCTTTCCCAACCCATACCAGACTTGCCGAGTCCTCTCGCTGACTCGTCGAGTCGGTCACTTAATCTGTGACACGGACCCGCTTCGACTCGCCGAGTCCTTCCTTAGACTCGACGAGTTGACCACCTTTGACTTAGCGTTTTCCTTTCCTTTCTTAGCCTTTCTAATTTTGGGTGTTACACACACCCGAAAGTATGCTCGAATCCCTCAAACCAAGGCTTTATTACCAACTTGTAACAGCCCAAATTTCCAATAATTTTTTTCATTTTTAAATAACAAAATCATTTCCATAAAATTTAAAATTCCAATCACATTTGTTTTCAAAATCCATAACATCAAACAATTTATTCATAATATCAGAGTGTCCCCAATAAAACACCAGAGAGTGCATGGGCTCTTGCACTTAGATCCCGAAGTACCTGAAACAACCAACAATATGTAAGCTAACTCTTAGTGAGTTCCCCATAACATACCCCACACAACCCGCATAATCATATAATAGCATCAACAATATAAACCATGCATTCTCTTTCGAAAAAAATATAAACCATGCATATAAACATATACAGATGTCGTGGGTTCCCCCCGGTGTCTTAAACCTATATGCCATGGGCACCCCCCCTATAGTCTTACTTGGAATGTCATGGGCACCCCCCACATGGTCTTATAACTAAGTGTCATGGGCACCCCCATGGTCTTTACCTGGAATGCCATAGTCACCCCCACATGGTCTGACAACTAAGTGTCATGGGCACCCCCCATGGTCTCTACCTAGAATGTCATGGGCACCACCACATTGTTTGACATCTAAGTGCCATAGACTCCCCTCGGGGTCTTCCATGCAAGTATCACAAGACAACTAGCATATCATGTACCATATAATCAACTAGCATACCACATAACACGTAATGGGTTGGCCTTGGTGCCTTCGACCCATTGGTATGGTGAGGAGACTCACCTAAAATGCGAACTGTAGCTGAGTTGGTCCAAACTCTGAGTATCAGCTCCACCACCTCCCTGATCATAAAAAACTCCTAGGATACAGCTCAACCCTTCAAACCCTTAAAAGTCAATCCTGGTCAAGGTTAAAGTCAAAGTCAAATTCAACGCTCCGATTTGGCCTAACTCGTCGAGTTACCCTTTAACTCGTCGAGTCCATCCCAAAGTCAAAATCGTGATATCGCGGCCCAACTCGTCGAGTTTTCCTATAACTCGTCGAGTTTCTCCGTTTTCCAACAGAATCGGGGTAACCCCAACCTAACTCGTTGAGTTCCTCTGTGAACTCGTAGAGTTCTTTAGTCTGTCAACCCACTTAATGCATTAAGCCCTTTTTCTTCAATCCAAAGGTTCCAAACTTTAGATCCCCATCCCTAGAGATGTCTAGAAGGGTAAAGTTTCAAACTTTACCCCCAAGGATCATCTAATAAGCTCTAAACCCAAACCCTAGTTCCTTTAGGAAAGGTCTTGACTCATTAAACCCTTAAACTTTCATCCCATCATCCCAAAGCACATATCTGATGTCCAAAGGTGGACAAATCACGTAAAGTTTCTAACTTTACGTCCATGCATGCTTGAAACACTCTCCAAGGTCCATTTTAGGCTTCATAGTGGATATATTACATGAATGGGACATGGAGCCTATTAATGTTTGCAACTTTAATCCTCTAGACGTCTTATAGAGGCAAGATCTACACCTTCAACCTCTGGAAACCTCTTTTCTTCTGACATCAAAGCCAAAGTCCCAAAACCAAACCCTAAACTACGAAAGATGAGATCTAATAAGCTACATGTCAAGGCTATGACTTTATACCTCCAAGATGCAGCCTTCGATGTAGAGTTTTTGGATCCAAGATCTCTCTTCCAAGCTTGATACTTCTCTCTTCAAAACCTCTTTCAAAATCTCAAACAATCACCCAACTCTCACAAAACTCAATGAATAAGAGGGGAAGGCGATTCTAGGGTTTTCTCTTGCAAAGAGGCTGGTAAGGAGGCCAGCCCTAGAGGTTAAGTCCTTTAAATAGGGTACAATACTCGAAAATTAGGGTTTTCATTTCCAACGTCAACTCGTCGATTTTGGGGCTCCCTAACTCGTCGAGTAGGTCCTCCAATCTACACAGTTGGGAAGCTTTCTACTCGTCGAGTTGGAGCCTCCCAACTCGTCGAGTTCCTTCCAATAATTAAAAATAATTAGAATTAATTCAGACATGTACCAAGCGTTACAGCTGGCTAATGGATAACAAGTACAATAATATGTACCTTCGGGTATACGGTCATAAATGTGACAAGATGGCAAGCCTCCTTGGTACATGAAGAGGTCCACATCCTTCTTCGCCTCCACTATAAATAGGTGATCTGATTCATATCCACCATGTTCAAAAACATCCTTCATCCTTTCTAAATCGATTTGATCTCTTTTATTCACTTATCATTCGTAGTCTTCACAGACTTTATCATCAGAGCTTTGGCCCGGTATATCATCCCGGTCAATTGGCTTATGTGACATCCCCATTTTCACGACCAGAAAAGACCGATTTTGTTTATGCTTTGTTTGAAAATCAGAGTAACATTTTAAATAAAAGTGTTGCGGAATTTGTCCCAAAACAAAATATGATAAAGATTTATCAAAAGCATTTCCAAGGAAATGTATTTCATTAAAACACTTGGGATGTCATGTTTGATATAGATCAAAAGCATAAACAGTACAATATAAGCCTTACTACATTATTTCGTATCTACAGGCCTATATCCGTAATCCCTCATCCCAAAACATCACATCTATGCTCATGCGCCACTACCTGTAATACAAGAAACTGAGTGGGTCAGGCTGGGGAGCCTGGTGAGCACATAGGGTTTTCAACCCACAATAAATAAGTTTATTAATTTCATCAATCAACAATAACCCGATTACCTGTTCCCGTTATCCTCACTTTATGTCCCTAAACACCTATCATAAGGGACCTAGCCTAAGGATCATCATCAGGATGGATACTACTGCTAAGGGGATTCCTCAGCAATAAATGTCCTAAAGGCAACCATGTGGGGGATGGAGTACACTGGTGAACACATCGTTCACAAACACCTACAGGTTGCGAGTTTGCTAGTGTTCCACCGGACTGTCTAGAAGAGTATGTGGTCGTCATCCATACTCCGCTAGATGATAGAATCAACAACATCAACATCGAGGCCTCTCATCATTTTATCACACATCACCTATTACATCTACCCATGTTATACCCCAACATTTTCGTAGATATAAAATACATATACAGTTTAAATCATTGAAAACATGTATAACAATGTTCATCCAACATAGATAGCAAGTATTCAGATAATATGCACACATAGCACGTAATTTATATAAAATACTTCATATCTATGTGTAAGATGAAAGTAACTATGCACTCACCTGAAAGGTGGTGACTCAGCACTCGGACAGCGCTTCGATACTCTCAAAACAATTTTCCTTCGATAAAACCTAGTACCAATACCACTAGGGTTTAGTCTAACGATAACCGCGACAAATTAATTAGCCTGACTATTATAATTATTATATAAGCGTTAATAACACTCAATATAACTCATAATAATAGCCCAACTAATTATTTCAAGGACCTAATAACATTCCTATAATTATTTGAAAGCTATATTAAAAATTGTGTAAGTGTAGCTCACTTACAACGGATTTTAACGAAAACCAAAACTTTATTTGGAGCAGCGTTTCGAAACCGGAAGGCTCTTTTTCTCGGGACTCCGGGAGCCTCGGGGCTTCCCTCGGGAGCTAGGGGGTTTTATCTAGGGCTTAGGGGGGTTTAGAGCACTTAGAGAGAGAAATATTTTAGAGAGAGAGTAAAGAAATGGTGTGAGAAATAGGCTGGCCTCGTAGGGTTTTTATAGGCGCAAGCCTCCTCGGAACGCTGGGCGTACCCTCGGTGGTACGCTGCGCATAGGGGCAGTTGTCTTGCTTTAAGTGGGGCGACGTGGGCATACTTCGGACCGCACAAGAGAGGAGAACGTTGGGCGTTCCGAGCTGCGTACGTGGGGCGTATGCGAGGGCTACGTGTCCGAATCCGAAGACCAGATCATGATCAGCAAGCTATAGCCCTGATCGAGCCACGTCATCACTCATTGCACCAGTTTCGCAAATTCGAGTTACAACTTCAAAAATCCGTATCTTCCTCATAAGAGCTCCGTTTTCGACGTTCTTTATATCCACGCGAAGGTGGGAACATACTCTACAACTTTCGTTTAGACTCCGTCGACTAATTTTGATTCGATTTTAAATTTTATTTTATTAATAGGCCGGGACAAGATTGGTCCGTTAAATTCTCATAACTTCTTCATCCGACATCCATTTTGCCCATCTTTTTATCGTTACACTACCCTTAACGTGATCTTTGATTCTCGTTTAGGTCGGGTCGGCTAAAAACCGCTCGTTCTAATATTCAAATTTCGGGCTGTACACTGCTAATCCGAAACTTTGAAAAATCATAACTTCTTCATACGAAGTCAGATTCGGGCGTTCTTTTTATCAATGTTCTTAGTTTAACATATCTACGACTTTCGTTTAGATCGCTAAGGCTAAATCTCGCTCTATCGTAAATTCACTATTTATGCTTCCCGATATTGTGTCGGTTCTGTCGCGAAACTTCGACGGGTCATAACTTCTTCGTTATAACTCGGATTTCGGCGTTCCTTATATCCCCGGAATCCTTGTTTCGACCACTAAAACTTTATGTAGAGATATCGGGCTTATCTCACACTTTAATTTTGATGCTTATTTTTATTCTTTATTAATTATACATTTATAATTAAATAATAAGCACATAAATAGACATAATTCACATAATACTCAAATATTTCATCTTTATTACTTCAAAAAGAGTTACAATAGTTGACCTAGACTATTACATTGACAAATATGCTTAGCCCTGAAATCCGGGCATTACAGCTTACTAGTTGTTTATATTCTCCAATTCAATTGAAGTATGTAAGCGAACATATCTAAAGTAATCAATGGAAGATGGACCCCGTGGGGCATCAAGTGGCGCCATCCATGGGACTTCGCTACAAGTGGCCAACATAAACACACTAGTAGCTAATGTGAGTCCCGTCATGAGAACGCAAAATCTCGAAGGTCTTAGAAAAACACAACAAGTTACTATTGTGGTAAGGCACCAAAACATGACAACATGGGGTGTAGTTGAAGAAGGAAGAACGAGTCATCAAAATAAAATGGTGGAAGAATGGGAGCTAGAGGTGTTCGAATCATTTAAAAACTGTAGTGCTACAAATAACATGAGAAGGTTATAGAAAGAAAAGAAACCCTACAAAGAAAAGGAGTTGTATCAGGTTTCTGTTCACACAGATCAAACGAAGGACTCAGACGAAGAAGAAAAGGAAGTAATGGAACATGAGAAAAGGTCAAGCAAAAATGAGGAAAGCTTTGGACATGCAAATGTCAGAAAAGACACTTAAAAAGACCAATGAAAACTCTTGGAAGTGGTAGAAGCAAAATGATACAATCAGGCTTTTAGGAATTTGAACTTCCGTTCACCCTGTACGGACGACATTAACGAGACACCCATCCCAAAAGGGTTGAAAGGACCAAGAGTGACACCCTATGACTGGATAGGAGATCCAAACGACCATGTATTGAACTTCCAATCGGCCATAAAGATGATACCAATTGATCCAAAGTTGTGGAGCCTGTACTTTGCAGGTACCTTAGACAGATCCGCTTGATACTGGCTAGCAAGTCTTCCACCGTGAAGCATAGAAAGCTTCGAAGAGCTATGTTAGAAATTTTGCAACAACTTCATCAAGAAAAGAGGTTCCAAAAGCAAGTGCATGTGATATTCGCTTGCCGCCAACGTAAAGGGGAATCGAAAAAACCATACTTTAAACAATTTATTGAGATCAACATAAGGATGTTGACGAGATACGTCCCCATGATCATAGAAGCATTCACTTATGGTCTCTTAGAAGGAGAGTTGATTGGGTCAATGCCAAATAGATGATATGCAAATCCAATCTATTCTTAAGGCAGGAAGCAGAAAGTGCAGAAAAAGCAAGGATGAAAGGAATATCCATGGGGGAAAATTAAGACGAGAAGATCAGATTAAGCCTTATTCACTTTCATCTGGAAATCAACCTCATTATAGTCATAACCGAAGGTTTCTCTATAAGGAAAGAGGTAGACATCCACTTCCATCCATATCGATAGGAAGCATATGAGGTGTATACTCCTTGAAGCCCGAACAAGGGGAATGCCAATTGTAGTGGTGTTGATTCTGATGGCATGTGTGGAATTAGAAAGATCTAGTAATTCATCATACAAATTCAAGAACACATGGAGTAAATAAATCTTTGTAAGCTCTTATTAGATCTAGAAACATTATACAAATGGGTTTGTATACAATTTCTCTCTCTAGTCTAACACTCCAAAATGGACTCTTACATTCTTACATAATGAGAGTCACTCACTTCCTATTTATAGGAAAGACTCAACCCATTTACGCATACAAAGAGGAAAGCCAAAAACACATTACATCCAAGCATGACTTTGCACCCTAACATTCCCCCCCCCCCCCCCTCAAAGTTAGGATTGGATGTCCGACTTTAATCTCCAACGAGCTAGCGCGATTAAGACCAAACTCCCCCTCGAAGTAACACCGGTCTTCAAATCCGCAAATGAATATTCGACAAACCCGAGAAGCTTCGAATACCCATCATTCTCCCCCTTTTTATAATCAAAAAATGATTATAAAACCCACTAAGGATGAGAAGCGCCCGAGGAATAGTCTTCATGATACTCCCCCTTGATGTGTACCAAAAATGAATCACCAAAAATCTTGCACGAAAAAACAATCCAATACCGATTCTTTTGCCGATTGATTTTGAGCCCAAATCGTGAAAATCCTTCATCTGATTCATTCAAATCGTCGATAGGCGTTCATATTCTGACTTGTACACACGCTTCCTGTACATGTACTATCTGTTCATATAACTTCTTAAACAATTGATTTTGAAGTTCGATTTCGTTGTCTTCAAGTTTGATTTCTGAAAATTCGATTATAGTTTTCTTGTTCCACAGAATTCTGAATCGGTTGTGTTTGATAAGCCGATAATGATCAGGCAGTTGTCAATCCAGTCTTTGAGTTTGATCAAATTGATCAAGAAATCTCAATTTTTTGTCAAGAGGATATGTAGAACAGTGAAGTAATCTCGTTTTGATCTAAAATTTGTTGATAGAATGGTTGATTTTGTGTTTGTTGATCTTTGACTTTGAAAAGTCAAACATGAGTTATATGAGTTGATTCATGAAATTGGAAGAAGAAATCGCTGGTTATGAATTGAATATGTGATTTGGAAGAAGAAATCAAGTATAATTTGTGATTTTATCTCGAAAATTGGTTGTAATTAGTGCTCTTGATGTCAACGATTGTTGATGATATACGACGAAGCAACTGGGAAAGATTTGTTTTGGGAGTCGATGGAAGAAAAGAAGGATCGAAGATTTGTTTGTGATTTTGAGAATCGGTTTGCGAAGGATATATGTTAGATAACGAATTCGATTTTGGGTTTGATATCAATTTGTTAAAAGCGATAGTTTGAAGTCGATGCACCTAGAATCAATCTACGAATAGATACTGGGAATTCGATAATTGGATTCGTGTTTGATTGGATGTTCATTGATGGAGAATGGGAAGAAGACAAACGACGATTTCAAGTTTTGATATGGGTTTGGAAAGTCGATTTTGTGAAGTTAGATTGGAGGTCGAACGTTTCACAGTATCGAGTTTGATTTACTGGGAGTCGATATTCCTTGAGTACTTAACTTTCGCAAGTTTGATTGTGAGAATTTTGGAATGAACTGGAAAGATTTTGGAGTCGTTGATGTCGATTTTGCGAAAATATAAAAATCGTGTTCGCATCTATGGATTGTGTTTGATGTGTACTGATTTTTTTTGGTTCGCATATGGGTGAATCAACATCGAGTTTGCAATCTGGAATTTTTTTTTGAGACATTCACATATAAGGACAACAAGGTTCACATTTGGTTAAATGAGTTAAAGATGCGAAATCTTCTAATTCATGGTTCGCATTCATGTTTCACGTGCGACGTATTGAAGATGCGAAGTCTTTTACAGTATAACGTGAGTTGGGGAAGAAAGCTAATAGTTTCGCATTTGACCCCTGATCTTTTCACGAAATGATAGTTTATACCCAACTTCGCAAATGGGAAATATAAGCTGAGAAATTGCAGAATTTTTAGTTCTATTCCCTGCAGTTTGTGCGAATTTACACTTTATGCCCGATTTCGCAAATGGGCTAGAGTTTCGCATATTTGACTATTTTTGGCGCAACGGGTCCCTGCAAGTTTCAGAAAGTGACAATATCTACCTGGTTTTTGAAAAATCTTGCAACTTTCACCCAAAAAGTCAAAAATTTTCATAAATTGGAAATTTTTTGTGGCTTTTTCGTGATTATTTTTCCGTGCAATATTTTTGGTGATTCATTTTTGGTACACATCAAGGGGGAGTATTGTGAAGATTATTCCTCGGGCGCTTCTCATCCTTAGTGGGTTTTATAATCATTTTTTTATTATAAAAAGGGGGAGAAATGATGGGTATTCGAAGCTTCTCGGGTTTGTCGAATATTCATTTGCGGATTTGAAGACCGGTGTTACTTCGAGGGGGAGTTTGGTCTTGATCGCGCTAGCTCGTTGGAGATTAAAGTCGGACATCCAATCCTAACTTTGAGGGGGAGAATGTTGGGGTGCAAAGTTATTCATTCATGACTTTGTAAATGTTTGACTTTTGTAAAACCCACTTGCATGTGGTGCTTTAGCCTTTAGACCCATTTGATTGTTAGAGTGAGAGAGAGACATGTAAACACCTCTATAAATAGTGGGTTCATACCACTTGTAGAGGTGTGCTTGAGAGATGTAAAAGTGAGTGTGTAAGTGTGTGTTATTTATGTAGTCTAGATCTAGATCATTTTTGTGTAACACCATATACATTCAATATATCTCTTAAACACCCAAATCACCATGTTTAATTGTGCAAGCTTTAATTCCGCATGCCAAACCATGTTCTTATGTCACTACACCAATAGAAGTAGAAAATACCCCAAGAACCCAAAAAGATATTTTGAATTTCATAAGAAGCTAGGTCATGCTACTGATGACTATGAAAGCCTCAAGAAGGAGAAAGAGAGAAACCAATCACTTCAAGTTGGGGACCGACTAACAAGAATGTGAGAAACACAAACATATGATGTTGAAATCACCATGATACAAGGAGGGGGTAGAAACGATGTCAAGCCAATAAAAAAGCGGAAGATAATAAACATTGAGTTTAATGCTCATGATCTGATACCCTTCGATCATCAGGGAATTGAGCCCCTTATCATTAAAGTAGTAGTGGGAAGAACTTTGATTTGAAGAATTTATGTGGATAAATGGAGCTCTGTAAACATCATATACGAGGACTTTCTAAAAGGCTTGCCCATATATATCAAGAAATACCTTAGGCCAGCTATGTCGACAGTGGTAGGCTTTGCTAGGCAGTCTGTATCGCCAATGGGGAAAATCTCGCTGCCTTTCACAATAAAATATTATAAAGGTAATATTCGAAAAACTATCCTAGCCAAGTTCATCGTCATAAAGGCGTTGTCTCCTTATAGTATGCTCTTAGGAAGAACGGCCTACGAACATTACAAGCAGTCCCTTCCATGATCTACAGCTTACTCAAATTTCCCATTGAGGAGGGAATAGCAATAATCCAAAGCATGACGACAGGCCCCCCGAACGAAGTCACGTAATCCATCCAGATTTAATTGAGACAATATTCGAAGAAAGAATCTCTTCAATGGATTTTGAAGAAGTGGTTTTCAATGAAAACAATAAAGATCAGAAAGTCAAGGTCGATACTGAATTGCCTGAAGCTTTACAAAAAGGTTTGGTTGTAGTATTGAAGGAATATGCAAACACGTTCGCATGGAAACCAGTGGACATGACAAGGATTCCAAGATCATTGATAAAGCATCGCTTCAGCATTAACTTATCTCATACTCCCATCAAACAAAAGAAGCGCATTATAGCCAAAGAAAGGAGTGAAATAGACAACAAAGAATTTAAAGCACTAGTAGAAGCAGGAGTCCGGAGGGCTACATAATTCCCGAAATGGATTGCCAACCCAATACTAGTAAAAAAGCAGATGACACGATGTGAATGAGCGGTGATTTCACTGATCTTAACAGTGCATACCCAAAAGACAGTTACCCATACTGTAAATTAAGCGAAAGATCGAGTTGTTGGGAGGGTTTAAATAAAAATCCTTCTTAGAGGCATACAAGGGTTATCATCAGGTAAAAATGGCAGTGACTAATGAAGATAAAACAACTTTTCATACTGAGAAGGGTACATTTTGTTATACTAAAATGCCCTTTGGATTACGAAATACGGGAGCAATGTACCATAGGTTAGTGGACAAGGTGGTCGATCAGCAAATAGGACGAAACATCGAGGTATGCGTAGATGATATGGTAACCAAAAGAAAAAATGATAATAATTTTATGGTAGGCGTTGAGGAAACTTTGAAGCGACTTCGACAAACTAACATGAAGCTCAATCCAAAGAAATGTGTATTTTGGGGACAAAAGGGCAAGTTCTTGGGTCATATTGTAACTGAATCAGGGATAGAGGCAAACTAAGAAAAAACTGAAAATCTACTGAAGATGGAGACACCCCGAACGATGAAAGACATATATAGTTTGAATGGTAAACTGGCAGCGCTAAGTCAATTTCTAGCTAAGTCAGGAGAACAGAAGTTGCCTTTCTTCCAAGCATTAAAGATGCACATGAGAAAAAAAGATATCACATGATCGAATGAAGCCGAGGAAGCCTTCCAGAAGCTGGAACAATGCCTCTGACACCTACCGACACTGACAAGCCCTATCACATGAGAAATGCTAATAATATACTTATATATAAGCCTGGAAGTGATTAGCACAGTATGGTTAGTGGAAAAAAAATAAAAGTCAAAAACCAGTTTACCTCATTAGTAGGGTACTGCAAGGAGTCGAAAAGAATTACTTAATAGTATAGAAGCTAGTTTTATCTCTAGTCTATGCAGCAAGGCGGTTGCGTAGGTATTTCCAGGCACACTTGATCCTTGTGCTGACAAACCAACTGATGAAACAAATATTAATGCAACATGAATGATCATGAAGGATGAAGAAATGGGTAATTGAATTAGGGGAACACGAAATAGCATACAAACCAAGGATCAACATCAATGGCCAGGCCCTTGCAGATTTCTTAACATAAATTTCCGATGATCAGGGATATACAGCGACACCCCTTGAGGGTAATATTGTTCAACCACAAATACAGAATCAGGTTAACAAAGAAGAGTGGATATTGTACATAGATAGGGCATCAAGTAGAGATGTTTTGGGAGCAGGCATCATCTTTATCACCCCCTAAGGAGACAAATCGACTTACACACTAAGAGTCAAATTCAAATGCTCGAACAATGAAGCGAAGTATGAAGCCTTACTTGTAGGTTTAAGACTGGAAATGATCATGAATATCTTGAAAATGAAGGTATTTGGTGACTCATGTTAGTTAGGGGTGAAAAATCTAGCCATCGTGTTATGTTTTTTTTCTGATACGATACGATACAATAAGGTTTTATGTAAAACGACATGATGTCGTGTTTTTTTAACTAACATGAAAACAAACAAAATATAAAATGACAAACACGACATGACACGAAAAAGATAATATAAATTAACAATTAGCTTATTTAATTAATACTTAATCATATATCACACGACAAACAAGAAAAACACGACAAAAAATGCTAAATGGTGTCGAATTCTGAACACGAACACGACACGAAGTGACATCTGCTGTTTTTTAGAATTGACACGAACACGAACTTGAATTTTACTTTTGCCCAAAAAGACAATTTCCAACTCTAATGTTGGTGGTTAACTAGAATAAAGGCGATTATGAAGCAAAATAAACACACATCCAGAGATATTTGACTCAAACACAAGCATGGATAAGGAAATTTCAAGATTTTGAAATTACACAGGTCCCGAGATCAAAGAACAAAGAAGTAGACGCTTTAAGTAAGTTAGTCTTTGTAGTATTTAACCACCTTACGAAAAAGGTTTTTGTAGAAATGTTGGATGACATCATATGTCCTTTTTATGGAAAAAAAAATGAGTGTTACCAATAGATGAAAAGGAAACCAGAAAAATATGAAGAAATGCACCAAATTACACCATGTATGAGGAAAAACTCTATCGAAAGGGATACTCTACCCCATGGCTCAAATACATCACAAGGAAAGAACCATAGGTCATTATACAAGAGATACATTCGAGAATTTGGGGGGCACGTGCAAGGTCAAAGGCAATTACCCAAAAGATCCTTCAAACAGGGTACTTCTGGCCTTCCATGACCCAAGATACGAACACGTTCATAATAAAATGTCATGATTGTCAAATGCATTCGAATATACATGCGCTACCACCAAAAAAACATGACAAATATCATTAGCTCATGGCCTTTTTTCCAATGGGGAATCGATATCATTGGACGTTCCCCTAAATCACCAGGAAGATTAAAGTTCCTAATAGTGGCAGTAGATTACTTCAAAAAATGGGTCAAAGCAGAAGCGGTAGCAATAATCTCAGGAAAAATGTAATAAAGTTCGTATGGAGACAAATTGTGTGTCGTTTTGGCCTTCCACACACTATCATAAGTGATAATGGAAAGTAGTTTGATGATAATCCTTTCAAGAAATGGTGTCAGGAGAGAAGGATCAAGCAAAATTTTACGTTGGTGGCGCATCCTCAAGAAAATGGTCTGGTGGAAGTAACCAATCAAACTTTGGTAAAAGGAATTAAGAAAAGGTTAGGAGAAGCTAACAGGAATTGGGCTGATGAGTTAAAAAAATTTCTATGGACGTATAGAACAACGATACGAACGCCAGCAAAGGAAACTCCTTTCAGTCTTGTGTATGGGACAGAAGCAGTCATCCGAATTGAAGTAACCATAAGGAGTATGCGAACGAGTAATCCTCAAAAACACTCAAACAGGGCAAGTCAAAGGAGAGGCATGTAAGGTAGGAGACATGGTCCTATGAAATAACAAAGCTAGCAGACAAGAACAGATTGGTAAGCTAGGTCCAAATTGGGAAGGGCCATATCAAGTAATTGAAACTAGACAATATTGATCATACGTCCTGGAAACCATGGAAGGAATTCTCCTACCATGAACATGGAATATGCGAAATCTATGCAAGTTCCATTTCTAGAGACATCGCATAAGAAGAATGTGGACAGATAATTGGAGACCACAATCGAATAGCATTAGAAACTAGTCTTTTTTTATATGTAACACAATTATTTTCCTTAATGCAATCTTTTGGCTCCTTAATCATTATCACTTGAATGTATTCCATATCGCCATAATCCTCCAAATTATGACTCGGTGTTAATTTGCTCGAATGATAAGGTCTTACCTTATGGTTCGATCATTATTTCACATCCCTATAATCCTCCAAATTATGGCTCGATGATAATTTGCTCCAAACATAAGTTCATGCCTTATGGTTTAATCATTATTTCACATCACCATAATCCTCCAAATTATGGCTTGATGTTAATTTGCTCGAACCATATGTTCACACCATATGGTTCAGCCATTATTTCACATCGTCATAATCCTCCAAATTATGGCTCAATGATAATTTGATCAAACCATAAGCTCATACCTTATGGTTTAGGCATTATTTCACATCGCCATAATCCCCCAAATTATGGCTCGATGTTAAATTGCTCGAACTATAAGTTTGTACCTTATGATTCAGTCATTATTTCGCATTGCCATAATTCTCCAAATTATGGATCGATGATAATTTGCTCGAACCATAAGTTCATACCTTATGGTTCAGTAATTATTTCATATCGCCATAATCCTCCAAATTATGGTTCGATGTTAATTTGCTTAAACCATAAATTCATACCTTATGGTTCAGTCTTCAGTCATTATTTCACATTCCCATAATCATCCAAATTATGGCTCGATGTTAATCTAATCAAACCATAAGTTCATACCTTATGGTTTAGTCATTATTTCACATCGCCAAAATCCTTCAAATTATGGCTCGATGTTAATTTGCTCGAACCATAAGTTTTTCCCTTATGGTTCAGTCATTATTTCACATCGTCATAATCCTCCAAATTATGACTCGATGTTAATTTGCTCGAACCATAAGTTTATACCTTATGGTTCAATCATTATTTCACATCGCCATAATCCTCCAAAAGATGGCTCGATGTTAATTTGCTCGAACCATAAGTTCATACCTTATGGTTTAGTCATTATTTCAAATCGCCATAATCCTCCAAATTATGGCTCGATATTAATCTGCTCAAACCATAAGTTCATACCTTATGATTCCTCTAAATTATAAATCCATGTTCACTCGAACCATAAGTCCAAATATTATGGCTCAACCTTTATTTCAAATCATTTTGATTACTACGTTTACAATTCAGTATTAGTTCGATTGGACTGCAGAATGGATTTAAACATTACTAATGATTACATTATGTGATGAAGACTTCATAGAGTACCACAGATCATTCATAATGATGGAATTTATGAAGTAAATAGGTAAAATATGAAAATTACATAGATATCAAACTTAGAAGGCATACATCAGTCATTACGAACCCTACAACAACAACCAAAAGTTCTACGCAACCACAACAACCAAGATAAAAAAAAAACAAGAAAAGCAAGCCATGAACCAGAACTAACTACAAAAAAAGTCAATCACCACCACTTGCGCCATCACGGTTGCCCACTGGATCCAAAGACTTCAGATTCTCCTTCAAAACTTGAATGTCCACTTTATCCCCCATCCAAAATACTGAGCAATGAATATGTATGGGTAATCATCTAAGAGAAACGATCCATGATGTTACGTTGAGAAACGGGATAGGAGTAGAGGCCATTTTTTCATTCCAAAGCCTTAGAGTATTTTCCTTCACCTCATAGCAAGCTTAATGAAGACCAAGCTGAATAGTTGTCGTCTGAAGAGTAGCATTCACATTCCTGAAATCATCATAATTCAAAAGAGGGGATACCTTCTCTCACAACCCATTATAAATTCAAATTGCTTTGCTCTAGATCCTTTTGACAATGCACCACATCTTGGTTTGCCAAAGACCGAGATTCACCAAAGGAAGCAATTTGGGCGTCTTTCTCCAATACCAAAGCTTTGGCAGTAGCTAGTTCTTCCTCGAGCAATTTAATACTGACATCTTTGCCTTGAAAATAAATCTCTAGTTGCGATACCTTTTCAGTATATTGCACTTTCAACGATTGAAATTGTTGAGAAACTTCTTCAAGCTCTTTGGTTGTAGCCACACCACGGCTGATTGCATCATCACTTTTCAACCGCAAATCCTCGTTCAACCTTTTTAAATCCTCCTAATAGCCCAAACACTCGCTCAAATCACAGACCAGGCATTCATTCCTTTCAGATAATAGTGACACCTTCTCACGTAGCTCCTTTGCTTCTACCTCCATTTTTTCATAAATCTTGCAAAGCATTTCAAGCCCTGAAGATCCTCTTCGAACTTAAGCTAATGACTTGCAAGAAGTTCAATTTGTGCCTTGGTATGCGAAGATACCTCGTTTAGCAGATGCATTCCCTCTATCAAGTAAGACCAGGCTCTATCAATAGTTTTTTCATTAGAGGCACTGGCTAGTTCAGGACTTTTGGGTATAGTGGTTGCATTAAAAGGACGATGGAATTGAGAAAGTGAAGCGACAAAAGTAACAAGTGTAGGCATCTCGGTCCGCCTCTCAGATGAAGGGATCACTATAGAAAACCACCATTTCATCAAATATACACATGCATTGACATATGTAATACAAAACAAGCAGAGCAGGAAGTATACAATCCATGTTGTAAGTTTTTGGAGGAACATCCAGAGTTGCATCGGGATCAGCAACGTCCGCAACAATTAAGGGAATGTCCATAGGGGTACTATTAGAAGTGCTTGTCCCCGGGGGAAGTGGATTGATGGCAGTTACTGTTGATTCTGTAATAACTAATTGAGTTTGAGCAAAACTAGATCCAAACAATTTTTGCTGGAAAACAGCGCAGTGGACAAATGTTGGAGCTTTACTCGACACAAGAGATTCACTGGTCGACCTGGAGGATGGCTTCTCGAGATTCAAATCAGAAATGGATTTAGATTTCAGAGCATCATTAGTATCTCCCAAAAGAGCCCCCTCAACAAGTTTCATTTATGAGTCAAAGACTATGGGACATTCAAGAAAATTAGATGAAGGAGGGGTTGCCAAAATGGCTCATGATTTACAAGATTGGGAATTGATTGTTCAGCAAGGCTAGTTAAGTTGCGGTTCTTTACCTCATGAGAAGTTCGTTTGAGCATTGGAGGTGACAAGGTGACCACCTTATCAGCCTTGGAATCCCCAGTCCTTTTCATTATAGCAAAGTCTCGAAGGGCGGCCCTAGTAGAAACGAAGGGCGGTTTCCCGAAGTCTTGTTCCATCTTAGTCACTTCGGTACCAGACGTCGGTATCACAGGCATAGTAACTTCTTATTGAGATGGATTCACAACAGGATCCATGCTAGATTCGGACTTCGGAGGAGAATCCAGTATAACCATTTCTTCTGTCACCACGGTAGAACTGGTAACCGTTTCCTTAGCAATCGATCCAACAATGTTATCTCTAGTTCTTCTAAAGACTCAACAAGATTTTTTCCTTAATTTTTTCCAAAGCGGGCTCATACCTGCCATACCCAATACAACCTCTTCATGATCAATCCACTTCACAAAATTCTTGACCAATCGCTCAGTGATAGCCCAATCCTCATGGGATAAATATGGAACAGGATCGGCAACACTATCAGCAGTTGCACTAAACGTCATGGGTCCAGAAAAGGCAGAAACATGAACAAAGAAGAACTCCTCTTTCCAGTACTTGATGGAAGTAGGAAGGCCATAAAAAGCTCCATAATTCCATAACAGAGAGAAAATGACACCCAATCACCGTTGAACATGGGAAGGTAAAAGTATCGAAAACTGATGATAGAGGGTATGATATCTAGGGTAATACACAATAACATGAAGCAGAGGATTTTTCGAAACCCATTTGGGGTGATTTGGGCGATGTTCAGACCATAATAGTCAAGAACTATCTTTAAGAAAACGAAAGTAGGTAACCGTAAACCAAATTTAAAGAACACTCGATACACCCCAAACGAAATCATTGGGGGCATCGGTGATCACATCACTGACCTCAGGAAGACGGGGATGAAATTTGGGATCAATCTCATATTTCGTCACAATACTCGACATGCTTCTAATAAAAAACTTAGACGTTACGGTCCTAGTATGGGAAATCGCAGTGCTACCCATGGCGAAGAAAGTTAGAAAAATAACAAGGAATCGAAAAGGAATTTTGCACAAAGAATCGGATGAAGGAACAGACGAGTAGGAAGAAAATACTTATAGGCGAACCAGTGGAAAGGGACACTTATAGGGCAGACAAAGCGGTTGTTAGGCACTGTACGCCTCTTAAAGAAAAGGTAACTAAAAAAGACAATTATAGGGATAATCATGAGGGCTAAAAAACATCAGGACGCCATGTTGAAATTTAATTCAGGAGTTATGTTCCTATCTGATTACAACGGATACTACACTAATCTTATTAAAGTTTGAATTGTTATTTCCACAAGAAAATGACAATACAAAGTGGGGGGACTTAATAAGGTATAGCATAGTCTAATAGATATGTATACCCTTCCTATATATTGAACCAACATATGTGTCGAACCAGGCATATATACCAAACTAGCATATGTGCCGAACCGTGCATATATACCGAACTTAATATGTCTCAAGGCACGATCAAAGTATGATGCAACGTCACAACAGTAACATAATACATAGGAACTCTAAGTATACATCATGTATAAGTATATTTGACTGATGGGTCCTTGAGCCAACAAAGAGCAGTTGGCTAACGGATAACAAGTCCAATAATATGTACTTTTTGGCAAACAGTCATAAATGCAACAAGATGACAAGCCTCCTCGATACATGAAGGGGTCGACATCCCTCTTCACCTCCACTATAAATAGGTGATCTGATTCACCTCCACCAGGAACGAAATCATCCGCCATCCATTCCAAATCGATTCGATCACTGCTATTCACTTATCATTCAAAGTCTTCATTGACTTTATCATCGGAGCGTTAGCCTAGGATAACATCCTGATCAATTGGGTTACGAGTTGTTTGTATTTCCCATGTCAATTGAAGTAATCGAGTGAACACGTCTAAAGTAATCAATAGAAGACGGACCTGGTGGTGCATCAACTATAAAATGGTTTAAGGGGAAAAAATTAATTAATTTGGGATTACATTTTAGGTTCTACATTTAACACTATAATTATAACTTTAAACTAATTACAAAATAGTCTTTGGATTTTGTTTTAAATTTGACTGAAATTCTGATTTAAGTTAACCCTTTAACATTATATTTAAATAATCTATTTAATGTAACGACCCAATTTTTCAAGTCCAAAAATTTCATTTTTAATTAAACACTTTGCAAAACATTTGAAAATAAACAACATTTGATCATATCATTTCTTAAAACATGTTACGTGTCTGAAAACCAAAACATGGAATCAACCATAGTGTCAGAGTAAAAATCCCATAACGATCACTTAGTGCGGAAAACAAGAGGTGTGTATGAAGTGCCGCTACCGTGCCAGCTCCTTCCCCTTCGCTGAAGAGGTAACTGAAACGAAAACTATAAACTGTAAGCACGAAGCTTAGTGAGTTTCCCCACAATACCTCATACCATACAATCATACAATGAACAGCTAGGAGATACGGGCCTCGCCCACACTCCGCTATCTGAGAGATACGGGCCTCGCCCACACTCCGCTATCTGAGAGATATGGGCCTCGCCCACACTCCGCTATCTAGGAGATACGGGCCTCGCCCACACTCCGCTGTTTGGGAGATACGGTCCTCGCCCACACTTCGCTATCTAGGAGATACGGGCCTCTCCCACACTACACTATTTGAGAGATATGGGCCTCGCCCACACTCAGCTACTAAACCATAACATACAAGTATCACACAGACAACAAGTATAAGCAATTCTATCATACTGGCATAATCAGACTCAACTAGCATATCATCTATACGGGCCGGCCTTGGTGCCTTAGACCCGTTCTTACTGGAAGGAAACTCACCTCGAAAAGTAGCTACCGAAAGTTTGACTGATAGACGTCTAACTACTACACCGGTAATCCTCCGGCTACAAATCCATGAACATAGGTTAGCCACTCATAAATACCCTTAGGTCAATTGACTGACCCACCCCTGGTCCAAGGTCAACTCCTTGGTCAAATTCAACTTCCATTTGACTGGACTCGCCGAGTCATGGCACAGACTCGTCGAGTCCTTCTCCTACTAACCCGGTCCTACTCGCCAAGTCCCTCTTCCCACTCACTGAGTCACCCTTAACTCACTACTTGGGACTATAGAACCGACTCGGGATCCGAATCGTCGAGTCCAAGAACAACTCGCCGAGTCCCCACGAGCAGATCTCCTACTCGCTTCCAAATCCTCACCAGAGCATCCCTTATGAGGATTTGGGTTTCTGGGACTATTGCTACACGTTAAATTGCTAATTTTGCATGCAGATACAAAGGGTTGGACCTTCAATACTTAAACCCCTCTTACTCAGTAACAGTTCACACGACTCGCCGAGTTTGAAGAACAACTCGTCGAGTTCCAGGCAATCTTCATAGGACTCGCCGAGTTGTTCTTCCAACTCGCCGAGTCTAAGACCATCTTCATAGAACTCGCCGAGTTCCTCTTTGGGACTCGCCGAGTCCCTTCGACCCACTTCCCATACAGACCAAAATTGAGACATGCAACGCTTCTAAACCATAGATCTATGCTCCTAGGGCATGCTTATCACGTAAAGTTGCAAACTTTACGTGCATGCATGGCCCTATAAGCTCAAAAAGGCAAATCCAAGCTCTTTAAGAGGTCATACACTCACTAGGGACCTCAATAACCCCAACCATAGAGACTTTACACTTCTAAGATGTCCATAAGGTCCAAATCTGAAGTCCTTTCAGAACATAGAGCATAACACATGGAGCTTGAGGTTTTTGGGCTTAAAAACCACTAATTTGGGACAAAAAGGGGATCAAATGAACTAGTGATCATGGTAAGAACTTTTCTACTTGAATGGAAGCTTCTCACAGCGTAGATTCCGGATCTACCTCCCCTCTTTGCACACTTCAACCTCTTCCTTCTTCTTCTTCTAAGCTCCAAACCTTCTTTACAAAGCTAAAATCACTCTCAATAACAATATGGGGGCTAGGGTTTCTCTCTACAGCTCTCTAGAAGTGTTAAGGACAAAGGAGACCAAGTTAGAGCGTTTAAATAGGGTGCAAACACCCGGATTAGGGTTTTTACCCAAACAGGGTCTACTCGCCGAGTCCAAAGCTTAGACCCCGCGTCTCATCCCCCTTCTACTCGACGAGTTGGTACTTCAACTCGCCGAGTCCAAGGCAAAATGCATAATTAAGACATATTAATTACAAGGATTACGTACCAGGAACCTGGTGATACATTTAAGGATTTTATACAAACTATCAAAAATTTATGACTTTCAAATGACAATGATTAACATACAACAACATATCCAAACTAATAAGTTAAGTATAATATGTTCAAAGTTAAAGACATAATTTTATTAGTAGAAGTAAAATATATTATTTTAATATTCAAGTTTGATTCAGGTTTTATACTAATTTAACATTAATTAACCAATTTATAAACATTATTAGAAAGAAAAATTAAAAAATCATAGGAATTTCAAATACATGTAATGAAAGAAAAATATTTATTTTATAGTATATATATATATATATATATATATATATATATATATATATATATATATATATATACATGTTTTTTTAAACAAATAAATGTAATTATAGTTAAACATAATCAAGTTTTTCTCTTTTGTTCGAAATACTTTTTAAAAAATCTTTATATATATATATATATATATATGGAAAAAATGAATATACCTTTAAGGGTATATAACTTTAGGTACCCACATAATCAAAACTACACCGTTTTATCTCTTATTTAATTCCATAATCGGCTGATATCATCGAACACAAAAATTCCTTTCTAATTTCACATCATTTGTTCCTGATGAAGAGCATCAGTTTGAGTCCAAGGCCGATGTCGGAGCCTCCAAGACTTATCCTCAGCAAGCCGGCACCATTCGCAATAATGCTTATATCGTCATCAAGAATCGTGCTTGCAAGGTTAACTTCTTTCTTCAATCTCAGTTTTGTTTTGGAAAATCCTTGTGTTGCGTAGTTATATTTTTTATTTAATTGTGTTAATTTTTAGACAGTTTTGCGTCAATTGTTTTTCAATTATGCTGTTAGGGGTTAGGGTTTTTGTTGCTTTTCGTCTGTTTCAAGTCAACATGTTTGTATGTCTTGATTTTGCTTAATACGAAATGACCCTCTTCCTTCATCTTCCTTAAACCTAGCCGCTCATCTACCCCATCTCTTCTGTCGTTGTCGGAGATCGGAGACCGGAATTAGCTTCATTTTTCATGTTGGCATCTTCGTTTTTTCTGCCTCTCTAAATCCGGAGTCTAAAAACAACTAGATATGCTTCTTATTTTTGACATTTACTTCGTTAAAACATGAAAAAATCTTGGTAGTCGTAACAAATGTTTTCGAAATTGGGTAATCTTTATCCAACCAGGTTCGTTTTTGGTTGATAAATGTAACTTGATTTTTTAGGAAATCCTCATTTTGATATGTAATTTGAACTGATTGATTTTAGAATTCATCATTTTGATATGTAATTTGACCTGGTTGTTTAAGAAAGCCTCATTTTGATATGTAATTTGACCTGATGGTTTAAGACATCCTCATCTTGAAGTGGGTGATCTGCTGAAGACAAATCTGATTGAATTCAGCTATAAGCTTCAAAAACATGGAATTGTAGGACTTTGACTTTTGTTTTTGCTTAGTTTAATGGGTCCTTTGTTGTCTTGTTTCCTCTAATATAATTTAATTGAGTTGTTTGTCTCATTACAGGAAAGTATGTATCATTACAGGAAAATAGTGAACAAGTGATCGACTTTAATTCTGTAATTGGTGGTTTTTGTTATTTTAATTAGGCTGGCCTTGTTTTTAGTGGGATTAAACCAAACCATAATTTTAGAACACTAACCAGAATTTTATTAAAGGCTTCAAGAATATTTTGTTGAAGCCATCGTGACTTTTAATCCTAACATTGTAACATAATGACGAAATTACCCCAAGACTAGATTATATTAACGTCTATAACCGTTACTAATATTTAATCGCTAAGTAATAAATAATGATATATCTTTCATATAATCAGTGAACCACTATATTGTTGTGTTTTTGTGAGAAAAAGTTTAATTTAGAGGCTTTATATTATCCATGTTTGGTTTCTTATTGTTTAGTTTAAGGGGTATTTTTATGTCAATTTTATAGTCGACGGTGAACGAGCAGCGGTCAACTGTGCACCCCACTTGACTTCCGGGCTGGATCAGCCACTGTCCATGATCCTTTTAAATGTTTATTGATGCCCCTTATTTAAATTGGTTATTTTTCTTTAATATCACAATTCAGACATATTATTTATTTATAAATTTATATATTGAAGACATTAAATTATTAATCACTATTCTATTGTGAAATGTAACATGGTACTATGTTGTGGAAGTTTCCACCTCCAATACTGGCAAGCATGGTCATTCCAAGTGTCACTTTGTTGCAATCGAGATTTTCAACAGGAAAAAGCTTGAGGATATTGTTCCATCATCCCATAATTGTGATGTATGTAATATTACTGCTCTTTCTCATTTTAATTATTCTCTTCATTTTTCTAATCGCACTATTTTTTTCGCTTTTACAGGTCTACAGTGTCATTTGTACCGATTACCAGCTAATTGATATGTCTGAAGATGGATTTGTATGATAGTCTCTACTCTGGATTTGGAGAGGGGAAGGACCTGGTTGTGACTCATATGTCAGCAACGGGAAAGGAACAGATTTGTGCTCTCAAGGACATTGGCCCCAAATATACAATTCAAAAAATCCATAACCACCACACTATAATATATTATAAAATTTGAAGAAAACAGAAAAACAAGTCATGTTTTTATTTTGTTTTATCATGTAACATATGTTTATGTTACTTATCAAAATTAGAAATTGAAATTCTTCGCTTTTGGTCATATTGTTTTTGTGAGTTATCAAAATTAGCAATTGAAATTCTTCGCTTTTGGTCTTATTATTTATGTGACTTGAACTTTCCTATCCTTAAGTTCTTGAGGATTACCATCATTGGCACAGGGGCAAAATCGTCCAACAATTTTAAAAACCATCAAATGTATGTGTAGATTAACACAACACTAACCAAAATGACAGCCTACTTTCATTCTTAACCTAGAATTGCAGAAAAGTTTTGTTTTGTACCCAAATGACAGTTTTATTTCATTTTAACCCAAAATTGCAGAAAAATTTCGTTTTGAACCCAAAATGACAACCTACTTTCATTTTTAACCCAAAATTGTAGAAAAGTTTCGTATTTAACCTAAATGACAGCCTATTTTTAATTTTAACCCAAAATTCCACAAACATTTAGTTTTTAACCCAAAATAGCATTATACTTCCATTTTTTTCACAAAAAATCCTCATAATTTTGTTTTTTTCACAAAATAGCCTCATAATTTTGTTTTTTTCACAAAAAATCCTTGTAATTCTGTTTTTTTTCACAAAATACCCTCATAATTTTTTTTTTCACAAAATACCATCGTATATTCGTTTTTTTCACAAAATACCCTTATAATTTCATTTTTTCACAAAAAATCCTCATAATTTTGTTTTTTTTCACAAAATACCATCATAATTCTATTTTTTCACAAAATACCCTCATAATTTTGTTTTTTTCACAAAATACCATCATATATTCGTTTTTTTCACAAAATACCCTTATAATTTTGTTTTTTCACAAAAAAATCCTCATAATTTTGTTTTTTTCACAAAATACCATCATAATTCTGTTTTTTCACAAAATACCCGCATAATTTTGTTTTTTTTACAAAATACTATCATATATTCGTTTTTTTTTTCACAAAATACCCTCATTCGTTTCAAATTAAAATTCTTAAGAAGCATCAATATTCATACATTGTTTGTGTCTAAAACATGAAAAACGTGCAGTTAACCAAAAAAAAATGTCATGAAGCATCTACTTTTTCTTTTGCCCATAGAAACAACACATATCATCATTATGTCTCTTGCAACGATTCATCCGCCTGATACATGAAGTCTTCATCTTCTTCGGTAGCCCTTCGTGACTCAACTGCTTTGTCGTATTGTACAACGAATTCATTTAACATGGTCCTCGAGTTAACAAATCCATCAAAAAATGAATTAATACTCTCACTTCGTCCGGTTGTGGTCATACCAGCAAAGAAAATATCCTTCAAGAAGGGTTTAGCCCAATGTATACGTTGGTTATACATGTCACTAAGCCAACAATTGCTTTCCAGTTCATACTTAATTCGCATATCTTCCCATGTTGCTTCAAATTGTTCAACGGTGTCACTATTTACCCATCGTCTGTGTGTTTCTTGAAAATCACTATAACGGGAAACATATGACCGAAGGTGCTCAGTTTCATGCTTCCTAATATGCCATGAACAAAAGCGATGTCGAGTATTTGGAAACACTTTTCTTATGGCATTGCCCATAGCTTTGTCTTGATCGGTAATAATTGCCTTCGGATACTTGTCAAACATACATTTAAGGAAATGTTCAAATAACCATTCAAATGTTTCTTCCTTTTCATTTTCAAGCAATGCTCCACCAAAAAGTATAGACTGCCCATGATGATTCACCCCGGTAAAGGGAGCAAAAGGCATCTTGAATTTGTTAGTCATATAAGTGACATCAAACACAACAACATCTCTAAATTTTGTATATGCGTCTCTTGATCTACCATCAGCCCAAAAGATGTTTCTAGGATACCCATCATCAGACAAATCCACAACAAAATACTGGTCACTGTCAACTAATGTTTTATCTTGAAAATGTTTTATAAGTCCATAAAACTCCTTATCTCTATGTTGTTTTCGATGCTCAGATAAAACATCAGCACATTGCTTTGATGTTACATCAGCTACATTTGAGGTTTTTAGTGTATTAACAGCCTTTTTAATCTGAGAAGGTTTCAACCCTGCTTGACCAAACTGCACCATAAGAGATTTACCTTCTATTGAACGGTGAAAATTGCTATGAGATCGATGCTTCATCACCTTCGTAGGTGTCATGGTCAAGTCGTGATTGTGTGTGTCATGAAACGAGTCCACCAACCATTTTCCATCCTCCTGTCTTGTTATTCGAAGCTTTGCCTGACATCCGGTTCTAACATCTCTACGACGCTTTTTCTCATTTTCACTTGAATCATTTTTGTCCATCCGTTTGAAACCTTCTTTGTTGCATACATATATTTTCCGAAAAGGCTCATTTGTTTTAGGATTTTTAATTGTGTCGTCTCTACGTATACCAAATCCATGCAAAAATGAATAATCATTATAAAATGTATAGGCATCATCGGGTGTATCAAAAACCTTTCCTAGTATCCTTTCATCATCAACATCATTTTCGTGAATTTCAATGTTCACACCGAAATCGTTAACTTCTTCTAATTCATATGTTGCTTCCACAAAATCGTTCGTGTCAACATTTTCATATATATACGGTTCTATAGCCTGATCAGCTGCTTCGGTTTCAAATACCATGGTCTGCACAAAACCACAAGTAAAAGACAATAAGAACTTGACTCTATTAATGTCATGCTAGAAACTTTTTAGAGATAGCCTAACTTTTTCATTATATCAAAAGCAAAAGCAACTTGAATGTGAATAAATGATTATATTAATAAAGAGTTATTAATCTAACATTAATTATTCTACATTGAGAGGTCGTCCACCTTCACCGAGTTGTTGTTTAGTAGTAGATTGATTCTTTTGGAATGTCCCATGCTGAACGTAATTTCTACCAACCAATAATTGGGCTAACTACAACATAATCAACTGAATTAAGGGTGTCAATAATCGATATACCTGATGGAGGCGAGTTGCTGTTTATGGCGTTTCTCCTCTATGAAGCATCGACTAATATCCAATTTTGTAAATTTGGTTTTTTTTTATGATTTCAGTCAGTGAAGCAGTTAACGAAAGTATATCTTCAACGTTTTTTTTATGAGTTCTGTGAATTACTCATCACTGAAAGAGAAAGCATAAAACCAATTTTTTTTTCTCCAGAAGGACGATGAAGGAATTGCCGACTGCCGATCAAGGAAAACAAAATCGATTGAATTGGACTGCTATATCTTCATCGTTTTTTTTATGAGTTCTATGAATTACTCATCACTGAAAGAGAAAGCATAAAACCATTTTTTTTTCTCCAGAAGGACGATGAAGGAATTGCCGACTGCCGATCAAGGAACGCAAAATCGATTGAATTGGACTGTTATATCTTCAGCGTTTTTTTTTTTTTTTTTTTTTTTTTTTTTTTTTTTTTTTTTTTATGAGTTCTGTGAATTACTCATCGCTGAAAGAGAAAGCATAAAACCAATTTTTTTTCTCCAGAAGGACGATGAAGGAATTGCCGGCTGCCGATCAAGGAACACAAAATTGATTGAATTGGACTGCCGATCAAGGAACAAAAAATCGATGGAATTGAGTATAAGGAAACACGTACTAGAAAAAGGAAATTGTTTTTTTTTTTTATTTTCAGAAAATTAAACCATTTAACAAAACTACGTAGTTTTGATTATGTGGGTACCTAATGTTATATACCCTTAAGGGTATATTCACTTTTCCCTATATATATATATATATATATATATATATATATATATATATATATATATATATATATATATATATATATATATATATATATATATATATGGAATAGTCATTTCAAAATATCAAATATCAGTGATTTTCAATTAAATATCACCTTTTAACCTATTGTGCCGTATTAATATCATAAGAATTTGTATCGTATATATGTAAATATACGTTTAAATAGATAATATGTACATATATACTTAAAGATGTATCTTTAAATGTAAAAATACATATTACACATTTTAATATGTATTTATAAGTAAAAACATATATTTATTTATAAAAATACATGTAAATATATGTAGTTTTTGAAATAGTGTTTTTGTGAATAAATTATGTAAGATTAATGATAAAATATATAAAAAAAATATGTTAGTGGTTAAATTTGTAAAAACAAATTAGTGAATAAATGTATATAAAAAAGTTTAGTAACTTAGGTGTTGTTTATTTTTTTGAAGCCAAAATGTCTGTAGTCTGCGGATCATATCTGCAAGTCTCTGCGGCAGAAGAGGTGGACCAAATATCTGCAGTCTGCAATAAGAAGACTGTTTGTTTTTAACGTCTGCAGCTGTTGAAATAAATTAATTTTTCAAACTTAATTTCATGTCATAAACATTAAAAATGCATTTTCAGTAAAAAGAGAAAGAAAAAAAAAAAAAAAACGGGTGATCTTTTTTTTTTTTAGGTTAAAATGAGGTCTGAAGACCTTTGAAGACAATGACCCATGTCTGCGCCAGGAAGACCCCGCGCAAACGTTTTTTTGTCTGCACACTTCCAAAAAACAAACACTCTGCGAGGGCATATGTCTGCGCGTTGTCTGCGCGGCGCAGACAAAAGTGGTTGCGCAGCTCTTCACAAAAAAAACAAACAGCCCCTTAATAAATATACATAAAAACCTATAATAATGAGTCGTAATGTTTTGCAGTCATAATGTTTTTTTTACAATGTGAAAACATTTAATGATAGATCGAATACAAAATAAATTTAACAATTAAATATAATATATAAAAACCTAAAACTAATTACCTTTACAACTCATTCTCAGTGATTTATATCATACATTTTTTTGGTCAACACACAATACATATAATACACATGCGTAATTGGCATCAAACGATCAATGATGGACGGTGGAACATACTTTTGGCATCACTTAATGTTAGATATTGCGACTGAGATTCATATTCAACTACCAAGAACAAACAAATAAATAAGCGTATATGTGGCATATGGAAATTGTTTATTATCTACTTTTACTATGAGAAGAAAAAAACAAAACAAAACTGGTCACGTGTACCACATCTAGAATGCCCAATTGTACATATAGATGGGTTATGTGCAATATTTAAAAGAGAGATTTTCTTAGTTTATTTAGAGACGTAAATCATTAGGATGATCTAAAGATGTTGATAGCAAGGTATAAGATGTGTGACATATTGATGTGTACACTGTAGAGTGAAATGGGTATATGTATGATATTTCATATGTTTTTTTAACATAATACGTGGATTTATAAACAAAATCATAAAAACAATATACGGTACGTATCACTAATTAACAATTTTTCTAAAAAGTGTAAAGAAATAATCTTGTGTATTTTTTTTGTGTGTGTAAAGAGGACTAATGGTCTCTAGTCTCTCCACATATAAACTAATTTTATTTTTAAGTTTTCTCTTGTCCATTTTACGAATTGTGTTCAAATCGCCCCCTCTCAAGAAAAACCATTAGGAAACTCTTAGTGATCGATTCGTGAAGTTAAATGGCTTTTATCTCAAGGGAGTATCGGATAATCTTGTTAATTTATGTTTATAGATGCTGTAAAATGTTTTAAGAAAGCTTCTCTAAGATCATCTATACATATCACTGCCACAATTGTGGTGTTGACTACATTCCACAGAACTACAATGCATCGGATGATGTTTACTATCGTGGTGACCTGTCGTCGTGGTCATAAAGTGGCTTCGTTCTATGTATTCCGAAGGGCCTAAGTGAATAACACTTTGCGCATTAAAGAATTTAACATGTATTATGCTTATTCTTGTTGTACTAAGAATTTTTTTTTTAATATTTGTGTAAATGGTGTAATGTATCCATATAAAATAGTAAAGTATTTAAACAAATTATGGATATCGAAGAAAAAATAGTTTTACGGAAAAGCTAAAAACATGACTCATGAAATTAATTTTTTTTTATGGATTTATGAAATTAGTAAATCATGTTTTCCTTTAATTGATAGTAAGATTGCAACACTTTTTCGACCTTTGGAAATTTAAAATTAGGAATCACAACACTATTGGTGTAGTTTAGAGTCTAGCTTCATTTTCCTTTGTTTATGTTTGTTTGTTTGCCAAAGTGAGATCTATCTTATTTTGGGGCGTGCAAGGTTTAAACCTCAAACCACGTTTATGTTATTTAGCACCTCAACCGCTATGGTCTCATTGTGGGTGTGTCATCAAACTGCATATCATACAATAATATTACAATATCTAATATATCGTCCCCTACTACTATACATGCTTCTGACAACCTTTATTGTTGGAAATCTATCAAACTGTAACTCATAGATAACATATAACTCTCAGAATCCAAAACATATCTCGTACCAACCAAAACCATACCACATCCTAGTCCGGTCATAAAGGATATCAAACATGATTGTAACATGAAACAAAGGAGCAGATCTTTTCTTTGGTAGTTATCGAGGTTTCCACCAAATACCCATAGCTAGTTCTCCCAAGTCCTAAACGATTCCACATGAGAATCGAACGAACGCACACAATCTATCCTCAACTCTTTAAGTGTTAACATTTTCATTAATTGTCACTTGTGTCCAACAATAACTTTGGTTAAAATTTTATATTGATGATACAACCAAAGTTGCAAATTTTATAGATTTTGTGAAAGATGTTATGCCTTTCACAAATTGTTATTAGTTTGCAAACCAACTAATTTACTAAAAGGTAAAAACAATAATACGACGAAGATATTTCACTACATTTAGTCATAAATGTTATAAAGAGAGCATAATGGATGTGGATGTCTAAAATTTGATCATGTGCCTCATATCTCCAATGATTTTGTCAATATATACTTGAAATCGTTTATGGTACAAGAAAATAGTTGAAAAAAAAAACATTATTTGGTTTACTTTGCAATTAATTTTAACCATTCTCAAAATCGAAATCTAACTTTCTTTAAATCAAAACTAGAGATTTACACAAAATGATTAGAATTGAAGTAATAATCCGAAATTACGAACAATTTCAACTCTTGAAAAATGACAATCATTTGAAACTTGATTTGTACTAATTTTATGTCACATACAATATTTTGTTTGAAAAAAAAAAAAAAGATAAGGACTTTAAAGGGTAATCAACTATATTTATTGTATATATTTGGTCACTTAACTTTTTTTTGGTGCATAATTAACCCTTAATTTTTTTTTCATTTAATCATACCATTATGACCGGTAATATAGGTTTGTTCATGTTTCCAACGTCTTTTTTGGCCAATTATGATTTGTCCGGTCATCTTCTCCAGCCAAAATAGATTTTCCAGCAAGATTACTTCTTGACATATTTTTCAGATTTCTTGTTTCTTTTTTTCTCTTTTGTCTTCTATAGACTTCTAAGATCCGAAACATGAACACAAATAGATTTTGAGCTTCAGAATTCAAGATTTCTTTTAGATTTCAAAGCTTCATTTCATATTTTTGAACAAGAACAAAAAAACCCTAAATGATTTCAAAAATCAAGTTTCTTTTGTTGCTTCATTTCGTTTGTTCAAATTCAAATTCGGTTTTGAAGAATAAGAACCCACCTGCAATCACTTTCCTTTGGAGATCCAACATGAGGCCTCATTGTTCTTCTCCCACATAAACAAGCATACAAAGAACCCATCGATTTAGGGTTTTTAATAAAGGAAACCATCGATTTAGATTCTATTTTGGGTTTTCAGTAAATGGAAACCCATTGATTTAGGGCTTTCATGGGTTATACACACACACATGATGAACACAAGATGTAACACTCGTAGATTCGGGCTAGTCAGTTTAAAGATAATAAGCGTTAAAAATAACTTTTTAATAGAAGATTATTTAAAATAAATAATCCTAACCAAATTCATAGTATATGTGACAAGGATTCTGTAAATACAAAGAACGCTGAAATTCGACTTCATATGAAAAAGTTATGATTCTTCGAAATTTCGCGATTAAATCGACACAACTCTACCTATCATAAAAAGTGAAATTTTGATAAAGTACTTTTTAGCCTAAGAGATCTAAACAAAAGTTGTATTAGTTGTTAAACCAATAGCGTGCATATATAGAATGTCCAAATCTTACTTCGTAAGAGAAATGTATGATTTTTCGAAGTTTCAACGTAGCAATGCGAACACTAAAATCGAAATTTAGATCGGTTGATTTTTAGCCGAAACAATATAAATGAGATTTGAAGACCTTGTTAATAGGATGCCAACTATATAAAGACAATCAGAAACGAACGTCAAATGAGAGAGTTGTGCATTTTATATGGGTTTTAACAGTCTAAGCCTGTTTGAAATAAATAAAATCAAAATTAGCCGACGGAGTGTAAATGAAAGTTCTAGATCTTGTCAATAGCTACACATGGATATAAAGAACATAAAAAATGGAGCTCATATGAAAAACTTGCGTAATTTTGAAAATCAGAAAATCGGTACGCTGGCGTGTGCAGCGCGCATGATGTTCTAGAAACCTCAACGTCGATCCACCAGCCTTCGAACACGTGTCAACAATAGAGAGGGCCAACTAGGCCAGTGTACATCACACATCTGGTCTAATCACGACGCCCAAAGTGAAATTTTGTCCTATAAATAGCCTCTCATTCGATTCTTAAACCCCTACAATCCTTTCTCTCAAGTTTTGCTTTGCCTTAGCCCTATTCTCCATTAGTTTTAGTCTTCGACGAAGCCCTGCGGTCCCTAAAGTAGCAGTAGATATCAAGTAGAAGCTCTGCCAGTGCAATTACCAAACTTCTATCAGGAAAATATTTGTAAGTTAAGCTACAATCTAGTCTTTTCGGTGTAAATTATATTAATAGTCATAAGTTGTTATTATGAACTTATAAATAAGATTTATCAGTAATTACATGTTATTATACTGATTGATCTACTTACGGGAGAGATGTCTAGAATGGTCACGTTGGCCTTGTTGTTGGATTTCAGAAAGGTTATATGCTGAAATGGTCTTACCTCCCAACTGTCCTACCTAGTTGATCCTTACTTGATAGATCTTGATGTAGACAATGAGATTAGTGAGGAATCTAGACTATAATTATTATAGTCACTAGGATTACGAAATTAGACTAAGGCTTAGTACTTTATGCGTCTAGGTCTTTTCAAAGTACGAAGCGAAGCACAACCGAAATCGTTAGTCATCCACTTTTATCAAGTGAGTTCATAGTTACTTTCATCTTATACATAGACATGAAGTATCTAATTAATTAATTGTTATATGTGCTTACGTTCAAATATGTTATGTGTTAGATGAAATGTTACAAAGATAAGTTACATGATTCATGTATTTTTTAAATATAATACATTGGGTAATGATGCAAAAACTTGATGTGCGTAATATTATACCTAATAGTTTTACCAACTATTCAACTAACTATTACGACTTAAGGCAGTGGACCTATTCGCAATTAATATAGCATTAACAGTCGGGTATCGAACACAGAGAGCGATTTTAATTAACTAATTGATCTACGAAAAATTAATCTAAGAAAAGCAAAAGTTAATTTGACTTTTTATCTGATTTTGCAAGTTCAGACAAACTTATTCACTCAACTATCAAATTCAATCAATGACTAAAATCATTTCTATTTAGTTTGAATCCACTTCTCCTCAATGGTTAGCTACTAATTATGGACAATTCACGTTAGTTACTAATTATTATATTATTAGTTATTTAAGTCTAAATATACTAATGTTTAACTAATTAATGTAGAATTATGCAGGTGTAACGACCCAATTTTCACGTCCAAAAATTTCGTTTTTAAAACATTACTTTAGAAAACATTAATAATTAAAAACATTGTTTGATCAAACCACATCACAACGTAAACCATGTCTAAAAGCCAAATCATACAACCAATCGAAATATCAGAGTATAAATCCCAGAGAAATCTCGTAAATGCGGAAACCAGTGTGTGTGCATGATGTGCCGCTACCGCGCCAGCTCCTTCCCCTTTGATGAAGAGGTACCTGAAACCAAAATTGTAAACTGTAAGCACAAGGCTTAGTGAGTTCCCCCACTATACCACATACCATATAATCACATAACATACATATATTTTCAGGCATATCTGGGTGCCCGACCTACCCCTTCGGTCCTCTCGACCGGACGTTGCCTAGCATACTTGGGTGCTGGCCTCCCCTTCGGTCCTCTTGACCGGATACTGCCTAGCATATCTGGGTGCTAGCCTCCCCTTCGGTCCTCTTGACCGGATGCTGGGGAACTATTTCTCCCCTCTACTACTACCACACAACATGTATCACAAGATCAAAATCTATCTAACATGGCTGAGTATGACTACCCCTTCGGCCCTACCGACCGGATATCTCGGGGACTATCTCCCCCTACTGTCACTAGCACATAGCATCATATCATACTAGCACATAAACATAACACAGATAGTAGTAATCCCTAGATGAATATCACAAAGACAATCATCTACATACAACTCCTACTGGTGGGCCGGCATTATGGCCGTAGACCCACTGCTACTGGAAGGTAACTCACCTCGAAGTAGCTGCTGATCTGATCGGGAACTGACTGTCTACTGCTGCTCCGGAAATCCTCCGGCTGTAATTCCCACAACATACTCAATCAAACACTGCTAACTTTCCTTTGGGTAAAATGACCATTTTACCCCTGATCATGCCTGAAGTCAAAGTCAGAGTCAACTTTCAGTTGACCCGACTCGCCGAGTTGGCTCGCCAACTCGCCGAGTCCCTGTCCAATCGACTGACTTGGATCTCGTCTCTACTCATCGAGTTAGGCGTTGACTCGACGAGTTCTCCTTCCAAACTGATGTTCAAGTCCTTCATCCTACTCGCCGAGTTCATCTTCATCCGATGAACACTTATGTTGCGACTCGCCGAGTTGTATAAACAACTCGCCGAGTCTGATCTTGATCTAAGGAGATTGCCTTGAACTCGCCGAGTCAGGGCATTGACTCGCCGAGTTCCTTCATGGATGAGTTCGGCTTCCAACTCACTGAATCACACCGCGTGACTCACTACTCTACTCGACACAACGAAAAGGGGACAAACTCGGAGACTCGCGAGCAGACTCGCCGAGTCAGATGAACGACTCGCCGAGTCGCTACCATGTAGTCTCTATATGGTCGATTTTGCTTGAATCCAACTTATGCTATTCACAGATCTGGGTTCCTAGAGCATGAATAACACATAAAGTTTCCAACTTTACGTGTAGATATTCACCAATGACGGTTTTAGGGCTCAAAATGCACCAAAAGAGTAGATCTAGGGTATACATGCAACATGGGTCCATAAAGGCAGTAGATCCAAGCTCCTGGAGCTCGATCTCACCTAGATCTAGAAGTTACCCAGCTTATTACGAGTCCACAAGCATACATAAGCATGGAAACGGATCAAAAAGGGCTTTAATGGAGCCATAAGTATGAAAACATGGGGGAAACGAGCCATACCTTAGTGAACACTCTGAGATTGCTCAAAGGTGCTTGACCTCTTCTTCTTCTTCTTGATCTCCTCTCATTCTCACTCCAAAGCTTCAAAAGAACACACCAAAGGCTTCAAACTCACAAGAACAAGGGCTAGAATGTATGGAGAGCTTCTGAGGGTGAAGGGGGTGGAGTTGGGGCGCAAATGGTCGTTTAAATAGGGTGCAAACCCTTGGAAATTAGGGTTTCATCAGACAGCGCGGACTCGCCGAGTCCATAATATGGACTCGCCGAGTCGCCAACTTAACCGCGTCCCAAGTCTCGTCTCTACTCGGTGAGTCGGGCCTCCAACTCGCCGAGTCCAATGCCAAAATACAAAATACTCAAATAAATCTTACATACCAGGAACCAGGTGCTACAGCAGGGTCACACATAATTTAACACATAATCAATTATGAATTATGGATGGAGTTATGTAAGATTTATTAAACAAACATAGTCATGGTCACAATCTATGTTCTTTAGCACATCTAAATTTAATTACCTCAATCACTTATCTAAGATTTTATCGATTCTAGCTCTAGCAATTCAATGGTCACTAATTTACTAAGTGTCAAGTTCATGTAATAAAATTGTCACAAGCTACACAGAACATGAATTCAAGTAATTTAAGTATCAAATATTAGCATGTTAGGTATTAACAATCAAATACAGGAATTTAACCAACTAGTAATATCCATAATTAATAAACTAATCCATGAGTTGAAGCTTCGTCTAGCTAAACAGAAGCAGCTAGATTCAGCTACTCATGGCTGCATTCAAACACACAAATTTAATAATTAAAAACATAGTTGAATGTACCAATTTAAAGTAAAGGTTATGATCTTCAAACACTTCTTCCTTGGATGTTTAACACTTGAATTCTCTGGCTTGTTTTTCTCCATAATTCGTCTTCTAAACCCTCCAAATCTCCAGAAGAACTCCCAAAATCGTAAGTGCCAAGGATATATATAGTTTTTGGAAATTACCCTGATCACGTCGTGAGATAGGGAAGCTCACGTCGTGAGCTCAGTCATAATCTGTATCGAACACAAGTTCTGTCCTCCGAATGTTTATCTTCTAGATTGTTGTTACTCACATTGTGAGATGTTAATTCTCATGTCGTGGGGTCGTCTTTTAGCTGAAATCTTCATCTTTATAGCTCCAATCCTCCAAAGTTCTGATCCTTGTCGCTTTTGGTCCTTTTCTTCAAGAATTCTTATGTTGCCTGCAAATTACAATTAAATCTTATAGGTACCATATATCCTTGCAAATAACCAAAATATTAATCAAAATGTATTAGTGTGCAAACGATGTAGGAATGGTACTAGTGTACCAATGACATAGTCACCTAACAAAGTATAGGTGACAACCACCAGACTATTCATGATCATCCTTGGAACACTGGCAGTGATGGACTTCGTGCCAATTAGATAAACTCAAGAAGTGAGGGACTTCATGCCTATTTGATGAGCTCAGACAGCGATGGACTTTGTGCCTAATAGATAGACACAGGCAGTGATGGACTTTGTGCCTAATCGATAGACTCAGACAGCGATAGACTTCATGCCTATTTGATAAACACAGATAGCGATGGACTTCATACTTATTTGACAGTCTTGTAGAACTTAGACAACGATGGACTGCATGTCTATTCTTTAGGACAAACCCTTAGCAATAAATACAAAAAGAAAACATGTTGACATGTATTGCAAAGAAATCCATGTAACAATATTGTCAGCAATGATGACTAAGATAACCCTTAGGATAGATCCTTAGGGAAGAATAAATAAGAAAATGGGGGTAGGTAATCGGGTTAATTGTTTGATAATTAAACATATTAACTATATTGTTGTGGGTTGAAAACCCCAACCCAACCCACTTAGCTTCTTTATATTACAGGTAGCGGTACAAAGTTACATGCATGATGAAAGATTCAAGGAAATGTAGATTATTAGTCTAAGATATTGTAAGTTCCATTTATGTTTACGTTTTGTATCAGTTATGACATCCCAGAATTTTATAAATTAATGAAAAACATTTCTTCGAAAATACTTTTATGGGACCAAATTCTGCAATTACAAATAAAATTTGTTTTAAATAAAGCATAAACAAAAGGCTTTAAAATGGATGTAAAATTGGGGATGTCACACAAGAACAAGTTTTCAGTTTGTTTTCCATATTCGAGTTTGTTTTTCATTTGTTCATATTCAAGTTATGGGTTTTTTTTCGGATTTATGTTTCAAATGCAACTTCAATTTTTCAGTTCAATGTGTGTATGTGGGTCTACCCACATGATGAGCACAACTGAACTTGAAAAAACTTGAACTTCAAAACTTGAAAAACCATTGAAACCCTTGAATTTCAGAACTCGAAAATCTCTTAAAACCTTGGAAATCTGATATGGGTTTCTATTTATTAGACTCACGATGCACAAACAATTTTAGAAATGGAGTTGAGTTAAGATTGTTTGTGTGTTTTCAAGGGATTCTCAGGTTTATTCTTCCATAAAAAAAACTTCATCCAAAATTCATGTTTGTCCAGAAAAGGTAGCCGAAAAACTCATATTTGCCAGAAAAGACAACTGAACTCAAAAAAAAAACTCTCTATATCTGGTTATAATGGTATGTTTTAAACAAAAACAAGTTTATAGATTAACGGTACACCAAAAAAAAGTTAAGCGGCCAAATATGTAAAAAAATGTATAGTTGGTTACATTTTCAATTCATTATCCCATGAAAAAAAATACATTTCATATAAAATTTCCGACTCAAATTCCGGACTTTTAGTAGAAAAAAAAAAAAAAGCTGAAAATTTTTCTACAAAATTAAAGGAATATAAAATTGATGTTACCTTATTTTTGTGAACAAATGATAAATAAAAGTGAAGAAAATAGAAAACCCACGTAGGATAAGCCACGTAACAAAACGGCATGGTCAGATGAATTGCAGCACACGCGGATCCAAGCCAAACTTACGTAACCCCGCCCACAAACACACGCTCTCAGTGCGCATGCACGAGCCTCCTTTATTATTGTCATCCCACATAAATATAAATCCCCCACCTTTTACATGTTTATAAATTATATCATTTAAAACTTGCAAAATATATAACAATTATTGTGTATCAACAAAAGATGTAATATCTTATTAGATATATGTCTATCATTTTACATTTAAATAATATTATTATTTAGTCTAACCGATAGCGTATATTTATAAGTTATGAATTTCAACGGATTCAAATTTAAAATTTTATACTTCAATAATTAATAACTTGATAATCTCGTTAAATATACATATACTAATAAAAGAGTAGTTTTTTTGCCATGTGTCAACATGTTAGGCATTATAATAAATATCATGACACTTGTCAATCTATTGACACTTGTAATTAATATCATAACACTTATCAATCTATTAATTCTCCATTTCAAATTTCAAATTTTAAAATTTAAATCACATTTTAATTACATTAAATTAATAATATTAGAATAAAAATAAAATAAAATTTATACAAATTATAATAAAATAAAATTTATACAAATTATAAGATTATATAATTTACGTATTTATTTGAATTAACGATTATAATTTATATATAACTAAAAAAATATCTTTTAATTAATAAGTTATTGAAAATTATTAATTAATAGTTTTGAGTTTTTACTTAGAAAAGTTTAATTAATTTTCTAACCGTGGTTCCTACGGGTTATAAACTAGTATACTAATAAAAGAGTGTTTTTTTAATGAGTTAGGCCTTCTAATTAATGTCATACTTTATCAACCTATTGATTTTTCATTTTAAATTTTAAATTTCAAATTTTAAATTCCTTACTTTAATTCCATTAAATTAATAAAATTATAATAAAAAATAAAATAAAATAAATTCAAAATTATAAAGTCATAATTTCACATATTTATTTGAAACAACGATTATAATTAATTTTATAATCATGGTTCTTACAGGTTATAAACTAAATTATCAATAAATCAAACCAAAGAGTTGTAAGATTATGTTTATGGACAAATCAAATCCACTCTTTTTTTTATTACAAACATTATCTCTTATTGGCGTATAAAAATGTAATTAAAAAAAATATAAAAAAATAATAATCAGCCTATTCTTTTTAAATTATAAAAAATATAAATAAGTTATTAATTACAAAATAAAAAAAAAGAAAGAAAGAAAACAACTAATCCTTTTATTAATCTCCTTTTTTTCTTTAAGTTTTTCTTAAAAAAAAAAAAAAAAAAAAAGATAAAAGCTTTGTGCCGAATATTTCCTTTGCAAACCACACAATCAGATTTTGATGAATAACAAACCTAACAACAAATGTCCTAGATTTGTTTGATTGTTTCCCTCCTTGTAATCTATAAGAAGAAAATATGAGACCAAAACTTCTATGGATCTCTAAATCTACAACAAAACTATTTGGAACCAAAACCTATATAGAACTCTAAATAGATTTCTAAACAAGTCTAGTTCTAATCAACAATTTGAGTCGTTTTGAATCTTTCATAGGTGGTTTCATGAATTTTTTCATACATAAAATTTTTGTATTTTCTTTAAAACGATTTGAATCAATTCATTGATTTTGTTTATGCATGACAATTTTTTGAATTTACAATTTAGTTTTTTCATAAATTATAGATAACTATTGAGAAAAAACATTTGAGAAAAAAACTCATTTAGGTTTAAAAAATAGTTTTTTTTAATTTCAGTTTAGTTTTACCAACTTACAATTTTAAAAAACAAACAATTTTCTTATTCGAGATATTACATATTTGGTTCACCTTTTTTTCTGTAGATATCGACATGAATCTTTTACTTTAAAAAAACAAACAACACCTAAATTACTAATATTATTAGGATTGAATTTGATATAAATCTTTAAAAAAATCCATAAAATTTAGAATAATTTAAAATCATTGAGTAAATTAATATTTACCTTCATAAATTAATTTCATGACAACATATCATTACTTATACTTGCAAAACACAATCATTTAGACAGTAAAATTTTATTTTTCACGTAAAAACTTATTTCATATGAGTACATTGTCAAAATGAAAAACTAACAACATATTTTTTGGATTTTTGGATATCTTCATTATATCATGTTATTTTCATTTCTTACGACCAAAACATTGATTTTAAAAGAATTTAAACACAAACAATTTTTATTTTTATAATAGAATTCAAACACAAACTCTTTCCATTGTTATAATTTAATAAAATTTCAAAACTATAATATCTTAATAAACAAAATTAAAAATACAATTTTATAGTTAAATAAATTTCAAAATATAATGACTTAATATAAGATGCAAACTATTTTGAAGGGAAAAAAAAAACATTTGACCCATTTTAGCCACGGCCATATTGTATAAATAGCATCTCTTCTGGTCCCAAGAACAATCACTACCTTCCTTGCATCATCAAACATCCAACCCCCGAGTGAAGAATTAATCAGCCCATCATTTTGGAACCAAAAGTCAAGAATTTCCTTATTGTCAAACCCTCAATCGCCAACGCTATAAAATTATTTTGAAATTTAAATTTACAAACAGATTACTCAATCCGTCAATCGTCGTTTGATTTTGCACCACCGTCGACGGCGGAAAGGATGGCGTGTTTGGGGATTCGTCACAGCGGAGTTGGAGATTGCATGATCCTGAAGCGTGGTGGTGGTTATACAGATGAACGATCGAATCGTCTTTCCGGATTCACACAGCTCTCAATCCCCAATCTCGCCGTTAAAATTCCTAATCATAGAGTCTCTACGGCGGTTTACGCTACGTTAGCGTGTGATTCCGGTCATCGGTCGACTTTGTCTTTATTTGACGACGGTTTAGATTTACGAACAGAACCATTTGGTGGTGGTGATGATAATGAGGATCACGATCGTACATGTATTGAGAGCCCTAGGGCTTCGGAGAAGCTCGATGAATGGATGCGGATTTCGGTAACGGAAATCGTTAAGAACATAAAACAAGCGCCGTTGCTGGTTCAGATCTACGCCGATGGCGAGGTGGAGATGAAGAAATCGCCGGCGGCGAAGGACTGGCGGAATGTAGTTAAACACAGATCGTCGTCACTTGAGGGAGTTATACTGGTGGAGGAGCTCCAGGAGAACGCCGATCAAGTGGATTCCGACGTTAAGTTGGAGGAAGAAGACGGAACTAAGGCTTTTGGAGTGCTGATTCAAGGAAAGATTAAAGGTATAGATCAATGTAAGTCTACGTGTTACTTGTTGAAGACAAGCAGCGTTAATGGCGGAGGAATGGGGCATTTTTGTACCCATTTTTGCTTGATGAAGGTTCAGAGCTTCCATGAAAATGCTTTTTCGCAGTTCAGTAATTGCTGGTTATTGAGGTGAAATTGAATTAATTTGGAAGGTTGTAAAGGGTAAATAATTCGTTGTAATATTGTTTGAGTAATTATAAATTGAGAATTGATGGATTTAATGTGTAAATGGTTCTTTGGAATTGTTGTTGATCCAACATCCTAAGGTTAATTTTTCCCAACTTTCAAAAAATGGCCAAAAGATGAGAAAAAAAATACCCGGCAATTTTAGCACTTGATCGCTTGCTTTTGGAGTACGTTTTTCTATTAGACTTTTAATCTTCAAAATGCTTTTGGAGTACGTTTTTCTGTTAGACTTCCATTAAAGTTTTAAAATTTTGTCCTTACGTTTTAGTTCTAAATTAATTTTTGTTTAATAAAAAGTCCTAAAAACCAGCAAAAACTTACATTTTTATCCTTTTTGACCGGTTGGAACCAATAACAAATTAATTTGAGACTATTTCATAAACTGACCCAAAATATTGGTACTTCTCCGCAAAAAAAAAATATTAAAACTTTCCTGTGAACAAAAACTTTATTTTTATTATTATTATTATTATTATTATTATTATTATTATTGTTGTTGTTGTTGTTGTTATTACTATATTAAAAATATAAACAAGTGTACTAATTTTTAAATTCGTTATTATTAATATTTTTAATAATACATATAAATACACTTAAAAAAATATTAACGAAATTTTTTAAAGGTGAAAGTGGTGGTGATGGTAATGTTTTAAGCATTGAAATCATGAATATATGTTTGTATCTTCTCATTTTGTATATGATCATTTGACATTTCTTATTATTGTTTTCATTCAGAATATTAACACTTAACAATTTAAAAGAAGTTGTCTATTTATAAAATTGTTTATAAATAGTTTAAGATAAAAGAATTTCTCACTTTGTGTATAAAAATTTTTAAGGTAGAAAGATTTCTTTTCAAATCAAACAGACCCATTATAAATCTTTACATTGGTTGTCAATATCAAATTTCAAAAATATTAATTACAATATCTTATTTAATATAAATTAATATGACTTGTTTTGCTTTATCACATTATATTTGCTATTTTTCCAATAAAACCACATGAATAAAATAATGAAAAAGAGCAACACATATCTTGGTAATTCAAATAATTACACATAAGACGCACACTCATAGCACACACATAAGACGCATACACCCATTATAAATCTTTACATTGGTTGCCAATATCAAATTTCAAAAATATTAATTATAATATCTTATTTAATATAAATCTTTACACTCATAGCACACACACTCACTATTTATTAACAATTTGAAAAATTGCTAACTTCTTTTAGATTGCTAAGGGGAAGATTTTGAATTAAAAACAATAATAACAAACGTGGAATGACCATATACAAAGTTAGAATATACAAACAAACATTCATGATTTCAATGTTTGTAGAATTATCATCCGCTCCACCTTCACCCTTAAACAATGCTTTTAATATTTTTTTTTTCATTTAAATGTATTTATATCTATTATTAACAATATTAATAATCACAAATTTAAAAAGTAGTATACTTATTTATATTTTTAATAAACTAATAATAATAATAATAATAATAATAATAATAATAATAATAATAATAATAATAATAATAATAAGGTTTTTGTTTGAAGAAAAACCCTTATATTTGATTATAATAATAATAATAATAATAATAATAATAATAATAAAGTTTTTGTTTGTAAGAAAGTCCTAATATTTTGTTTTTTTGCGGAGAAGTCCCAATATTTTGGGTCAGTTTATGAAATAGTCTCAAATTAATTTGTTACAGGTTCCAACCGGTCAGAATGGGTCAAAATGCAAGCTTTTACCGGTTTTTAGGACTTTTTCGTAAACAAAAATTAGTTTAGGACTAAAATATAAACCGAGTCAAAATTTTAGGACTTTATTGAAGATTTCTCTTTTTTTAATTGTTTTCTTTATAATAAAAGCTATTTATGGTCAAATGTTCTAACTGATGGATGGATAACCCAATCAAATGAATTCAATTTGATTTTGTTTTTTTAAAACATCGATCCAAATAATTCAAATTAAATTTAAATATGATTTGTCAGTTAAGTTTATTTTTACAAATTGGTTTTCAACAGGCACGATATTTTAATAAATATATAATATGGATATTAGCCCACTCTAAACGAAACTAAAAAAGAAAGTTAATTTGTTGTGAATTAAAATATATAAACAACTATCAAGAAAAATATGTTATTGATAATCTTTTTAATAAGAAATACATATTAAGATATTATATTAGATGAAAATATATATTCTATTAAAAATATAATATAGTAAATTTATAAATATTAAAGATATATATTCAAATAAATAATATAAATAGATAAATAATAAATCGTTACTCGGTTTTTTTGATTATTCGGTTCTTATTTTATAAACAAAACTAATCTGAAATCTAAAATAATAATTCGGTTTTGGTTCAAGTCAATCCATAAATCAGAATGTCCAAACCAAATAGTTCAATCTAAATTGTCCAATTGAACAATTCAGTTTTATCTAAATAGTAAAAAACCCTATATATATCATATTTCAAATTTAGAGGTCAATAAGTTATTCGGTGAAAAATATTAAAAACATTAAAAGCACCTAACTTTGAAGATTCATAACTTTTGCATATGAACTTCGTTTAAACTGATTTATTTCAGTGTGTTCTTTGTAACAAATACAATCAATGGACATATCATGCTTGGTATTCTGATATCTAGAAGTCATACTTGTTTGGGTCCGAATTATGGTACTTGTTGATATTTGAAGTTTCCAAATATCACAATTATCATTAATTGACACTTTGACTACGAGTTCATAAACTTTAACCATAAATCTTGACATTTATTATGAATTGTTATTTCAACAAGAGACTGTTAAAGGTTTGATCTGAGTTTTCAGATTTTGTTAAGATACACCAAATACATAACTTACAACTATCATCAAACCTCTATATAACACATAATCATAACAATTTCATACTATTGGATCACACATTATTTGTAGGCTGCTTTTTTTTGCATAATGGGAAGCAATTTTCATATGTATCTGCAGAAAATGTCATATGTTTAATTTTATTTAATTGAACCATAGCATTGTCTTAAAATATATGTTTTTATTTCAGAATTAAAGATCTAGTGCTTCAGTACGAGCAACAATAGAAAATAACATGAATCGCCTTTATGTTAGGCAACGAGCTCTTGTTGATAGCATAGTGTTACGATTTATTCATGAGTAACGTCGCGTGGAAGAGCAATTGTTAGAGTTGGGGATCTCTTTACCGCTTCCAGAAACTGATGAGCGTAGCAAGTTAGCATTAAATAATATATAAATGCTCGTAATTAAAATGGATGAAGATATACAAAAGTTTATCAACTCAATCGAAAGCACCATACAAACACGTGGGTCGATTATCGGGCATTCAAAGTGTTTTCATGTGTCTGAAACAAATTGAAGCCTACATGGAATTGTTTGGATGTTCCCAACACTACTGCTCGGTTCCACTTCATTCAAGTCAGAAGTATATATGTGCAATTCATATAAAGATAATGTAATTTAATATTAAACGATAATATGTAGTGTTTGTGTTTTTTAGTGTTTTTTCTTGTGTGTATGTTGTTTTAATTTAAATAAAAGTATATATGATATAACATTAAACTCAAGTTCCCTAATAGAAATTAAAGTCCTCCTAAATGACAAATCCAAACATAAATCATTCACTAAACAATCAAAACATAAGTTGTGTTCTCCACTATTTTTGTATATATTCAAACCCACATGTGTATTATACATAGGCAAAGTGTTGTTATCATTATCATGTATTTATCTCCTCAGTTAGTTATAGATACATATTATAAATATCATTATACATCTCTATGTAAAAGAATAAAATGAATATAAGTCTTTATTCATCTTCTTCTATTCTTGTTCTCTTATATTTATATGGCATCAAAGCTTGGCTCTACACACACCATACCAAGAAACTCGCCTCCTTCTTCACCAAAAGGAATCCTATGACCGGTGACTAAAACTCATCTCTAATTATGAACGTTCTTTCAAATGACAATCTCATTATCGTCAACTTCCCATCCACATCGAAACTCACATCCACAAACTACCTGGGATGGAAGACACATATAGAAGCCCTCATATATGGCCTTGCTCTTTATTGATTTATTGATGGAACTTTTCCAACACCAGCACCAATCATTGCAGCAGATGGTTCTCTCGCCCACACACAGACTAACACAAATGGTTTCGGATAGATCGAATTATATTTGTAGCCCTCGTTGGAAGCCTATCTCCACAAATTGTTGCACTTGTAACAAAGCTTCCTTATCTCAAGAAGCTTGGAAAACCTTAGTCGTGACATATGCATCCCCTTCACGAGGCCACATGAAACAACTCCAACACAGACTTAAACAACTCACCAAGACATCCGGTCAAACTATCACTGACTACATGTAGAGTATCGAAACTATAGTGGATGAACAAGCAATTATTGGCAAGACTCTTGACCAAGAAGATGTTATTAATGTTGTCCTTAATGGGTTAGAACAATCAACCTACAAAACCATACTAGATTCTATTCATGGAAGGGACTCTCCCATACCATTAAACAAGTTGCATGAAAAACTAATAAACCATGAACTAGCTCTTGCTCAACAGGTTACAACAACAGGAATTCATCAGCCTACAACAACCTTTTATGCAAACCATCAATCTGCCAGAAAACCTTGGTCATCTCTCCAATATAATACCACAACTGGTCTACTTCCCACTCCATCCAAACAAGCTCCTCAAGCTACTGGACAACGACTATTTTTGGGAAAATGCCAATGGTGTCATCAAAAAAGGTACTCACTGAGCAATTACTTAACCTTCAAGAAATTTTTCCTATTGTTTATGTCCCCTCTCCTAACCATAATTTGTAGGTTAAAAATGCACAGGCTCACATGATGACCCCACAACAAACATCTTCATCCAATACAACCAATTGGCTCTTTGATAGCGGTGCAATTTTTCATGCCACAAATGATCTCAACAACCTATCCATTCATGCACCATATGAAGGGACTGAAGAACTGGTTATCGGTGATGTTTCATGCTTAAAAATCTCTCATATTGGTCCATTGATCATTCAAACACCACATACACTACTTATTCTCAAACATGTTCTTTAATTTCCATCCCTCTCTCGAAACATTATCTCCATATCTAGATTACGTGTTGACAATAACTTTCTAATTGAGTTTTAATCGTTTGTTTTTGTCATCAAGGATTTGGTATCCAAAACTCCCCTCTTCAAGGGCACATCAACCAAGGGAATGTATGAGCTTCTTTCATTCATATCACCTTAATTCTTTTCCATACATTTCAATACTTCATCAACATGGAACCACCGATTGGGGTACCCTTGAAATAAAGTCCTCAAGCAATTGTCTTCTATTCTTTCTTTTAATTCTAGTTTTCCTGACAACTGTAATTTTTTCCAAATCAATAAAAGTCTTCATTTACCTTTTCATACATCATCTCTCACCTCTAATGCTCCACTTGATCTTATATTCTCTAATGTATGGTGCTCCCCTTTTGAATCTATTGATCATTATAAATACTATATCATTTTTGTTGATCATTTCACCAAATACATATGGCTTTATCCTATGAAAAAGAAATCTGATTCCTTTAACATCTTCATCCATTTTCAATTACTAGTTGAAAACTTCTTCAAAAATATAATCAAACAACTGTTTTCTGACAATGGTGGTGAATACTTAAAACTACAAACTCAGTTATCCTCTTATGGGATCACTCATCTTAATTCACCACCTCATACCATTGAACACAACGAATATGTTAAAATATGACACAAAAATATCGTTAAAACTGGTTTCTCTCTACTCTCACATGCTCATATCCCGGTCAATTTTTGGCCCTTTGCATTCACTACAACTACATACCTTAATAATAGACTTCCCACTTCCACATTACACAATCTATCCCCATTTTGTTGCCTCTTTAACAAGGATCCAAACTACTCCAAATTGAAAATCTTTGGGTGTTTATGTTACCCATGGCTTTGACCCTATTCCCCACATAAACTCCATCGCATATAAACCCCATGTATATTTATGGGTTACTCTCCAACTCAAAGTTCCTATTACACCTATGATCCCACTTCTTCCAAGCTATATTCCTCTCGCCATGTCGTCTTTGTTGAACATGAGTTCCCATTTCCAAAACTCACTTCCACTCCTGCATCCTCTCTGACAGTAAACTTAGACCATTGGCTCCCGTTCTCTATCTCGCTCGTAAATTCAAACACAACAGGCCCTTCATCTATAACCTCACTTTCAACTCCTTCCTATCCATACCCAGAAACTCCTTCACCCACCTCTTCTTCTGCCAAACACTCTTCCTATTCTTCCTCCTCATCATCCTCTACATCTACAACCAATACTATTAAAGACTCTCCTATCCTCCACTTATTAACACTCTTGATCTTCCACCAAAAATGACCACACGCCCGAACCCAAAATCCAAACCACGTTACTTTAATTCTGATTTCCAAATATATACATATACTCCTACATACCCTTTCTGAACAATCAACTATATCCCAAGCTCTTTAACATCCTTCATGGTGAAATTTCATTCAAGAGGAATTCAATGTACTTGGACGAAACCAAACATGGTCCCTCATTCCTTCATCTAATGCTCAAAACCTTGTCTGATGGAAATGGGTTTATAGAACTAAGTACAAGCCTGGTGGTTCCATTAACCGACTAAAATCCCGCCTTGTTGCCAAAGGGTTTCATTAACACCCATGCAATGACTACCGGAAAACCTTTAGTCACATTCTCAAGCTTTCCACTATTCTTCTTGTTCTCTCGTTAGTGATGTCTCACAATTGGTTTCTTAGAAAAATTGAAATCAACAATGATTTCTTACAAGGAAACCTTCACGAAGATTTTTACATGTTACAACCCTCTGGCTTTGTCAAATCATCACTTACAAATCATGTTTGTAAACTAAACAAATCTATCTATGGTCCATGCCAAGCATCTTGTGCTTGGTATGATGAACTAAAATCCTACCTTATCACTTTTGTTTTAAACCTACCATTTTTTATTCCTCTCTTTTTATTCTCAAAACCAACTTATTATACATTCTTGTCCTTGTCTATGTTGATGACATCATTTTTACCGGTCCATCCCCTACCCACGTCTTCAAATTCATAACTCATGTTGCAACGAAGTTTTCCTTAAAGGACCTTGGATCTTTATCCTACTTCTTAGGTGTTGAGGTTATCCCTCACTCCAATAGCATTCTTATCTCCCAACGGGAAGTATATACATAATATCCTCACCCAAGCCAACATGAGTGACTATAAACCGATCTCCACTCCGATAACCAACTATGCACCTCTCACATTAAAGGGTGGCACCCATAATCCTTCACCTAGTGATTATCGTACTTTAGTTGGGGCACTACACTATTTTTCACTTACAAGGTCAGACATCTCATTTACGGTGAAACGTTTATCCTAATTCATGCATGCCCCAACCTCACTTCACAGGACATCTTTGAAATGACTATTAAGGTATCTTCATGGTACCATATATCATGGAATTATTTTACGCTGCAGGTCTCCACTTATGCTTCATGAATTTACTGATGTCGACTGGGCTAGAGACAAAGACAATTACAAGAGCACCACTGGTTACATAGTCTACCTTGGTTCTAACCCCATTTCATGAAGCTTTAAAAGACAAAGCACTTAAGCAAGAAGCTCTACAGAGGCTGAATTTCGGGTTGTTGCCTCCACAACCACTAAGGTCCAATGGATTACCTCAATCTCATGAATGGATGTATGGGGTGTCCAAGGCCCCAACTTTATGACTTTATAAGCTCAAAATGATTAGAAATGACACTCAAAACGATTAAGAACAACCCAAGTCTCAAAAGTCCAATTTTGGGGCCAAAAACACAACATAACATGGTCCAAATCTAGATCTAGAAAAATAAGCATAATGGTGGACTTCAAGGATGATGGAATTTATGGATCTAAGAGCTTGAGCTTCTTCAAGATTTAATGGTGGACTTATTCTTCTTTGAAGAGCCCTAAAATCCCACAAAAATCACTCAAAGGTCTCAAACTTAGCTAAATGAGCTAGGGTTTCGAATATCAGCTTTGGGGTGAAAGGAGGTTGATAATGAAGGATACAAGGGGTCATAAGGTGTTTAAATTGGGTCAAAAACCCAAAATCAAGATACGTAGGAGCTACACCCTACATAGCTCTTTTATGTTTGGACGCAGACTCCGACTAGTATGTTAGGCGTATGTTGAGGTATGTCGAGCATACTCGTGAAAACTTCAAACCCTAATTTTGGGATTTTGAACCTAGTTAAACACCTTATGACACCTTGTAACCTCTTCATTCGCAGCCTCCTTTCACCCCAAAGCTGATATTCAAAACCCTAGCCCCCATTAGCAAATTTTGAGACATTTGAGTGATTTTTGTGGGTTTTTAGTGCTCTTAGAAGAAGAAGAAGAAGTCCAACATTGAAGCTTGATGAAGCTCAAGCTCTTATATTCAGAACTTTGATCATCCTTGCAAGCTTGTGGAGGTATAAAGTGTGTAACTTTATGCTTCTTTTTCTTGATCTAGATTTGGACCATGTTATGTTGTGTTTTTGGCCCCAAGATTTGGACTTTTGAGACTTGGTTTGTTATTAATCACTCATTTCTAATTATTTTGAGCTTATAAAGTCATAAAGTTGGGGGCTTGGACACCCCATTCATATATGCATGAGATCTTGGACAATAAAGTATACTTTGGACTTAGGGTTTGGATTTGTGCCTTATTGAACCATGCAAAGTCATCAAGTTGTCGACTTTATCATTTAAGACATCCCAAGAGCAAGATCTATGGTTTCGATGATTGGTCTTAAAGCATTAAGTGTTTGAAGTCATGTTTTGGACATTTGATGAGTACGCTGGGCGAACTCTCCTGGTACGCACGACGTAACGGGCTGAGGTCCTATCCCCTTTCAGATTAGATCCAATAAGTTGGGTATAGGCATCATGTACGCACAGTGTACTCACCTGAAGCCCATTTGAGACATTCTGCGCTTTGCCTTAGTTGGGCCTTGGGCTTATAGGGATTATGATTTTCACCTTTAGTTGTGGATTATTACCGTAAATAGTGATTAGGGTTGGTTTGACTGTGTTCAGTGTGAGGAGTTGTGGTAGCAGCAACCTAAGAGTTTGATTCGTGCATCCTCAGATAAAGGTGAGTTTTTGCACTGTACTTGTCGGTTGAAGGCACCGATCTCGGTCTACTACATTATGTTGTAGAATAGTAGTGATCTCTGTCACACTTATTGATATGTTTGTATGTGCTTGTTGTCTTTGTGACTCTTGCTAGTATGATTGTATGTGTAGTTATAGGGGTGAAACAGCCCTGTACAAATTGAAAGATATCGAAGGAGTCGAAAGGGGCTCAAAGAGTTAGAAGGGACTCAGTGAGTCGGAAGGGACTCAGGGGTGAAATAAACCATTTACATGTTTTAGTATGATATGTATGATTGATGTATGGTATGTGGTATTTAGGGAACTCACTAAGCTTTGTGCGTACAGTTTAATTTTATATTTCAGGTACTTCCAGTTTGAAAGGGAAGGGCTCGGCCCGAGCGCAAACATCCACCCACGTTTCTACAATTTTTATCATTTTGGGATTTGTATTATGATAACTATTTTTACATTGGCATACTTGATGGTTTGATTTGATGATTTAATGGATTTGGTTGATTTAAAAATGAAATTTTACTTACGATTTTTGGTATGTTACAAGTTGGTATCAAAGCCTTGGTTTGAGGGATTCGGACACACTCTCGGGTGTGTCTGAACTCAAACTGATGGTTTGGTAAATTTTCATGAAAGAAATGAATTCTAAATAGATTACTACTAGAAAGAAAGGGGTGTGATGCATACAACCGACCAAGCTCAAGTAAGTGTCCCCAAAATACACATACATGTTTATTGATTCAGTATATGAATATGAGAATAGAATGCTAGATTAGGGCTAAGGATCTGCTTAGAGTTTTGTAATAAGAGAGATGCCTTGTATGCTTACTGATATATATATATATATATATATATATATATATATATGTGTGTGTGTGTGTGTGTGTGTGTATATATATATATTAATATTTTAGCCTTTATTATTATTATTTGAACTAAAAGGTACTTATAGTGTTTAAATTTATAATTTATAGGTATATTGTTGCTAAAGCGAAAAAGAAACAAATGGAGCGAGAAATTGGGCTTAGAAACCAAAAAAAGAACAAGTTGGCTGAATGCAGCCCATTACGCCCAGCGTAGTGGGTCTTATGCCTTGCATAACGTAGAGATGAGGACTACGCCCAACGTAACTTGTTGGTATGCCCAACGTACTGGGTTTGTCTCCGAAATCCTAATCGTGGTGAGTTTCTTAGTAAGCCCTGCATACACCGACTTATGCCCAACGTACGTAATTCGGTTCCAAAGATTATAAAAAGTGATTTTCAGCCAACTAAAGGAGGGAAATCGAATACCTTGGATCATTAGTCGACAAGTACCTTATATTCTGCCGTTTTGAGGGTCTAGAAGGCGGCCGGAAGGCCATTAAGCTGACAGGAGCGAAGATCTAAAGGATTGGAGAGCGGATTCATGTCGGTAATCATATGGTTTGTTATTGTGACCATGTTAGCATTCCATTGTGATGCCATTATGATTTTACTGTCTGATTTAGGTGTAAAAACCTTTTACTTGTGTTTATGATTGAATGAACCTTTGAATTTATGGTTTATTTGCTATTTGCATTGATTATTCTTATTTAATTTATTCTGTCAAGTTTGATTGAAGATCCATATGTGTTAAAGATTGATATTTTGTTTCCTCTTGCTGAATTAATAAAGCTTAGATGATGTTCTAGATGTGTTAATTTGAATCATATTTTTCCAACGACCATTGGCGATTATGACTAGAGTTTTGACCAAAACCTAGGGTTAGGAGATAAAGTAATGAACTTTAATGTGTGTGCATGAGTAGAATGACTATTTTCTTCATGATTTAACTCCTATTACATTTAGGGTTAAATAAGATCAAATATTGCTTAATATGGACAGGATACTGATTTGCATGATTTTTTGTTCACCTGATAAATGAATTAATAGTTGTGTTGAAATCAAATGATTAGTTGTTGTGACCATGACACTAGTCATATTAAGAATCGGTGAATAATGAATAAATATCCATGGTATTAGTAGTTAACCATTAATTTGAGATGTAATTTATCTAGACCAAAGTACCTAAAGAAATTTGTCTTCTAGTCAGTCCATCCATATTTGATGTTAAGTGGTATTTAAAGTACTTAATAAAACATTTATTTATTAATTTAGTGTGCTTAGTGTAACTTATAATCAAAAAATCCAAATTAATTCACCACCATTCCCCTTGTATTCGACATCTGTTCTTACCACAACTATACTATTACACGATTAGGTTCACTGCCTAATGTGTGTGTTAGTCCGGCTGCGATAAATTCAGTTTTATAAATTTAAAACTTGAGCATTTAAAATATTTATACATAAAAATCACACATCACTTACTGTATGAGCCTCTAAAACTATATGCCAGTATGGATTACATATGATATGTTAGGACGGCCTGTTAGGCAGTGCTCTGGTTAGAACTTGATGCTCGAATGTTGCTTGCTTTGTGCTTTTAGGAACCACTGCTAATACTAGTTAACTATCAAGTGAATATGCTAGGTTACATGTTGCAGAAATTAGATGATTGTAGAAGGATAGGTTTAACTCTATTGTGCAGCTCTTGTTTGAGTCCAACCGTTGTAATGTGAGACCTTGTAGTCAAAGAATTATCTAGTGGTGTGTAACGTCCCAAAATTTAAGTCTAAAAATTCGATTTTATAATAATAAAACTATCATCCAAAATATTATCATAAAACCATAGTGAAATCAGAGTATGTCAAAATCATCCAAATACATCAGAGTTAATTAAAATGCGGAACAATATGGTTTGTGCGATGCGATTATCCCGAACTCTTCCCCTTCGTTCCAGAAGTACCTGAAACATAAACTGAAAACCGTAAGGAAGAAGCTTACTAAGTTCCCCAAAATACCACATACCATACATATCAAACATATAATGGGCCCTGCCCAGCATCGGGCCACGCCCGACATCGAGCCCCGCTCGGAACAGATTTGTCAATAAATAATGGGCCCCTCCCAGTATACATACAAACACATAAACGCATTCAAGAATCACATAGATAAATAACACACAATATAATCATCAAGCCCCACCCAATATACATATCAGAAATCATACATGCAGAGTCACACAGACAACTAGCATCCTAATCATAATAAACCATGGGCCGGCATTGGTGCCTTCAACCCACTGAATACAATGAGGAAACTCACCTCAGTCAGCTGTCAGTGAAACAGATGCCCGGGCTGCTGAACTGGAGAATCCCCGCGCAAACCAATCAATTAAAACTCCAATTAATAAATAGGCCATAAACCATAACCCGGAATCTAGTACATTTGTCTAATACTCAGGGTAAAAGACCATTTTACCCTTCCCTCACTTGGCCCTATAAGCAAGGCCCAACTCAAAGGCACTAAAAGCCCAATAGTGCCCTAATTCCTAAAGGACACCAACGTCCAAGTATGGCAAAAAAATCCAAAAGATATGCCGTGTAAAAAATGGGTCCAAGTCAAAAAGCCCATCACAGAAAAACTCACGGCCCATAGTCTTTAATTCCCAAAATAACCTGAAATAAGCCCCAGTCTCTGCTCTGGTGAGTACGCTCAGCGTACCCTCGGAGTATGCCCGACGTACACAAATCCCTCGCAGCATCGACACCTTCAATATGTACGCGCAACGTACATATACGTACGCCCCAGATGACCAACTTCTATTTTGAGGTCTTAATCGGTTAAGACGTAACGTCCAACTTAAGATCTAAGCTCCTTAAAATGTAGTAAGCCATAAAGTTGCTAACTTTATTCTTTTTCACGTCTTAATGGGACCTAAAACCCGATTTTATCCATCTAAACCCATAATATTAACATCAACTTAAGCATGATTCATCAAAACCCATCAAGATGTTATTTTTATGGTTCCTAATAACTCCATAATGGATAAAATTTCCAACCTTATCCATTAGAATGGTCCAACCAACCAAGACCTAGTCTTCAAGTCTCAAAGGGACCAAAAGTGCGTCTTTTCCAACTTAAGCCATTACGTCCAAGTCTCAAGCTTTTAGATACGAATTATTATGATGTTTCCAACTTTATCCATAACAAGGTCACAAACTTTCAAGATCTAAACTTTATGCACTTAAAGTGACCAAAAGCTCATAACACCCAAAACTAGCTAGATCTAACAATTTCATCATCATGATTCAAACTTTATAGTCTAGATCTACAAGCTCCAATGCAACCAACACTTCTTCAATGAGTTCCTTCTTCTCCAAGGTGCACCAAGAACAATCTAAAGAAATTAAAAACACCTTATTTTTTCTCACAAGGCTCAATCTAGGGTTAGGGTTTCAAGCGAGGGTGCTGGAGAGGTGGATGCTGAGAATGGAATGGGTTTGGGGAAGTTAAGGAGCTTAAATAAGGCTCAAACCACGAAAATAGGGTTTGGGAACTGATCGCATACACACTGCATACTCCTAGTATGCCCAACATACTAAGGATGCCCTAGTACGCCCAGCGTACTGCCCGTACGCCCTGCGCACGTGGCAAAACCCAAAAATCACCCTAACTTCAAACCGTTGTAACTTCTTCGTTCTAACTCCGTTTTCGACGTTCTTTATATCCATGGAATGGTGTTGAAGAGCTCTAAAATATTATCTAAATATCATGGATTAAAAAAATGCTCAAATAAAAATCCATATTTCATGCAAGAACCCGGCCTATGACTTTTCTCTTTATACCCTTCGACTAAAAACACAATTCAAGGGTATAATCTCTTAACTATCATTACCTCCTTCCATAAGGACTAAACTTTGCCTCCTTAAGGACCAAAGACTTACACAATCGACTTTCGGACCACGACCTAGAAATGGCATGAAACAGGATGTTACATGGTTGTGGAATGTAATTATATCCGTAAGGTAGTTAGCGAGTATTAGTGGGGGTTTCTTCTGTAGTTGGTGGAGGAGAGTGGCCGGAAGGGAATCCTAGGAGAACCTAGGAAGCATTTTAGCATTAGCAGATGCGTTGTTTAGGGAGTCACTTAGGGGAATCGGGACGAATCTTGAGGAAAGTATGGATATGTATGGATGGTAGTATTGGGCTCGTACTACTGAATGCACAAGATCCGTACTCGATTCAAGGGAGTCACGAGGATACTAAGTGATCCGCTCGGTGTGAGATTCTTCAAGTGTTTTCTAATGGTTTGTATTCTTTATTTTTAGTATGGTGGTCACTCGAGGTGGTTTGGGTCGTGGTGAGGGATCGGGTTTGGGATCTAGATCCGGGTCCTTGGATGATCAGATACAGGAGTTTATTTCATTTAAGATTGCTCGCATCATTCTAGAGTAGACTCATATGATCTTTGGTTCGGTCAAGGAGGTCATTATGGATTTGATGGATGAGCGTCTGGGCGCATTTTGTACTCAGATGTGGCATTAGTGGGTGCACGCTCTCTGACTTTCTAGGAGTTTCATGCATGTGGGGCTCCTAAGTTCTTCAAATTGAAGGACCCCATTACTATCAGGCATTGGTTGGTAAATAGAAAGAACGCCTTCCAAAGTAGATTTCTCCCTGAGGGGTCAAAGGTTACATTTGCATCCTCTCTTTTGAAAGACAGAGTTCACGATTGGTGGGAAGAGGTGGACTGTGCTTTGGGGGCGAGGCAGTTGAGACAATGTCTTGAGAATGACTTTGTTACGATATTCAAGGCTAAATTTGTCCTCGTGATTGAGGTTCAAGAGTTTGCGAGGGAGTTGCAGGACCTTCACTTGACTACCGAGACCCTGGCAGAGATCACCACCATGTTCCGTGAGAGCTCTGTTGGTTCTACAGTATATGGAAGACGAGGATGTGAAGAACGCTCAGTACCATGATATTCTAAAGGATGAGATTAGAGAGTCTGTGAGTAACAAAATTAATGTAACCGGGTTACCCGCTCCTGGAACCGGAACCGCCGGTTCCGGGACTGGTTCCAAACATTTAAGAACTTCCTAGATCGGTTCCGGTTCCGGTTCTAACTTTCTAGGAATCGCCGGTTCCGGTTTCGGTTCCGGTTCTCGCCAAATAAGGCGGGTACCCGCCTATGCTCATCCCTAGCGATGATTGATTTCGGGCACCAGTTAGTTTGGGTTCGAACACCAAGTGGGGGAGAATTAGTTATCCATGGAGACGGTGCCCAATGCAGACCATCTCTCTGTTCAACTATGAAAGCTAGGAGATATATGCCGTAGAGATGTTATGGTTTTGTGGCTTATGTGTTGAGCACAAGAGAGGAGAAGAAGAGGACGAATTATGATGTGCCTGTTTTTCAAGAGTATTTTGATGTGTTCTCGGAGGACTTGCCTGGAGTGCCTCCGGAGAGGCAGGTGGAGTTCCGTATAGAGCTGATCCGAGGTGCGACTCTGATAGCCAAGCCACCTTATCGGTTGACACCGCCGGAGATGCAGGAGTTGTCTACATAGCTGCAGGAGCTGTTAGACAAGGGATTTATTAGACTAAGTAGTTTACCCTATGGAGCATCGATATTGTTTGTGAAGAAGCAAGATGGCTCCCACAAGATGTGCATTGATTATCGGGAGCTGAACAAGCTAACAGTAAAGAACCGTTATCCGCTTCTGATGATTGATGATTTGTTCGATCAACTTCAGGGTGCATCTTGGTTCTCCAAGATTGATATACGTTTCGGCTATCATCATATGAGGGATTCGAAATGAGGATGTTTAGAAGATAGCCTTCAGGAGTGTTATGGTCATTACGAGTTTGTGGTGATGCCTTTTGGGCTCACCAATGCACCAACAACGCTCATGGATCTCATGAATTGGGTTTGCAGAACGATGCTGGATCGGTCAGCCATTGTATTCATTGATAATATCTTGCTCTATTACAAGACCAAGGAGCAGCATCAGGAGCATCTTCATAAGGTTTTGGATACTCTAAGGAGGGAGAGGTTGTATGCTAAATTCTCTAAGTATAAATTCTGGTTTCACGAGGTGCAGTTTCTGGGGCACCTTGTCAACCAGAAGGGTATATTGGTCAATCTAGCCAAGATCGAGGTCGTGATGCAGTGGGAGGTTCCGAGGTCTCCATCCGAGATTTAGATTTTCCTTGGTTTAGCTGGTTATTATTGGAGGTTTATCGATAATTTAACCAGGATTGAAGTTCTATTAACTAGGTGGATGAAGAAGTCTGCTACTTTCTGTTGTGGGCCTAAGCAGCAGTGACCTCACATCAAGACAGAGCCGTTGAGTGTTTCTGTTTGGAAATGGGGATATCATAATGGATTTTATCACAAAGCTACCACATACTGCATGAGGGGTGGATTCGATTTGGGTCATCATGGATCAATTGACCAAGAGTGTGCATTTTGTTCCTATTCAGAAGAGCATATCCACGAAGAAGTTAGCGGATGTCTATATCCAAGAGGTTGTAGCACGGAATGGGATTCCGATCTTGGTGGTTTCAGATCGTGATGTTCTATTCACTTCCATGTTTTGGAAGTGGATCCATTAGGAGTTGGGACTCGTCTGCACTTCAGCACATCTTTTCATCCATAGATTGATGGTTAGAGCAAGTGGACTATCCAGACCTTGGAGGACATGCTTCGAGCATGTGTATTGGGTTTTGGCAGTAGTTGTGATATGTATCTCCCAATTGTTGATTTTTCTTACAACAAAAACTACCATGCCAGTATTGATCGACCTCCTTTTGAGATGCTCTACGGGAGGAAGTTTCGGACCACGATTTCCTGGGGTGAGGTCGGTTACCGAGTTATGGGTAGCATGGAGGTGGTACTCCGGACTACCGAGTTGATCCAACAGGTGTGCAAGAGATTGTAGACCACACATAGCTGACAGAAGAGTTATGCTTATAGATGTCGGTCAGATTTGGAATTTAAAATTGGGGATATGGTACTCCTAAAGGTGTCACCTTGGAAAGGTGTCATCTGGTTCAGGAAGAAGGGAAAGATGGGCCCCAGTCCTTTCAAGGTTATTTCTTGGGCGGGAAGGTTTGCTTATCGTTTGGAGCTACCCGAAGAGCTTACTCAAATTTACAGCACTTTTCACGTCTCTCGGTTGTGGAAGTGTTTGGTAGATGATTCCGCAGTGGTTCCTTTAGAGGATATTTAGGTGGATGAGCGCTTCAATTACATAATGACACCAGTTGCGATCGTAGAAAAGAAGACGACGACTTTACGAAACAATGTTGTGGGTCTATTGAAGGTGAAATGGCAGCACCGGAAGGGTTCAGAATGGACATGGGAGCATGAGGAGGAGATGAGAGAGCACTACCCAGAGTTTTTTGTGGAGGCAGACTTTAAGGAAGAAAACTGATTCAAGTGAGGGAGAATTGTAACACTCGGTTCCCAGGCAAATTCCTTAAATTCTACCTATTTAATTATTTGGCATTTGTGATAATTATATTGGGCATAATCAAGGTATGTGTGGCGTACCTTGTCGATACTTGGACATAGTTTTTTCGCACTATTACTTTGGGCATACCTAGAGTACGCAAGGCGTACTCGAGTTAAGGGAAAATTCTAAATTTTAGGGTTTATACCTTATTTAAGCACCTTATAACCTCAAGGTCTCTTTTATCATCAACCTCCTTTGTCTTAAAGCAGTTCCCAAGAAACCCTAATCCCTTTTTTGAGAGTATTGAGTTTTTGGTGTGTTTTGGTGTGTTTTTGGTGTATCTTGAAGAGAAAAGAGCCCTTTGGAGAAGCACTTGTTGATTTGAAGCTTGTATATCCAGACCTTGCTCACCTTGATCATTCTTCTGGAGGTACTTGTGGGTCGTAGGCACCAATGATTTTGGGATTTGTACTTTGATAACTATTTTAACATTGGCATACTTTAATGGTTTGATTTGATGATTGGATGGATTTTGGTTGATTTAAAATAAAATTTTTACTTATGATTTTTGGGATGTTACAGTTTTTTCTGATTTTTCAATATTTCATTGATTATTATTATACGTCTGAAGATCACGACCTGGACACCCAACAACGAGTCGTGCTTCTAAAAAATGTCTATTTTTAGCGATGTACTTCATTTAAATGTGTATAGACTCGACCCGCTTCCAAACACGGGTTGTGTTTCTTACCAGAGCCCGTACTTACTAACCATGCCAACTATATAAATACCATATGTCTTCTCTGTCAAACCCTAGTGTTGCAGATGATTTTTATGGCGATTTTCTGAAGTTTTCTGGCGAATTTCAAGATCTAAAGATTGCAATTTGACCCATTCATCTAGTTTAGTAAGATTTATCATTTAGACCTTATTTTTATTGACTAGGACAAGTAATCATTAGGCTTGATTTTTTTCTAGTTTGATTAGTTTTGTGTTTAAATGAATATTTGATTTTGATTCAGTTTTCGTTCGCCACAATTGATAATAAATCATTCCTGTGTAACCGGTTGTTAGAATCTATAACCGCTTTAATTAAATGGTAATAAGTAACGAATATTACATTGGTTTTGTGCTAAGATTAAATTCTAATATGAAATTATCAAAAAAAAAATTACACTTTCGAGCATATGAGAAGTATTGAATTTTACTGGGAATTTTACGTAGTGATTAATGCTACTTTTCTTAATTAATTAAGAGTATGTTTGATTAACTTAGTAAAAAGTAAGGTTTAATTCAAAAGAATATTTTGGTTAAACAAATTTTGTAAAAGATGATTGTTAGGGCTTGTTAATGATTCTCAGAATGCACAATCGAAACAATCAAGTTTAAGGTTATTTGCATGATTAGGAAAGTCACCATGAAACTGAAATTCCTTTTAATCATCTGAATTTTCATAAGTTATTAGTTTCATTTTCATAAGTTTCTTTTAATATTAATTTTAATCATTAACCCCCTATTTAATTTACTGTCAAACTGGTGTGTGCCTTACGTAAAAGGGCATAGATTTTAGGACGTGTTCCTGTAGATTCGACATTGCTTTCTTGTACTACCCATTATTGCAATTGATCAATATTTTTATACTTATTTATTATTTTTAGGTGCTCACGACACGCTTTAACACATACATACATCATCTAGTGAGAGAATGAATAATAACTCACCTTGTTAGTTAGTGAAGACTAACTACCCTTTTTCTACCAAATCTTCAATTGATGCATCTTGATCCATCTTCTTTGCTCAATGACTATTCATATAACATATCAAGTTTCTTAAAAACTTATCTTAGCCTATTAAGAGCTTAATCCCTCTTTATGTCAAAATGACCTTTCATGGATCACAATTCTAAATTCTCAATTTATACTCCTAAATCTATTCCAACCAATGAATTAAGCATCCCATACTACCTAATTCATTACACTCTAATTTATCGCATCAATTCATTAGTTAATGTTTCAAACCTTAACTCTCAGTGGATTGATTTCACCATGGAAATCACTTCCAAAGCTTGTTAAAAGCTTCTAGAAACTCTCAATAACATCATATTAAATATATAGGTTAATCAATTCAACCATTTTAACCAAACTAACACATTCACCATTAAATCCCAAAACTTAATAAAACTAAGAAATCTTTACCTTAATGGATAAAGGATAATAATCCTTTTTAGGCTCCATCTCTAGATCATCTTGGCACCTTTTTGGCATCAAAATTGCCATATCTTAGCTTTGGTTCGAATCTAGTGAAATGGTTTCGAGAAAAGTGATTTAACAGATTAAATATATGTTCTAGTAGAGTCATCGTGCCATGGAAAACTTCTTACCATGTCGTGGTGACAGCAGTTCACAGATTCCAACTTTGGTTATTTTCCATTCTAACTTCAAACAATCATAACATCTTCGTTTCAAACCCGTTTTTAGTAATCTTTATATACAATCCAAGGTATTTACAAGAGCTATAAATTTATCTAACTACTTTTGGATTAATTCATATGGAACTTAATCCATTAATCCATGAGAAAAGCTTAAAACCACCAATATATTCCTGTAACGTCCCAAAATTTAAAACAAAAGAAAAATTTTGTTTTCATATTAATTAAAACATCAACCACACGTGTTCATCAAAGCAAAAGGGGAAATCATAATATATCCATAATCAAACAAAACACATCAGAGTCAAATAAGTGGAAATAATGGTGTGTGCAATGTAATCATCCCAAGCTCTTCCCCATCGATCCGGAAGTACCTAAAACATAAACTGAAAACTTTAAGCACGAAGCTTAGTGAGTTTCCCAAAATACCGCATACCGTACATATATGCCAACTCAAGGATGTGACGGGTCAATTTCACCCCCGGGTCTATTTCAACCCATATGCTAGCTCAAGGTTGTGTCGGGTCTATTTCACCGCCGTACCTATTTCAACTCATATGTCGGCACAAGGTTCTACCGGGTCTATTTCACCCCTGAGTCTATTTCACCCCACATACATATAGCAAACAGGCACACACGCATACAACATGAATCACAAAAACTACAAGCACATATAATCCCTAGTGTCCTACAGTATAGTGGCAAACTCATCTCAGTCTTTTGTCAATCAATAAATGCTCAGGATGATGAACCGGAGAATCCACACACTAATCAACCAAATAAAATACCAATTAATAATTGGGTCATAAACCATAACCGGGAATCTAGTTCATTTGTCCAACGCCCAGGGTAAAAGACCATGTTACCCTTTCCTCACTTAGCCTAATATCTGAGGCCCAAACTCAATGGCACTAAAAGCCTAATTGTGGCCCAATTTCCTAAAGGTTACTCAAGGCCCAATATAGGCCCAAATCCAAGAAGACACAAAGCCTAACAATGGCCCAAAGTCAGAAAGGCTAGTGACCCAACATGGCCTAAAACCCTAATAGTCCAAATATGGCCCAAATAGCAAAGCCCAAGACCAGGTCTAGTACGCTGCACATAACAGACGTACACCCGGCGTACTAGGACGTGTACCTGATCGGGGACTCGAACACATACGCCCAACGTACGCGCCCATTAAGCACCTTGTCCCTTAAGCACTTAACGCTTACAACCAGATGTCTAAACTTCAGATCCAAGCCTTAGGGAATGTCTTAATCCATAAAGGCATTGACTTAGAACCTCTACGTGACTCAAATGAACTCAAACACTAGATTTAGCACCCTACTTTCACCAAATGGACATAAAAACTTGCATGGTTGATCCTCAACCATCAAGATGCCAACTTTATGGACTAGGGACCTCAGAAACATCAAGAAAAACAACCCCTAACTTCTGGAGTGGAAGAATTCCCACTAGCTCTCGTTCATGGGACTAAAAGTGACCAAAACTCCATAAAGACTAGATCTAAGCATACAATGAGCAAGTTCCTAGCTTTACACCTCAGTGAAGCTGGAAATGATGAGTAGAATTTGGATCTATAAGCTCTCCCTTTGTCAAATCTCCTTCTTCAAAACTCTTCTTCCTCAAAGCTCACCAACACACACTAAAACACACACAAAGAGGGTCAAATCTTCTCTAGAGGGGTTATGGTTTCGAAATGAAGCTCAAAGGTAATGGAGGCTGAGAAATGATGGGACCATGGGTCATAATGTTGCTTAAATAGGGTTCGAATTTGTCCCCTGGATGTGTACGCCCAACGTATGGTGAGTACGTCCAGCGTACTCCCATTTTTTCAAAAATGGAAAAAATGCCCCCTAGGGACCAAATTTGAAAACTATTTACACACCAAGGGTCAAAAATGAAAATTACCTTGAATCGGATGTTACATTTCCATTTTCTAATGCATCTTCAAATATACATATCTTCTTCATCTTATTTTATCTTCGTTTTCCACAAATATTATATCCACACGAAGGGGGGGGGACGAGTTCTACAACTCCATTAAGTCACTCCAGACTGAATACTTATGGGTCTTAACCCATTAAGTCACAATATTGGCCAAAGAAGCATAAAACTCTCATTTTACCCTTTATGACCTAAATACACCATCTCTTACATTTCTTGGCTTGAGTTCACTTATCTCATCTTATAAAAGTGAATTAGACTCATCTTGTCCTTTTTGGTTAATATTTGACTAAAAGTCAAATCTCTCAAAATTTCAGGTTCTTACGTAGAGTTTGTACATATGTTTAGTCTATAATTTTTTAGTTTTTTGTTTTATATTCATTGATTAGAATACCCTAAATTCAGGATATCAAAGCTGAAAATTTTTAGTTCTTCAGCTTTTTCTGTATTCTGTGAAAATTTTAAAACATGCATATATAATTTGTGATGAGTTGGAAAACTCTTTGATCATTTAGATCTCAAACAGGTTAATCAGAATAATGCAAACAGAATAACAAACAAGATAATGAATCAAAATAAGCTAAATGATTCAATAGATTCACACCTCAGCAGAGCTCGATAAAGAACTTCCGTTGTAGAGGCTTTTAGGGTTACAATCGATTAAAAAGTATTCGCTATGAATGATCGACTCTGATGTGCACAAAAGTACTCACTAATTTTAATATTTATAACCTAACAAACTTAACTATCTATGCACTTATAGGTAGTGTACCTAGTCAGATTACAATATAGCTTGGGTAAGTCGGGTGTCGATCACAGGGAACGGTGTTCTAATTAATTTACTTACTATTAAATTAACCTAATTTATTAACAACTTTAATAAGGGTTTTTATCTGGTTTTACAAGATCAGATGAACTTAATTCAAATTCAATAAATAAACACACTCTTGTTTAGTTTTGAATCCACTTCTCCCTTATGGCTAGCTAATGATTACGGATTATTAAGTTGGTTTTTAGTTGTATTAGTAATTTAGTTCTATCTTACCAATAATTGACTAATTCATGTCAAATCATGTATGTTCACACATAATTAAACACATAACTAATTATGAATGTAAATATGCTATGTAAGATTTGTATAAACGCAATTATGGTCACAATACACGTTCTCTAGCACAGCTAAGCTTTATTTATTCTAATTGCTAACTAAGATTGGTCAATCCTAGCTCTAACAATTCAATGTTCACTAAATTATTAGGTAAACAAGTTCATGCAGTTTAATGGTCACTAAGCTACACAGAACATGCAATCAAGCAATTGGATAAATGAATAATAGCATGCTAGGTTATATGAATCAAACACAAGCAATTTTTACCAACTAAAATTAATCCATAAGCATATAGCTATTCATAAGTTCAAAGCTTCATCTAGCTAAACAAGAGTAGCTAGATTTAGCTGCTCATCATAGCAGATAAATCAACATAGCTAAAACTAATGAAAGACATGTTCTTATTTAACTACAAAATAAACCTTTACTTCTTTTGGTGTTGAAAACCCTCTTCCAGAACCTTTCTTTCGTTCTTATTCGTCTCCTGGAACTCTCTTTCTTCTGCCAAAATCTTCTCTTTTCGTAATAATCAGGAGGACTTATATAATCCTCAAAAACCCGCGCCACGTCGTGGCCAGATGTGCCACGTCGTGGGATTCAAGCAATCCGTATCCTTCAAGGAAATCCTCCGCGTCGCGATGTTTATCTTCTGGAACACCCGTGCCACGTCGTGGGCTTGATTGCCACGTCGTGAACTGAGTGTTTATCGTGAATTTATTCTTTCTTGCCTTCCAAGCCTCCCATGTTCCACATTTTGGCACTTTTGGTCCCTTTCTTCGAAAATCCTTTATATTGACTGAAAATAACAATTTAAAGTCATAAGTATCATTATTCTAAACAAAAATGTACTTAAATATTGCCTAAAAATAAGTATAAATATGGCAATATCAAAATACCCCACACTTAGGCTTTGCTTGCCCTCAAGCAAATTTAAACTTAATTCTTAATTACTAACACCACTCAGAACAATCCGACTCTAGTTCAGCCATTATGCCAAGACCTCAATGCATGCTTTTGTGTCTAAAATTTTCCTAAAGTACCCCCCATACTTTAAATACTCACAATCTTCATAAACACTCGCCCACTTTTTCCTAACAATGCTCATTTTATGCAACCCTCCGAATCCATCCGCAGAAAACCTCCTAACCTCAAGGTATTTTTATTTGAGCAACCTAAGCATACATAATCTAGAATTACAATTTTTTTCGATACCACTATGGAGCTTCTTTTGGAATTCTTCAATTCTTTGACATTTGATCTTTGATCTCCTTGAATTCACCACCTTTGTTGATTTGATTTCTGGTATCTTCAACTTTTTGAAATTTCTTGGAATTTTGATCTTCACTTTATTTGCTCCAAAATTCTTCAAACTTTTTTTTTCGTAATTCTTTTTTTAACATGTAACTCACTCTTTATTTTATTTTTTTCACTCAAAACCTACATGCTTAAGCAGAGGCGCTCAACCTCAACCTTTATTGGTTAATGATAATAATGTTCCTGGATACATTTCAGGTTTAGGCTGCTAAACATATTGCATCCCTCAAACCAAGCGGGGTTGTGTTTTTGTTCCATGATTTCACTAAAATAAGGGAAGCCACAAATGCACTATAACGTGTATTGGCTCAACTAAACATTTGAACTTTCATCGGATCATCCCACATAATACTAGCAATTATAGCTCAAATTATTATTACTAGATTCAATTATTGAAAATTTTCTAGCAATTTACTTTTTCTACCCCTACCCCACACTTATTTGATACAATGCCCTCATTGTATTCATAAAAAAAATAAAAATTAAAGAAAATGGAGAAAAAGGAACAGACTCCCCTGGGATAGTGGCGTGAGCATCTCCAAAAGTGTGGAAAACGTGCATCTTGAATATGGACTCCAAAAATAGAAACTTGGTGTAGAACTGGTTGAACATGTAAATAAACCTTGAACATGACTCGAAACTTCCATTCTTCAAAGTGGGTATTTGTAAGGAAAATTGTGACAATGATAAATTGGGTCACGTCGTGGCAGGTAACTGGCCACGTCGTGAGATGGGTTGAAAACGCGAACACCCAAATGCTGAATTTATTCCAACTGCAAGAGCGCCACGACGTGGCATAAGGATTCCCGGTCGTGGAAACTGGGCATCAGCAGAAAATGGCTTATTTTTTTTAGTGACTCTAGCAACTTTGACCAATGGCTAACTGGTTTCAGACGCTTCTATGCAAATATATTTCCCAACGATAACCTCTCTCCTAATATACCCCACACTTATCTTGAATTGTGGGTTCCGACTCACGACTGTAAGCTTCCTTGACTAGACAAACACGACTCGAAAGTTAACCTTTTATGCTCCTTAGAATTCCAATGCTAATCTGAAAAATAATTGACAACTCAAAAGAAATAAAAAGTAACATCATAGTTTAATAATGTTTTACATCACACACCAAATTCAACATAAAAAAAAACTACTCAAAAACAAAACAAAAAATAAAATCAATCATCATCTTGATCTTGTGCTCCACTTGGCCCGGCCCCATCATTTTGCAGACGCCATAGCTCCTCCCATGTCGGAAAATAAGGATACTGTGGTGGTATAGAAAGTGGTCAGGTCACACCCAAATGCAAATAAATACCCTCAGTAAGCTGGGTATGGTAAATGACATGCCCCTGTAGATTATCCAAATATGTTCCTACCCGACTCTGAAAAGGGTCGGTGGGCACTCCCTGCACATACTGTGAAGCAGCACGCTCTCGCTCGACTTCACCTCTAGCCCGTACATTCCGACGCCGCGGTCTGGCTGGTGGTTGCTGTCCCGGCTGCACCTCCTCCTGCTCGTCATCTATCGGCAGTATAACAAAACGACCCCCGATATTCACCACCGCTCGCATCACACCCAAGACTTGAATGGTCAAGTCTGTGTCCGGGAATCGAGTAAGATTCCTCACAAAGTCATGGGTCAAAATATGATATGACCTAGCCAGGCGAGTAACCAAATGCCCCCCAGTAATCGGGCTCCCAGGCCTAGAATTGGCCGCTTTCTTTCCCATAAACCTCGCCAACATATAAGGTAAATCACAGCAAACTCCCAGGGTAATAAGATTCCATAAATAAAACAGATTCTGAATGGGGACCTTATCACCATGATGCTTGTGATTTATTGAAAAAGTGATAAGACGGTGCAAAAATCGGAAAACAAGATTCCGAATTTGTGACTCACTTGAGTCACGAGTGTTGTACTCATGGTTAGAAATGCCCTGCCAGAACTATACATCCAAAGTACCCACAGAAAAATCCCACACGCATCCAAGCAAGAACGGAATGAAAAATGGAGATTGCGTCTCGACTTCCGTATAGAGCCCCATACGCCAAGCAAATTCCCGAAGACTACACTCTCGATATACACCACCCAAACGAAACACAAGTGCCCGGTTGTAGGTGAAATCAAGGGTACGTTCCTCGAAGCATACGGTTGAGAAAAACTCAACCGACAATTCCCGGTACACGGGTTCTTGAATGGCGAATAAATTCCTCCACCCATGACAAGTGAAAGAAAATTGGTCCCCTTCATAAGTCTTCGACCAATAGTGTGTCAACTCTGCAACCATTCCTACTCCACCAAGCCATCCCCAATCGATAATTGGAGCTATTGCAAACTCCCTATTATATAACCATCCAAGCCGATTCTCGTAGGTAGTTAGCAACGGCCGGGGAATGTTTTGAGGAAACTGGTACAAGGGATGTATGCTTGCTACGTCTATCAGGTTTTCCTCCTGTTGAACAGCTCGTCGTGGTCCCATTTCTGCAAACAAAAGCAAACCAAAGCAGCAAACAACTAACACATTAAACAATTTAAACCTGTTCACAGAAGTCACGACGTGGCCAGGCTGCGCCACGTCGTGGGTCGCGTCGGTCACAGATTCAAGATCGGACTATATGCATGCTGTTTCTACCAAAATCAATAGTTGGGGTTTGTTCCTATGACCATTTAAGGGATATTTTAATCTAAAATTAACCACTATATTCCACCAATTTTGTAAATCATATCAACCCTAATCATGAAAACTTGAAATTGGAAGAAATAACTACAAAATAATGAGTAAAACACATACCAATAGATTAATTGGCAAGATCTTGCAAGGAAATTGGAAGTAGAATAAAAAATTGGCTGTGGGGTGTCGATGTTCCCGTTCGTGCGGCAGTCTCCAAATGGGGAGTGACAATTATCGGTCAAAGGGTTTTAAGGAATTGGTTCCCCCCCCCCCCCCCCCCCTGATTTTTAAAGGCCACAACGTGGGGGTCTATGCCCACGTCGTGGACCTTAAGTCTGCTTCAGATTCACGTGTTTTTTATTTCGACCCACGACGTGGCTGGCTATGCCCACGTCGTGGAAACTGCCAAATGCACAATTTTAATAAACTCTAACATATTAACTAATTACTTTGCATATCATTCATTATTTAAAGGTCCCCACAACTTATTCTTTACTAATTACTAGTTATTAGATGATGAATTGATATTTTTCCTAAATAAAAGTTAAGAAAGAAAGAAAGAAAAGAGAAAAAAAATTTAAAAGGATAATGCAAACCAAACTCGGGTTGCCTCCCGAGAAGCGCTTCTTTTTCTTGGAGTCTTGAGCTGGACTCCGTGCCTCCTACGTTGAATCTTCGGAAGAGTCTACCACCCGGATCTTTTGTTCCTTGAATCGCCGCTTGTAAGCTTAAACTCTCCTTTTATACACCTTTTTTGAATTTTCCTTTTTAGCTTTTCCATCTTCTTCAAGCTTGCGATTTGTGCCCTTTGTTTGTTCCTTGCATTCCATAGCATTCTCCTCCTCTTTCCCCATCGGCTCTGTTACTCTTGAAGTGACTTCCTCTTCATCACTCGTCATTACCTCGTCCTCTTCACTCACCCAAGAAGGCGGGCTCTTGTAAGCTATGACTTCAATCACATACGAAACAGATGCCCTTGGTCTGGTCCTCTTGACTTGATGAACTGTCTTTATCTCTTCTTCCATAAGCTTTTCCAGTTCTTCTAGTTCATTCTCTTCATTAATTGTGAACACCTCTTCTTTATCTTCTTGAAAGTCACCTTTTATCCCAAAGACTTGTTGTTCATCTCCAACCCTCAAAGTGAGCTTGGACTCGCGGATATCAACTAGGGCTCCAGCGGTATTAAGCAATGGCCTGCCAAGGATTATTAGAATATCCGGATCTTCTTTCATGTCCAAGACTACAAAGTCTATTGGAAAAACAAATTTTCCAATTTTTACCAAAATATCCTCCACGATGCCGCAGGGTTGTGTCACCGAACGATTTGCCATGTGAATCTTCATTTTTGTAGCCTTTATCTTATGAATCTCCAATTTTTGATAAAACGAGAAAGGCATTAGATTAATGCTAGCCCCAGAATCGGCTAAAGCATTAACCTTCTTTTTGTTCCTAAACTCACATGGAAGAGTGAGGCGTCCAGGATCCCCCATCTTTTCTGGTGTTTCTCCCAACACGACTTTTGAAGTTTGTTCACTTAGAATCACTGTAGACTGCTTCTTTAATTGCCTTCGCGTATCTATCAAGTCTTGTAGTAATTTCTGGTTCTCGGGGGGCTTTGGATAAAGACTCGACAAAGGGGGTATTAATTGGGATCCCCTTCACATGCTTAACGAACTCCAAATGCTCCTTCTCCAGTTGACTGAGGGCAGCTCGGGTGGGAAATGGCAGAGGCGGATGATAAGTTGGACTGGGCTCAAAGGATTTTTGATCAGACTTGCGCCATGTCGTGGCCAGAGGAGTGCCACGTCGTAGCAAGCATGGTTCAGCACTTTCTCTATTTTCGATCCTTGATTTCTTAGGCTGCTGCGGTTCTTCTTCCAATGCCTCCAGGAACTCAGATATTACATCTTCTTCAGTATCGATAGCCATTACGTGAGATTGGGTCTTTACTTCAGGATTCTTTGGGGACAATTTTTCATGGACTAGAGTGGCTAGTTGACCAAATTATACTTCAAGGTTATGAATGGAGGCTTGTTGGTTCTTTATCAAAGTTTGTTGTTCCATGATGGCGGAATCAGTGGCTTCGTGTCTCTTTTCTGAAGCCTCCATAAACTTCATCAAAATGGTTTCTAGGTCGGGTTTCTTCTCGGCCGGTGACTACTCCTTTTGATAAAGACCTCGACTTGTCTGCCTATATTTCTCTTCTTTTTGCCTCTTATATTCTTCATACGGCAGCCATTCCTTCTTCCGTTTCCTCCAGTCCTCATCAAATTTATCCCCACTAGAGTAGCACACTTGAGCTCTTCTGTTCCCAAACTCATCTGTATTGCAGTCCTTGGTCAAGTGTGGACCACTGCATCTCTCTCACCCCACTCTTATCGCATGTATCGACTGGTCCATTTGTGTTATCCTGCGATCCATGTTATTCAGCATGGCCATGACAGCTGCAATTTCTTCAGTTTGGGCCCCTCCACCACCTTTGATTCCATCTTGCCTTGGGTTGTGGTATTCGCGAGAGCGTTTCGCGAATTCTTCAATTAGCTCCTTAACCTCCCTTGGATTTTTCTTTGTCAACGGTCCTTGAGAATCAAGGAGTTGTCTTGTCATCACATTGACCCCATCATAAAAGATTGACATCTCTTGCTGCACATTTAGGTCATGTTGAGGGCAATTTCTGAGCAAGCCCTTGTACCGCTCCCATGCTTCGTATAGTGACTCCCCTGGATGTTGCTCAAAGTTGGCTATTGCCTTCTTGAGTTTCGCTATCTTGGATGGCAGGCAAAACTGGTCCAGGAATTTCTCACGCATTTGAGCCCAAGTGGTGATTGTACCCGGTGGTAGTGCTTTCAACCACTCCTTAGCGGCTCCCTTGAAAGTGATGGGAAGCATCCTAAGCAAGAATGTGTTTCTGTTGACATTTGGGACATTGAAGTAATCCGCAATGTCATTGACTTCATCTAGATGCTTAAAAGCATCCTCATGATCTTTCCCGAAAAATGGGATGTCCTTCAGTGCGGTCAATATGTGTCCCTTCAGCTCGAATGTGGCAGTGGCAGGTATTGCGGGTTGGACTAAACTGGGACCCATATCTTCTCGGATCCGCTTCTTGTAAGCTCCCATGGACATCTCTTCAATCGCTGCCATCTCGTACCTTGGCTCGTTCTCGGGTTTGCTTGTGTGTTCTTCAAATTCTGGTTCGGTATCGCTTTCGGACTCGGTCTGGATGGGTGTATGATCCAAATGTTCAAGATTGCTCTTGTGCTTCGCTGATGAACTTGACTCTCCTGTCTTTTTTCCTGACTTCCTAGAAAAAGCTGACTTCAGTTCTTGTAAGGGCGTCTTTTTCTTGTGAAGTGCAGACTCGGGGTCTTCCAGTGGTGGCACCAAGTGTGTGTTTGAGCTTCCGGTCATGAACTCCTGCAACTTGCTAAACTAAAAACGTAAAACTGAACTAAAATAAGAAAACTAACTTCAAACTAAAAAAAATCTAATTTTTTAACTGTCCACGTCGTGGCCAGAGTGATGCCACGTCGTGGACTCTGAGAATAACAGAAAAAATTATTTTGCTGAAAAATTAACTTTTTGTGGGTTTTTTACTCCACAAGGATCGATCAATTTAATGCAAATAAATAAGCTAACAACTAAGCCGTTCCCCGGCAACGGTGCCAAAAACTTGATGTGCACAAAAGTACTCACTAATTTTAATATTTATAACCTAACAAACTTAACTATCTATGCACTTATAGGCAGTGTACCTAGTCAGATTACAGTATAGCTTGGGTAAGTCGGGTGTCGATCACAGGGAACGGTGTTCTAATTAATTTACTTACTATTAAATTAACCTAATTTATTAACAAATTAAATAAGGGTTTTTATCTGGTTTTACAAGATCAGATGAACTTAATTCAAATTCAATAAATAAAAACACTCTTGTTTAGTTTTGAATCCACTTCTCCCTTATGGCTAGCTAATGATTACGGATTATTAAGTTGGTTTTTAGTTGTATTAGTAATTTAGTTCTATCTTACCAATAATTGACTAATTCATGTCAAATCATGTATGTTCACACATAATTAAACACAGAACTAATTATGAATGTAAATATGCTATGTAAGATTTGTATAAACGCAATTATGGTCACAATACACGTTCTCTAGCACAGCTCAGCTTTATTTATTCTAATTGCTAACTAAGATTGGTCAATCCTAGCTCTAACAATTCAATGTTCACTAAATTATTAGGTAAACAAGTTCATGCAGTTTAATGGTCACTAAGCTACACAGAACATGCAATCAAGCAATTGGATAAACGAATAATAGCATGCTAGGTTATACGAATCAAACACAAGCAATTTTTACCAACTAAACTTAATCCATAAGCATATAGCTATTCATAAGTTCAAAGCTTCATCTAGCTAAACAAGAGTAGCTAGATTTAGCTGCTCATCATAGCAGATAAATCAACATAGCTAAAACTAATGAAATACATGTTCTTATTTAACTACAAAATAAACCTTTACTTCTTTTGGTGTTGAAAACCCTCTTCCAGAACCTTTCTTTCGTTCTTATTCGTCTCCTGGAACTCTTTTTCTTCTGCCAAAAGCTTCTCTTTTCGTAATAATCAGGAGGACTTATATAATCCTCAAAAACCCGCGCCACGTCGTGGCCAGATGTGCCACGTCGTGGGCTTCAAGCAATCCGTATCCTTCAAGGAAATCCTCCGTGTCGTGATGTTTATCTTCTGGAACACCCGTGCCACGTCGTGGGCTTGATTGCCACGCCATGAACTGAGTGTTTATCGTGAATTTATTCTTTTCTTGCCTTCCAAGCCTCCCATGTTCCACATTTTGGCACTTTTGGTCCCTTTCTTCAAAAATCCTTTATATTGACTGAAAATAACAATTTAAAGTCATAAGTATCATTATTCTAAACAAAAATGTACTTAAATATTGCCTAAAAATAAGTATAAATATGGCAATATCAGACTCAAAAGCTACGTACAAAGATGCATGCAAGCATCTATAAATACTAAACTCTAATAAATAAATCACGGATGGACAGGCCCAATCCGGATACAAAATTGGACTAAGGACCAAGCCCATGATGGAACACATAATGGACCCTACAATCTCCCCCTTTGCGTCAATTGGAGCGAGACTCTACTTTGGCTTGTTGGATCCTGCTGCAGTAACTTTCTTCGTGGTATCGAACAGACAAGGAATGATGGCAAGAATAGTTTGTCTGAAGCGAATATACCAGTGGATCATGTCATTAAAGTACTTCTTATCATCTTCAGAATTTTGCTTACACCGGTTGATGATCCCCAGAACATGCTCCAAACACGATGTGGTATAAAGATGCTTGTCAGCCAGGGCGAACAAACATTTTTTTCCTTCATTCCTGGTGAACATGACTGAGTTTCGCTTTGGATCGATCCTCCCCATCTGCATTTTATTCAAATCACTTGCAGAATCGACTGGGGTGATGGTGGGCTTCTTCCTGAATACGTTAGCGATTTCCTGATCCATCTTAACAACCTCCATGATGTAGCAAATCAACATCCTCTTGAAGTGATCTATGATCGGCCCATATTCAGCTTCATTGGTGAGGAGGATGTTATGTAGGATGATCCAATCGTGAGGATTCAGGTTAGGAAGATCAGCAAGAGAAATGGCATGTTCGGCTTTATCTGACCCCCTTAATATTTTGAACCTGACATTCGTGAAGTTACCCTCCCAAAAGGGTTTGAGGACCCGAACGTTGATGATCTTTTGTGCACTCCACGTCTGATACTGAGGCTGAGCGAACCTCAGATAGAAGTCAATAAGTTCCCTATCGACCTTCGGATGAGGATGAGGGACTTCAGCAATGTGCAGAAATACATGGAATATAAAAGCCTTTCGGGTCAGGAGCATGTCGAACTGAGAGTCAACAAAATTAACCCTGTACAAGGAGATCACTGGTTCAAGCCAGAGGATGCTGGGGGACTCGATAGCTTCTTTGATAAGCTTCTCAAGAGTCCATGGAGGGAATAGGGTTTTTCGACTTTCAAGGAGATCATGAGCCTCCTTCATCCTCCTTTCGTTTGCTTCGGCCTCTCTAGCGATCCGAGCACTCATGTCTGGATCTTATCCCTGGCCTGTTTCTTCAAGATATCAGCAATAGTTTCTTTGTCATCGTCGCCATCACTATCATCAAGAGCCTTTTTCCCTTTGTCTTGAGCACCCGAACCTGAAGCATGACCAGCCGTTGGTGGTTCGGTTGCTTTAGTTGAAGCTGATGTAGAAGTAGGAGGCGGTTGAGATTGATTATCGCCCTTTGAAGCTCCTTCTCCCCCTTGTTTTGGATGGACCACGTACTCAGGAAGCCCCTCAATTTTGCTGAGCAAAGCAAGGGCGGGAGCAACTTTCTCAGCAAGAGTTCGCCTCACTGAGTAGTTTAGGATTGGGTCGTGCGCTTCAATAATGTTTGAGAGGGCTCCGTGGACATACGAAACACAACTTGAAATAACAGCTCGCTCAGATCGAAGAGAATTAAGCTCCTTTTCAGATTGGGAAAGCTGAAGACTCTTGATCTTTAGGGCAGTTGTTTTGCGTGCAAGCGCATCCATCACCGATTTTTCTGTGGCAAGGTCTTCTTGGAGCTTGGTCAAGCGCTCCTCAACAGCTGCCTGGAAAGATTTGTTGTCAGCTTCAAGGGACTGACGAAGACTGGCAAAGTGATGCTTTTCTGTTTCAAAAGAAGTAGCCAGCTTCTCAACAATTGAATCAAACTTCGCTGCATTAGATTCAGTTGCCCCCTGTAAAGACTCCAAAAAGATGTTAGCATCATGAAATAGTTTTTCGACTTTTTCGGTCGCAGCAGCACAGGCCTTTGTGGATGCATCTATAGCAACAGTGGCAGAGTTGATAGAGGCTTCGTGTGCCTTGGTGAAAGTATCAGCCATCCCCTGAATGGCAGCTTCTGTGATATGGGACCGAGAGGAGGAGGAAGAAGCGACAAGACTATTAATTTTCTCGTGAAGTTCTTTGATGTTCTTTTTGGTAACAGGATCATCATTGTCATCATCGCTTTGAACCTGATAGGGACTGCAGTAAACAGAATCGAAGGTCATGTTTTCCCCTCCTAGAAAAGTCTCGGTTTTGGCTGAGTGATTGGGAGATGAAGGCGAAGGTGGAGATTCGGTTGTGGGAGTAGGTTCGGGTGTGGAAGTATGTTCGGTTGCAGGTGTGTGTTCGGGTGCTGAAGTAAGAGCCCCCTTATCAGATACGTTGGTTCGAACTCCAGTGGTTGTTGTTGTTGTAGCATCTGAGAAAATAGGAGGTGGTACAGGAATAGAGGTGGGTGGAATATGAGTGGTGGAAGTTATGGGGGAATGGAAATAGAGATAGTTATTGGGGGAGAAGAGACAAGTTTGGTTGTAACTGGTACCTCATGTGAAGGCGAACGAAGAGGAGTGTCGCCTCGAAACGACTCCTCTGAGTCTGAATTTTCATCCTCTGATTCACTGGAGGAAGAGGCAAGAATGAGTTTTCGTTTAGGCTGGGTTTTCCTCTTCTTCGGTGGAGGTGATTGGGTTGCCTTCGTTGGTTTTCTCTTTTTAGGAGAAGGGCCTTTTGCCCCTTTGACCACTTTCTTGTCTTTCCCTTTTCTGGTTTCTTGCCCTTGGGAGCAGGTTTCTCAGCATCATTGATGGACTGAAGCATCTCTGGAGTCAGCTCTCTGGGACCCGAAGGAAGAATCTCCTTGTAGGTCTTGATGATGCGGCTCTCCCCTGATACACAAGCATACACTGACTCGGGAATTGAGCCAACAAATAGAAACTTGGAAGGATCACTAACGATCATCTTTGTGGTGTGGAAGACGCCAATGGAGGAGAATAGAGAAGTGGCCACAATGGGAACATGATACTTGTCCATTGCCCATTTGGTTATGAGCGTCCAGGATCTGGCATAGGAGATTTCAGTGTGTCGAGAAGTAGAGGCGAGGCTTTGGATTAACTGCTGCCATAGAACTGAGCCATAGTCGAGGTTGATCCCATTGTACAACCCACAAAGAATCGTCAAGAACAGACGACTGGTGCACTCCTCTCTGATAAGCCTTTGAATAGTATCGTGAAAAAGCCATTCCACTGAGGAGGAAGACACGACTTCTTGAACTTCGTGACAGTGGTAAGGATTTCAGTGTAACCCATGTTGTAAAACATGGAGAATAATTGTCCCATAGAAATCGAATCAGGGTTAACCCTCGACTCATCAGGTTCAAACCCTAGAAGCGAGCAAAAGCGTTGTTTTGAGATGGAGGTTTTGGTATCAAGGATGTCGAAGTAGATACGATTCACAGACTTATCGTTGTGAGCTGTGGAGAAAATCTGGGATAGACACTTCATAGGCACAGTTTCGACCTTGGTCAGTGCGAGAACCAGTGGAGAGTATTTGAGACACTCCACTATGGGGTACATGAAGGCATCATAGGAAACTAGGGTGAGATCAATGACCAAGCTTTGCTGGGTTCTGATTGGTAGAATGTGGGAGGTTTCATGAACAGAGGAGGAATACGCCATTGTTGAGTGCTTCGAAGAAGAAGATGAACATTGGGAGAAAATCGTCGTTGTTTGCTCTCAGAAATTTGGGTGCAGTAAAGAGGTAAAACAACTAGGGTTTTACCCTTTATACCGTGTATATAGGTGAGAGAAAAATTCGCCTCCAAATCCTCTTGAAAAGCGAATCGGTTCCTGAGTTGATTGATGCGTGACAGTTGGCAACCCCGATGATTACGCATGAGAGAGAAAAACGTTTCCATTTCGCAAGCCTTCCCAACAAATACCTTTTTGAATTCTTGAAACCTTTAGTCTCCCGGCTGAGTCATCATCTTTTCTTTAAAATGAGCTGTCGTCGTTAAATAAAAACAAACACGTAGATAAACCACAGCATCCCCTTAGGAATATAGCATTAAAAACCGGAGCTAAAAAAATAGCTTGTAGTGAACCAAACCAGACTTTTGGAAAATCAAAAAGATTTTCGTGCATAGAGTGTCAAAGATGAGGAAATAAAGCAACATCTATGTGGGAATTTGTGATGTCAATATAGACATGAAACAGTGGATCCCGGGCACGAATCTCTTCCTTCAAAGTCAAGAGAGACTTTAAAGTGTCTGTGTGGATTCCCGTTGAATTACGATCAAGCACTTGTTAAGAAGTGTTAAAAGGCATCTTTTGATGAGGCTTAGAAGGTGGCTTTGCTTCAGTTCAGAATTCCAGATCTTGACATAAGATAGAAACCGAATGAAGTACTTGTGAGACCAATGTGGTCTGTTGAACAAGTAGGTTTGGACAATATTTAGTGACTTGTTGGAAATGTTTGGTGTGAAATCTCAAAAATAATTTAAAACTGGATTCGATGGGAAGAAATGTTATGGTGTTTAACAATTTCATAAGAATCACAAAAAATAGAGATTTCATGGTACAACCACTTGGGTGGTTTCGTTAATTTATGGGTGAAAGCTATAGCAAATTTAATTGTTCACCGTCAATGCATAGTGGGTATTGAATTTTGGGTTTCACTTAGCACGTAGTAACACGAGGCTAAGATCATAAATGCAGAGATTGTGTAACCATAAACATCAGTGGTTATATCTGAGGGTCTCAAGGGTTACATTTATGAGTTGAAATATGATGGAGAATAATGTATGAGGTGTTGTAAAGAAATCAAAGTACCTCTGCTATAAAAGGAATGACCAAGCAGAAAACTCTTAACTCATATGAGAAAGGAGTAAGGTAGCTCATGATTAGAATAAATTTAGCAGCCTACTTGGGAAGACAGGGTTTGTATATACCCAGTCAATAATGCTTTATTCAAAATCAGTTGAGGCTTTGGATAGCATGCAGCAACATGCTTCTAGGGACACTTAGCTAGTATAAAGTGAGAGAAAGATACCTGCCCCATCGATATTCCAGAGACTGTTAACATAAATAGAAGTAGAGACAAAAGAAAGACAATATTTTTGGAATTTTGATATTTTTGTAAAGAGAAAAACAAAATAATCCACAAAAATTTTTTTGAACCGAACCAAAAATGGACCGAACGCTCGGTTCATTTCGGTTTCTTAAAAAAAATTATTTTTGGATTTTTGGAAAACAATTGTAGAAAAGTATACAACCAAAGATAACACCTTTTTGAGATAAGCGAAAACAAGTGCAGTGGGACCGAACCCGAAATAGACTGAGAGTTCGGTTCATTTTGGTTCCCGTGTGAACCGAGCCCGAAATAGACCGAGCGTTCGGTTCATTTCGCTTCCAACTTTTAGTTTTGAGAAGGTGTTTTTGGATCTGACTCCGATTCCATCATACCTAGGCCTTGTAGGATTTTGTTGAAACTTGCTTCAGGAAGAGCTTTGGTGAAGATGTCGGTCAGTTGATCAGTGGTTCGAACAAAGTGAATTTCGACATTTCCATCTTCCACGTGATCCTTAATAAAGTGATACCTCAGTGCTATATGCTTGGTCTTGGAATGTTGCACTAGGTTATGACATATCCTAATTGCACTTTCTGAATCGCAATATAGTGGGATCTTTTTCATATTGAGTCCATAATCCCGGAGTTGGCTTTGGATCCAAATCACTTGTGATGTGCAGGAGGCGGCTGGAATGTACTCTACTTCGGCTGTAGACAGAGAAACACATGTTTGTTTCTTAGATTGCCAGCTAACCAACTTCCCGTCGAGGATTTGGTAGCCTCCTGTGGTGCTTTTTCGGTCTAGACCACATCCTCCTAAGTCTGCATCTGAGTAGGCTTGAACAAAGAAACCTGAGTTTGAGGGATGCCAGAGACCGAGAGAGGTGGTTCGCTTCAAATACCGGAATATATTCTTCACTGCCAGCATGTGTGGTTCACGAGGATTTGCTTGAAACCTGGCACAATAGCATACTGAAAACATTATATCGGGCCTGCTAGCTGTGAGGTACATCAGGGAACCAATCATTTGGCGATATAGCGTTATGTCGACTGCTGGTTTTTACAAAGATGGTGTGAGCTTGGTGCCGAACGCGATAGGGACTTTTACCTTTGAGTCTCCCATCAGGCCGAATTTTGCAAGGAGAGTCTTAGTGTATGCTTCCTGGTTGATAAAGATGCCTTCGGGTCCCTGTCTTATATTTAAACCAAGGAAAAAGTTAATCGGACCCATTGAGCTCATTTCAAATTTAGTCTCCATCAACTTCCTGAATTCAGCTGTTAGGCTAGGATTCGTGGAGCCGAAGATGATATCATCGACAAAGATTTAAACGATCATAAGGTGGTTACCTTCCTTTTTATGAAAGAAGGTTGGGTCAACCGAACCTTGTTTCAATTTAGACATCTTTAAAAACTTGGTTACTGTTTCATACAATGCCCTTGGTGCTTGTTTTAGACCATAAACTGCTTTATCCAAGATGTAGCAGTGATTTGGATGCTTTTCATTTACAAAACCAGGAGGTTGTTCCACGTACACGGTTTCATCAAGTTCCCCATTCAGAAACGCACACTTCACATCCATCTGGTAGACCTCGAAATTCTTGTGAGCAGCATAGGCAAGAAATATTCGAACAGATTCTAGCCTTGCAACCGGAGCGAATGTCTCTTCATAATCGATTCCTTCTTCTTGGCAATATCCTTTCACCACTAGTCGAGCCTTATTTCGGATCACATTTCCCTCCTTGTCCATTTTGTTTCTGAACACCCATTTGAGACCGACAACCGAGGCATCTTTTGGTGTTGGAATGAGTCTCCTGACCTTATTTCTTTCTAACTCATTGAGTTCGTGTTGCATTGTCTGAACCTAATCAGAATGATCGAGAGCAATATTAACGGTCTTCGGCTCTATTTTGGAGATGAATGAATTAAACTTGCAGAATTCTACTTTGGAGAATAGAGCAGTTTGCTTCGCCTTCAGTTGTAATCGAGTTAGAACCTTTTCTGATGCATCACCCACTATTTGAGATACAGGATGATCTCTGGTCCATTTGGTGAGAGGAGGATAATTTGGATCATAGGATGGATTCAATTCAGCATTTACCATTTCTTCCAATTCTGACTGAATATCATCATCATAGTGCATATCGGAATTCTCCCCCTCGACAGATGATGAATCATTTGGATGTGAACCAAAAAATCTTTCTTCGACTGGGCTTTCGGGCTGATCTGGACTTTTGGGGTTGTTCCGGACTTTCGGGTCTGGATGGGCTTTCGGTTCTGACAAAGATTGGATTCTTCCCCTTGCCATTAGTATTATCGTCAATTGAAACGGATGGACCCTCCCCCTAGAAATGTGAGTCTTGTCGATCAGAAGAGAATTGATTCTCCCCCTCGACCAAAGTATTGCTCTAAGGAGGTTCGTTTCGAACTGGTTCTTCTTCTCCCATTTGTTTGGCTGCGTCTTCGATAATCTTCTTAAGGTGATCCATCTTGTTGTCTGCTGCTGTGGCCTTAGAGTGAGTAGCCTTCTCAGGTTCATCAAATAAATCCATGAACAGGTCAAAGAAATTGACAATTGAGGCTGTGACTTGACCTGTCTGAGAGAAAATCTCTCCAATTGCTTCTTCGGTAGACTTCAACTTCTTGATGTAATTGTCATCGAACGTTACGTAATAGTTTTCTTCAATTCGTTTAGAACGCTTATTCAAAACCCGGTACGCCTTCGAAGTAAGAGAATATCCCAGAAAGATGCCTTCATCGGCTTTGACATCAAATTTGTTACGATGCTCTTTGGAGTTGAAAATGAAGCACCTTGAACCGAACACATGAAAGAACTTGACATTCGGCTTTCTGTTGTTGATAATCTCATAGGGGGTGAGGGAGAAACGCTTGTTGAGATAAGATTTGTTTTGAGTGAAACAGGCTGTAGCAATGGCGTCTGCCCAGAAATATAGAGGAAGGGAGGCAAAACTCAACATGGTTCGGGCCGCCTCACACAAGGATCGGTTTCACCTTTCGACAATTCCGTTCTGTTGAGGTGTATAAGGGGCTGAGAAATTGTGACTGGTGCCTTTTTCTGCTAAGAAATCTTCGAATTCTTTGTTCTTGAATTCCAATCCATTGTCGCTCCTGATGTTTCGAACGACTTTTCTCAGTTGCACTTCGATCTGCTTGATAAAGATCTTCAGCTTGGGAGTTGCCTTAGATTTGTGCTTTAGAAAGAATACCCAAGTAAATTGTGAGAAGTCATCAACAATAACAAGGATGTACTTGTTACCGCCAATGCTCTCGATTGATGATGGACCACATAAGTCGATGGGCTTTGGACAACAGACATATGGCTGGATTCCCTTTGATCGGTTTGAGATTCAGAGGGAACATTTCACCTTTTCGATCTGACTTGAGAATGACTTTGTTGGATTTCTTCTCTATTATCTCTGAACCTTCGTCATCGAACGATACTTTGAGACCTATACCTCCCACCAGTTGAGACAGACCGATGAGGTTATGCTGCAACCCCTCTACATAAGCTACCTTCCTGATTGTAAAGTCTCCATTGGTTATCATCCCATAACCCTTTATTGTTCCATAGGAATTGTTACCAAACTTGACGTTACCACCGTTTTGAAGGGACCGAAACTCCCTTAACTCTTCCTTCCTTCCTGTCATATGACGTGAGTAGCCACTGTCTATGTACCATCCTTCGTCGAACTGCTCGTCACTTATAACCTGCAAAAATTAAGCAGATTTAGTAACCCAAAGTTTCTTGGGTCCACGTGAGCCTTTTACAGAAACAGGAATAGTAAGAGAAACATCAACAAGATAAGTTCGTTTTATTAAGGTTGTTTCATCTTTCCTCTTAATAGTAAAAACTTTGATTTTATTGGAGTTAGATGCAGGTATTTTGGATTCAGGTTCGGGAGTTTGGATTTTAGCTTGCTTTCGGTTTTCATCTGCTGAGGAAATCTTACTTTTTCCTTTCAAATCCTTCTTCGAGTGTGAGCTTGGTGTAGGACGAGAATTAGGCTTAGAAGTAGGATGAGAGCGAGAAGAATTAAAGGAATAGAAATTAGAATGAGAATCTTTCCTGACTCGAGGTTTGAAATGAACCTTTCGGTTGTGATCATTTGAGGGACCAAACCTGGACCTTCGGTTGCTATTTGTTGATGGACCGAAACTGGCTTTTCGGTTGTTGTTTGCTAGACCGAAACTGTGTCTTCTGCTGTAAAAGCTTGATGGATTGAACTCTGGTCTTTGTCTATTGTTGTTTGGTGGACCGAAACCAGGCTTTCGGTTGTTGTTACTTTCGGGACCGAACTTATCTTTCTGGTTTTGTTCTTTCCGTGGCCCGAAAGTCTTCCTCTGATTCTTTTGATCCAATGGACCGAAGCTCCTTTTACTCTTGTTTTCTTCTCCTTTTGGCTTGGAGTTTCTATCAAAGTGAGTATAGTGAGGATTTTAGGAGCGCCAAAATCGCTTTCGCTCTGAGAGATTTTTCTTATATCTCAGATTTCTCTGCTGCTTTTGATTTTTCACCTGTTTCGGTTGCCTGTGAATATTTGCCTTTTGTTTCGGCTTCTGAACAACTGGTTCACTTTCCATGGAAGAGGTTTCGCTTGTTGAGGAGACGCATTCCATTGGAACCTCTTTTGTGCCACTAAAACTGGGCACGTCAAAATTGGTAGGTTTATTAAGTGGTTCTGCCACATATCTACCTTTGACTTTCCATGATGTTCGCTCCGATAAACCAACTGTTTCGTCTGCATTGTCTATCGGTGCAGACCAGAAAAACTCATCACAAACATCTGCATTATCTTCATTCACCAATGCAGAGAGTTCGGCTATCTGATGTTCGGTTACTCATGTGACCTTATAAACCTGATTGGGAGTGGTTCTTACCTTTTGGTAAACAACGGCCTTCTCTTTAAGGATTGGGGACTTATTTTTGGATAGACGAGCGAATTCCACAGAATTTTCAGAAATCAGGTTTTTGTGGTTTTCAGGTTCGCTCCTAATAAACTCGGAACAGTCAACCTCATCCTTTACATAGATTTCACTCATGTCATCGTCCTCATTAAGTTCAGATATTTTTCAACATCAATTTTATTTTCTGAACTTAATTTGGTACTCAATGAGTCAAATTTTTGTATAGTTTCGGCTCTGAGTTTCAACCTATCATTTTCATCCAAAAGATTCTTAAGCATGTCCTTATGGTCTTTGGACTTTATAAATGATTCAATTTTGTCCAGACCAAACATATAAGTGGGATTTACATCATCTGAAGATACAACACTTTCACAGTTGTATGCTTCAGCATCGATTTCATCCTCCTTTAGCTCAAGGAAGGGCAAAATCATGCGATGTATCTTCTGGCCTATTTCACAGTCTAAATGCAGTTGAGTAATGTTAGTATAAAGTCTTTTTGCAATCAAACAAAAAACATTTCTCTGTTTTAACAATTTAAGATTGTCTCTTTGCAAATAGATATTTTCATCCCTGGATTTAATCAGCTCCAACTCCTTCTGCTCAATCCACATTCTTCGCTCCTCACTCTTGGATGATACCCTGCTTATTTGGTCAGCTAGATTAGAATTCGTGACCCATGTTTGAGTTAAACAACTATCTAGATTTGAAATTCTTGAATTCAATTTATTTAATTCTTTTTCATATGATGTTTGTGGAATTTTAAAAGAAACAAAAATGGATTGTACCTTCTTGATCAGTTCATTTAGTTCACTGATCTGCACACTGAGAGGCTTCGCTGTGAAGCACACGTCCTCTCGCTCCTTAGCCACTTCGTTTCCACCATCAATGTTGTATCTCCTCATCTAGGATACATCTGTAACCATCAAACATCTTCCACCAGCATCGCCACTCTTCGCCACATAAGCCTTTCCATGAGTAGGCTTTCTCACTTCATCATCTTCTGAGTCGGTCGACCACACTTGTACACCACCGAACTCATCATCATCAACCGAATCCTGCACATCAAGAGCATTCATAGAGGGATTAGTAGTAGCTTTTTTCCTTTTAATCTCCTCCAGTCTTTTCATGAGATTTGCTTCTTCATCCTTCTCCTCATCTTTCTCTACCATTTTCTTCAACACGCAATCTTTTGCGTAGTGATTTTTCCCTCCACAGTAAAAACAACTGACACCAGAATCAGCATCACCCTTCGCTTATTTCTTTGGTTCTTCAACCTTCGGCTCCTCTTTCACTTTTTCAGAGCTATAGCTTCCCTGCCAATTTCGGTTCTTATTGGTAGGAAACTTCTTCTTGATGAACCTCCTGGGATTTGACACCATCATTGCATAATCTTCAGATGTCAGATCATAGTCTCCTAGATTCAGATCTTCTTCATCTTCTGCTGCACTCTTACCTTTCGACAGAAGGGCCAAAGATCCCAAGTTTGAAACCATGCTCTTTTCTTGTAGCACAATCTTTTCCTGGGATTTCAGAATCCCTACCAGTTTCGCCAAAGAATATGATTTGAACTGCTCAATCGCTTTAACCGTCGACACAATCGCCCTCCATTCGGGTCTTAGGCCATTTAAGAAAGTGACCTTCTGTTCGATGAGCTTTCTTTCTATGTCATGTTTGATCATCTTACTGAGAAGATGATTGAACCGATCAAATGTTTGTGTAACAACCTCCTCTGGCTTCTGCTTCAACTCTCCAAACTCATAGAGAAGTAGGGTTTGAATCGAGTGCTCCAGATCTTCATCTGTGGAATACAGCTCTCACAGTCGATCCCATATTTCTTTTGATGTACCACAAGAACTTACTAACCGATATGTGTCGGATTGAAGGGCGAATCGAATTAGTCTCAATGCCTTAATGTTGCATTGGAACTTCTCCTTTTCGTCCTGAGCGACGTCCTTCACATCTTTTAATAGATCATTATACTCCTTCTGAGTTTTAATGAATCTTGAAGTGCTTGAATGAGCGAAGGGGCCAGCTATGATAGCTTCCCATATCAGATTCCCGTTATCTTCCGATCCAATAACGTAATCTTCAAAATGGGGCATCCACACTTCATAGTCTTGAATCTTGGTTGTTGATCCGATGTTGTTAGAGATGTTGATGGGATTGGTTTGAGAATCGTCCATGCTTGATCGTTTAACCTGTTATAAGATCAGACTTTGTAATACGTAATATTAGGGCAAGATGAATAATTAATGAGATACGTAAATAATGGAGTGACGCCTCAATAAATATCCATGAATGCGGAATAAACCCTAATCACGTCTTTCACAGAAGAGATGTGTATGAATTACACAGTCTCCTGCTCTGATACCAATTGATGAGTTGGAAAACTCTTTGATCGTTCAGATCTCACACAGGTTAATCAGAATAATGCAAACAGAATAACAAACAAGAGAATGAATCAAAATAAGCTGAATGATTCAATAGATTCACGCCTCAGCAGAGCTCGATAAAGAACTTCCGATGTAGAGGCTTTTAGGGTTACAATCGATTAAAAAGTATCCGCTATGAATGATCGACTCAAAAGCTATGTACAAAGATGCATGCAACCATCTATAAATACTAAACCCTAATAAATAAATCATGGATGGACAGGCCCAATCTGGATAAAAAATTGGACTAAGGACCGAGCCCAAGACGCAACACATAATGGACCCTACAATTTGTTTTAGGTAGAATTGAAATGGGGTTTTTTTCTAACATGTAGTTTAGAGTTTGTACATCATTTTAGACTATAATTCTGTCATTTTTTGTGTAACATCCCAAGTTCGGAAACAAGAAGTTGGAGGGTGCTAAGTGTAAATTAAGGAAGCTACTCGAAGAGTAGGTATGCTACTCGTCGAGTCGGAGCGGGATTGATCGCGGGCTTAAGTGGCCAACTCGCCGAGTCAGCGGTGGACTCGACGAGTTGGTGCTAAAGAGAGAAAACTCTAATCTCTAGGGTTGCACCCTATTTAAAGGACTTTATGTCCTTCCCCCAGCCTCCTAATCCCCCTGAGAGTTCCAGAAAAACCCTAATTTCGTGTGAGGCTTCATTGTTGAGGAGATTGGGACTTGGAAGAGGAAATTGTTGGAAGGAGCTTGAGAAATTGGAAGCTAGCATCAATGGGTTTGTATAGATCTGGGATCTACATCATATTTGGGCACACCTCTGAGGTAAGGAGCCATTATCTTAAGTTATTTCCTTTGTGGTCCATCCTTGGTGGTTGTTTTGGGAGCTATTTAACTTGTTTTGAGACCTATCTCGGATTTAGAGTTAGATATGGGGTTGCTACTCCAGATCTAGACTCATGATGGCCTAGAATGTCATAAAGCTTCAGTATTTGAGTTGTTGGTGAATCCCCTTTGTCTAAAACCCAAGCCCTAGTATGTTTTGGGCATATATCTCCTTGGTTTCACATAAAGTTTGCAACTTTATGTAAGGGTTAGATTGTAGAAGGGTGGATCTATGGATTGGAGCCCCTGCATGGCTCGAAAAGCTTCTGAATGGATTGAGAACTGGAGAGACTCGACGAGTCACATGGGTGTACTCGACGAGTTGTATGAACATGTGCTTGGACTCGATGAGTTGGAAGAACAACTCGGCGAGTCTGTTGAAGATTGTCTTGGACTCGGCGAGTCTGGTCGCAGACCCCAACCTCTTTTGGTTAAAGCCTTGGATTAATTGAGTCGATCGGCGACTCAGTGAGTCGGTCAGGATGGGATTCAGAGATCGTTGGACTCGACAAGTCTTGGGGCGACTCGGCGAGTTGAGTCGTATTATGGGAGTTTCTGAGTATAGGAACTCGACGATTTGTCGGGGTGACTCGGCGAGTAGAATCAACCAGGAAGGTTGACTTTGACTGAGGACTTTGACTTTGACCAAGAGTTGACCAGTTTGACTTCCAAGGGCATTTTGGTAATTTTGGGGTATTTATGGAATTGGTTGTTTGGTAGTGTTCTGTGGTGAAGATCGTATCGGTGGTCGGAGCAGCTTGGTCTTATATTTCCAGTCGGCAATTGCAGGTGAGTTCTCCTCACTATATCGATAGGGTCTACAGCACCAAGTTTGACCCTTTATCGGATGGAAATTCGGGTATTGTTTGTTATGTTATTGCTTTGCTAGATATGCATCCTGGTATTTAGGATGGTGTTATGTTAGTGACCTGGTTAAGGTTGGTACCCGGTATATAGGGTAATGTTATGCTAGTGACTGGTTAGGTCGGAATCCTGGTTAGGATGTTGCAATGTTATTGATATGTTAGATTTCATCTTAGTTTAGCATGGTTGCTATGTTATTGATATGCTAGATACATCCTGGTTTAGGGTGGTTGTTATGTTACTGATATGCTAGATACATCCTGGTTTAGGATGGTTGTTATGTTACTGATATGCTATGTGATCTGTTAGATTGTTTGTCTGGTTAAGGATTTTTATGCGATTAACTGTTTATTGTGCATATGATTTTTTGACGGGGGTTGGGTTGAGGCGGGTCCTGCTTTGTGTTGTAGGCCAACATACCTAGGACATACCGAATATTCTGAAGGCCCAGCGAGCAGTCCGGATAGGCTAAAGGCCCCAAGAGGGCGGACCAAACGTGTCGAGGCTCAGAGAGTGGACCAGGCCGACTGAAGGTCCGGTATGGGCGGACCAGACATACTGTAGACTCAGAGAGTGGACCAGGTGGATTAAAGGCCCAGTACGGGCGGACCAATCACACTGTAGACCCGATGTGCATGGTTGTTCTATTTGCGATATGTTATGAGTATGTTTGTGTGTGGTTGGTATTTTGGGGGTAACTCATTAAGCTTTCAGGCTTACAGTTCAGTGTTTTGTTTCAGGTACTTCAGGAGAACATGGCAAGGCGAAGGCGTGATCATACCACTCCTCATGTTTTATGATTTATGTGATATGGTTCTGGGGAATACTCTGATGTTTAAACTATTTTGAAAACAAATATCTGAACTTAATGTTTTAGAACGAAATAAAATGTTTTAATTTGGCTCGAATTTTATGGATGTTACATTTTGTTTAATTTTCAATAACTTACAGTCCCTGAAGTCGGGATATCAAAGCTTTAAATTTCTAGTTTTTTATGTATTTGTTTTTGTACTCCGTATTCGACAAAAAAATTAAAACATGCGTATTTCATTCGTTTGAAGTCAGATTCACATAAGGTTTTTTCCAACATGTATTTTAGAGTTTGTACATGATTTTAGACTATAATTTTGTCATTTTTAGTTTCATATTCAACCCAAAAAATTCTGGTTTTCTTGGGTTTTCCAGTTCTAGATTCACTCTATCTGATTCCACCCTACCCACTTTGATTTTTCCGTGTTTTCTAGTTCTAAACTCACTTTACCCGGTATCGTGCCCGGAACTAGTTCTTATATCGGCCTGGTTTCTGATCCTATAAAATCCCATAAACCAGTTTTCTGGTTTTCTGGGTCTGGGTTTAAACCCACTTTCATCCCTAGTTCAGACAACATACTCTTCATTGATTCGGCCATGCTTACCGAATCTACATAGGTTTTTTGGTTTTATTTTTGACTTGTTGACGACGCATGATCACAAAACAAAGAGACAATATGAGAGATGGGAGAGAACATAATATAGATACAAGATAAGAGAGAAGAGGGACAAGATAAATGAAGTACATATGGAGGAGATGGCAATGAAAGTGTGGTGAGGCTTCGTTAACAAAAGTATAACAAAGGGGTATGGGTGAAAATAATGGATGCATGAAATTTGTATTAGGTTAAAAGATGTTTGCAATAACTAAAAGCTTCTTTTTTCAAAAAATGTGGTCAAGTAGACAATTTTATGTATGCAGTCTTCTAAAGAGCAAATGCTCTTTTTCAAAAATGTTTGCCCGACTACAAACGAAGTGGTCAAAAAGATCTTTAAAAAAACACCTATTTGTATGGTGCAACAAGTAGTATTCTATCATATCTACTCCTTTTATGTTTAAAACCTTAATTTCAAAAATAATTTTTCATTCTTAATATTTATTATTCCTATGAAAAGTTCATCATCATCTTCTTCAAGAAGAGTTTTATATTTTGACGTAAATCATTGCTTCATTATAGAAACATGTTTATGATTCATCTTTAATGTGTTGATCCTCACATGCTAAAGATCATTCATTTTTATCCCAATGAATCTAAGGTCTTTTCATCTTTATACATGATTCAAAATCCCATATATATAAATGTAATGATCATGATAAATACCTTGTAAAAATGCCAAATATATGTTTGAAGTCTTTACATATGTCTATGGTATGGATAAAAAATGCAACTAATCTAAGTAATGCAAGAATGAAAACATATCCAGGGAGAATGATGTGAGACACAAACGGCAGAATAGTTTGAGGATCTACTAGTTCTATAGTAATATAAATGTCTGTCAAAGGAAAGTTCAAAGGATAAAACCTATCTATCCTTTACATGGTTCAATTATTGGGTTTTATCCGGGTAGCTTGAAAATGTTTTGGTCAATTTGCATTCATGTGAGGAGTTGTTAGAAAAATGGGTAAGCGAAAATGAGGTTTTTCCATTTTTTTTAACACAAATTCATAACCCTATATATTATTAAAATGGATAATGATTGTACATTTGTGTTCTCCTCCACGACACTTTCGTTGTAGTATATTAAACATCCAAATCGAAATCCAGATGAATGAGAATTAAACATGAAATTAAAGTAGTTGAAAGAGTTTGATGAGAGGTTTAATGGGTTTTAAACCGTCCGACAGGTGGGAGAGTGGAAAGGAAACAAGTTTATTAGGCTTGTTTCTATCAAGGTAAATTTTGGGCTTACCTAGGTTTGGCGGTTTAGAATAATCGTTTCTAGCTATTCTATCATGTTAAACAAACTTCTAGTTATAGACTAATATGTTTAGAAATGTTGTGTTAAACACACATGTCTTATCAATGTGTTGTTTTGTTGTTCATTTGTGCAAATTATCTTCCTATACAACCAACATAGAAATATTGGTAAATGAAGAAATTTTGGAAAAACCAATGAAAAAAGACCACTCATTGTATTATCCTAAACTAAAATCAGGACAAAGTCAAAAGTGACTTTGACTATCCATTGTCTATATTTTTAATCCATAGACTAAAATCAGGACAAAGTCAAAAGTGACTTTGACTATCCATTGTCTATATTTTTAATCCATAGACTTATTTGTTAGCAAACAAACTCTATAGAGGTCATAGATAAAGGTTGACCCGTGTTTTTATTTTTTTGTATACAAATTAAAAAATTCAAGATTTCTCATGATGATGAATGAATCTTGAAATATCTTTCTAGAGTCTTATGTAAAACTTTCTTTATAAGTATAGGAGTAAATTATACAGCCCCAATCGTTTCAGGGTGTCTGTGTATTTGGCCTTTAATTTTTTTTTTTAACTCGAACGTTTCCTCATAACTTAATTTATTGCATATTTCATCCCTAATAATTTAACTCAACTCTCAGATACCAAGAAAAAAGTGGTTGACAAAAATACTTGAAAGGACAAAAATACCCCCACATGCAAGGCATGTGGGGCTTTCTAGCATGTGGGGCATGTGTAGCTTTCTAGCATAAAAATGACAGAATGTTAACACAAAGACCAAGCATGTAATGAAATTAGACCTTAAGGATCATACAAGTTAAAAATATGAGTTAGGTACTAGACATGCATATAGCACCAAACCACAAGGACTATTTGTGTCATTTACTCAAATATATAAAACAAACTTTTCTACTGAAATGTCCATTCATTCATCATTTGTATATATCTCATAAAAATGTCATTTAAAAATCTTGAGATGATAAACAAAACTTCACACTTTTAGCAAACTACAACAATATAAAAAAAATAGTAATAAGAATAATGTGTTCATAGTATCACAAACTCTCATTAGATTTCATGCACAAGGTAGCAAAAATCAATTCTTTTTGCTATGTAACCTGTAAACCAAAAACACTAATACAAACACACATATATCCAACATCTAAATGTTACAAATCAACTAGAGACTAATATCACATGGATCCTAGCATGCATCAAAATGCAAACTATAATTAGACTAAAATCAATACAAATGACTATTGAACATCAAGAAATGATCAAAAACATGGTAAATTTTCCATTGATTTCAAAAAATTAGATGTCGAATAGATGGCAGCTGCAGCTGCTTTTACAGCTAAATCCTTGTATGGGGTTGTCTCTGTTTTTCCAACTCTGTATTTCAACAAAAAAAAAAACAATATGAGATTCAATTCATTTTTCCAAAATTATAACATTTTCTTTTTCCAAAATTTCAACTTGAAGAATAAGCAATCACCTGCAGTCCTTTTCTGGATGAAATTGAAGAAGACCATGCTCACAATGCATCAACATTTCATTTACTTGGTTCAATGAACTCTCCTACAAATTATAATGTTCAAATACCGATTAAAATAATCAAGAAATTAGAAAAATAACATAAATTAAACTCAAGGAATCAGAAATAATAGTATACCAGATGTTTCTCTTCTTCACAAAGGGCATTATCCATCTGATCAAAAAGAGTACCCCATTTTGCTCTATGTAAATCAGCATTTCCCTTGTTGAAGTGAATATTTTCAGAATTTTTTACATCATAGCATTCATTTTCTTGATTATAACCCAACTCTCGTGATACCAAGAAAGGGAATTCTGTTTGAATTACAGCTCGAACTCTTTTCTTACTTCGCCTTAATGCTGTAAAAAAAACATTAATAAAGATTATTTGTGTGTATATATAATTATATATAGATTAACCAAAAATATGTTTTCAAGAACAAGAATGTTAGTTACCTGCAAGACGACCTTTAATGTCCTGAAGAAGAAGTTCTAACCATTGAGAAGCTACATTTGCAGCTGCAAAAAAGACAATGATACCCTTTATATGTCATGATAAGAATTGAACTGGGATCCCATTATCTTGAAAAGAAATTGCTTGAAATTAGGCAAAAATTATTTCTTTATGTGAGTAAATTAACTAGTGAATTACTAACATGGTTAACAAGATTCACTAAATTATAAGAAAGGAGACTAAGAACTTACCTTTAAAGGAAAGGGAATCAACTGTTGACATATTTCCAGACTCTTCATTGGACAAATGGCTCATATTCACTGATTCCATGTTTGCTGATGATGAGAGTTTCAAGGCAAGAGTATCATCTTCACAATTTACATTAGCATGGTGTCCTCTAAGTTCATCTGATTGACACCCATAAGAATCCTTCCATGTCTCATTTTCCAAACCCTTTTGCTTGCTTTCACCATGTTTGTTTTCAGTTCTTGCAGATCTCACAAGATTCTCAATTATAGAATGAACCTGTTTTCGGTTTCTTACATGGTTTATAATCCCAGGATTCAGTTCATTCAAAAGCCCACTTGGAGCAGCGACTTTAGCAAATCTGTCGACTTGTTCTTTCTTTGCGATTTCTATCTTTTTCTTGATCAATGACTCGTTCCCTTTTTTCCTCCCGCGTGATTTGGGGACAGGTGGCACAGGTACCCCCCCATGAGAAGATGATAGAAACCCGTTTTGTTTCATTTCTTTCCATACTCTCATGGAGTCTTGTTGTCCTCCCAGATTACAAGTGCTTCCACATTCAGATAAAGAATCTCGGGGTTTTACGTGTTTGTAATCGTTGTCGGGGTGAAAAAGATCGTTACTGATAGAACTAGAAACATCTTCGGTGTTGAGATCGAAACCAAAACCTTTTGGTTTTACACAATTAATCCCGGATTCAAATTGGGTTGTGTCTTCGATACATGATGGAGCTTCGTATTTGGTGCTGAAATCAGATGCTGAAGCGGTGTTGACTTTTGCTTTCCCTAATTGAGAAGAAATTTGGATTCAGATCAAGATTTGGACCGTAATTTTACCAAATTCTAGTTCAGATGTCATCAAATCTAGTCAAATTCTATCCAAAACCCACAAAAACCAACTCCTAGATTTGGAATTTTAAACTTTCAAGAACCATTTAATCGAATCAAACTCTTCGAATTGAAAATATCCAAATGATTTACCTTCGGAACGAAGAACAGACTCTAGGTCTCTAATTTTTGCTCTTTTAGGTCCGAGTTCTGGCAATGCTACAAATTCTTCACAACGCCTCTTCTGCACCCACCATCAGCAAACAAAATCAATCCCACAAATCGGATAAGATCAACAAGATTTATACCAAAATGGATTCAGTTAAGAACAAGTTCAGAAAGAATGTACAAAAACAAACCTTGGATTCAGATCCGGCTACAACACAACCATCCATCGCTAAGCAAATTGAATGAGGTGCTTAAAAAGATTTCATTTTTCATATAGATCTCTACCAGTTTCTGCAAAACTCAAATTCAAGATCGAAAAAATCAAGCTTTCATATGTAAAGAGGAGAGATTGATGGCGTCTAGGATTAGGGTTCAACGTTGAGAGGAAAGAGGCGCTAACTGGTAATTAATGTGGGTTTTGGAAGTAAAGAATTTGATTTGAATTTGCAGAAAAGCGCGCTGACAAGTGTTTCTCCCGTTTGCAGATTACTATACGATTTAAACGAGTAATTCCATTCACACGTGTTGCCTTTCATTTAGGGTCCTCTTAAAAATATTCAAATCACATCTATCCATAGTTACAACCACTTGAAATCTTCAATTTTAGACGTGTTTGGCAAAAGTAGTTGTTAGCCGGAAGTTGGTAGCGTGTTTTGTTACCTGATAGCGGGAAGCTGTAGTTTTTATTTGTCATATAAATGTTTGACAAAAATAGCTGAAAGCTTTTGAAATATATAAAATTACATAAAAGGACAATTGACTAAAAATAAAAAAATATATAAATATATTTTTAAGGGTAGTTATGGAAATTGATTTCAAAAACTCCGGAGCGTTTTGTTAAAAGCTACATGAAGTAGCTTTTAGAATCGGAGCGTTTTGTTAAAACTAAAAGTTAAACGCTCGTACTGTCAAACGAAGCTTTTTGCTTAAACTAGAGGAAAATATCTTATAAAGTTTTAATATTATCTAATTTTATACGATAATATATCATTTTTGTTGAAAAAAATAAGGATTTTTTCGCTAAATTTGGCAAGTATAAAATAATCAAAAAATTTTCTATTCAAAAAATAAAAGTTTGAATTAAATCGTAAATTGATCCAAAATATTGAGATTTTATCAAAGATGTCCCCAAAATATATATATATATATATATATATATATATATATATATATATATATATATATATATATATATATATATATATATATATATATATAACATTATGTATAAACAAAATATAAGCAAAATATTTAAACACATTTACTAATATGTTACAAATTCATTGGTTATGGGTCATATACATCATAAAGTATCAAAAAATAACTAGTGATTTAGTAACAAAGAATTGGACTTCACGAATCCAAAAATCACATTTGGAAAACTTCGCATACAGCTCCTCCTTCTTCAAGACTTCCAATACTTCTCGCAAGTGTCTGTCATGCTCTTCTTGGCTTTTTGAATAAATCAGAATGTCATCTATGAACACTATCACAGATTTATCAAGGAACGGGTTACAAACTCTGTTCATTAAATCCATGAATGCTGCTGGAGCATTGGTTAGTCCAAACGACATAACCAAAAACTCGTAGTGTCCATATCGTGTTCTGAATGCAGTCTTCTCGATATCTTGCTCTCTTATTTTTAGCTGATGATATCCTGACCTTAGATCGATCTTCGAGAAATAGCTCGAACCTTGCAATTGATCAAACAGGTCATCAATCCTTGGCAACGGATATCTATTCTTTATTGTTGCCTTATTCAGCTCTCGGTAATCAAGGCACATCCTCATGCTTCCATCTTTCTTCTTTACGAATAACACTGGAGCTCCTCATGGCGATGAACTAGGTCTAATGAAACCTTTGTCCAATAACTCCTGAAGTTGCATCATTAGCTCCTTCATCTCCGTCGGTGCTAGTCGGTAAGGTGCTTTTGCTATTGGCGTGGTTCCTGGTAACAAGTCAATACGGAATTCCACTTGTCGATCAGGCGGTAATCCAGGAAGATCTTCGGGAAATACTTCCGGATAATCACACACCACTGGAATACTCTGCATCACCTTCTTTTCCTTCTTAGCATCGATCACGAATGCTAAATATGATGTACATCCCTTGGTCAAACACTTCCTGGCTTTCATTAGAGAAATGATTCCAGAATTCACTCTACGTTTGTCCCCATACACCATAAACGAATCTTTCCCAGGCGGGTTTACTTTAACTAACTTCTTCTTGCATAAAATTTCGGCATCATTGGCGCTAAGCCAATCCATTCCCAGAACGATGTCGAAACCATTAAGTTCGATAGGCAATAATTCCTCGTGAAACTTATTCCCATTTAGGTCGATTAAAATGTTTTTCATACGATGGCTAACAGGTACAAACTTGCCACTAGCTACTTCGACTAATAAAGCATTATCTAGTCTATCAACAGGCAAAGCTAGCTTTCTACCAAACTCATGTGAAATAAAGGAGTAGTTGGCTCCAGAATCAAACAAAATTTGAGCAGGTAATTCGTTTACGAGAAAGGTACCTGAAGCGACATTAGCTTCATCTTTCGCAGCCTTGAGTGTCATCTGGAAAGCTCTCACCTTCGGCTTTGGTGGAATGTTGGGCTTAGCTGCCTCCTTCTTTTTCGGACAGTCTTTCAAAATGTGCCCCTCTTCATTGCAACCAAAACACATCTTTTTGTTGTTCGGACACTCATTGGCAAAATGCCCAATTTTTCCACACTTGTAGCAGGTTACATCCTCGCTACATTTCCCAAAGTGCTTTTTCTTACACTTATCACACCACTTTGTTTCGCCTCCTTTTCCTCCACCAAACTTTTTTCGAATCAGATTTCGAAAATTTGTTTTTCTTACCGGAACCAGATGTTCCCTCAAACTTTCTCTTCTCACCAACCTCAACCTTGTTGGTGGTTCTCCCCTTAATCATGTTCTCAACAGACTTGGTAGCCCAGATAGCTGCCTCTAGAGTATGTGCCTGACGTACTGGCACCTCGTACTCCCGTGGGAGTCCCTTCGCATACCGGTCCACCTTTGTCAACTCGTCTGGGACGATACGCAAGGCAAACTCCATCTTATCTGTAAAGTTATTGGTGTATTCATCAACTGACATGCTGCCTTTCGTCAATGCCAAAAACTTATTCTCCAACTCCAACAGATTTTGAGTCGAGCAGAACTTGCGCTTGAACTGCACCAAGAACTCTGCCCATGTCAATTGCAATGGCTCATTAGGGCTTAACGTCTTCCCTAGAGTGTTCCACCAACGAACGGCTCCACCTCGGAATTGATGCACTACATAGATAGTCTGCAACTTGCCTCTGCAGCCACAAGTCATGAAGGCTAACTCCATTTCGGAGATCCAATCCATAACTCCAATCGGATCCTCCTTTCCATTGAAGGTTGATGGTTTGTAAGTTAGAAAGTCCTTGTACTTGCATCCCATCCCATCATTCCTTCAATCATGGTTGTCTTGCCTAACTATCGGTGGGTTGGCTTGACCAATAGACCCACTGAAGTTTCCACCTTCCGAGTGCCCTTCATTTAATTCAGGCTCTTCCACACGAATTGACAGTTCTTCACGATTCTGTTGAAGCAACCGTCTAGTTTCATCAATCTGACGATCCAACATCGTCTAAATCATCATTTGCACACCAGCCATGGTTATTGGCTCAGGTGCTGCTGCTACAACAGGTATTTGTTCAATCACTGGTGGTTGATTCCTGTTTTCATCAGCATTTACAACTCCACTTCTTGTTCTCACCATTTTTGATCTATACACCGAATAAGGTGAAATTAGATCCTCATTCACGATAGATATTCAAATCATCCTTATCACTCCGAAACGTTTACATGCTAGTTCTAAATTCGTAGACGTACGTTTAGAATCCTACACACATAAGGCTTCTAGATCCGGTCGGCAACAGACCATAGATCCGAACAAATAATATCATATATGGCAACATATAACATTTAGCACATAAAAGCATTTTAGGCAACTTTCCTAAAATAAACTAGTGCTCGTGTCTAAAACATAACAGACACACATCTCAAAATTCCACTTAGCATTCTAAGTTTAAGTCTAGAAATCCTACAAATTCCTAGTTCGCTTAAACTAATGCTCTGATACCAACTGTGACATCCCCAAAATCTCGGCTAGAAAAGACCGATTTTCATTTATGCTTTTAAAATAATTTCAGAGTAAATCCTTTTGATTTGAAAGAGTTGCGGAATTTGTTCCCAAAAAACAAAACATGATAAAACAATATTTACCAAAGCATTTCATAAAAGAAATGTATTTTCATTATATAATCAAAACTCGGGGTGTCATGTTCCGATACAGACCAATAAGCATAAACGATAACATTACAAGTCATTCAACAAATATATACATATACAGACTTGTAAACAAAACAACTTGATGGTTCATCCATCTTATGCCCTTGCGCCACTTCCTGTAATACAAATAAAACTGAGTGGGTCAGGCTTGGGAGCCTGGTGAGCATATAGGGTTTTCAACCCACAATAAATAATTATATTTAATTTCCACCAAGCAACAATAACCCAATTACTCATTCTCGTTATTCTCACTTTATGTCCCTAAAATAACTAACACAAGGGACCTAGTCTAAGAATATTTCATCGGGGCGACAACACATGCTTCGGGGGTTCCTCAGCAATATAAGTCAAATAAGGCAACCATGAGGGGGATGGAATACAGCGAATGAACACCCAAGTTCATTAACACCTACAGGTTATGAGCCTGCTAGCGTTCCACTGGACTATCTAGAAAAGTCCGTGGTCGTCATCTAAATTACGCTAGATGACTGGATCAAAACAACATCGAGGCCTCTCATCTGTTTATTACACACCAACTATCTACCCATGTTCTACCCAACATATTAGTAGATAAACTATACATTTTTATACATAGTTTTAAAACATGTATGGCATGCTCAATCAATAACTTTTCCACATAACAGATGAGGCACACACACATAACACGTACTTCATAGAAAAATAATCAAATCTATAAGATAGAAGAAAGTGAATATACATTCACACATATAACAACAAAATATACACATAACACGTATTTTATATATAATACTTCATAATTATGCATTAGAAGAAAGTAACTACACACTCACACGTATAAACCACAATAGACTTAATACACTCAAACCATACTTGTATTATTATCGTGTTTATGAAAGGTAGTATACACTCACTTGATCAGAAGATGATCGGACAACACTACGACTTGCAGAAGTAGTAATCCTCAGCAGATCTGGAAGATCTCTACAAAAAATCGAACTTCTCGCGGGCAGAGCTTCGGCTCGGGAATTGCACTTCTCGGGATCTTCGAGATCTCGGGACTTGCTTCGGGGCTCGAGAATATTACCGGGGCTTTGGGGTACTTCTGGCACGCAAATCGAGGTAAAACGGGAGAGAGAAGAGAGAAAAGGAGCAATTGAGTCGGCTGCCTTCGCATCCTATTTATAGGAGGCGGGAGCCTCGGAGTACGCGGGGCGTACGACCTTACGCGGGGCGTACTGGTCCGAAATCGTCATTGCGTTCGTCATCCGAAGTCACTTGAGTGCGAGGCGGTGCATGCATCGGGGTACACTGGGCGTACGCGAGTACGCGGGGTGTACCTCGGATCAGATTGGTGACTCCTCTTCAGATAATGCCGACTTTTATAATTAAATTTAAATACAAATTATTTAATAAACTTCGGAAATTCATATCTTCTTCATACAAACTCCGTTTTCGACATTCTTTATATCCACGCGAAGGTGAGACTACGCTCTACAACTTTCGTTTAGACTCTGTTGGCTAATTTTAACTTTATTTTTATTATTTATTTTTAATAGGCCGGGACAGAAAAACTTCGTTATAAATTCATAACTTCTTCGTTTGACGTCCGTTCTCGCCTAACTTTTCATCGCTTCGATACCAACAACGAGACCTTCGATCCTCGTTTAGATTTCTTCGGCTAAAAACCGTTCGATCTCAAATCGAGTATTTCGGGCTGCATACCGCTAAGTCGAAACTTCGATAAATCATAACTTCCTCATACGAAGTCAGATTTGGGCGTTCTTTATATATTCGGAAACCTCGTTTCAACTACTACAACATTATCCAAAGATATCAAGTTTATTTTACACTTTAATTTTGACGCTTATTTTTATTCTTAATTAATCAAACCACATAATTAAGAAATTAAGCACAAAACACATAATACTCAAATAATACACTCTTATTATTTCAAAACGGGTTACAAAGGTTAACCTAGACTATTACATTGCTAAAAATGGCAAGCCCGGAAACACAGGCGTTACATCTTGTGTAACGGTCTATTTTTTTTTTAAATATAACATTAAAAAGCCAGTTGTTACCCTTTTAAAAATAAAATCAATGTTTTGAAAAAAACATTCAACCACATTGAAAAAAATATTTCTAAAAAGATTGTTGAAGCAAAAAATATCATAAGTTAACAAATTGTCATAATAATAACTTAAAATCTTCAAGAGAATGTTGCCTACAGTCACATCGGTCTCTTTCACTTATCAATACTTGACGATCCTGAAAAATGTTAAATAACAATGGGTAAGCATAACGCTTGAAGAGCATACATATTATTCTACAATTATATAAATCACTTACTTACACATAGCATAACATTTCACATAAAACATAAACATAAACATTCCTAGCACATAATGTTACTACCAACTCTACATCAATAGGCTAATTCCCCTGAAGGGTCTATCTCATACACTACCATATTGGGACTAATCACTTCCCCCGAAGGGTCTGTCATGATCATCCATACCTTAACCACTTCCCCCGAAGGGTCTATCATGGTCAAGAACATGTCCATGTCCACTCTACCATATTAGGGTATCCGTGGACAACATACACATACATCAAGTAATGCCTACATAATAAGAGAGTTAGTGCAACTCCCCTCTTTTGATAAATTGAACACTCTAATTGCAATAGTTAAATGAACTTTCTCCTTTTTGAACACCTACACAACAATTATAACAATTACTTAACTTGTAATTCATAACTATAGTTTAAAATACTTATCTTTGTATTACTTTAACTTTTCTTTGATTATAGTGTTCTGTTCGGGATTTGATTTCTTAACTTTAAAGTCATGATTAGGTTATAATAAAATTATATTCATATAGTTCCCTCTCTTACCTTTCTGGGAATATAAAGATTTCATTCTCGTGATTTTTGGTTGATTTTATATTAATTTTACAAGTTAGTCATTTTGAGTTGTTACTTTATGGACACACATGCAAAGGTGTTAAATTTACTCTAGGAGGTTTAAGACTTGAATCTTATGAAAAAATCATGGTATACTAGACATTATACCCTAACCAGGTTTCATGAATTGAAGTTTTGTATAATTAATTATGCACATCAAAGTTTGATGTAAAAACAAACTCGTGCCTTATTCCTGTCAGCTTTTATGAAAGAAAATGGAATTTTACATTTCCAACCCTTTACTTTCCCAAAATGACACTTCCTACCCCAAAAACAATTTTCTTGACAAATGACAGCTTTTATCATTGACACTTTAAGCCCCTTTTCTAGAAATGATTACGGATCCCTTCGTTATAGATTTATTAATTAATTAATTAATTATTATTATTATTGTTGTTGTTGTTATTATTATTATTATTATTATTATTATTTATTTTCTTTAATTATTATTTAATCACTTTAAAATTTACATAATGCCTACTATTTATATAATTCACTTATAAAACCTTAAAATTTATTTTCCATTTCCACAATAATCATAATATTTATTAATTAATATTTCTAGATAATTAATCGAAAAACGAGATGCTACATTTTCATCTTCCATCTTCAACCACCATTATCTTATGGCAACCAGTATCATCTTCTTCATCCTCATCCTCGTCGTCTAGATCACTTTGTTCAGGTTGAACCTCGGTCCTAATAATAAGTAAAATTTGTATTTATTAAACTTGATACTTATTAATATTATAATATATAATCACCCTTTTGTATAATTTACCTCTCTTCCTTTTATTAGTATTGGTTTCTTCATCCTCTTTAAAATATTTATGAACATCCATCCATGAAATATCTTCGTGGACACATACATCCTCCTTTTTCGGTAATCCATTCATCATCTTACTCCATGTCCAAAAAACATATTAGATCATAGGTCTCCCCTCTTTCTTTTCTCTTTTGAAGTCATGTATCAAGGTTGATGTTGTATTTCATAAACACCAATGTATTCAACCTTTGTTGCTCCAAAAGGTTCCTCTTCTTGGAGTGTATATGGTCAAAAATGCTCAAATTTTTCTCACATCTTGTTACACTACATGTGAGGCTCAATACGCGAATAACAAGATGTTCATAACTTGACCACCATTTAGCTACAATTTTATAGAACAAATAAGTAATAAGTAATAATGTAATAATTATATATTTTACCAGGTTATATTTTCCCCAAAATTTACCAGGTTGCATTCTCTTCCTTAGTAGCACGGATTCGAATATCTCAAACATCCTATTGAACTTTACAATTTGTTCATGAATTGTCACCATTGTTGGCCTATCATACATCCTTTAATGACGCCATACAATGCACATTTGACTTCTTTATCGGCATTAAAGTTCTCCTCGAAATGAAGACTAGTTTATAAAATAAAAAAAAAAGTAAGCGTTTAGTCGTAAATAATTAATGTTAATGAAATAATAAAAATATATACATAGGATTAAGATAATATCTCACGGAATGAAGTGGCATATGAAGTTGTATATTCCACTTAAGATTAATCTTCCCCTAATAGGTATATATATACCCCATTGTCGGTTTGACATCACTATCCATAAGTCTCAATACATTAAAAATAGGAACTACACAGCTCAAATAATATTTTATAGCCTTCCAAAAACTGACATCAACCAAAATAATACTTTCAATTAAATTCCTTTTATTTATAGAAGCGAAGGTGGATGCGGCCCAATCATTAGAAGCAATAATCGTTGAATATGATATTTTAACTATTGAAATCATTTTCAATTTAAGAAAAGAAGTAACAAATCATGTTAATCCGGCTCGTGTTAATTCTTGATCACCGGTGAACCTTCTAAACAAGGTTAAAAAACACAATGTCTATAATTATAAACGGTTACTTTTCGTGCTTTATCTAAGGTGTATTGTATTGCAACATCGATTGATGACAAAGTAATGCTCACATCGTGAAAACTGGATAGTTATAGATTTTTTTGATCATCGATTGATGATCTCATGCTGCTTTGGGTCCGATCAAAACCTCTATTAGGATGTTCTTAACCCCTCAATAGCCTTTTTAGGTGACCACAATGATAAGGACATGGGTGGGACAATTAAACACACCAAGACCAAGAATTTTACATTATTCATGGCCTCTCCTTGTGTGTGACTTGTAGGATAACAAAATGAGTTATAGGTAGATGTTCTTACCTTCTGGAAATCCAGATATGAACCACCAAGAATATGCTAAGGGAGAAGCTTTATGAATTCCCACCATCAGTCCACCAATTGCACCAAAGAGTTCACCTTTCTTCTTCACTTCAACACACCACCAAGGGCAAGAACCCTAAAACTCTTTCTCAAGAAAACGGAGGCTTATGATAGGGTTGTTGGTGGCAAATGAGAGGTTAATTATGGATTAGGGTTAAGTGTGGTATAAGAATGAGTCCATCTTTCATGTAGGCCCCTCAAAGTGTGTAAAAATGACCATATGACACATATACATAATCAAAGAATCATTTTCTACACTTTACCCCCCCCCCCCCCCCCCCCCCCCCCTTAAGTTAACTTTAATTAATAGAAAAGTAACTTAACATGAGAATGTAACGGAATTAACCTTAACAGCAAAGTGGGAGAAATTAGGGTTGTTACAATTGTTGTTATTGTTGTTATTCTTCTTCTTCTTATTATTAGAATATAATAATCTCTAAATATTATTAAAAGAGAACCTTTAATTCTAAACTGAAGAAATCACGACCATTGATTATATTTAAATCTTATATTTTTCACCATTGGATTATTTGATGACATCATTTTTGTCATCCCTTTTATTTTTGTTCACCATTTTTATAGAAAGTATATTAACTTTTAAATTAGTAATTGTATTAATGTGAATTAAATCTTGAGCTTCTTACAGATTGCGTATTTCCTACTATATGCCTATAAATGAGGAATTTACTAATTAAAACTTCTTCAATTAATAATCCGAAGATTAAGGTTTCCATGAATCTCCTTAATATACACACATTTATGCATAATGAATCAATTTCAAATGTCAGGTTGATATTTTAAATTTCAATTTGAGGTCGTTTACCGTTTGAGGAGAATGGCAACACACCAGATTTGAGAGGTCAAAAACATCCATCAATAGATGATTTCAGCAGCATATAAGAGATACTTGATACTGATGTTATTGATTTCTTCAATGATGTTTGAATTTTTTTTTTCAGTCATACTCGAGAATTTTATCTTATTATTACGACTTTCTGCTTCTTCTGCTTCTTCTATTTCTTTTTTCTTCTTCCTGCTGTCACATGTATTTCATCCATATGTATTACTTGAATGTATTCCAAAATATCACTTGCAATTTTGATGAATTGTTGTGCGACTTTAGTGTTGGAGAAGTGCTTGGATATAACGTTTCATCTCTTGCCCGCCAAGTGTTTGCTGAAAGGCTTGAATGAAATATTAAATATATACGGTGGGTATTAGTCATTTTGTTATTATTTATATTAGATATTAGTTAAAATAATTTATTGTTATGCCTATTTTATTTTTATTTCATTGAAGATATGGTTCAAACCTCTGTTGAGAAGGTAATATGACTATATCTTTTGTTATTTTTAATCAAATTTACCAAAGCATGTGTATTGATTAAAACCTGTTGCGAATGTAACATCACTCACATCAAATGGGTCATCTATAATTTTGCAATCAGGATCTTTCTGAATTTTTTAAATATGTGGATCATGCTTAGGAAACAATGGCATATGGATTTCTTCTTATAGGTCTTACATTTAAGTTTATATTTTTCCATCATTTGTATCAAATCAGTAAATATACTATTTACTGAGATCCTCTTAACTGTGTTCTTGGCAAGCTTAGGCAAGCTTGAATAATTACTCGAGCACGCTGATATTAAAGAACGTAATAACAAAAGAAGAAAAATAGTAGGTATACATGGATCTCCATAATATCAAATTCTTTTGCTTTGTATTTTCTTTGGTTGTTGATTTTTGTTTGATTGTATGTTGTTTAGATATTCCCTCTTTTTTCATCATTTCCTCTTTAAAATTTGTACCACCTTCCCTCAAATTGATATGCTTTGTTTCCAACTCAGTCTTCTGTGTTTCCTGTTGATCTTAATTCCAAATCCATATCGGTTTTGATGCTTAACAATAATATAATTGGGAATCATTGTATGTTGCTTTATATTTAAGGAATCAGAAGAATTGATGAAGTAGGTTTAAAAAGTCATACTGATAAAAATTCAGCATCATCCAAACAAGGTGCTTACATGCTACTTATTATCTTAAAAGCATCATATTCGTGAGTCACTTTATAAATAAATTTTAGGAGAGTTTTATTTCTCTTAATATACTTGATTTGCATGTTTTTTTACACTATCTGTGTGATTATTTGAAGCAGTTTTGAGATATGGGTCTTGTATTTTTTTTTTACATAAGAACATGTCATTGAGGTTCATGACCAATTTTGGGCAATTAGAACGCCCCCTTTAACTCTCCTTTTGCATGTTTATACCTTATTCAGGTTCTCTTATGGGTTCTTGTACTTTTCATAATCAATTCTATTTGCTTAATCATCCCAATGGGTGAAAATCTTTTAAATTATGAGGTAAGCTTCAAACTAACTAACACTTGAGAATTGGCTTATGTTTGATGACATTTACTTGTGTACTCTAGAAATAAAGTCAAATCGTCTTGCTAAATGAAAAAGAACATTATTACAATTATAATCTTGAGCTTTTAGTTCCTGAAACTTCCCTCTTTGAGCAACGGGTGATGATGCTCTCAAACCAAAATTATTTTAATTTTATTTTATAGACTTTGCTACAATTATTTCTATTTATATTGTTTTAGAATATTAACTTTTATACTTTTTTTTATGGTTTATCTTTTGAATTTTATAGCAAATATTCAAGTTATTTAATAACTAACATACAAACTTCTCAAAAAATTATAAATTCATGAATTTCTTGATGTTTATTTGGTGTTTTTTGATTGATTTACAAATATATTAAGTGGATTGGTTATGTTGTTTCTCCCATATGCTTGGAATCTCTCCATTGTGGTGTATTACTTGCTTGTAATTCTAGATGTATCTTTTCTTAACGTAAAATTTAAAGAATCTCATATCGCATAGTCGTCATTGTTTTGGGTTTGAACAAGGTGTTTGGTGATGCAAAATCTTCTATTTTTTTGTTGGACGATGAAGTAATGCTGGTTTTTTCTTATACAGGTTTTTTCTTATTTAAGCATTGTACTTTGAAAATATAATGTTATAATGCAAGAAATTATGTATGCTATGTCATAGGTGGTTGTGCATGTGTGGCAAAAGAACACTAAAACATTGGTTTTTTATTGTAAACTTTTTTTTGATTGTCTAATCATTATGTAATTAAGGATAAATTTAAATATAATAATGTACTTTAATAAATTTATTTTTTGTTATGGCAGTTTACTTGGGGGATCAATAAAAAAATAAGGCACTTTCCATTGGGTGTGCTACATCTATATGTGTGTAGTCAACAAGGACGATGAAGATATTTGCTATAGTTCAAATGAGGACGATGCTAATGAAATCTTTTAACTATGGAGCATCTAATATGTAGTCAAAAAGGTACTAGGAAGGGAAGTTTTTTCATTTCCTAACATATCATCTGATATATGGCAAGTATGAGCTTGGTTACGGATTTGCCTTTCTATTGATAATCGATATAAGAAACCACCACCTTTCGATATTTGCTCTGCCACCTATTACAATAATTGTTTACCAGGTTATGTTACCATTTTTTTTGTATACACACATTGCTATATTTAGTAAACCTTCATTAGATTCTAATCTATAAGGAAATCCAATACTTTTTTAGAGTTAAGAAACAAGGGACAAGAATTTTTTTTATATCTGCATATTATATTGAGTAAACTCTCATTGATTTTTTTTCTCATGTAGATGAAAGTTGATTGCTATTTCTTACACTTAAAATTGTTTGGATTTTTCAAACTAAAATACTGTAACATGAAGTGAAAGTACATTGTTATTTGTATTTCTTGTTATTGTGCATGGTTATTGACTGAAATAGCAACAAACGTTTCCAAAAGTCTTGATCATGGAAACATACTTCAAATGAAAATTATAATAAGATCTTAAAATTGCTTATGATAGCATTGTAAGTTAATTAAATACACCTAAAAAAACAACTTTTTATGAAAATTTTAATATTTCTTCATGTGTTGCAGATAGTGTTGGTTGTTGCTGTCTATCTTCTGTTAATGAGAGTATATAAAGTTATGACATGTCAATATCATCATAACAAGTTGTTACCCTAAGTAACTTTCTTGAAAGATATGAGAATTTAGCATGAAATTGTTTTCACCTATGTATTTTATCTTTTTTAATTATATAGTTTTTTTTTCTTTTCAAAATACAAGCAAATTAATTATTTAGCTTTGTATACATAGGAATGATTGTTGTTATTGAATTTCAAAGTTTGAATTATGTATCTACATAAGTAATTTGTCAATTTTTTAAAATTTTCTGTCCAAATAAAATCAGTTGGCATATGGGCTTATTTATGTCAAACTGTTTTCTGATCATTTTTTCCCAAAATTTTAACTTGTCCTAAAAAAATAAACCAATTTGTGAAGATGGAGCAGGGCTCACAGATGGTATCTTTTTGTCTTGACACTCTTTAGAAAAATGATACTTTTTTTTTGTCTTTTTTTTCCTTCTAGATTTCTTCCCCTACTACTTTTCCTATATTTCCTTTAATAAACACACATCTTACTGATTATATAAAAATTTTATTTAGTATATTCAAAGTTAGACAAAAATAATTGTAAGTCTTTTGTAATTTTCTCAAAGTGTGATGCTATATGTAATGTCATAATGAAATAAATGAGAGTGTGATGATATAATAACCAATAAATGAAAATATGTTCATATTCTTTGTGCTAAATGCAAGAAATCATAAGATATTTTTTTAATATGTGTCTTATAACATCGTACTTTCCTCCCTTCGTGTTACAACATAATACATAGCAGAGTCTATAAAAAGAAACATACTTTTATTATTTTTTTTATTAAAAATAGCAACATACTTTTATTAATTTTTTTAATGTGCATCTTATAACATCCTACTTTCATTTGGTTAATGATCACATATATATATTTTTTATTATCCATGTTCGAAATTTTGTTTTGACAACAAACAACCTCAATAGTTGAATCTAATATCTCTGTTCATCCATGTATTTATCTTAAATTTCAATTTGATGGAGTATGAAATTTGTAGAGAAATTGAGTCATTTTAGAATCTGAGATTCATTTTAATTTATATGAAGACAAGATACTTGATTAGCTTTACTATCTTCAGCAAATATAAATTGCAATAGAATTGTTTGATAATCATGTCTGGAACAAGTCATCACCAATTTATAAGAAGAATAAAAGGAGGAACTTCAATATGAGCAGTTCATGAATTATAAATCATTTAATTTCTCTTATTCTAGACATTTTTGGTTGTTTTTTAAGGTTATTTCAGGAAATATCACTTCAGGGAGGTAGTGAGTTCTTGGGTAATTTTTCTAGTCAGGTCATGTAAATTTGACGTTTAAATTATGGTCTATTTGACCCAATATCTGATTATTTTTGTGTTTTTTTTTATGCAAAGAAAGCCAGGTTGAATGTAATAGAGCATACAATGAATATATTTTTGGAGCTGGAAATTTAAAATCTATGTTGATCAATTTAGGAAAAGCACAATCTTGGAAATGTTTAAACTTTCTAATATAAAATTTAACATGCTATTTGAATTATATGGGAAAATGTAAACTTTTAGATTAAAGTGGTGACTATGTAAGATTAAACTGAAATAAATGGATAAGACTAAACTCAACACTAATATGCATTGCTGTTGGTTGATTAATATATAACGGATTATACATTTTTGATATCAAGCATTTTAGGTTCCATTTCAACCAAATGCTTAGATTAATACACTCAAGTAGGTCAATTAATATTGGATTTCCTTGTCCATATTTTCATTTATGGGCTGTTTAGATGGTTTTTTAATTTTTGATCTTTATATAGTGTCTTGCAGGTAAAAGAAGACAGAGTTAAAGCTTTCATTAGCCTGCTTAAAATCTCTTGATAAATTCACCTTTGGTATGGGTTTAACTCAGGTACGAATTTCAAAATTGGACATTTCACAACATTTAGATTGTTACCAAATCTTAACTTTTTAAGCAAATAAAGCTTGTGTATTACCTAACTTAAGTTGTGTTGACATTAATTCATAATTAAAGATTTATATGATTGCTGGTGAATATGATCTGAAGCTAAATGAGAAACAAGTGAAAAAACTTTGTTAGGGCTACATGCCAACACCCACTTGAACGGGGAAAAACATCATGAAGGTATGCATTTTATAACCTAAATTTTTAAGGATGCAATAATAAGTTGTATCTACTTTTAAGTATGCAATAAAAATATGTATCTACCTGGCTTAAAACAAGTGCGAACAGGTCATGAGATTAGTTTCACGGGAATCTGATGCTACAAACTTGCCTGTATCAAGGACTTCATTATACCAAGGACTTCATTTGACTGTTTGCCTTTTCTTTTCATCTAAGTGAGTCTTAATGATTCCATTTAGAAATTTTTTATAGTTGGTGTAATTAAGAATCAGAGATTTTTTTTATAGTTGATGTAATTAAGAATCTGAAGCGTTGATATACAAATAATAAACATTTGGTTCATTATTTATAAAAGTAAAAACCAAAGAATAAAGGGTCCCGATCAAACATGATCATTTGATAAGTTCAAAAATGTCAATCGTAAACACAAATTAATATAAATATCTTACTCAATTCATTTGACAAACTCAATATTTTATCTTTATTGACATTTTTCTAATGAAGAATTAATTAAAACTCATAAACATGGAAACCGACATCATTTTTCAACCAAATGTTTGCTAAAAGTACTTTTATTAATGGTATTAACATTGTCCACTGAACCATAATGTTAGAGTTATTTATTAAAATGATCATATTTTCAATTCATTTATACATGCGTAAACCCGTTTTACTAATAGTGAGTTATATGTCAATGTTTCTCACGTCACAAATAAAAAAGACTTGAATGTATTTATATATGACGAGAAAGATTGTCCAACTAATAAAACAAAAATATTGTCGACAAAGAAGTCATTCAACGATTATAGATATTCATGTATTTCATTGTTTTTTTTCCAGACATTTAATATTACCAGTAATGCTAATTTTGTTTCTGTTACTTCATTTTTCTATTATTATGCCATTTTTTATAACTCTATATGTTTTTTATATATATTTTTTCCGCGTTTTACGAGGGTTATAATCTAGTTATTATTATATTAAAATTTGGTCGGATTTATACAACGAGTTATTACCACACACCGAACAATAGTACAATACCCGTTGATTTATGAAGACTATTTCAACAACAAAAGTCATTCATTAAATACTTAAATATATTGTCGTTCAAATTTATATAGTCGTTCGGAGATTGTTATCGTATGATTAATTTTTTTTCTATAATATTTTTTGTTTTGTTCAAATTTATACAGTCGTTCCTTATAATTTATGTTATAAAATCATATAAGTTATATAAGTTCACAAACCATTTATGTAAATTATTTGAAAAACACTTTTGCTTTTGTAATTGAAAGACCCTTTTGCTTTTGTAGTTTATCCACATGCAGGTCAATTGATACCACTAGGGTCTATTGACAAACTTTGACGAAAGATTGAGTTAAACAACATTTTTGTGACTAGTAAGGATGACACATTTGATTGTGAAGATGCTGTTTAAGTGTTTAAAAAAGCTACGCTAAACAGTGTAAGGAAAGGAAACAAAGTTATGTGATAAAAGTATAGGAGATTTTTTTTGTTAGGTGTTTACTGTTTAGCAATTTTAATACTCGATCAGTTAGTATATCTAATGGTTAATAAAAAACAAAATTTGCTTTTTATTATTATTATTATTATTATTATTATTATTATTATTATTATTATTATTATTATTATTATATAAAGTTCTTAAGGTTTTGGCAAAAATGGTCCTCTATTTATGTTACTATGTTCAATTTCATCTATTTTTTGTTTTGTCTTTGCAGTGGGTCTTTTATGTCAATATCAATATTGTTGGCGGGCACGTGTTGCTCCAGCTGGCGGCGAAGCGCCATTCAGGTATTTGAAGTTTGAACATCCGAGTTCGTAACATAAAACATACATCCAATTCAAATAGGTTGTCATATTTACGTATTAAGTCGTCACATCCTTTGGGTGCCTCTCATTTATTGGTATATTCTTTGAATCATCCTTTCGGGTTTGGGACGATGGATTTTAAATGATAAAACCAATCATCATTTTCTAATTATTGTTTAAGTAATTATATAATAAATCGGGTATACCTTTCAATAAAAAAATAACTTTTTAACATAGATAGTAATCGTATGATAATATTTCAGAAAGTCCTCTTTAACAATCCACTCCATATCAATTATTATCTTTATTTATTCTCTACTAGTATAGTTTGGTACTAACCAATGTTTATAAATTCGGCTTTTTAGTTGATCCAGTGTGACAAGTGGGTTACATGTCAACTGTTCAACCTTCAAGGTGAACCCAATCTTAGAAAAAGAAAAATACATTTTAAAAATCAAAAATCATGTACTGAATGTGTTCATCTCTCAATCTCTATATTTATACTATGCATTTCATCCATGCCTTTCAAAAATCAAAAATCAACATCCACAAATTGACCCATTCCGATTTTGAAAAGGCTTCAATTTTCTTTTGTGTCTTCTTCTTCATGTAGTAAATGTGTTAATCTTTATTGAGATTGGTTCTATTTACAAAATTATGCAGGATTATCAAAAAATTATTCAATTTTACATGAAGAATTTCTAGGAGTATGAAGTGATGTTAGTGGTTTTAGAGGCTTCCATACTCTTCAAGAAGAAGATCAAGGGTTTCATACTTGATATATAAATTTCCCTTTGAGAAATTTAGGTTTCAATGTTTTATTGTTAGCTTAATATATAAATTTTCCAACAACATGGGTCAATTTGGAGGCAGACAAGTACTATATTCTTTTTTCTTCTTTGTAGGTTAGGCCTACCTGCATTGCATGTCCATATGGGTATGATACCTCAAGGGTAAGAAAGATTACAAAAACCAGTTATTTTGGGCTCTTTATTATTATTGAAGAGTATTTTAGACATTTAACCATGGAATAAATGAGAATGTGATGCTATAATAAAAAAATAAACGGAAAAACATTGCTAATTTTTTTTTTTGTGCTAAATGCAAAAAATAACAACATACTTTTATTTATGTGTGATGTGTGTTGTATGTTTGTGTGTTTAAGAGTAACATAGTATCATCAGAAGGTGTATAAAAAATAAAATAAGTGAAGGTAGAATGTTATAATAATCTAATTAATTGAATGCATAAAAACAGAAATCTACTTTCGTTTGTTTATTTATTTGCAACATTGTTGGGAGAAGGAAACCATATGAGATTGAGTGGTCAAGATGTTCAAAATAGTAATGTTAGTCATAAGCATTAGGTTATCATGACAAGAAAACATAGTATTGATATTGTACTTTGGATAATGTTATGATTAATCAAAATGAGAAAATATTTTACTGTTAGCAACAACAGGCACATGAGTTTTTTTTAAAATTTTTTAATTTTTATTTATTTATTTATAGCTCAATGAATTTTTCTGAGTTATGATGTTAATAAAATTTTTATTATTTTAATGCATATCTCTTTTGGAGTTTGGTGTTTTGGGATTTGAATTCGCACAATTTTTTCATAGGATTTATATCTTAAACCTCATCTTTTTCATTTGTTTTTAGCATTTTATATGCCAACTTTTATTTCTTCCAAGGATTCAAGTTTTTTTTTCTGTAAATTTCTACAGTTGGAAATAAAATCAACTACATATATTACATCTAATTATATATTTACTCTAATTTTGTTTTACATATAGATTATTTTCTATTTTGGCAGACATGTTCTTATACTTTCTTAGTTGCCATCGGGCAGCAATGTTTCAGCAAGGATTCTATTGTAGTTTAGCATGTATGAGAACATGATAGGTTTATGAATACTTATTTGTTTTTTAATCTAATTATATATTTACTTTAATCTGTTAGTGTATGTGAACATGATAGGTTTAAGAATACATATTTTTTTTAATCTAATTATATATCTACTTTAATTTGATTGTGTATGTGAACATGATAGGTTTAGGAATACATATTTGTTTTTTAATCTAATTATATATTTACTTTAATTTGGTTGTGTATGTGAACATGATAGGTTTAGGAATACATATTTGTTTTTCAATCTAATTATATATTTACTTTAATTTGGTTTTATAGGGAACAAATACATATATATCATGGATGTCTAAATTTTAACAAAATCTAAGTGCTTTAATCATTTTTTCTAATCCACAATAAATATGTAACATTGTTCATTTATCAAGTAAATACAACTGATATTCGATTAGGTTTTATAAACATCAAAAATATTGTAGTTTTGTAGTTTGTATATTAATTTTTTTATTTTAGTATGGTGCAAAAAAAATGGGATATTCGATTTGGTAACTGAATTTTCGGATAACCTGTTTTGAACGCCCCTAATTTTAAGGCGCTTCTCTATTAATACATATCTGCTATAGCAATGTACTTAATTTTTTTTTTCTTATTAAGGCATTGCGCTTTGAAAAATCTACTCATTTATAACATTGTATTGCCAATTTTTTCTATATAGCATTGTACTTCCATTATTTTATTTAGGCATTGTATTTTGAAAAATCCACCCAGTAGGACATTTTGTTTATTACATTTTTACATTTATTTGAATAATTAAAAGTTTCTTTCTTTAGTATTTTTTTACAAGGGACCTTAAAATAAATGTTACTTTATGGGATGATTTTACTCAACAGATATTTGAATATGTTAAAAACAAGTTTGAAGAATATCGTTATATAAATCCTTAATTTTCATTACTAAATATTTAACTTTCTACTTTAAATGCAAGAAATAACAATGTATTTTCATTTATTTGTTTATTGTAGCATTCTATTTTCATTTCTTCTCAATATAGCAAGAAATAACATTTTAGAGCATTTTACTTTCTATTTCGTCCTATAATAGAAAGAAATGGCATTTTACTTCATATTTCATGTCATATAGAATTTAATGCAAGAAATAGCAATGTACTTTCATTCGTATGTTTATTACAACATTCTACTTTCAGTTCTTATTAACTCAAGAAATAGCATTCTACTTATTGCATGTCAAATAGGGTTAAAGTTAAATGCAAGATAGAACAAGGTACTTTTGTTCAAACAATGTCTTTATCTATATGTATGTTTCCCCGTGCTTGTCTATGTGTGACTATTTTTATGTAAAATAAAGAAAAGTCATCAAGGTTATACCAATGTACTTTCAAAGTATAATACTTATGTAAATTATATCATATGTTGTCCGGTTGTTGCATTTAAAAAAATGTGTTATTATCTCAAACAGAGTCATGGATCCAAAAAAATATTACTAGAGGTGTGTGCATATGATTAATGACTATGTTTTTATTATTATCTACGTAATTTTAATTTGTTAATTGTGTAGTACACGGGTTATAACCTAATGATATTCATACAAAGAGACCGGTTTTTTGATTTTTCCTTCACGATCTCTAATTATATTTTTAGGTTAATTAGTTGACACATGTACCGTATGTGCTTCCTCAACATATAAGAAAAAGAAATCCTAAATGAGTTGATAACAAATATTGAATTGAGAATTAAAATAAGTTAAATCCATGTTGAAAACCTTTTTTTTTGTAAAACCCGACATGTTAATCTGTGTTAATGGTCAATGGTCATCGGTTCAATCCGTTTTTTGGTAAAAACCTGGCGGGTGAACCCAAGTCATAAATATGCAAAAACTCGTTCTTAGTTGGCCTGGTCTCTTCACCAAGTCATGATCCAACCGATTCGACCCAGGGTGTAAAACAATGGTACTAATTGTCTAACTTTAAACCAATTAAACAACACAACCATACCCACACATAGATACACATATTATTCTTCATTTAGCACCAAAATCCTGCCTTTACAAATATAGTATCAATTGAAAACCCCAATTATAGAATTATTCAGTTAATGGACTATGGGTCATTATAGACTACACAATATGTTGAAGGTATCTTCCAATTTTGTAAATAACCTACAAATGGAAGCATAGTGATAACATGGATGCATTATTTTTCAAACACTAATTTCAAAAATAATCCGCAATGAGAATTGTAATAGAAAAATAAAAATATGACATTAACTATATTTTGATCTCATATCAATAAGGTACAAAAATATGAAACTTTCCATGATGTCTTATTAAACGCAAGGTGGGATATGTTTGGAATCCTTTGCAAATACAAGTGAAGTATGGTCTTACATTACTATACCCCTATCATTAATAAGATAGAGGAATATCTTTGTTCAAAACAAAATACATACTAGAAAAAACAATAACTAAAAAAGAAGCACAAATACACAACTACATATGTAGTAAAAATGAAGTAAAAGAAATACACAACTACATATGGCAACAGAACTAAGCACCACCAACTTCACATAAACTTGTCTTTAAAGATTGAAGACAATGGGATTCTCTAAAGAAGTTATTCTTGTATAAATACAACACCTTGAGTCTGATCAAAGATTCAACCGAAACCAGAAGTCTTCCAAAATGATTTTGTGTCTTAGATTAAGTAATTTTGGTTTTTTGAAATGCCACAAACAGTCTTCCAAAGTGATTTTTGTGTCTTAGATTAAGTCATTTTGGTTTTTTGAAATGCCACAAACAGTCTTCCAAAATGATTTTTGTGTCTTAAATTAAGTCATTTTGGTTTTTTGAAATGCCACAAACAGTCTAAAAAATGATAGATTAGAAAGTTATGGGAGAGGTCAATAATTTTTAAAAACCCCTTAATATAGTGGCATAAAAAGGAGATTCCTCCATAAAATTTGTTTGTGGAGATATTTAATAATGCCAAAGTGAAAGAAACATTCAGTATTGGACCATAAAAGTTGTTGGAACTCAAATTTGGATAGTCCAACAATTTTTGATGATCTCGTTAAAGTAGATCTGATCAAGTTTTTCAAACTAAAACATCAGATCTACCCAATGATTTGCTTTGGCTAGGGAAATCTCATCAAGTTGTTGAAAATGAGATAGATGAGACAACCACTTTAGGTTTTCAACTCTACTAAGACCTTGAGGTTAAGATGAGTCAAGCAGCTTAAGTTGAGCAATGAATGACTAATCTCACCTCCGACACCACCAAAAAGAAGTTTAAACGCTGTAAAACGTTTGGTTGCTGCACGTGAGTCCAATCCATTTACAGCAGTCATCTTCTTTCTCAGCTCTCCATACGAAGAGAAGACCATGTGGTTATGAAGTCGGAATTTGAAATCAAGTAGAGTATGTGTTTTCTTACTAAAACACTTGTTGATAACACCCTTCGCATCTTCTAATCCTCCTCTCACTGCTACCAATTGGTTGGCAGTTGAAAGGTCAAGATGTATAGCAATCGAACTGAAAAAATTATATAAACACAACGATGCATAATATAGATGCAAATGTTGGTGGTCATGTTTCATCAAAGATTTTACTGAATTTTTGTTTCAAGTGATGCAGAAATGAAGATGCACCTAGGGAAGGTTTATATAATGTCCACTGTCAACTTGCAAATTATAATAATATATAATTTGTGTGGAGCACATAGTTTTTATCGACTAGAAACCAGACTAAAAGACAAACAAAAGGTGAATAATTGAATAACCCCACATTGACTTTTCTGATAGCATTAAATCGAAATGAATAATTGAGTGGTCCCGCATAATATTTGTGGAGCAAAAAAGAAAAAAAAAAATACTTAATTGGCAATTTATATTTATTTTATCCTGGTTTATTACATTGGTTGGTACAGAATATATACACTCCAAATAAAAGAATGAAATGATATAACAAGCAAATTAATTAATTAATTTCATATATACTGACATTAATAAAGAAAAATAATGATATGATAATAGACAACTTAAATATCATTATTAGTAGTGATCTATATTACTTCTATGATAAATTTTTATGAATGTTGCAATTGCTATAGGAATATATATGATTTCGAATTTAGTTATTCGATCATTTTAATTGGTTTAATTAATTAGTTTTTAGTAGTTTGCCAATTCTGGTTTAATCGGTTTTTTCAAATACATAAATATATATGATTTCAAATAAAGATTTGTATGTTTTAGACCAAATATATTTTTAATTCACAAACTAGAAAACAAAGATAGTTTTTTGTTTATCCTAAAACGTTAATATGTAATAATGTTGAAGATTATAAGAATCTTGCATTTAAGAAAGAATACGTAAGATATCCTACCTTTTAACTTTTAATATGTAAAATAATGTAGAAGATTATAAGAATCTTTCATTTAAGAATAGGTAAAGATATCCTACGTTTCTATATGTAAAATAATGTGGAAGATTATAATAACCTCCCACATAAGAATATATAAGATTTTAAGAATCTTCAATTCATTTTATAAGACTTACGAGTTACGTCCAATATACTTAACTAATTTTTAATATTTTAACCCTTGAACGTATTGCCAACTGAATGTATTCCAAACATACCAAGTTTTATTATAATTTTGTTCTAAACTCCATACAGGAAAAACGAGAATGATGAAATATGTAAATACTTGCACACCTTTTTACCCAGACCACATTTCTTATAACACCTATCAAAAATGAAATATAAATCCTCAAATATGAAGATTTAACGTGATAGTCATGGTCAAATGGTTAACGCCAAATTCTTGATTATGAAACAAGTATGTTCAATCTGAGAAAAATTAAGCTTGTGTTCAGTTACGGAAAATTGTTTTTCGTTTTCAATTTTCTGATTTCAATTTCATAAAATGAAATAAGTTTTTATTTTTAGTTTTCATGATGAAATTTAGAAAACACATTTAGTTTGAACTAAATTTTTATTTTTTATTTTAGAAATTATAAAATATGTATTTTCTATCAATTTTTATTTTTCAGTTTTGGTTATTTAAAATAATATAATGCAACACACATACACAGACCACCCTATCCCCACCCACCCAACCTCACCATACACACCAATAATATAGATGTTATGAATTCATGAGTGTGGGTGTCGATGGGGGTTGGAATGTGGGTAGGGATGTCGGAGTGTATGTATGGATAGGTAGAGGGTAGGGATGGAGTGGATAGGGGTGGGTGTATGAGGGTATGAGTGTTGGGTGTGGATAGGTATGTGAATGGGGTCTAGGTGTAAGAGGGTATAGATGTTGGGTGCAAGGATAGGTGTCCGGGTGTGGGTGGGGAATAGGATGGCTATGTGTATTTATATTTTAGATACTTTTACAATTTAAAAAGCGTGGAAAACAATAATAATCATTTTTCTAAATTCTTTATAATTTTGGAATACCCAAAGTTCTCGTGTTTTTTTTTTTTTTTTGAAAAACAATTCATTTTTCTCTAACTAAACACATGTAAAATATGCTCCTAAAGTTTATTAATACTTACTCGTACATACATACTACCAAATAAAACAAACTTTAATAATATTAATCCACGTTTTAGACATTAAACCCTTTAAGTTTGACAAGTTTTGTCCAAATGATGATTTTTTGTTTGTTAATACCAAAGTTTGTAAAAAAATTAATTAAAATACATTATTTTTGCCCTTATTACAAATCTTGTAAGTTTTTATCCTAAATATGTTTTTAAATAAATAAATAAATAACCTTAGTTTATAAATCTTGAATGTTTTTAGGGCAAATACCAAAAAAGTCACAACATTTTCACACGTAATTGAGAAAAGTCTTATTTATTTTTCTTTTTTGGCGGGTTCTGGCCACAAATGATAAATGGAACATAGAGTTATCACTTTAACCCGTTTAACGATTTTCATGGTTAACTTTGTTAATTTTTTTGCAAAATCAGTCCTAAAAGTTTAAATTTGGTCCCTGTAGTTTGCAAAAAATTACACCACATGTCCAAAACTCGGTTTTATGTTTTTAAACTTATTTATTTTCAATCATTTTTATTTTTTAGTCAAAACTAAACTTGTTTCTATATTTTTATCGTTTTTTTATATTTTTAGTTTTTTTTTTTACGTTTTGTTTTTCGTCAATTTGATAACTTCTTTTGATATTTTTCAAAAATTGTGAAGTGTATGAATATTTTTTTTATATTTGTCGTATTTGTTTCATATTATCCTGTTTTTTTTCATATTTTTGTTTCCTTTTATTTTTCTTCAAATTGGTCATTTCTTTCATATTTTTTAAAACACGTAAAGTGTATTAATATATTAGAATATATTACATTTTTGGTGTTTGAGATTTTTTGGTTTTCTAAATAAAACGGAAAAACAAAAAAACGAAATAAAGAAAAAATAAAAATAAAGAAAAAACAAAAAAGAATATATAAAAAAATATGAAAAATAAATGAATATAAAAAAACAAAAAAAAAAGAATTATATATATATATATATATATATATATATATATATATATATATATATATATATATATGTGTGTGTGTGTGTGTGTGTGTGACAACTCATAATTTTAAATCTTGTAAAAGTCAAACTTGATCAACTAAAGTCAAACTTATCCAATAAAAATCAAACTTGTGCTTTGATGTAATCATAAAGTTAGATTAATAGCATTTACATGTTAAAAACACTTAGTTACGAGTGTTGTAGAAATTTTGAAATTTAAAACACTTAAAATCCGAGGAGCCTTGCAGGAACCAAACACCCTTCGCAACCGAGAACCTCGTTCTCGGTTGTGAACTCCTTCGGATCGCAAACTCTACCTTATATATATATATATATATATATATATATATATATATATATATATATATATATATATATGTTTGACTGAAATATTCCTCACTTCTACACTTCTAGTCGAAAACTCAAGATTTCTCTCTCAAGATTTTCAACCGAAAACCCCTAGTCTTCTCTCAACTATCATCCAAGTATCATTTGATTTACCTTTGGATCTTGATAATAGCATCTAGTGTTCTTATTTTCATCGATTAAACACCCTTCATTTATGGGTTTACAGCCGTAAACCCTTGAATCTCCTTGGTTTCACCAAGAACACCAAGATCACACACTTAAGTTTACAGCCGAAAACACTTGAATCTTCAAGTGGCCGTGAACCTTTTACGGCCGTAAACACTGAAGCCAGCCATGAACTCCAAGTAGTCACTCGATTTCGCTTCTATCATTTCTTCTATAAGTATTACTTACATCCTAGGTTATTTCCTTAACATCTTTGAAGCTTTATTCACTAATTTAATGCCAATATGTCGCGTGAATTGCTATTTAGGACTTGGTTTTATCTCGGGAGCTAACTAGTGGAAACAATCATCCTACATCGAACATTCCATCGAGTCACTCACTTGAGGTGAGTTCATACCCCTACAATTTACATGTGGAAACAAACACACAAAGAAAAGGATTTCTTATGCTCAAATGTTGTTAAAATCACTTTAAAACCCTTTTAAACTATTTTTAGATTTCTTTTTATATCAAAATCATATTCGTGTACATATTTATGTATAAGTATGCTTTAATGGGCTTATGACTATTGCTAAATACCGTAACTCTTGTTCCTTGTTTGGTTGTGGACTTAGGGTATGATCACTAGTCCGACTGTCGATTAAATCATAGTTATACTTGCTAAATATATGCCTGAATATTAAACTTCATTTTCAAGGAATATACTTAACTCAGTTGCATATGTTGGGCAATTGAGTATTTTCTACAAATCAATAACAGTTCAAACAAACATACTAGTATCTATAATAGGTATAGTTTAGAGGATCATTACATATTATTTATAGAACAGAGAAACAATACATGAGTCGATACATACATACTATTATTATTCATTACAAAGTATACTATTCATTTACAAGAACAAGAAGGAACTTACATACTATAACATGTAACACTCGTAGATCAGGGCTAGTCAATTTAGAGACAATGAGCGTCAAAAAATGACTTTTTGATGGAATATTATTTAGAAGGGGTAATCTTAACTAAGTTGTTTTATATGTTACAAGGATTCCGTACATATAAAGAACGCCGAAATCCGAGTTATAACGAAAAAGTTATGATCTGTCGAAGTTTCGCGACAGAACCGGCACAACACAACGCGACATAAATAGTGAATTTACGATGGAGCGATATTTGGCCTTATTTTTCTAAACGAAAGTCGTAGAATACATTAAACCGAGAGTGTGCATAAAAAGAACGTCCAAATCTGACTTCGTATGAGGAAGTTATGATTTTTCTAAGTTTCAGCTTAGCGGTATGCAGCCCAAAGTTTGATTATGAGATCGAACGATTTTTAGTCGAAACAATCTAAACGAGAATCGAAGATCTCGTCGATAGTAGTGCAATGGAAGAAATACAGACGAAAACGGATGTCGCATGAAGAAGTTATGGATTTTTAACGGATTTTTCTAGTCCTGGCCTGTTAAAAATAATATAATAAAAATAAAGTCAAAATTTGCTGACGAAGTCTAAACGATAGTTGTAGAGCATAATCTCACCTACACGTGGATATAAAGAACGTCGAAAACGGAGCTTGTACGCGAAAATTACGGAAGTTCAAAGATTGAGGCACAAACTTCGAGGCTGAGCTAGGAGGGGAACGTCATGCGTTCCTTCAGGGAACGCACCGCGTTCGGAGCACCAGACCCTGTCCCATCACCTGTCGAGTCCGAAGATCGTAAGCCATGACGTATGTGGGAACGCCCCGTGTTCAGGCCTCTTCCCAACCCTATAAAAGGAAAGCAAGGCCTTCGGGTTTTGTTGCTCAATTCCTTTCCTCTCCTCCGTATTACCTCGTTTTACGTGCAAGTTATACTCCCAAAGCCCCGGTATCATCCTGAGACCCGAAGCAAGTCCCGAAGATCCCGAGAAACAGAGTTCCCAAGCCGAAACTCTGCCCGCGAGAAACCCGGTTTTCAAGGAAGCATCCTGGTTTAATTGGAAACGATTGTTTTAAGAGACGAGGTGTTGTCCGATAATCGTCTTATCAAGTGAGTGTGTAGTTACATTCTTCTAACACAGAGATATGAAGTATTTGCTATAAAATATGTGCTATGTGTTTATATATTGTTTGTTTACTTGAGATGGGAGTTGAATAAATGTTTTATATAGGTTTTAAATGTTTTAAACTATATGTGTATTTAATATCTACAAATACGTTGGGTAGATGAAACAGTTGGTGTGTGATAAAGGATGAGTTGGATAATGACACCAAATATGATATAGATCATGAGATGAGGGTGACAAGTGAAAAATGAGTGAAACTTTTACCTAAGCGATGGCCCCGTCATTCAGCAGAGTAAGGATGACAACCACAGACTATTCTAGACAGTCAAGTGGAACACTAGCAAGCTCGCAACTTGTAGGTGTTGTGAACTTCATGTTCATTGTTGTACTCTAAAAACCCATTGATATGTATTGCTAGAGGAGTCTCGGAACCAATATTGTCAATAAACGAAATATAAAGCCATTGACTTGTATTACGAGAGGAGTCTTAGAAATGATACAGTCAGTAAACGAGATAGAAACCCATTGATATGTATTGCTAGAGGAGTCTCGGAACCAATACTATCAATAAACGAGATAAGCCCCGGCAACCATGGAGTTAGCGCCAATTAGGTTGTGACAACCCGAAATTTCCATTCTATACAAACAATATCAAGTCAATAGAAGTTAGAACAGTCGCAGTAAATTTTCAGACTTTTCAGTATAAATTTGAGTATTTCAGGGCCTACTCTCAAAGAGATATCAGGAGAGAGGATGCACTAGGGTTTTGTATATAGATGGCAAAAAAACCCGTACCCGATGGGTACCCAAAACCCGAACCCGAATTGACCGGGTAAATCCCTGGATTTATCGGGGATGGGGACGGGTACGGGTATTACCCGAATGCGAAAAACGGGGATGGGGGCGGGGATGGTTCTACCTATCGGGTACCCATACCCTTACCCGAAACCGTACCCGATATATATATATATATATATATATATATATATATATATATATATATATATATATATATAATTCATTTATGTTATATTTTTAATCCATTCAAAACATCGTATACATAACTCAAATTGTGAAAGTGAGAATTCATTTATGTCATGTTGTGTATGGATTCAATCAACCTTCTGTCAAGTGTAAATTCAATTACATTATATTTTTAATCAATTCAAAATTCTCGCCATTTCACCTCATTGTGAAACTAAGTCAAACAGTCAATACTCAATAGGGTTTTTTTATTCCTTAATCAACTCATCGTCTCTTCAAGTCTTCAACGAGTCCCGCTCCCGCTCCTATTCTGACGTTGTTTGCCCTTGCTCCTGCCTTGCTTCATCTGCGAGACTACGAATTTACATTTCAACTTCCAAGTTCTAACCGGCGCCCGGAAAGGAGGCAACCATCTTCATTCTCCATCGACGTTGTGCTATACCACTACTCCAGCGTAACCATCAAACGGCGGATAATCGGCGGTCAATTGAGTACATTGACGTTCAATCAGGTTTGTCCGTTCGATTTTTAACTTGCTCGATTTTTAACTTTTGAGTCCAGTTGATGATTTTGCATCCTCCCCATGTTCAGTCGATTGTGTATGAATGTATATGTATCAGTGGAGATTAATTGTTGTCTATTGTGAATATCTATTGTGTATTTGTGTATGATTGAAAAAATGAATATCTATTGTGATGAATGTTTATATGCTGAACTCTCGTGTGATTAATTTGTTTTGGGCAGAAAAATGGAAAAGATTGACTCAGGGAGTGAACAACCTTCAACACCAATTGGTTCTACAAATGTTGATGTTGAACATGATAATACAAGTCCAAATGTTCCTTCCTTTGAAGAATCACTTCAATCAGATGCGGTAAATCCTCCAAACAATAGACAAAAAAGCATTGCTTGGGATCAATTTGTTAAAGTTACTGTTAATGGGAAACTGAAGGCACAATGTAAAACTTGTAACGTATTATTAGGAGCAGATCCAAAAAAATGGCACCAAACATTTGTTAGTACATAGGGAGAAATACATAGCTAAGGGCCAAACCGATATTCGCCAAAAACTTTTGGTATCGAACTCGAAAACCGATTTGTCTACATATGTCTACAATGAGAATGATAGTAAAAATGCATTGGCTAAAATGGTTATATTACACGAGTATCCTCTTTCTATTGTTGATCATGTTGGTTTTAAGAATTTTACAAGGACCATTCAACCTTTATTCAAATGCCCTTGTCGGAATACATTGAAAAGTGACATTAAAAATGTGTATGCGATGGAAAAAAGTAAGGTTATCCAAAAGATTGAAAATTTGCAAGGTAGAATTGCCATTACAACTGATATGTGGACTTCGACCAATCAAAAAAAAGGGTTCATGGCTATCACAGGTCATTATATTCATGATTGGTGTCTTCAAAGTAAAATATTAAGGTACTGCTTCTTTTCAATTTTTTTTGTTGTATGTTATATGACTTTTTTTTAACTTTATGATTATTATGTTTGACAGGTTTGTTTATGTGCCTTGCCCACACACAAGTGAAGTTCTCATAGATGTTTTGATCGATGCATTGATGGAGTGGAATGTGGACACCAAATTGTCTACTATCACAGTGGACAATTGTACTACGAATGATGCATTAATCGGTAAGATTAAAGAAAAGTTGCAAATAATTAAGTTGATACATGATGGCACACACATTCACATGAGATGTGCGGCTCATATTCTTAATCTTGTTGTCAAAATTGGGTTAGAGGTCATTAAAGGATCAATTGAAAATGTACGTGAAAGTGTAGTTTATTGGACAGCAACCCCCAAAAGGGTTGATACATTTGAGAGCTCATGTCGACAACTCAAAATACCTTCCTCCAAGAAGTTAGGTTTAGATTGCCCCACAAGATGGAATTCAACTTACTTGATGTTGAAAGTGGCATTAATGTATAAAGAGGTCTTTGGGCGTTTAAAACAACGTGATAGTCAATACAAAACATTGCCTAGTTCATTAGATTGGGAGAACGCACAAGAAATATGTGGGAGATTGGAATTGTTTTATAATGTCACCGCGATCTTTTCTGGAACAAAGTACCCCACAGCCAACTTATATTTTCCCAAAATATGTGAGATTAGACTTGAATTATCTAAATGGAATTCTTGTTCTAATATAATCGTGCAAAAAATGGCAACGCAAATGATTGCAAAGTTCAATCATTATTGGGGTAGTATTCATAAGTTGATAGGTGTTGCTGCAGTTTTTGATCCACGTTACAAGATGGAAATGATAGAATTTTATTTCCAACTTCTCTACCCAAAAGACTATGTGAATCAAGTTAGTAGAATCAAAAGTTTTTGTGATGATTTGGTTAAAGAATACGAAGAAAAGAGTATGGAAAATTCACATAGAAGTGGTGATTATATGGGGTCGGGTTCCACAAATGAAATGGATGGTGATGAAAATTTGTCGGCTTGGGATAAGTATGTGAAGGCCAAGAATAGAGTTCCTCAATTGGTTTTGAAAACCGAGTTTGATCGTTATTTAGAAGAAGGGATTGAGCTTGAATCTCAAGACTTTGATATTTTGATGTGGTGGAAGTTAAGGGAAACGAAATATCCTATATTGCAAGCAATAGCTAGAGATATATTGGCTATTCCCGTCTCTACCGTTGCCTCCGAATCCGCATTTAGTACTAGTGGAAGATTGATAAGCCCACATCGAAGTCGACTTAAACCAAACACAATTGAAGCTCTAATGTGCGCACAAAGTTGGTTGTGGGAAATTATTAACAAAGGTAATCATCTATTTTATTATTATTTATATTTGTTTTTAATTTACTAACTTTTTTGTTCTATTTAGATGAAGGTGTTCAATTTACCTCGGATAATCATGCAACTATTTTTGATGATTACGACACAGATAGTGAAACTTGATGGTAATAATGAAACCATTTTTTCATGATTATAATCGATTAAATTAAAGTTTTTTGTTTCATGCATTTGTTTATACTTTGTCTTTCTTTTGTTGGTAGGTGAATATATGATAAATGATGGTTCGATGCGAAAGTTGGAATTGAAATTTGGTGAACTTGATTGTTATTGTTTGGATGATAGGCGATGTTTGACTACTTTTTGGATGACTTTTTATGTTTATGTTTTTTTTTGTTGCAAAAAAGTAGTCTAATTTGTAAACTTGAAAGTTATTGTTCGTGTTTGAATACATTCGATGATTGAAGTGCTTTATATTATTTCTATAAGTTTTTTTTGTTTGTTAATATATATCTATGACTTATTTTTTCATAAACTTTCAAAACCTTGTAATGGGGAAAATTCCCCGATTACCCGCTGGGGATCCCCGTTCCCCATTGGGGATGGGGATGGGGATGGATTTTTAATCCCCGATGGGGATGGGGTCGGGTATGGGTATGGGGATGGGGATTCGGGTATGGGGATGGGGAACATGAAACCCGGTGTACCCGTACCCATTGCCATCCCTAGTTTTGTACAACTCCTTTATTTCAATTATATTAGAGTTCATTGCGTGAATAAAATATTTTCTGCCAAAAATCGTAGGAGTATATATAGGATTTTGAGCCATATTTATTCATTAGTTGCATTTCAATCTAGAGAAAAGCAGAATTCTCTCTCACGGATCTTCGTACTTTCGTTCCAAAACGTAAGTACTTCCATCTAGTTGTATTATAGAGCTTCTTATGTGCATAATAACATCGAAATCATATCAAAACATCAAGATTTAAGAGTTTACCGCCCAAGAACATCTTGGACCGTAAACCCTTTTATAAGGTACAAATGAGTGCCTAGTCCTTTCCTATTGATATGAAACTAGCTTAGAATTTTATACTAATGCATTTAGGACTAGAAAACACTCAAGAACACCAAGAGTAAGGTGTTCACGGCCCAAGAAGTTCTTGGACCGTGAACTCCAAACTCAAGGGCCAAAAGGTACTCTAAAGCCTCCTAAAGCCTTGGACAATAGCCTTGATTTACTCCTAATTAATTTAGGGACTTTAAATCATCAAAAACCCATCCCAAGGAGAGATTACAGCCGTAATCTCCAAGGGTTTTGGTCCTTGGGCCGTGAACTCCTCAAAGGAGTGTATTAATGCCCTAAACCCTTCCAAGGATTAAACCATCAAGTAGAATTGCTTCTAGGGAATAAACCTAAGCTTAGGAGCTTACGTCCGTAAAATCAAGGGTTTACGACCGTAAACTCCTTGTTCTTATGGCATTAAAGAGTAAACTCAAGGATAGGGTCCTTTGGAACCCTAAACCCACTAGCCTTGTCCTACAACAACTTAGATGCAATCCTTAGGGCTTATAACACTTATATAAAGTGTTTATCATGTTCTAGGATGTCTTAAAATTTTCAATTAGTAGTTTAAGACTAATTGGGTGCATATATGTGTGATTATATGTTCATTAGGATCATAGTGTGTGTACAAGTCCTCACTTGACACCTAACAATCCTACATCATTCAGTTCATCCAAACCACCATCTTCAGGTGAGTTCATACCCCTTAATTAATGTTTTAAATGATTTTAAATGCTTTAATGGGGGGGGGGGGGAATACAAGTAGAAAATAACAGGTTATTAAATCAATCATATGTATTTATAACTGTGTTTTCATCCAGCAGATTTCACATACTTCAAAATGTGATGCATGAAATGGTTTTCTATCTTAAAAATTTCTTGGTAGCAAAAGTATTACGTTTGAAATGTTTATTAAAATGACATCAAGTCATTGTTAATTATTGTTCAAAACTCTTAGATGTCTTACAAAACCATTTTTACCTTCTTGAACAAAACTATATCTATACACTTATGTTCTTATATATGTATTGATGTTATAGTTTTCATCCTTCATTCAGTTTCCCACACTCTTATGTAGCAAGGGTGTATAAACCTTCTTGGAAAATCAATTACCTTCCAAGTTAACTATTATAGGGATAGTTAAGGAGATACAAAACATTATTCCTATTACAAGGAATTACACCCGAGTCAGTTCATTCATGAGTCTGTACTATACATTACATGTTACATGAATACGCTTGCATCGATACGCTTACATGAATACATTTACATATATACATTTATTTGTATACACTTACATGGATACTTGTACCTAGATTCACTAGGATGATTTACTAGTACATTATGTGTAAATTGTTCTGCCTATCCTAGTTCAAAAGGATAACTTGACGGGACTAACCATTTCGGAACCCACCTGTTATCAACAGAGGTAATGAACATCTACAGATGCCTACGGTTAATACTTATATTAGGAGTACCTTTACGGGACTAACCATTCCTTAAACCTGTTGCCAACTACAGAGGAAAATGAACAATCTACGGATGTTCAAGGTTATACATTTCGGCAGTTGCAATGTCGTGTTTATCCTAATGCAATAGGATAATACTTTTATGGTTATATTTTCCCTATTACTTTTATTTTGTGTTACATTCACATAAACGAGGAGGTAGACTATATATTGTTAATAGTAGTCATAAAGGGGAAAACCACCTTTGTTATAGCAAAACATACAGGTCTTAGTAGAAGACTACTTTCAAACATTCGGGTCTTGGTAAAAGACTACATTTTATACTAGTAGGAAATATGGGATTTTCTAGGATTTTCATGCTTATATCAATTGTTTCATTCAAAGATTTTCATAACATTCATAATAGATTTCCAAAGCAAGACAATGACACTTAAATACTTATGAATTCACCAGCTTTACGCTGATACTCGCTTTCAAAATAACTTGTATTCTCAGGTCACCAGTAGACAGGTACGATGGCCAAGTTTTGAGAAGACGGAGCACAAACAAGACTCGTCTATTATTTTGATTACATATTTTGGTGTCTTTTTACTATTAAAGAACACACAGGTATTGAATACTTACTTTTAATGCAATGGATGATGTTGTTGCTTGTTTACTACTTTGCATTGTTGTGATACTGTACATGACGTCCTCCACCCCGGAACGTTTCCGCCGTTCTTGGTTTTGGGGTGTGACATAGGTGAACCTTGGTGACTATAGAGTTAGCGCCTGTTAAAGTAAACCTTGGTGACTATGGAGTTAGCGCCTTTTAAGTGAACCTTGGTGACAATGGAGTTAGCGCCTGATAGCTATGGATTTAGTATCTGATAGATAAACTTTGGCAGCAATGGACTTCGTGTCAATTCCTTAGGTAAATCCTTAGGAACGAGTGAACAAAGGATAGTTGATTCTTAGGGTAAAACCTTAAGAAATAAAGAAGATAATGGGGATGGGTAATTGGGTTGATTGTTTGATGATTAAATATAATAATTATATTATTGTGGGTTGAAAACCCTATAAGCTCACTAGGCTCCCAAGCCTGACCCACTCAGTTTCCTTTGTATTACAGGTAATAGCACAAGAGTATAAGTTGGTGGACTTGACGAGATATTTTTGGATTATAGATCAGTAGTTATAAATAACTATTGTAAGGTCTATTTTATATTGTTTATGCTCTTGGTCTGTATCGGAACATGACATCCCGAGATTTTGTTATTTAATGAAAATACATTTCTTTAAAGAAATGCTTTGATAAATTATTATCATATTTTGTTTTGGGGACAAATTCCGCAATTGTTTTCTTCAAAAAGATTACTCTGATTTTAAAACGAATGATAAACAAATCGGTCTTTTTTGGCCGTGGAATTGGGGATGTCACATAACAAGAACAAGATAACTAAAATGTGAGATACTATTTCATGGCATAGCAATATTCTTGCTATGTGACGTTTTGTAACCAGAGTCTCCTGGAGGGAGAACGTGAGTTTGTGTATAGATCTATACGGGATTGACCACCCCACACCTTATTGCTAGCTACAGTGGGACCTGCAGGTCTACGCCTGACAAATGTCATATCATTTTCGACGCCTAAAGAATGTCATGTTTTATACTAGTCTGTCAAGCAAGGTTATAACCTAATCACATTTTAACTTTAATTAACAGTTTGGTTTTAAGGTAGTTAATGCATCCATAGTGTATTTTATACAATACTACTGTAAGTCTTCATTTTCCATTACATTCATACAGTGATATTCTCACATGAGAAATGCATGCTATTTTTCGAGTAAAGATAGTTTTACAAATATGAAAAACATACATTTATACTATTTCAAGTACACACATACATTTTATCCTATTTTCAAGAGAACAAAACATACACATAATTGAGTCTTGGTAGAAGACTACTTTTCATTTAATTTAGAAAATATAGGATTTTCTGGGAAAGATACAAACATTTTCACTAGACAGATACAAACATTTTCACTAGTCATATACAAACATTTTTCATGAAACAAATGCAAACACTTGACACTAAAATACTTATGAACTCACCAACTTAAATATTGATACTCTCTTTCAAAATAACTTGTATTCTCAGGGAACCAATAGACAGGTACACTGGATCAGGTTTTGAGAAGGCGGAGCATGTTCAAGACTCGTCTTTTATATTTTATTTTACATTTTGGTATCATACTACTATTCACAGAACACACATGTATTATCTATTTTATTAATGTAATGGATGTTGCTTGTTTTACTATTGTGCATTGTTATGATATTGTACATGACATCCTCCACGCCCGAACGTTTCCACCATTCTCGGTTTGGGGTGTGACAAAAAACAAGTTTAGTTTTGACTAAAAAATAAAAAATAAATGAAAATAAAGAAGTTAAAAAAACATAAAACCGAGTTTTGGACATGTGTAATTTCTTGCAAACTATAAGGACCAAATTTAAACTTTTATGACTGATTTTGCAAAAAAAAATAACATAGTTAACCATGAAAATCGTTCAATGGGCCAGAGTGATAACTCTACGTCCCATTTGTGGTCATAGCCAACCAAAAAAATAATATGATTTTTCTCAAATACGTGTGAAAATATTGTGGTTTTTATGGTATGTCCTTATGTTTTTTTAAAATTTGACATGAAACCTTAAATTTGTCAATTTTTGTTAGTTTTGTCCATGAAAACCTCATATTACAGGAAACAAGGGCAAAATGAAAAAATCCCTATACTAATAAAAGAGTAGTTATTTTGTCATGTGTCACCATGTTAGGCATTGTAATAAATATCATGACACTTGTCAATCTATTGACACTTGTAATTAATATCATGACACTTATTAATCTATTAATTCTCCATTTCAAATTTCAAATTTCAAAATTTAAATCACATTTTAATTACATTAAATTAATAATATTAGAATAAAAATAAAATAAAATTTATACAAATTATAAGATGATATATTTTACGTATTTATTTGAATCAACGATTATAATTTTATATATAACTAAAAAAATATCTTTTAATTAATAAGTTATATAAAATTATTAATTAATAGTTTTGAGTTTTTACTTAGAAAGTTTAATTAATTTTCTAACTGTGGTTCCCACGGGTTATAAACTAGTAATAATAATAAATAGAAACTTTGGGATTTTATTTTTGAACGGCTAAAAAACTTTGGAAATTAACGAACAAAAAATTGTCACAGAGACAAAACGATAAACCTTACCAAACTTAATGACTTTTATATCAAACACTCTATTAATCAATGTCTTATTCAAATTAGTTGATTAACCTGAATTAGGAGAAAATAACCAAACCGGTCAAACTGACTTTATTAGAGGCTAATCAAACCGAATAATTCAAATAGAAAAAACAAAATATAAATTTGTTTAGTTTTAGTGAATTATTTGGTTTCATTTTTTATGACACCAATATGACCCATATAGGTTTAGTCCATAAAATTTCTCATCAAAATTACTACATCAGCGAATTGTAAAAACAACAATTAGGATGAGAACTTCATCATAATAATACTTTTGAAAGGGGCTTGTGTTTTTAATCTTAAACAATACTGATTTTTTAATGTCTATATTAGCTATATAAATTAAAAATAAAGACACCTAGACCCTTTCTAGTAGGATGGCAAAATAATATCTGCACCCAACGGTAAAAACCAAATCCGAAATATTTTGGGATGAGTTTTTGGTCAGGTAAATGGTTATGGTTATGAGATTGGGTATCAGATTTCTTTCTAAATTTTATTATGAGTATGGAACAATTATAGTATTAGGGGGTTACTTCAATTAGACTATCGTATACCTAATTTTAAGGTTGTAAAAACTGTTCGACGTTAGCTAGTCGGTGGGCTGAGGTTAAGAGATTAATCGATTAGGTGAGGATTAATCGGAGCTCATTAATTGCTAATTTGTTGAATTTTAAAAAATTAAATATGACTAATATCATTAATAAAATCATAAATACCACTATTAGGTAAATATGATTAATACAACACTAATCATTCCTCAAATAGTTTCTATTGAGAGAGAACTTTCAAAGTGTTCAAAATTTCATCGTTTTATATTGCTTCACTCATAATGTATGTAGGGATTAATCGTTAGGCGGTCAGTAGTCGGTCAAGTAACACCTAGGGATTAATTGGTACGTAGTCGGAATTTTTACAACATTGATTATAACTAAGGATGGTGAAATTAAAGCAAGACAATGAGATACAACTAATGTGGTTTTGGCATCATGGTTGCTTGTCTATGTGTTTGGAAATGTTTATGAATGTCATGTTTTAGATAAACACGCTTACACTATTTAGAATGAATTAAATGAAACTTTTGAGAATTTTGATGATTCTGTAGTATTTAATGCTTATTAAAAATAATTTTTTGTACTTAAGGGATCGTACCATTTCGGTGTACTTTTGTAAACTAAACGCATTGGGGGTCAAATGGGTGTATAAGGGTCATATGGGTGCATAAGGGGCAAAACGGCAGTTAAACCCAAAAACCAACCACTTCCAGCCCGGTCAACATGGAAGAGATATTCTAATGTATAGACTGCACATAATGATCCTAAACTCAGACTAATTAGTACCGACAATCCCAAACTTAGACTAATTAGTACGAACAAAAGGCCCAAATGGCCACACTTGTTCAGACCGACCATGGAAGCACATTCATCTTGTCTGAATCATAACTTCTTCGTTACAACTCCAAATGGGTTAATTCATTTTTATACTTGTTCTTCTTTTTATTGGATACACATTTGAATCAAGAATAAACTGAAATCATGTACTACGACAAGACCTTTACACGGAAACCCAAGTAATATACTTTAAGAACTGAAAATAACATTAGTTCACTTGCCTTTGGATTCTCCATGCTTGTACGAGCTTACATCACGATCAGGAAATGTTACATTATGAATTTCATGCACTACTTTCCATTTACAAAGTATGTTTTAATGTTTGTACAAACATTTCGTAAAATAGCAATCTACTTTACCATTTTATCCAACTATAACAATCTACTTTGCTATTTCTTCACAAGCACAAATATTTTTATACCATTGTACTTATAATAGGTAATGTAACATGTAAATTTATATTTTCAACTATAATATAGCACCTAGAAAATGTTTGGCACTGTTTCTCATATTTTGTACGTCTTTGATTTATTAGCCAAGAATATTGCATATAACCAATTTGGTTCTATCTTTTTGAGAGTTTAAGCTTCTAATACATTTATAGAACTTTATTAAGTCGGAGGGTATACATACAAGAAAGGTGAAATGTAGTCAGAACCGCACCTAGGAACACCACACCCTAGGTGCGGTTTAGGGTGCAATTTTGGGGGTGCGGTAGCCCCTCACCGCTCCTTCTCTCCTTTCTTGATTGGTTGGAGCCATTTAAATGTAATTTCTATTTCTATTTATTTTTCAATTTTTATGAAATTATATATACTACAAAATTATAAAAATAAAATAAAATTTATGGTAATATCTATATAAAATATATGTTCTAAAAAAATAAAAATAATAAAAGGAAATAAAAGATGACTATTTCTTGGGTTTTGAAAAATGAAAAGAGAACGAGTGAAAAACTGCCGATACAAAAAAAATGAATATACCTTTAGGTTTTAAGACTAAAAGGAGTTGCAGTATGCTTAGCATGTTTCCATATAGATTTGCCACCTAGGCTTCGCATTTGTGTATTGGAAAAGTTGAAGAATTGTAGTGTATAAGTTTAATAAGGTTTATTTGGAAAAAAAACAATAAAAAATAAAAGAAAAATAGAGTCGGCAATGAAAACACTCCTTCAGACTTTCCCTCTCCTCTCTCCTGTCATTAGCTTAGCCTCTTGGTGAACCCCCTTAGCACAAGCTAGGGGGTGGTGTTTGGCAACCGGTGGCAACCCCCTTTTAGGCTAAGCAGAGTGGGCTCGCCAAATACCCTCGCCGAACTCGTTAAGCAACCTGGAACACCGCCCCTAGACCTCATTAGGGGGCTTGCCACCGGAGACTCGTCATTGTGTTGGCGAGAAGAAAGAGAAGGAGAGAAACGAATGTGATTGGTCCGATTTTGTACGATTGTTAAATCTATGAGTTAAATCGGTTAATTTTTTTTTGTTAATGTCGATTTTCATCTTCACTCCTGACTTTTGTTTCATCTTCATCTTTAAATACAGATGTGTGTGTGTTTGGTCCATCTGTGAATCTGTGCATCTACGCAAGACAGGTAACAAATCCAGTTCATTTGTGAGTCTTGATTGCTTCCATGGCTATAACAAGTTTTGTGAGTATTGATTGCTTCCATGGCTATATACAGCTACAATACCGAAGTGTTAAAAAACTTGTTCAAATCATTAAGCTTCGGATTTGCTTCTATGGCTATCTGTTGTTATTTTCCTGTGCACACCAGGTGTTCGATCATTTGCCTCTATGAGAATACCATTGTGTAATTCAAATGAAATCTATTCAAAATACCTGAAATTGGTTGTAACAAAATACTAAGATTAGGAATTGGAGATGCTCCATGTGATCATGTCTTGTGGCTTCTGTTATATGGATTCAAAGAAACATGTAATCTGCTATAGATGCTCATGTCTTAATTACCTCTATTTTGATTTGATTAATAGACACTTGTTGATGCTCCTGATATGTTAAGAGGCCAAATGAACTTCAAGAGGTTGACACTTACAGACATCAAGATTGACATTAATAAAGTTCTAAAGAAGAAAACCCTTGTTAATGTTTTAGAAGCTACATTTAAGTTTTAAAAGGGTGGCTAATCTCCTTGGTTGCTGCCGTAAAGATGATGAGAGGCTACTTGTGGCTGAGTACTTGTGGCTAATCACTTGTTGGGTTAATCCAGAAACGGGGACAGTTTTGGTCCTAGGGGTATGTTGGGAAAACTTTCCTAATTTAAGGTTTTGAGTTAGTTTATGATTCTAATTGGTTTAGTATAAATAGGGTATGGTTGTATGACATTTTTAATTAAGTTTTTACAGTCTTTGTTGAATAAGATAGTTGGAGCCAAAGTAGTTTTCCCAGAAAGAGATTTAGATGAAGCAATTGGATTAGTTATGAAATGTGTTTAAAAAAATATAATTTATATTATATTAAATGTTTGTGGTTAAAAAAATAATTTTTGTTTAATATTCATGCATAAAAAATGTTTGTTTATTTAAAAAAAGTAATTTAATTAAATTAGAAAAAAATGAAGTGTTAGAAGTGTTACCACTCCTTACCAAATGTTAACATTAGGTGTTAAATGGAAAAAATGAGGTGGCAATCAAAAAGTTGATGCGGCAAGGTGCTAAGAGTGTTACCACTCCTCTTAGCCTTAGTGAGCCACTCTCCATAGCCCAAAGGTTACGTGAACCTTACCTTACTTTTTATCTTGACAAAATTGCAAAAATGGTCCTTGTGGTTGGCAAATTTATGTGTTTTTAGTCCAAAACGAAATGTTGGTGAACCACTGGTCCAATTTTAGATACCTTGTGTGGTTTTGGTCCCTATGGTTGTATTTTCTTGTGTTTTTGGTCAACATCCCACCTAAAATGATGTGACATCCCCAAAATCTCGGCCAGAAAAGACCGATTTCATTTATGCTTTTCAAAATAATTTCAGAGTAAATCCTTTTGATTTAAAAGAGTTGCGGAATTTGTTCCCAAAACAAAATATGATAAAATAATATTTATCAAAGCATTTCATCAACAGATGCATTTTCATTGTATAATCAAAACTCGGGATGTCATGTTCCGATACCGACCATAAAGCATAAACGATAACATTACAAGTCATTCAACAAATATATACATATACAAACTTGTAAACAAAACAACTCGATGATTCATCCATCTTATACCCTTGCGCCACATCCTGTAATACAAATAAAACTGAGTGGGTCAGGCTTGGGAGTCTGGTGAGCATATAAGGTTTTCAACCCACAATAAATAAATTATATTTAATTTCACCAACCAACAAAACCCGATTACCCATTCCCGTTATCCTCACTTTACGTCCCTAAAACAACATCTATCTCAAGGGACCTAATCTAGGATTTTCATCGGGACGGACATTACTGCTAAGGGGTTTCCTCAACAATAGATATCCTAAAGGCAACCATGAGGGGGATAGAGTACACCGGTGAACACATCGTTCACAACACCTACAGGCTATGAACCTGCTAGCGTTCCACGGGTCTGTCTAGAAAGAGTTTGTGGTCGTTATCCATACTCCGCTGAATAACTAGATCAACAACAACAACAACGAGGCCTCTCATCTGTTTATCACACATCAACTATCTACCCATGTTCTACCCAACATATTAGTAAATAAAAATATATATCTTTATACATAGTTTAAAACCTGTGTAGCATTCTCATTCAATATATATTCCACATAACAGATGAGGCACACCCACGTAACACGTATTTCATAGAGAATAACTCAGATCTATGAGATAGAAAAAAGTGTATACACATACACACATAACAACAAAATTATACACATAACGCGTATTTCGTATAAAATACTTCATAATTATGTGTTAGAAGAAGGTAACTACACACTCACTTGATCAGAAGATGATCGGACAACACTACGACTTGCAGAACTAGTATTCTTCAGTAGATCCGGAAGATCTTCACAAAAACCGGGCTTCTCGCAAGCAGAGCTTCGGCTCGGGAATTGCACTTCTAGGGATCTTCGGGGCTTCGGAACTTACTTCGGGGCTCGGGATTGATATCGGGGCTTTGGGATACTTCTGAAACGCAAAACGAGGAAAAACGGGAGAAAAAGAAGAGAATTTGGCAAATGGAGTCGGCTGCCCTCGCAACCCTTTTATAGGAGGATGAGGCCTCGCAGTACGCTGGGCGTACAGCTTTACGCGGGGCATACACCTCGGTTCGTCATTGCATGCGTCATCGGAGCACTCGAGTCCGAGGCGGTGCATGCATCGGGGTACGCTGGGCGTACTCAACTACACTGGGCGTAGTTCGGATCGGATCGATGACTCCCCCCCCTTCCTTCGGATAATATCGGAATTTAATAATTAAATTTTAATTTTATTTATTTAATAAACTTCGAAAATCCATATCTTCTTCATACGAACTCCGTTTTCGACGTTCTTTATATCCACGCGTAGGTGAGACTACGCTCTACAACTTTCGTTTAGACTCCGTCGGCTAATTTTGACTTTATTTTTATTATTTATTTTTAGTAGGCCTGGACAAGAAAACTCCGTTATAAATTCATAATTTCTTCATCCGACGTCCGTTTTCGTCTAACTTTTTATCGCTTTACTACTATTAAGGAGATCTTTGATTCTCATTTAGATTGTTTCAACCAACAATCACTCGATGTCGAATCGAGTATTCGGGTTGCATACTGCTAAGTCGAAACTTAGAAAAATCATAACTTCCTCATACGAAGTCAGATTTGAGCGTTCTCTTAATGTACGCTCTCGGTTTAACGAACTCTACGACTTTCGTTTAGATCACTAAGGCTAAATATCGCTCTAACGTAAATTTCACTTTTTACGTCATTCAGCTTTGTCGGTCCTGTCGCGAAACTTCGACAGGTCATAACTTCTTCGTTATAACTCGGATTTTGGCATTCTTTATATATTCAGAAACCTCATTTCAACTACTACAGCATTATACATAGATATCAGCTTTATCTAACATTTTATTTTGACGCTTATTTTTATTCTTAATTACATTAAGACACAATTAAGCACAAAACACATAATACTCAAATAATACACTTTTATTATTTCAAAACGGGTTACAAAGGTTAACCTAGACTATTATATCAACATTAATGACAAGCCCAGAAACACAGGTGTTACAATTCTCTCCACCTTAGAATGATTCCGTCCCCGGAATCACACATCAACAAACAAATGCAGATAGCGACCTATCATGTCACTCTTCGTCTCCCAGGTGAGATTCGGCCCATTCGTGTGTTTCCATCGGACAAGCACTAACTCGATCATCTTGCGTCGCAACTTCTTAGTCTTTCGGTCAACGATTGCCTCTGGTTCTTCAATCAACCTTTTGTTCTCATCGATTCTCAACTCCAAAAGTGGAATCATGTCGGGAACTTCTCCCGTGAACTTCCTCAAATAACACACATGGAAAGTGTTATGAATTCCATTCAGTTCTTCTGGTAGTTCGAGCTTGTAAGCTTGGTTCCCAATCCTCTGAAGAACTTTAAACGGTCCAATAAACCTTGGACTTAATTTTCCCCTTTTACCAAATCTTATAAGTCCCTTCCACGGCGAGACTTTAAGCAAAACCGAATCTCCAACTTCAAAAGTCATCGGTCTTCGCTTGTTGTCAGCATAACTCTTTTGACGATCCTGAGCTGCTAACATTCTTTCCCTAATTATTTTCAACTTTTCAGCAGTTTGATGGACTATCTCCCCATAAACTGCTTTTCCCCAGCCTCAAGCCAACACGACGGCGTACAACACTTCTGTCCGTACAAAGCTTGATAAGGTGCCATCTTAATGCTCGAGTGGAAACTATTATTGTAGGAAAATTCTACCAAAGGTAAATGTTCATCCCCGTTACCTTGGAATTCCAGGGTACATGCTCTCAGCATATCTTCAAGTGTTTGTATCGTCCGTTCGCTCTGACCATCAGTCTGTGGATGGTAAGTTGTACTTAAACACAACTTGGTACCCAATTCCTCTTGTAGACTTTTCCAAAATCGCGAGGTGAAACGGCTTTCACGATCTGACACAATCATTAACGGGACACCGTGAAGCCTCACAGTTTCCTTCATGTAAGAATTCGCAAGCTTATCCATAGACCATTTCTCCTTGGCTGCTATGAAATGTGCACTGTTAGTGAATCGATCAACGACCACCCAAATCATGTCGTGACCATTCTTTGTTCTAGGTAGTTTAGTGACAAAATCCATAGAAATGTCTTCCCACTTACCCATAGGCACAGGCAATGGTTCTAAACTCCCGTACAGTTTCTGATGTTGTGTCTTGACTCTCGCACAAGTCACACACTCGGCCACATACTTTGCAACATCAAGCTTCATCGTCGGCCACCAGTAGCAGGGTTTCAGGTCCCTATACATTTTAGTGCTACCGGGATGAATCGAGTACATGGTCTTGTGAGCTTCTTCCATCAGAAGATCTCTGACTCCTCCTGTCTTAGGTATCCAAATCCGATCTTGGAACACCTTCAGTCCATGACTGTTTATACCGAACACCAACGTTTTGCCCAAACGTTCCTCCTTTCGGTCATTCTTCTCAGAAGCTTCCTCTTGAGCTTTCTTTATACTTTCCACAATGGTCGAGACAACTTCAATTCTCAACGCTCTTGGCATTTTCCTTTCAAGATTGACTCTCTGACTGAGAGCATCAGCAACAACATTAGCTTTACCAGGGTGGTAAAGTATCTCATAGTCGTAGTCCTTAAGTAACTCTAGCCAGCGTCGTTGCCTCATATTCAATTCTTTATGATTAAAGAGATATTGGAGACTCTTATGATCAGTGAAAAGTTTGCACTTCGTGCCATAGAGGTAATGCCTCCATATTTTCAGAGCAAAAACTACCGCTGCCAACTCCAAATCATGAGTCGGGTAGTTCTTTTCATGCTCTTTCAATTGTCGAGACGCATATGCGATCACCTTATCTCTTTGGGTCAAAACACAACCCAATCCAACCCCAGACGCATCTCTATAAACAGCGAAGTCTTCAACTCCATCGGGTAGAGAAAGTATCGGTGCCTCACATAGTTTCTTCTTTAGCTTCTCGAATGCTTCTTTATGCTTATCACTCCAAGCATAAGTAGCTTCTTTGTGGGTCAAAGCTGTCAATGGACTAGCGATCGAAGAAAAGCCTTGGATAAACCTTCGGTAATATCTGGCTAATCCTAAAAATCTTCGGAACTCCGTAGGACTTTTCGGTTGTTCCCATTTCATTACAGCTTCAATCTTTGCTCGATCAACCATTATACCTTCTTGGTTGACCACGTGACCCAAGAATTGGACTTCTCGAATCCAAAAATCACATTTGGAGAACTTAGCATATAGCTTCTCCTTCTTCAAGACTTCTAACACTTCTCGCAAGAGTCTGCCATGCTCTTCTTGGCTCTTTGAGTAAATCAGAATGTCATCTATGAACACTATCACAGATTTATCTAGGAACAGATTACAAACCCTGTTCATTAAATCCATGAATGCTGCTGGAGCATTGGTTAGTCCAAACGACATAACCAAAAACTCGTAGTGTCCATATCGTGTTCTGAATGCAGTCTTCTCTATATCCTGCTCTCTTACTTTCATCTGATGATATCCTGACCTTAGATCGATCTTCGAGAAATAGCTTGAACCTTGCAATTGATCAAACAGGTCATCAATCCTTGGCAACGAGTATCTATTCTTTATCGTTGCTTTATTCAGCTCTCTATAATCAATGCACATCCTCATGCTCTCGTCTTTCTTCTTTACGAATAACACCGGAGCTCCCCAGGGCGATGAACTAGGTCTAATGAAACCTTTGTCCAATAACTCCTGAAGTTGCATCATCAGCTCCTTCATCTCCGTCGGTGCTAATCGATAAGGTGGTTTTGCTATTGGCATTGTCCCTGGTAACAAGTCTATTCTAAACTCCACTTGTCTATCAGGTGGTAATCCGGGAAGATCTTCGGGAAATACTTCCGGATAATCACATACGACAGGAATGCTCTGCATCGCCTTTTTCTCCTTCTTAGCATCGATCACGAATGCTAGATACGATGTACATCCTTTGGCCAAACACTTTCTGGCTTTCATCAATGAAATGATTCCAGAATTTAGTCTGCGTTTATCTCCATACACCATAAACGACACTTTCCTGGGTGGGTTTACTTTGACTATATTTTTCTTGCACAATATCTCGGCGTCATTGGCGCTAATCCAATCCATTCCAAGCACGATGTCGAAACCGTTTAGTTCAATAGGCAATAATTCCTCGTGGAACTTATTCTCATTCAAGTCAATTAAGATGTTTTTCATACGATGGCTAACAGGTACAAACTTGCCACTAGCAACTTCGACTAATAAGGCATTATCTAGTCTATCAACAGGCAAAGCTAGTTTCCTACCAAATTCATGCGAAATAAAGGAGTAGTTGGCTCCAGAATCAAATAAAATTTGGGCAGGCAATTTGTTTACGAGAAAGGTACCTGAAGCGACATCAGCTTCATCTTTAGCAGCTTCCAGTGTCATCTGGAATGCTCTCGCCTTCGGCTTTGGCGGAATGTTGGGTCTAGCTGCCTCCTTCTTCTTCGGGCAGTCCCTCGACATGTGTCCTTCCTCACCACAACCATAGCAAACTTTCTTAGCGAGGGCGCATTCATTGGCATAGTGCCCTGGCTTTCCACATTTGTAGCGTGTGGCCACTACCTCACATTTTCCATGATGCTTCTTCTTACATTTGTCGCACCACTTGGCTTCGCCTCCACCTCCCCTCCAACCAAACTTCGAGAACTTGTTTTTATTGTTGGACCCTAAAGTTCCATCGAACTTCCTCTTTTCACCAACATCTATCCTTTCCAGACCCTTTTTCTTTATGCTGGGCCACCACATTCTTAGCTGCTCGAACAACTGTTTTCAGAGTAGTTTCCATCTTGACTGTCGGACCAAAGTCGGCAGGCTGTCCATTAGCAAACCTCTCAATCTTGGAGAGTTCCGTTGGCACTAGGTACGGAAATAACTTCATTTTCTCAGTGAATGCAGTAGCATAGTCACCTATGCTCATTCTCCCCTTCTTTAAGTTTTGGAACTCATTGTTCAGATCAATCAGATTTATCTCTGAACAATACTGCACCCTTAATTGTTCCAAGAACTCCTCCCATGACATTTTCAGGGCTTCTCCTCGTGGCATAGTATCTGCCAGCAACTTCCACCAACTCAAGACTCCAGTCTTCAGTTGTCTAACTTCAAAGACAGTCTTCTGTTTTTTGCTACAGTCGCAACTTTCAATACCATCTCCATTTCGGAGATCCAATCCATAATCTCAATAGGCTTTGGGCTTCCAGAAAGACTTGGCGGCTTGGCGCCCAAGAAGTTCTTGTACATTCGCCCGTCCTTGTTGTTTCTCCTTTCCGGGTCGTTCCTTCGTTCTCCTTGAGTCCCAACTTGACTCACCATGCGACTATTGTTCCCTTCCTCCGATTGCTCGGGAATCAATTCGGGTTCCTCAATAGGTATGATAGGTTCGTCCCTATTATCATGCAACATCTGTCGCATTTCATCCCTTTGTTCGGCTAACATAGCCCGAATCATGGCTTGCACCCCAGCCATTGTTATTGGTTCTGGTGCTGCTGCTACAACAGGTATTTGCTCAATCACTGGTGGTTGATTCCTGTTTTCATCCGCGTTTCCAACGCCACTCCTTGTTCTCACCATTTTTGATCTACACACCAAATAAGGTGAAATTAGATCATCATCCATGATAGATATTCAAATCATCCTTATCACTCTGAAACGTTTACATGTTATTTCTAATACCGTAGACATACGCTTAGAATCCTACACACATAAGGTTTCCAGATCCGGTCGGCAACAGACCATAGATCCGAACAAATAATATCATATATGGCAACATATAACATTTAGCACATAAAAGCATTTTAGGCAACTTTCCTAAAATAAACTAGTGCTCGTGTCTGAAATATAACAGACATACATCTAACAACCTTCACTTAGCATTCTAAGTTTAAGTCTAGAAATCCTACAAATTCCTAGTTCGCTTAAACTAATGCTCTGATACCAACTGTGACATCCCCAAAATCTCGGCTAGAAAAGACCGATTTCATTTATGCTTTTCAAAATAATTTCAGAGTAAATCCTTTTGATTTAAAAGAGTTGCGGAATTTGTTCCCAAAACAAAATATGATAAAATAATATTTATCAAAGCATTTCATCAACAGATGCATTTTCATTATATAATCAAAACTCGGGATGTCATGTTCCGATACCGACCATAAAGCATAAACGATAACATTACAAGTCATTCAACAAATATATACATATACAAACTTGTAAACAAAACAACTCGATGATTCATCCATCTTATGCCCTTGCGCCACTTCCTATAATACAAATAAAACTGAGTGGGTCAGGCTTGGGAGCCTGGTGAGCATATAGGGTTTTCAACCCACAATAAATAAATTATATTTAATTTCACCAACCAACAATAACCCGATTACCCATTCCCGTTATCCCCACTTTACGTCCCTAAAACAACATCTATCTCAAGGGACCTAATCTAGGATTTTCATCGGGACGGACATTACTGCTAAGGGGTTTCCTCAACAATAGATATCCTAAAGGCAACCATGAGGGGGATAGAGTACACCGGTGAACACATCGTTCACAACACCTACAGGCTATGAACCTGCTAGTGTTCCACAAGAATGTCTAGAAAGAGTCTGTGGTCGTTATCCATACTCCGCTGAATAACTAGATCAACAACAACAACAACGAGGCCTCTCATCTGTTTATCACACATCAACTATCTACCCATGTTCTACCCAACATATTAGTAAATAAAAATATATATCTTTATACATAGTTTAAAACCTGTGTAGCATTCTCATTCAATATATATTCCACATAACAGATGAGGCACACCCACATAACACGTATTTCATAGAGAATAACTCAGATCTATGAGATAGAAGAAAGTGTATACACATACACACATAACAACAAAATTATACACATAACGCGTATTTCGTATAAAATACTTCATAATTATGTGTTAGAAAAGGTAACTACACACCCACTTGATCAGAAGATGATCGGACAACACTACGACTTACAGAACTAGTATTCTTCAGTAGATCCGGAAAAGATCTTCATAAAAACCGGGCTTCTCGCGAGCAGAGCTTCGGCTCGGGAATTGCACTTCTAGGGATCTTCGGGGCTTCGGAACTTGCTTCGGGGCTCGGGATTGATATCGGGGCTTCGGGATACTTTTGGCACGCAAAACGAGGCAAAACGAGAGAAAAAGAAGAGAATTTGGCAAATGGAGTCGGCTGTCCTCGCAACACTTTTATAGGAGGCTGAGGCCTCGCAGTACGTTGGGCGTACAGCTTTACGCGGGGCGTACGCCTCGGTTCGTCATTGCATGCGTCATCGGAGCACTCGAGTTCGAGGCGGTGCATGCATCGGGGTACGCTGGGTGTAGTTCGGATCAGATCGATGACTCCCCCCCTTCCTTCGGATAATATCGGAATTTAATAATTAAATTTTAATTTTATTTATTTAATAAACTTCGAAAATTCATATCTTCTTCATACGAACTCCGTTTTCGATGTTCTTTATATCCACGCGTAGGTGAGACTACGCTCTACAACTTTCGTTTAGACTCCGTCGGCTAATTTTGAATTTATTTTTATTATTTATTTTTAGTAGGCCGGGACAAGAAAACTCCGTTATAAATTCATAACTTCTTCATCCGACGTCCGTTTTCGTCTATCTTTTTATCGTTTTACTACTATTAAGGAGATCTTCGATTCTCGTTTAAATTGTTTCAACCAACAAACACTCGATCTCGAATCGAGTATTCGGGCTGCATACTGCTAAGTCGAAATTTGGAAAAATCATAACTTCCTCATACGAAGTCAGATTTGGGTGTTCTATTAATGCACGCTCTCGGTTTAACGAACTCTACGACTTTCGTTTAGATCACTAAGGCTAAATATCACTCTAACGTAAATTTCACTTTTTACGTCATTCAGCGTTGTCGGTTCTGTCGCGAAACTTCGACAGGTCATAACTTCTTCGTTATAACTCGGATTTTGGCATTCTTTATATATTCGGAAACCTTATTTCAACTACTACAACATTATACATAGATATCAGCTTTATCTAACATTTTATTTTGACACTTATTTTTATTCTCAATTACATTAAGACACACAATTAAGCACAAAACACATAATACTCAAATAATACACTTATTATTTCAAAACGGGTTACAAAGGTTAACCTAGACTATTATATCAACATTAATGACAAGCCCAGAAAGACACGCGTTACAAATGACTAATGTGCCCCTTAAATAATTATATTTTAATTTCTTTTATTTATTTTCTTATTCTTATAATAAAATGAAAAACAAAAACGACATAAACCCACCTCACTTAAATCCCCAAATCAAATCCAAAAACTAAAGTCCCCATTTCAAATTCTCCTTTAAAATCGAATCTGAAAATCGTTTCCAATCTTGTTTCAGGAACCAAAATTAAAAGTCGGTAGTGGTGTAGAGAATTAGAGGAGATAGAATGTTGGGGTTCAATAGATTTTAGAGGAATAAGCTTGCAGTGGTAGGGTACGTAATGTAGTAGAGAACGACTGAGAATAAGACTTGAATCGAATGCTTGTCGTTGGAGATGGAGTTGGGGAAGCTGTTTAATGGTGGTGGCAGACGAAAGGAAGCAGATGTGGACCAAATTGGACAAGGTGAAACCAAGATTGGCGGTGATGGCGGTCTAGTGAAGTTTGGTGGAGGTTGTTTGGTTGTGGCAGTCGGCTGGTGGTGGGTGAAGTAGAGGTCTTGACCTAATTTTTTTTAGGGTTTAGGTCATTTTTGGTCACTTAACTTTTGATTTTGTGTTCATTTGGTCACTTAACTCTTTTTAAGTTTTAAAAGGTCATCAAACTTTTGGCTTTGTGCTCATTTAGTCACTTAACTTTTGGTTTGGTCACATTTAGTCACCTAACTTTGAAAATTGTGCTCATTTAGTCACTAAACTTTTAAATTTTTTCAAAAATTTAGTGACTATATGAGCATAATTTTAAAAGTTAGGTGACTAAATAAGCACAAATCTAAAAGTTAAGTGACCAAACCAAAAGTTAAGTGACTAAATGAGCACAAAGTCAAAAGTTTGATGAGCTTTTAAAACTTAAAAATAGTTAAGTGACCAAATGAGCACAAAACCAAAAGTTAAGTGACCAAAAATGACCTAAACCATTTTTTTATCATCTTCTACAATCGATCTCCCATCACCGAAGGCTCCATGTTTGGTGGGTGATTCGATTTGGGTTTAAATTCCCCCGCTGTCTCTATTGACCCAGTTCATCACTCCTTCCCCAATGTATGAATATATCAGTGGAGTGTGATAGTTTATGGTGATATCGATGTTGGCGACTGGTGGTGGTAGTGGGGTGGTGAGTCTAGCAACCACGTCTTTGGAAAAGGTGGTGGTGGTTGCGATCTAGGTGAACTCCGGCGACAATAGTTGCTGATGATGGTGGTTCCAATTATCGGTGATGAGGGTGGAGCCGATGATGAAGGGTTTCTTTAAGATAAGAGTGGGGAATGAGTTATTTGTTTTTATATTTTAGTTTTATGTTAAAAATATATATAAATTAAATTAGTTTATGTATTTCAATGATTAAAGAAAATAAAAAATGTAAATTATAAGGGCATAACTGTCATTTTAAGTGTATAGGTACCAAAAACAATAAAAAGATCCAATTTTGGACCAATGGTGTACCAACATTTCGTTTTGGACCAAAAACATATAAATTTGTCAATCACAAGGACCATTTTTGCAATTTTGTCTTTTATCTTTTTCAAATTATCATTGTTTGTCCTATTTTGAAACGGGTAGATGTGTACTTTTTGTATTTTTCTTTAGTCAAATCTTTGTGTTACCACTTACCACTTGTATTCATGTACCATTTCCTCGATATATATATATATATATATATATATATATATATATATATATATATATATATATATATATATATATATATATATATATATATATATATATATATATATATATATATATATATATATATATATATATATATATATATATATATATATACATATTCCCTTATTTTCCATCACACAAAAAATAAAGATGACAATTTCACACTATCCTTCCATTGGAATTATATTGTCATCCAAACATGACTACAAATTGATTAATTAGCTCATAATCCCAAGCCATTGCATAAGACAATATATAATAAACCCCATTTTTCTTTCATCAAGTTTTGGTGTGGAAATATTCTACAATTTACAACACATGTACACTACTACGTATATGCTTCTTTTGCGTATAAGAATCAGTCACATATGCAAAACTTGCTACACAATTATCTTTAGAACACACACACATACATTTGAAACATGATACATTTAAAGATGCCACATGGGTTTAGAGCCAATTGGGTGTTATCTTACTTGAAGTTTGCTGTGATGATGAATTATCAGAAACCTTAGCTAATGACCGATATTGGACTTTAATGCTCTCTGCATTATCCAACGTTTTCACCACATACCTTAGAACAAAATACATAAAAACATAATATTTAATTGTGCATATAAAGATTCTATATTAAAAAAATAATAATAAATAAATAAACTAACCATCCATTCAAGCATTGAGTTGTGACAACAGCCTCACAGCCAACAAAACGTTCTGGAGTCCTCTTGTTGCCCTGTTTTCATTCTTCTTAAATTTAATAAATAAATTAAAAAAAAAAAAAAGACATTTATGCATCTAAAATGGAAGTTTATAAAAATAAAAATAAAAATATAAGAACCTTGATAATAACACGATCAGCAACAGAAAATGGGAATTGAAGACCTTTGCCTCGTGGTGTGTCCATGAACATTGAATCACCATAATTAACTCTGTCCTGAATCCATACAATACAGGTTACTCCTATTATATCTGTGAAACTAAATTACCAAATTACCCCTTTAACATGGAGTTCCACAAAGTAAAAAAGGACAAAGACAAACCTGATCTAATCTCTCTCTTCTTCTTTTAGATGAATGGTGAACTTGTGATTCTTCTTCCCTACGAAATGCTGATACTGCAGCTCTCAGAGCTATAAGCATATATCTTGGTCAACATTTGATGAAAAATCTTGCTTTTCTAAATATTGGTTTCTATATAATTAAGCAATAAATGTGAATTTTAACAAATTATAATGTGAAATCGAATACTTATAGAGGAGGATGTGTGATGATTGAGTGGTTTTGAAATATTCTTACATAGATTTGAAGCAACTGAACCTTCAACCACTGGATGTGAACAAGTGTAACATGCCTTCTGAAAAAATGTGTTGTATGATAAGAAAATCAGATAACTGATAACATGAAAATTTTTATATAAAAATGTTTATAATTGAAACTTACAATCTTCATAATATGCTGCATTCCACCACTTCCAAAAGAATGCCCACAAGGGAGTATCATAGCATCATCCATAAGTGATCCTCTGTACAAACAAAAAACCATAAGTCACAATAGAAGACATATTGTGGAATAATTGATTGATTAGAATGATGAAAATGGATTTGAAGAAGCTCACGTTAGAGGGTCTGAGAGTATTGTTCTCAGTGAATCCCCTGATTCATTATCCTTTCTTCCACTAAACCCACAACCATTTTCAACCAACATATCTTTGAGCCCTGTTCCTGAACCCTCAGCCCCATGAAGATACTGCGAATAGTATAAATCACTATCACGATCCACAACTGCAACAGCATTTGGGTAATCATTCGTTTGTCCTTGATGATGATGATGATGATTGTCACATGAACTTGGTCTTGCATCATTTAGATCGTTCCTTGAAGGTATAATACTTCCCGCCTTTGGTACTTCCCTGCTAGAACCTATCATTCAAAGAAGTTGAGTACGCACAGATGAAAATCTAAAGCTAACATGACAATGTTTTCTGAAAATCATACCAAAAGAAGAAAGATGATTCAATTTTGCATTCCCTTCTTTCTCACTGCTCTGCGCACTAGTATTACTACTGTTATTGTTCTTATTATCGCTGCTATTTACAAGCCCCTCCACGTCATCTTCATCTTCATTACCATCCGATCCATCGCCACTACGAGAATCGGATGCTCTCCCATTTCCGCCATGCCAGTTCTGGATACCGACCGAGACAGGGTTGTACATGCTCTGCCGGAACTCAGTTGTGGATTCCGGTTGAAAATATCGGTGTTGGTGGTCGATGAAGCCGGTAAGCTCTCGAGTGGCTTTGCCGTTGTTGTTGTTAGCAGCACCGGCAGCCGGACGATCAGGTCCAGAACCGGGCCGTTGATTGGGTGGGTTGCAGTGGAAACTTGAATTGGGGTCGTCTTGGAAGAGGAGCTGAGGGTGTTTGTTGTCGAGACGATGTGATAGAACTAAACCAGTGTCTTCGGAAGCCATTTTCATGAACAACAAAACCCTGACCTAATTTTGATTGAAATGTTCAGGGATTACAGGATTATGTAATTGAAACTGGGATGAAGGATTGGGAGGATGGTGGACGCAATTTGAGGATGAATTAGAAAAGGATCACTCGATTTGTATATAGATTGAGATTCTTAGGCGCTTTTCACATTGGGAGATTAGGGTGGGATTAAGGAAGAACATGTTAAGTTGTGTGTAGGATGGAAGATCTTGACTTAGAAAATGTGTACGCCGATGGGCCCACAGTTTGAAACTTTGCACTTTTTACCCATTATAAAATATAAAACTTCAATGATGAAAAATGGATATAAAATGACAAATTAAAATTGATGTCCTACCTTTCGATCCTTACGTATGTTATTTATTTATCTAATGTTGGTGGGTGTGGTATTCGGCTTGCATTCGATGAACTTGACGAACATCCAACCGAGGCCTTGGCATGCTGAGCTTGACTCGACAACTTGGTGAGGGTGAACCAATGAGAGAGAGTTTTTTTTTTCTTTTAATCCATTTATTACTTAAACCTTTTTTTTCAAAAATTATATTCTTTCCAAAAATTACCTAATTTCAAAAATATAACCGTTTTTTTTTCAAAATTTCAAATTTTAAACTCTCAATCTTAAACTATAAATACCCTCATCCTTATTCGTTCTTCATCCTATTCAAATCTCTTTAATTATATTCTCTTAATTTTCTTATTTTTACATTCTTTTCTACACCTCATCACAAAAATAGCTATTGTTCGGTCCACTGAAGAAGAAATATTACTCACTTGTGCATGGATTGATGTAGCATTAGATCTACACCACCGTGACTACCCTTCGACTACTTTTTGGAGTAGAGTCGACGACATATACAACCGTAAAGCCCATCAACCACGAAGAAAATATCTACTCTACGCCAAATGGAGAAACGCACACACTCATAACTCGGTTTACCATTGTGTTTCGTGGGGAGATGCATGATGTCGGAAATGGTGAAAATGAAAATACTTTGCTACAGAATGCTCTTGAGGCTTACCGTGTTGAAACTAATAAAGATTCCAAGCTTGTTGCGTTTTGGCAAATTGTGAGGCGGAGCCCCAAATGACGTCAAATTTGAAGTTTTTGTGTTCTAGCTATTAAGTCATTTGTGCATTTTTTTTTGTTTCTAGCCGGGAACGTCGTGCGTAAGGCTGGGGAACGTCGCGCGTTCCGGTCTGGTGTCCCAATGGATGGTATAGTGGGGAACGTCCAGCGATCCACATGGGAATGCCCTGCGTTCGTGTCACCAATGGACTTTTGGGCTTTTGATCTTGGACTTAGTTTTGGGGTTTGGGCTTTCTGTTTTGGGCCATGTGTGGACTGATCTGATTGAAGTTCCCATTTTGGGCCTAAGGAGTTTGGAGTTGGGCATTGTGGGTCCTGTTTGGATTTAGGCCTTAGAGGGCCTAGTTGGTAGTTATGTTGTAACGCCCGTAGATCCGGGCTAGTCAATTTAGAAACGATAAGCATCAAAAATGACTTTTTGATGGAAGATAATTTAGAAGGATTAATCTTAACCAAGTTGTAGTATATGTCACAAGGTTTCCGTGCATATAAAGAACGCCAAAATCCGAGTTATAACGAAAAAGTTATGACATGTCGAAGTTTCGCGACAGAACCGGCACGACCCAGCGCGACGTAAATAGTGAATTTAAGGTAGATAGATATCTATCCTTAGTGATCCAAACGAGATTCAAATATGTCTTCGATATTAGTCCAACGATAAAAAGACAGACGAAAATGGAGTTCAGATGAAGGAGTTATGAATTTCGAACAGAGTTTTTCTGTCCCGGCCTACTAAAGATAATATATAAGTAATATATTTATAATATATTAAAAATAAAGTCAAAATTATCCAATGGAGTCTAAACGAGAGTTGTAGAGCATAATCTCACTTACTCGTCGATATAAAGAACGTCGAAAACGGAGTTCGTATGCGAAAGTTATGAATTTCTGAAGTTCGGGGAGCGAAACCCCAAAACTGTCAGATACCACGACGTGGCAAGCAGTGCCACGACGTGGCAAGTCTTCTGACACCTCCGGGAGTCCCCCAGATGCAACTTGCGATGACGCATGCAGTGACGATCAAGCCCACGACATGGAAAAAGGTGCCACGACGTGGCAACGGCAGATTCTGCCCTATAAATAGATTTGAAGGGCCAGCCGTTTAGGGTTGCTATTTTCTCTTCTCTCTCTCCCGTTTTACCTCGAATTACGTGAAAAGAAGTACCCCCAAAGCCCCGGTATCAACCCCGAGACCCGAAGCAAGTCCCGAAGCCCGAAGATCCTGAGAAGAGAAGAGTTTCCGAGCTGAAGCTCTGCCCGCGAGAAGCCCAGTGTGCGAAGTGATCCCGGTTTCACCAAAGAATACTACTCTTAGAGCTGTAGTGTTGTTCGAGCATCGTCTAACCAAGTGAGTGTGTGGTTACTTTCTTCTAACGCATAAATACGAAGTATTTTATACGAAATACGTGTTATGTGTATATTTTGTTGTTATATGTGTGAATGTATATTCACTTTCTTCTACCGCATAGATATGAAGTATTTGCTATGAAGTACGTGCTAGGTGTTTATACATTGTTTGTTTACTTGAGATGGATGTTGAAATAATGTTTTATACATGTTTTAAAAGATTTAAACCGTATATGTGTTTGCATCTACAAATATGTTGGGTAGAACATGGGTAGATGAAATAGTTGATGTGAGACGAAATAATAAGTATTTTTGAACTCATTGTGTTCATTAGGTATTTTTGAACTCTATGTGTTCACTTGGTGTTTGAACTCAATGTGTTCATTAGGTATATTTGAACTATATGTGTTCACTTGGTGTTTGAACTCAATGTGTTCATTAGGTATTTTTGAACTCTATGTGTTCACTTGGTGTTTGAACTCAATGTGTTCATTAGGTATTTCCGAATTCTATGTGTTCACTTGGTATTTTTGGACTTAATGTGTTCATTAAGTATTTTTGAACTAGATGTGTTCACTTGGTGTTGTTGAAGTGAGTGTGTTCACTAAGTGTTTTAGAACTAAGTATTCACCAGATGTTTTGAATTAATTGTTCACTAGGAGTGTTAGAACTAGGTGTTTGTTAAGTATGTTGAACTAAGTGTTTACCGGTCGTAATTTGTGGACCTTGGCAGTGGTGGACTTTGTGTCAATTCCTTAGGTCAATCCTTAGGAATAAATGGATAAATGATAGTTGATTCTTAGGGTAAATCCTTAAGGAATAAAGGAGATAATGGGAATGAGTATTTGGGTTGATTGTTTGATAATTGAATATAATAAATGTATTATTGTGGGTTGAAAACCCTATATGCTCACCAGGCTCCCAAGCCTGACCCACTCAGTTTTATTTGCATTACAGGTAATGGCACAAGGGTATAAGTTGATGGACCTGACGAGAGATTTTGGATTATAGATTAGTAGTTATAAATAACTGTTGTAAGGTCTATTTTATATTGTTTATGCTTTTGGTCTGTATCGGAACATGACATCCTGAGGTTTTATTATTTAATGAAAATACATTCTCTTTGAGAAACGTTTTGATAAATTATATCATATTTTGTTTTGGGAACAAATTCCACAACTCTTTAATCAAAAGGATTTACTCTGATTTTATAAAACAAAGCATAAACAAATCGGTCTTTTATGGCCGTGAAATTGGGGTGTCACATATGCCTTAGTGGGCCCAATGGGCTTGGGTTAAAAGTGAGCATGGTTGGTTGGGCCATTATTGAGCTCTATGTTGGATTAGCCATGAGTATTAATGAAGTTTGTTTTTTTAGGTTTTGGCTCAGTGTTTGGAGTTGCCAGACTCGTATTGAGGGCTACTTATTGGTATTCCAATCCAAGGACTGAGGGAGCAAGCCATACATAAGCTTTTGGGCCTAAGGGCAAGCCATACTTATGTTGTGGGCTAGGGACCAAGCCATATATGAGTTGTGGGCCTGATAGGCAAGCCAGACTCATACTGTGGGCTCAAGGGGTAATCCAGTCTTTTAGGTGTGGACCCAATACATGTTGTTATTTGTATATGTTTCTGTTTGGGTGTTGGTATTTTGGTGGAACTCACTAAGTTTCGCGCTTACAGTTGATCGTGGCAAGGTGAAGGCATGACCGTACACAACTACACATCCTCGTGTTTTGGACTTATGATTTCTGGGAATCTCTGATAATGTGAATGTTTTGAAAACTATGTTGAAAGAGATTCTGATTTTTAATTAATGTTTTAGGAACCACGGTTTTTGTAAACACTTCTATAGAAAAAGAGTTGTTTGAAATGTTTAAATTTTATAAGATTTTTGGGATGTTACAAGTTGGTATCAGAGCCTTGGTTTGAGTGAATTGGAGGAACACTTTTGTAAATCCAGTCTCGAAATGAGGAAAAGATTTTCAAATGGTTTTCAAAATACTGAAGAAGGATGTGATTTGTATGATCGGCCGAAGCCACTAAGTAAACCCCAAAATACCATATTGTTATTTGATATTGTGATATGTTAGAACAACATGCTAGTGATAGGCTAGGGATCTTCAAGAATTGCATGATAGAATTGCCTGGTTATATGATGCTTGATAGCCTAAGGCCTTTCTTTTATGAAATTGACATCATTACAGTAGTTGCTTAGTGTATGCATCATGGTTATATATAACTAAGGTCTTATAGCCTAAGAATGTTTGGTTTGACCTTACTTCATGTTCTTGTTTGATGAAGGGATTAGGGTTGGATCAGATATTCGAATGTCTATAGGGTCCAATGTTATGTATAGATAACATACGCGAGTGCTGTAGGGTTGGTGGAAGTTTCATGGATGAGTCGTATGGGGTTAGCCGGTCAGTCGCATTATTGGATGTGGTTGCGGTGGTTTCTCTGGGTTGGTGTGACAACCCGGAACCTCTATCTTGTACACTTAGTCAGATTCAATCAATTTTAAACTTGTGTTTGTTGACTTCTTGTGTTGTGTAAGGGTTCATTTAAGTGTTCTAAGCTTGAGTATGACCAAAGTCGAGATTAGGAACAAGTCAACAAGTCATATAGTGAGGAAATCGGACCATACACCCCTTTCGGAGGAGTGTGCGGCCACACACATGGGTGTACGGGTGTACATACCCCTTATGGCCACACACCCACCCCTATATAAAGGGTAGACCCCTTTCCTTTCATTCCCTTAACATCCTAGAAACACACAACACCTTTTCTCTCAAGACTCTTCAACCAGAAACCCTCCCAAGGCTTCAAAATCGTGAGTAATTCATCTCTTAGCTTGTTGTGCTTGAAAAACCACTTAATCTAAGCCTAGAATCATTGAGTCCCGTCATGTTCTTCATCTATTTGAAGGAGTGCGGCCACACACCCACATAAGGTGGCCTCACACTCCTAAAAGACCCTCCAAAGTGAGAGTTGGACTTCAATATTCGAGTTGGACATGAACCTAGCCTTGCTACACCTTAGAATTGGCTTTTTGGACATCATCATGTAGGGTGTACGACCACACACACCTGTGTACGACCACACACACCCTTGTGCGGCAGCACACCCCCGTATGCGACCACACACACACCCTAAGACCATAAACTCATTTCTAAGACCCTAAACGTGTACTACAACTTAGTGGGGACCTAGAACACTTCATGGATGCAAGTATGTATTCAATGTTTGGTTGTGTTTACTATGCTTGCTATGATACAACTATTGTGATACTACGCATGACATCAACCACCCCGAACGTTTCCGCCATTCCGGTTTGGGGGTGTGACGGTTGGGTGCGGTTCATAGTGGGTCGGCATAAGGAATTATTAGCCACTCTTGAGAGAGTGAGGGCAGGGCGAAGATGCGCGCGAGATGTTGTGAGCCTGAGATCGAGGATTTCGTAGGAGAATATGTCCGATCTTATCACATTTTAGTGTCAATCGGCTCCTCTACACGAATGTTGCTTGCTTTGTGCTTTGTGGAACTCATGAGTAATGTGAGTTATCCACTAAGTGAATATGTCAAGTCACATGTAGAAAAGGTTGGATAATCTCAGAGTAACGGATTTGACCCTGCTGCACAACTCTTGTCTGATCCAACCGTTGTAGGGATGAGTTTGTTACTCAAAGGATTATTTAAGCTTTACAGCATGTGATTGTATTCATGGAATGGCTAATTGACATTGTGAGGGGCTCTTCAGCAGCTGATGATAGAGAAGTGTGGAATCCTAGGATAGCTTAAGGAGCCCTTTAGTGCGGTTGTTTCGCTGTTGAATAGTATTCATGAATGTTATGACCGGGTCATAGAGGAACCGAGATAATTCTTGAGGAAAGTATGGATAGGCGTGGAAGGTAGTATTGGGACCGTACTAATGAAAGCACACGATCCATACTTGATTCAAGGAAGCTTTCGTGGAATCTAAGGGCTGGTCAAGAAAGATAGCATGGTCGAATACCATGGTTCGAGGCAATGGTTCAGTATCTGTTGATCTTTTGGCTTGGGCTGCTCAGGCGATGATGGGTTTTGTGTTGTTCAAGCCCATGTGGCGATATTGATGTGGGTCGAATGGTTCAAACCCGGGTAAGTATGTTGATTGGAAGTCTTGATGGTTTTGTTAGAGGTCGTGCCTCGACCCTCAAGACATGGGGAGGAAGTGTTCGTCATGATCAATTTGGAATTGCATTTGGGATTTAAGTGGCGGATTGTCGGTTTGGGTTGTCGTTATCTGTAGTAGGGATTTTTGCCTTCATTTTTTTCAAGTCAGAGGGAGTGAGCAGGCTTTTGACCTCCCAAGTTAGGTTGGATTCTCAGCATGAGGTCTGTTGGTCGCGGTGGTTGGCGACGGCATGTCAGCACTGGTGTGCGCAAGTGGTCTGATGTGGATCGAGTGTCTTAGTGATGTGAGCATGGGCTATATTCTTGGGAGATGGGAATTCAGTTGTCGTATTGTCATATGGGTTACTTGCAGGTGTGTTTGTTTGGATCGTAAATCAGTAGTTGCCTATTCTTTATAAGTGGTTATTATGGGAAGGTCAAAGGTCTTTCAGCTGTATTTCAGGTTCTTCATGGGGTTCGTTTGATCTGTACCTGGAGGACTGTAACGCCCGCAAATCCGGGCTAGTCAATTTAGAGGCAATAGGGATCGAAAACGACTTTTCGACAAAAGATTATTTAGAATAAATAATCTTAACCAAGTTGTAGACTATGTCACAAGGTTTCCGTACATATAAAGAACGCCGAAATCCGAGTTATAACGAAGAAGTTATGGCCCGTCGAAGTTTTACGGCAAAACCGGCACGGCACCGGGAAGCGTAAATAGTGAATTTACGATAGAGCGAGATTTAGCTTTAGCAATCTAAACAAAAGTTGTAGAATATGTTAAACTAAGAGCGTCGATAAAAAGAACGCCCAAATCTGACTTCGTATGAGGAAGTTATGATTTTTCTAAGATTCAGCTTAGCAGTGCACGACCCGAAACTCGAATTTTAGTTCGAGCGGTTTTTGGCTTACGCGACCTAAATGAGAGTTGAATATCTCATTAATAGGAACTCAACGGTAAAAAGATGGACGAAAACGGAGTTCGTATGAAGGAGTTACGAATTCTTCGCGGTCATTTAACAGTCTAAACGCCTCCTACAGTTAAATTTGAGATCGGTCGATAATTAGCCGACGGAGTCTAAATGAAAGTTGTAGATCTTGATTTTACCTACGCGTGGATATAAAGAACGTCGAAAACGGAGTTCGTATGCGAAAGTTATGATTTTTCTAAGTTTGAGGGCTGATACGCGATAGGGGGTGACGTGGCACCACCAGAATTGGACACGTGGCACCACCAGAAGGCCACCACATGGACCAACTCGACGAGTCATGACTCAGAATCGACGAGTCCATCATATTTCTCCCCTATAAATAGAGGTGCCAGGTTCCATTCATTCTCACACCTTCCAACTTCTCTTTCTCTCTCTAAACTCTCTCTCTAAGCCTCCCTAACCCCCTAAAGCCTAGGGTAACTTCCTAGCACGAGGCGGAAGCCCCGGAGCGCCCGACGGCTCCGAGAAAAGAGCCTTTCGGCTCGGAAACGCTGCTCCAGCGAAGCCCGGTTTTGCGAAAAACTCGCTGTAAGTGAGCTATGCCTACGCTATCTTTAGTATAGCTTATGTTTTAATATAGTAACATTATCAGGAACTTATAATGAGTATTTGGACTATTATTATGAGTTATATTGAGTGTTATTTAACGCTTATATAATAATAATAATAGCTAGACTATTAGTTTGTCGCGGTTATCGTTAGACTAAACCCTAGTAGTATTGGTACTAGGTTTTCTCGAAGGAAATTGTTTTGAGAGTATCGAAGCGCTGTTCGAGTGTTGAGTCACCACCTACTCAGGTGAGTGCATAGTTACTTTCAGCTTACACATAGATATGAAGTATTTTATATAAATTACGTGTTGTGTGTGTATATTATCTGTATACTTGCTATCTATGCTGGATGAACGTTTTATACATGTTTTCAATGATTTAAACTGTATATGTATTTTATATCTACAAAATGTGTTGGGTAAAACATGGGTAGATGTATTAGTTGCTGTGTGATAAAATGAAATAATGAGATGCCTCGTTATAGATGTTCTTGATGATCTAGTCATCTAGCGGAGTATAGATGACGACCACGGACTATTCTAGACAGTCCAGTGGAACACTAGCAGGCTCGCAACTAGTAGGTGTTTATTCGAACTGTGTGTTTAACCGAACTGTGTGTTTGTTCGAACTGTGTGTTTATTCGAACTGTGTGAACTGTGTGCTCACCAGATATACTCCATCCCAATGATAGTCCTTTGACTAGGTCCCTTGTGTTAGATGTTTTAGGGACGTAATGTGAGGATAACGGGAATGGGTAATTGGGTTGATTGTTTGATGTTTAAAAATAATAATTATATTATTGTGGGTTGAAAACCCTATGTACTCACCAGGTTTCCCAACCTGACCCACTCAGTTTATTTATATCACAGGTGTTGATACGAAGTCACTTTACACTGAGAGATTTAAAGAGATGTAGATCACTAGTGTAAATAAATGTAAGTTCTGTTTATGCTTATGTTTCTGTATTAACGATGACATCCCAAACATTTTGAAATGAATAAAATACGTTCCTTCGAAAATGTTTTAATAACGTATTTATCATGTATTTCTGGGAACAAATTCCGCAACCTTTTTATAAAATGAAGTACTCTGATTTTTATAAAGCATAAACAAACCGGTCTTTTCTGGCCGTGATTTTGGGGATGTCACAAGGACCATTCTGGAGGTGATATTTGTTTCATGATCAAGTATGGCTGTACCTGGATCGGCTGCTTGGGTTATGTTTTGGTTCATTACCAATGGGTGGTGGTTCGAGTTCTAAGTGGGGGATAATTGGGATTCCCAGGGTGAACGCCATTCATTAAGGGTTATGTCAGTTCGCTGGATGGTTTGTTGCTTTCAGATCTGTTGGGCAGATGCCAATTGATGGAACCTTTTTTAGAAGCAAGATGTTCAGCTCCAAGTGGGTTGTGGTTTCTTTGATTTGGGTGTCAAGGTATTCGAGGCCATTGGTCGTTGAGTTTATTATTCAGCGGGAATTCTCTTAAGGATTTAAGTGGTGCCAATTAAAGGTCAAGGAATGTGTCATCTACCTTCCTGTTTAGTATATTTTTTGTTCGTTCGGTCTTCAGGTGTCTTCCCCTCAATGGTAGAGTGAGAGCTTGGTCCATGGCAAACTTAGATGTTGGTAACCTTCAGGATCATCTTGAAGGTTTTCTCGAACTAGTGGGGCAGTGATGGAATCCGTTCAGTCTCACAAGTATGGGGTCTTGTTTGACCGATCATGAGGATATTTCCTATTTTGAGTAAGGTGGCCTTATCGATTATTCCGGTGTTTCTTTTCTTTTTGGATGAAATTATGGATTTCTGAAGTATGTGTCTGGGGGTGTTCCGTGTAAACTGGGCAATATGGCATTAGGGCTTTTGGTTCAAATAATGTGCATGGTTCTTTTGGGTTCTAGCTTCCGATTTGGACCACGAGTGCAACCTTTATCCTATCCGTGAATTGTATGCGACTCTGTTTTCGTAAGGCTTTGCTTGGTAATTGTTTTGTGGTGCTTAGTTGTAATTGTAAGGGAGCTGTTTAGGTCCCTTCAAGGTGATGGAATGAGGTGGGTATCTTCAGGCCCTAAGTGTTGGGCCAATGATACGAGGACGACAATGTCGGTAGGTTATCGGGAGCATACCAGTCATGGGCTAGGGGCCAGGGAAGGCATACCAGACTCATGTTCTGGGCTCATAGGCAATCCATAACTATATACGGATATTCCAGCCATAGGTTGTGGGCCTAGTGATCATGCTGGTTTATTTCTTCTGCTAGTAGTGCTTTCGGTGTTGACGCATTAATGGGGGTCGGGCGAGTCGTAAATCTGTTGTTTGGATAAGGTAAGCAGTAAGGATTGAGGGAAGTCTCAGTCAACTATCAGAAATTCTAGGCAAGTTGTATGCGTTATAATTCCAGTTGTTCGCAAGTTGTTGTTAGATTTGTGATTCTTAAGTTGGAAATTGCTTATGCAGTCGTAAGTCATAAAGTTCTTGGTAACTATCCTGATTGGATGCCCAGGTTGGGGTGCACCGGAGCGGGTAAGGGTTGGATGTATCGCGAAAATTCATGCTTTGATCATTGTTGCTCGTCGAAGCAGTGGTTGGTAATGGCATAGCAAGAGTCAAGGGTTCTTAAGATTTTGGTTCATCATATGGTTTGGTTTTGGTTTAAGTTTTCAGTCGGTGTGTTTCGAGAATCATTCGACGTGGTTCTGGTAGTGCCCCAGTTAAGGATAGGGGTAGATTCAAATGGATACTCAGAAGTTTAGGGAAGGTTCTGCGAGAAGGTATTATGAGTGGCCATTCCGAGTGGGCTTTTGGTGGAAACTTGCATTAGGAATCACAAGTGTATCCATGCAAGGTCTGTATCCAGATCGATGTGGGTTAAGAAATCTATATATCAAAGGCATCATGTGACATCCCCATTTTCACGGCCAGAAAAGACCGATTTTGTTTATGCTTTGTTTAAAAATCAGAGTAACATTTTAAATAAAAGTGTTGCGGAATTTGTCCTAAAACAAAATATGATAAAGATTTATCAAAAGCATTTCCATAGAAATGTATTTCATTAAAAAGAATCGGGATGTCATGTTCGATACAGATCATAAGCATAAACAATACAACATAGGCCTTACTACATTATTCCGTATTTACAGGCCTAAAATCCCTTAATCTCTCATCCTAAGACATCACATCTATGCTCATGCGCCACTACCTGTAATACAAGAAACTGAGTGGGTCAGGCTTGGGAGCCTGGTGAGCACATAGGGTTTTCAACCCACAATAAATAAGTTTATTAACTTTATCAAACCAAACAAATCCGATTACCCGTTCCCGTTATCCTCACTTTACGTCCCTAAGACATCTAACACAAGGGACCTAGTCTAAGGACTATCATCGGGATGGAAACTACAGCTAAGGGGATTCCTCAGCAATAAATGTCCTTAAGGCAACCATGTAGGGGATGGAGCACACCTGGTGAGCACACAGTTCACATAAACACACAGTTCAAATAAACACCTACAGGTTGCGAGCCTGCTAGTGTTCCACTGGACTGTCTAGAATAGTTTGTGGTCGTCATCTATACTCCGCTAGATGACTGGATCATCAATAACATCTATAATGAGGCCTCTCATTATTTCATTTTATCACACAGCAACTAATACATCTACCCATGTTTTACCCCAACATTTTCGTAGATATAAAATACATATACAGTTTAAATCATTAAAAACATGTATAAAAATGTTCATCCTGCATAGATAGCAAATATTCAGATAATATGTACACATAGCACGTAATTTATATAAAATACTTCATATCTACGTGTAAGCTGAAAGTAACTATGCACTCACCTGAAAGGTGGTGACTCAGCACTCGGACAGCGCTTCGATACTTCTCAAAACAATTTTCCTGCGATAAAACCTAGTATCAATACCACTAGGGTTTAGTCTAACGTCAACCACGACTAATTAATAGTCTAGCTATTATTATTATTATATAAGTGTTAAATAACACTCAATATAACTCATAATAATAACCCAAGTAATTATATTAAGGACCTAATAACATTACTATTATTATTTGAAAGCTATATTAAAAATTGTGTACGCGTAGCTCACTTACAGCGGATTTTAGAGAAAACCGGGCTTTGCTCGGAGCAGCGTTTCCGAAACCGAAAGACCCTTTTTCTCGGGACTCCGGGAGCCTTGGGGCTTCCTTAGGGTGCCAAGGGATTTAACTAGGGTTTAGGAGGGTTCAGGGAATCTAGAGAGAGAAAGTAGTGAGAGAAAGAGTGGAGAAATGTGTGAGAAATCCGGGCAACTTTGCATGCCTTTTATAGGCGTGAAGCCTCGGTGGTACGATGGGCGTTCAGCAGCTACGCGGGGCGTAGCTTCGGATAAGAGTGCCACCTCGGACCAGCTGTCTCGCACTCCGGAAGAAGATAAGGACCGAAGGTACGTGTAACATCCCCCTTTGGCACATATCACAATATTGTCCGCTTTGGGCCACTCGGCACGAGGACTTCCCAGGGGGTCACCCATCCTGGTACTACTCCCGCCCGAGCACGCTTAACTGCAGAGTTCTTATGGGATCTGCTGCCCTCACGACTTTAAAACGCGTTGTGATAGGGAAGGTATCCACACCCCTTATAAGGAATGCTTAGTTCTCCTTCCCAATCGATGTGGGATCAGATCTAACCCACTTTCACCCCCATTATAGGGTTCGATGTCCCCGTCGAACACATCGACCCATGCCCTGGCTCTGATACCATTTGTAACATCCCCCTTTGGCACATATCACAATATTGTCCGCTTTGGTCCACTCGGCACAAGGACTTCCCAGGGGGTCACCCATCCTGGTACTACTCCCGCCCGAACACGCTTAACTGCAGAGTTCTTATGGGATCTGCTGCCCCCACGACTTTAAAACGCGTTGTGATAGGGAAGGTATCCACACCCCTTATAAGGAATGCTTAGTTCTCCTTCCCAGTCGATGTGGGATCAGATCTTTTGGAAGTCTAACATGAGATAGAGAACGGGTCCAAGATCGGGCACCGCCTGCAGTCAGGAAGTCTTAGAGTTAGATACTCATTCGAAGAAACATCAAATTTACGGTTATTACTTAGGATGAAGAGATAACGTATGGAGTCATCATGTGAGTCCTGTTTCGTTGATGATTCCGGGACGTAATCATCCTAAGGGGGAGATAATTGTAACGCCCGTAGATCCGGGCTAGTTAATTTAGAGATAATAGGGGTCGAAAATGACTTTTCGGCAAAATATTATTTAGAATAAATAATCTTAACCAAGTTGTAGTATATGTTACAAGGTTTCCGTACATATAAAGACCGCCAAAATCCGAGTTATAACGAAGAAGTTATGACCCGTCGAAGTTTAGCGACGAAACCGGCACGGCACCGCGAAGACGTAAATAGTGAATTTATGATAGAGCGACTTTTAGCCTTATTAATCTAAATGAAAGTCGTAGAATATGTTAACCTGAGAACGTCCATAAAAAGAACGCCTAAATCTGACTTCTTATGAGGAAGTTATGATTTTTCGAAGTTTCGGCTTAGCTGTGTACAACCCGAAATTCGAGTATTAGATCGAGCGGTTTTTAGCCGAAACAACCTAAACGAGAATCGAAGATCTCGTTATTAGTAGTGTAACGATAAAAAGACAGACGAAAATGGACATTGGATGAAGAAGTTATGAGATTTTAACGGACCAATCCTGTCCCGGCCTGTTAAAAATATAACTTTAAAAATAAAGTCAAAATTAGCCGACGGAGTCTAAACAAAAGTTGTAGAGTACGTCTCCACCTACGCGTGGATATAAAGAACGTCAAAAACGGAGTTCGTATGAACGAGTTACAAATTATAATAGCATATTTACGTATTAAAATAAAGTATAAATTATATATACGTACACATATATATACATATGTATATATCATTAGAAAGGTATCGACGATGCGGTTATTATAAGACTAATGTTGAGTTCTTTCGACATTAGTTTAGTGCAAATATCGTTAAATCTATTTAAAATAGTATTATAAAGGGGTGTTTAGTTGTTTATATAACTATAAGGTCATTAAGTAATTATGGAGGGTAGTTTTTGTAAATTTAATTACTATAAATAAGAGGCTTGGGCTCTCATATTTCTTGCACTATTCTCTTGATTCAAGAGTCTTTCTCTCCTTATCCCCTGAGCATTTCGGTCCCTTGTGATTCGACTTCTCTTTCTGTAGTTTTAGTATAGTAAGGTGAGCGCTGAAGCGCTGCACGAATCTTTCTTAGAAAGATTCAGCGACGAAGTTCTGCCCCTACAGAGCTCGACTCCTAGCTAAAATCCCCTGTAAGTAAGTTATGCTTACCCTATTTTAAATATAGTTTATATTTAAAATTAGTATTGTTATTATAAATTTATAATAAATATTTGAGCTATTATTATGACTTATATAAGTGTCGTTATAATATCTTTTTAACTACTCGCGGTACGGGGAATCTGGTTTAAAGGGTCGCATAAGGTTGTTGAATTTCAGAAGTGTTATATGCCAAAATGGTCCTGCCCTCCGGTGTTTTATGTCTGGCCCCTGTCTGTACATAGTGGTTGGAAAGTATTGTTTAAACGCTTATATAATAATAATAATAAGACTAATAATTAGTCACGGTAAATATTAGACTAAAATCTAGTGGTAATAATACTAGGTTTCATCGAAGGAAATTATTTTAAAGTAAACGAAGCGTTGTCCGAGTACCGAGTCACCACCTTCTCAGGTGAGTGCATAGTCCCTTTCATCTTACACATAGATATGAAGTATTTTAATATAAATTACATGTTGTGTGTGCATATTGTCTGAATACTTGCTGTCTATGCTGGGTGAAAGATTTTTATACATGTTTTAAATGATTTAAACTGTATATGTATTTTATATCTACAAAATGTGTTGGGTAAAACATGGGTAGATGAAATAGTTGTTTTGTGATAACACGATGGGAGACATCAATGTTGTCGGTGATCCAGTCATCTAGTGGAGTATAGATGATGACCATGGGCGATACTAGACGGTCCGGTGGAACGCTAGTAAGCTCGTAACCTGTAGGTGGTTTTGAACTAGGTGCTCATTAGGTATTTTGAACTGAGTGTGTTCACTACGTATCTTTGAACTGAGTGTGTTCACTAAGTATTTTGAACTAAGTGTGTTCACTAGTTACTTTTGAACTAATTGTTTACCATATGTTTTGGACTACGTGTTCACCTTTTGTAATCTATAAGCTTTGGTAACGATGGACTTCGTGCCGATTCCTTAGGATAATCCTTAGGAATGAATGAACGAGAAATAGTTGATTCTTAGGGTAGATCCTTAAGAGTAAAGAAGATAATGGGGATGGGTAATTGGGTTTAATTGCTTGATTGTTTAAACATAACAATTATATTATTGTGGGTTGAAAACCCTATGTACTCACCAGGTTTCCCAACCTGACCCACTCAGTTTATTTATATCACAGATGTTGATATGAAGTCACATTACACTGAGAGATTAAAGAGATGTAGATCACTAGTGTAAATAAATGTAAGTTCTGTTTATGCTTATGTTTCTGTATTGACAATGACATCCCAATTGTTTTAAAATGAATAGAATACGTTTCTTCGAAAATGTTTTAATAACGTATTTATCGTGTTTTTCTGGGAACAAATTCCGCAACATTTTTATGAAAAGAAGTACTCTGACTTTTATAAAGCATAAACAAAATCGGTCTTTTCTGGCCGTGAAAATGGGGATGTCACAGTACGCTGGGTGTACCAACCTCAGACGCGGGGCGTAATAGCGAAGGGAGGCGTTTCCGAATCCGAAGCATTCACTGATCAACGATGGATGGCCCACAACAAGTTTTTATCAGCCTTCGCAAATTCGATCATAAACTTTAAAAATTCGTAACTTTCGCATTCGAGCTCCATTTTTTACGTTCTTTATATCCACGCGAAGGTGGGAATGTACTCTACAACTTTCGTTTAGACTCCGTCAGCTAATTTTGACTTTATTTTAAAATTTATATCATTAACAGGCTGTGACAGGATTGGTCCGTTAAATTCTCATAACTTCTTCATCCGATGTCCGTTTTCGTCCATCTTTTTTCTCGTTATGTTACAAATAATGAGATCTTCGATTCTCGTTTAGGTTGTGTCGGCTAAAAACCGCTCGATCTAATATTCGAATTTCGGGATGTACACCACTAATCCGAAACTTCGAAAAATCATAACTTCTTCATACGAAGTCAGATTTGGGCATTCTTTTTATGGACACTCTCGGTTTAACGCATTGTGACATCCCCAAAATCACGGCCAGAAAAGACCGATTTTTGTTTATGCTTTATAAAAAGCAGAGTACTTCATTTTATAAAAATATTGCGGAATTTGTTCCCAGAAAAATATGGTAAATACGTTATTAAAACATTTTCGAAGAAACGTATTTATTTCATTTTAAAACGTTTGGGATGTCATCGTTAATACAGAAACATAAGCATAAACAGAACTTACATTTGTTTACACTAGTGATCTACATCTCTTTAAATCTCTCAGTGTAAAGTGACTTCATATCAACACCTGTGATATAAATAAACTGAGTGGGTTAGGTTGGGAAACCTGGTGAGTACATAGGGTTTTCAACCCACAATAATATAAATATTATGTTAAACAATCAAACAATCCACCCAATTACCCATCCCCATTATCTTCTTTACTCTTAAGGATTTAACCTAAGAGTCATCTATCCTGCATTCGTTTATTCCGAAGTCCCTTACTTCCAGGGTTATAGGACTGGCACTAAATCCATACCTGTCGATGTTCGTTCGTAAAGCACTAAATCCATAGCTACTATATCCTACTCATCGGGTACTAAATCCATAGCTACCAGTGTTTAATAGGTACTAAGTCCATAGCTACTAATTCCTAACAGGTACTAAATCCATAGCTACCAGCGTCTAACAGGTACTAAGTCCATAGCTACCAATTCCTAACAGGTACTAAATCCATAGCTACCAGCGTCTAACAGGTACTAAGTCCATAGCTACCAATTCCTAACAGGTACTAAATCCATAGCTACTAGCGTCTAACAGGTACTAAGTCCATAGCTACTAGTGTTCGTCCCATAGGCACTAAGTCTATAACTACCAATGTATACTCACATCATCTTCTATCTCTTATCATTCATCTACCCATCTCATACCCAACATATTTGTATATATAAAATACGTATACAGTTTAAATCCTTGAAAACATTTATAAAACGTTCATCCAGCATAGACATCAAGTATTCAGATAATATGCACACATAGCATGTAGTTTATATAAAATACTTCATATCTATGTGTAAGATGAAAGGGACTATGCACTCACCTGAGTAGGTGGTGACTCAGCACTCGAACAGCGCTTCGATACTCTCAAAACGATTTTCCTTCGATAAAACCTAGTACCAATACCACTAGGGTTTAGTCTAACGATAACCGCGATTAATTAATAGTCTAGCTATTATTATTATTATATAAGCGTTAAACGATACTTATATAACCCATAATAATAGCCCAAGTACTCATTATAAGGTCCTAATAACATTACTATATTAAAATGTAAGCTAAACTAAAGATAGGTTAGGCGTAGCTCACTTACAGCGGGTTTTCTCGAAAACCGGGCTTCGCTGGAGCAGCGTTCCAGAGCCGAAAGGCTCTTTTCTCGAGGATCCAGGAGCCTCGGGGCTTCCTTCGGGTGCTAGGGGGTTTTCCTAGACTTTAGGGGGTTTAAGGAGGCTTAGAGAGAGATTCTAGAGAGAGAAAGAGAAGTTGGAAGGTGTGAGAAATGAGGATGCCCCGGCACCCTTTTTATAGGCTGGAAAAGCCAAAAACTCGTCGAGTTCCAGGCCAGGTGTCAACATCTGGTGGCTAGCCTTGGGGAGGAAGCAACGGCCAGGATTGCGTCACGTCACCCGATTTCGCACAACAGCCTCCCGACTTAGAAAAATCATAACTCTCGCATACGAGCTCCGTTTTTGACGTTCTTTATATCCACGCGTAGGTAAAATCAAGATCTACAACTTTTGTTTAGACTCCGTTGGCTAATTCTCGACCGATCTCAAATTTAACAGTAGAAGGCGTTTAGACTGTTAAATGACCGCGAAGAATTCGTAACTCCTTCATACGAACTCCGTTTTCGTCCATCTTTTTACCGTTGAGTTCCTATTAATGAGATCTTCAACTCTCATTTAGGTCGCGTAAGCCAAAAACCGCTCGATCTAAAATTCGAGTTTCGGGCTGTACATTGCTAAGCCGAATTTTAGAAAAATCATAACTTCCTCATACGAAGTCAGATTTGGGCGTTCTTTTTATCGAAGCGCTTAGTTTAACATATTCTACAACTTTCGTTTAGATTGCTAAGGCTAAATCTCGCTCTATCGTAAATTAACTATTTACGCTTCCCGGTGCCGTGTCGGTTTTGCCGTAAAACTTCGACGGGCCATAACTTCTTCGTTATAACTCGGATTTCGGCGTTCTTTATATGTACGGAAACCTTGAGACATATTCCACAACTTGGTTAAGATTATTTATTCTAAATAATCTTTTGTCGAAAAGTCGTTTTTATTATACATTTTATTAAATAATAAGCACATAAATACACATAATTTCACATAATATTCAAATATTTCATCTTTATTACTTCAAAAAAAGTTACAATAGTTGACCTAGACTATTACATTGTCAAAAATGCTTAGCCCCGAAACCCGGGCGTTACACATCAATGGGAGGGTTCAAGATTTACCTTATGTGTCTATACTCTATGATGATTCTATCATTGTGAAGGTCGGGCAAGTGATGAGGTTTCATGCTCATAGAAGCAGTGTATCATTCCGAAAGTTGACGAAGATAATATTTTGTATCTCACCGTGTTTATGGAATTGTTATCATCAGGAATTGAATAGATATTTTGATGGATAAGTGTCATGCCTTTTGACTCTGCAACTGGGCAGGAATCCGGTATTTTAGATAATTGTTAGACAAGTAGGGACCATGGAGGTCTCAGCTGCTTTTGGAAAGTAGCTAGAGGGCAGCACGATGTTCGGGCAGTATTAGTGATTTGGGATTCGTGTGGGCGGAGTAGCTTGTTGTTTGGGAAATGCTAAGTCATTTGTAGTTTGGATTTTCTGAGCTTTCTGTCGAGCATAAGTGTTATGCAACGATAATTGGTTTGTAATCCTATTTTCTAGTGGAATTTAAATGGTAGTGCTTTAGTGTGGCCGGTCTGCCAGGAAGTCAGACCATCTCGACACTTCAAATTTCACATTGAGTATGGGTGGATATTTTACAAGGGTTTATTGTCGTGCGGTGAGAGGATTCGTTCATCTTCGGGTTGGAGAGCCATGCTAGGGTTGGTTTCGGTTGCATTGGGAAGGTTATGGCATGCTCTGGGATATAACCATGTTGCTCAGGTTGTTTGGTGTGCCAAGGATGGTAAGGAATGATTTCGAAGATGAAATCGAATTTAAGTGTGGGAGAGTTGTAACACTCGGTTCCGAATCGCTTTGTTATTCGAGGATACGGCCCAATTATCAGTTATCATATGGTTTAGGGCCTTCGGGAAGAAAGGTGTAGATCCATTTGGATGTGGGTAATGTTGGTTACGTGATGGAAGGGTTCGGGTTGTTCTTTAGAGCCAAGGGTATTGGTAAAGGCGTTGGTTCGAGCCTTTTATGAATTTTGGATTTTAGTTTGGTTGGTTTTCAGGCTAAATAAAGTTGATAGAAGCGTAGGGCTTCTCATTAACTTTTCGTGGATATAAAAAATGTCAAAATCGGAGTTATAACAAAGAAGTTATGACCATTTGAAGTTAGAAAGGTTTGAGTCGAACAGGGTACGCGGGGCGTACGAGAAGTGTACGCATGGTGTACTTTGGTGTTATGGACGTGGGTGCATTTGGGAACGCCCTGCGTTCCCCAAGGGTACGCTTTGCATTCGTCTGGGTAGATTAAGCCCTAATTTTTGGGTCTTGAACCCTATTTAAACACCTTAACTCACCTCCAACCCTCATTTCCTTCAACCTCCGTCCTATTTAACCCTAAGAACGAAACCCTAAGCCTCTTGCATGCATTTTGAGCCTACCTTGAGCATTTTGGTGTTATTTGGGTGATTCTTAATAAGAAGGTGTTTAGAGAATAAACAAGGAATTGATGAGAGCTTGTAGATCGAGAGGTTTTACATCATTTTCAGCCTATTGAAGGTATAAAGTTCTCATATTGGTGCTTCTACATCATAGATCTAAGTTGGGATTTTAAGTATGAATGTTATGGTATTTTGAGGCTCTTTGTGAGTTTGAGTCACTCCAAGAGCCTAAGATTTGTCGATCTTGCCTTTTCTGAGTTGGTTTTGATTTAAAGTTGGAGTATTGATGCATGAAGTCCTCCTATGTTTGAGTTATTGGTCACTTTGTGAAGTTTGGGTGTTTGGAATCATGTTTGGGTCCTTTTTTGGACCATACAAAGGTGCCAAGTGGTCAACTTTATGGATTAAGACACTGATGTGGGCCTATTTGGAAGTTATGGACGTTGGGTTTAAGCTATTAAGTCATATGTGCATTTCTTTGGTTTTTGGCCGGGAACGCCATGCGTAAGGCAGGGGAATGTTGCGCATTTCGGCTTGGTGTCCTGATGGATGGTCTAGTGACGAACGCCCAACGCTCCACAAGGGAACGCCCAACGTTTGTGTCACCGGTGGACTTTTGGGTTTTTGATCTTGGACTTGGTTTTGGGGTTTGGGCTTTCTATTTTGGGTCATGTGTGGACTGATCTGATTGAATTTCCCAGTTTGGGCCTAAGGATTTTGGAGTTGGGCATTGTGGGTCCAGTTTGGATTTAGGCCTTAGAGGGCCTAGTTTGTAGTTGGGCCTTAGTGGGCCTAGTGGGCTTAGGTTAATAGTGGGCCTGATTGGCTGGGCCATTGTTGGGCCCTATGTTGGATTAGCCATGAGTATTAATGAAGTTTGTTTTTTAGGTTTTGGCTCAGTGTTTGGAGCCGCTTCGCAGTAGCAGCAGTAGTTGTAGGATTTGTCTACCATTTGAGGTGAGTCTTCCTCACTATACTTTCGAATCGAAGGCACCAAGGTCGGACCATTGGTTTGATAACCTAATATTGTGGATATGCCAAGTATGGAATAAATATGCTTGCTAGTATGGTTATGCTGGTCTTGATATGTTAGATCTATAGGAATACCTGTGATACTGTCTGTTTATTTGTATATGATATTATCTGTTATATGTCTCATATTATGCGAGTTGGGTTGAGGTTGTACTGCTTTGTGATGTAGCCAACAAACCCTGTAGTATGCCAGATATGAGTTGAGGGCCAGGGAGGTCATGTCAGACTCATATTGAGGACTCATTAGCATTCCAGATACGAGCTGAGGACCGAGTGGTATGTCAGACTCATACTGAGGGCTACTCATTGGTATTCCAGTCCAAGGACTAAGGGAGCAAGCCAAACATAAGTTGTGGGCCCAAGGGCAAGCTAGACTTATGTTGTGGGCTCGGGAGCAAGCCAAATATGAGATGTGGGCCTAATAGGCAAGCCAAACTCATATTATGGGCTCAAGGGGTAATCCAGTCTTTTAGCTGTTGACCTAATACATGTTGTTATTTGTATATGTTTCTGTTTTGGTGTTGGTATTCCGGTAGAACTCACTAAGCTTTGTGCTTACATTTTGGTTTATGGTTTCAGGTACTTCAGTGGATCGTGGCAAGGTCACACATCCTCGCGTTTTGGACTTATGATTTATGGGAAACTCTGATAATGTGAATGTTTTGAAAACTATGTTGAAAGAGATTCTAATTTTTAATTAATGTTTCAGGAACCACGGTTTTCGTAAACACTTCTATAGAAAAAGGGTTGTTTTGACAAGTTTAAATTTTATAAGCTTTTTGGGATGTTACAAGTTGGTATCAGAGCCTTGGTTTGAGTGAATTGGAGGAACACTTGTGTGAATCCAGTCTCAAACTGAGGAAAAGATTTTCAAAATACTTAAGAAGGATGCAACGTGTACGATCAGCTGAAGCCAGTAAGTAGACCCCAAAAATACCATACTGTTATTTGATATTGTGATATGTTAGAACAACATGCTAGCGATAGGCTAGGGATCTTCAGAAATTACATGATAGAATTGCCTGATTATATGATACCTGATAGCCTAGGTCCTTTCTTTTATGAATTTGACATAATTGCAATAGTTGCTTAGTGTATGCATCATGGTTATATATAACTAAGGTCTTATATCCTGAGAATGTTTGGTTTGGCCTTACTTCCTGTTTTTGTTTGATGAAGGGCTTAGGGTAGGATCAAATATTTGAATGTCTATAGGGTCCAGTGTTATGTATGGCTAGCATACGCGAGCGATGCAGGGTTGGTGGAAGTTTCATGGATGAGTCATATGGGGTCAGTCGGCCAGTCGCGTTAATGGATGAGGTAGCGGTGGTTTCCCTGGTTTGGGCGCGGTTCATAATGGGTCGACATGAGGAAGGATTAGTCACTTTTGAGAGAGTGAGGGCAGGACGAAGATTTCATACTTGATTCAAGGAAGATTTCAGGTAATCTTAGGGCTGGTCAGGAAAGATAGCATGGTCGGATACCATGGTTCGAGGCAGTAGTTTAGTATCTGTTGGTCTTTTGGCTTGGGCTGCTCAGGCGAGGATGGGTTTTGTGTTGTTCAGGCCCCTGTGGCGATATTGATTTGGGTCGAATGGTTCAGACCCGTGTGAGTACGTTGATTGGAAGTCTCAAGGGTTTTGTTAGAGGTCCTGCCTCGAGCCTTGAGACATGGGGATGAAGCGATGTCATGATCGGTTTGGAATTACATTTGCGATTTAAGTGGCAGATTGTTGGTTTGGGTTGTTGTTATCTGTGGCAGGGATTTTTGCCTTCAGTTTTTCCGAGTCTGAGGGAGCGGGCAGACTTTTGACCTCCCAAGTTAGGTTGGATTCTCAGCTTGAGGTCTGTTGGTCGCGATGGTTGGCAACATCATGTCAGCGTTGGTGTGCGCAAGTGGTATGATGTGGCTCGAGTGTCTTAGCGATGTGAGCAAGGGCTGTATCCTTGGGATATAGGAGTAGGTAGGCTTTATAAGTGGTTATTATGGGAAGATCTGAGGTCTTCAGCTGTATTTCAGGTTCCTCGTGGGGTTCGTTTGATCTGTACCTAGAGGACCATTTTGCAGTTAATATTTGTTTCATGATCAGGTATGGTTGTACCTGGATGGGTTGTTTGGGTTATGTTTTGGTTCATCACCAGTGGACGGTGTTCAAGTTCTAAGTGGGGGAGATTTGGATATCAATTTCATTAATAAACTTATCTTTTAATTTCAAAATTCCTAAAGTTAAAGCTCATTAGTTTATTTTTTTTATTTAAATTAATTGTTTAAATTTAAAAGATAAAAAAACATTTCCATTATAATAATTTATTATTTTTCTTATTTTCTTATAAATTCAAAATTTTTAAATATTTTGACATTTATATTTAACTTTTTTTTTTAAATTAACTCATGTAATACATGAGTCTTACAACTAGTAAATATAATAATAAATGTATTTCCATTTTATTAGTTGACTTTCTTTCTAATTTCTAAATTTCTAAATTAAAGCCTATTAATTTTCTTATTTATTTATCTAAATTATTTGTTTAAATTTAAAAGGAAAAAAAAACACTTTAATTATAATAATTTAATATTTTTTAATCTTTAATAAATGAAGGTTTTTTTACCACATGTCATCTTTTCCTTTATTTTAACACTTGTCATTTTGTGAAAATTTTAAAAATTTTATTTTCCACTTGTCTTTTTTTAGGGATTTTCATTTTTCTTAAAATAAAATTCCATAAAATTATAATGGGTTCTAAATGGAAATAAAATCATCCTATTAATTTGGTAATAAATTTTCATAAATACTTCAAACGATTTAATTTCTTTTGCAAATTTTCAGAAGATTACATTCTGTTATGTAAAGTATTACATTATAAAATATTTCATATTTATATATTGATATTAAATTTTTATTTTTAATAAACCCGTGAATTACACGGGTCTTACGGCTAGTTTTCTTATAAATTTAAAATTTTTAAATCGTTAAAATTTTATATTTAATTTTTTTCTATATATGTGGCTGAAAACATAAAGCCGCGGCTCTCCGACCATCAATTCCCATTAATGTCACACGCAATCAGTTGTATAATATTCAATTCCCTTTCACACCTCGAATTATCTTCTGCATCCTTACTCGCTAAGTTTGCGTCCTTTAAATCTCGACAATATCGGATCTGCCGATTTCAAACGGCGACTACCACAATAACTCCACTCCTATCTCGCCATTGAAGACCAGGAAGAACGTTTAATTTGAAGATGGGACGCCATGGGCATCATCATCATCACCATCATCACGATGATCTATATGATAATCCATTGATTGCTCTTTGCTGTTGTCCTTGTTTGTTGATTTCATCGATGTTTATGATGATTGGGAGGTGTGTTGCTGGTGCTTGTTACCCTATTTTGCATTGTTTTGGATTGGATCATCATCACCATCATCATCATAATCATCATCATGGCTATTACTACTAAGTTAACGTTGTTCTATATGCTCCTCATTTGTATGTAGTTTGAGTTAATATTGAATTTTGCTGTTTTTTATAGTTCTGTTAAATAGTTTGATATGGTTTTCATTTAGTTGTGTATATAGCTTAAAGTGACGGTGATTTTTGTTCATGTTTTTACTTGGACTATGAATCTTGTTTAATCTTCTCACCCAAAAAAAAGCTGCGTGAATTCTACTGCATGAGCAAGTGATTGGAACTTGATAGTTTGGATCTACTTTTTGTTTATACATTTTAATCATGATACTTGGTATTTTTGATTCATATAGTTTACAAAATTTATACAATATGTCGAGGTCTATTGAAAATATTTGCTCTTTGTAACATATTGTCAAATGTCTTAAACTGCAATCGCATCCGTTATGTTAATATAAACTTATACAAGAGACATTTAAATGTTGGTTTTATTTGTTAAAATTAAAAATATGAATATACCATTAAACTTAAGATTACCATATGTACCCTCACTTATATAGAACGTCCAAACCTTTGTATTTGTGAGTAAATTGATATCCATCCATCCATGCATCAGCAGTTATACATGTAACACCTCATTTTCGATTTATAGTATAAACAGTAGACGTTTTTGAGAGAATGCTATTTAGGATAAATGGTCTTGGCGAAAATCGTAGTAATCACAAAACAAGAGCATGTGTAGAGAGAGAACATCTGAATCTGACTTCATAAGAGGAAATTGTGATTTTTAGAAATTTCAGCGCAATAGTATACGGCTCTGAAACCAAAATAGTGATCGGTTGATTGTTAGGAAAAAACAATCTAAAGGGGAACTGAAGATCTCGTCCATATGATTCCATCGATATAAATACGGTCGAGAACGGAACTTATATGAGAGAGTTATAATTTTTATGTGGGCTTTAACAGTCTAAGTCTGTTAAAAATATAGCGTTAAAAATAAGTCAAAATTAGATGATAGAGTCTAAATAAAAGTTTGTCGATAGCTATGCGTGGACATAAACCCCTCAAAAACGGAGGTCGTACGGAAAAAATATGGAATTTATAAGAAATCAAAAATCTTTGCGCTCAACCGCTCGAACAGACCGATGCGCGGTGCGCCTAATGAGAAATACCCTTACAATTTAGAATATGTTTGAAATTTTATCAATGGTTGGGATGAACAAAATACCTGGCAGAACTGAATGGAACTGAATTTGTAATTCGGTTTGGTTTGATACTCATATCCTTAACAATTGGCTTTGGTTTTTGTAGGTTTGGAGTCCTCGATTCTCGGTTTATTTTTGGGTTTAGATCACGAATTTGAAGGTTCATTTGAGTCCACAAAAAATAAAATAATAAATCTGATTTTCTTTCCCTTATACTACCTCAGGCCTCCATCTTTAGGTATCATGAAGCGACATTCGATACAACGGATTCTTTTACATTAGTATTGTGAAATCAACAAAAGATTTAAACAACGCTATTTTTGTTAGTCTAATTACAGTTTGAACATGTGAGCTAATCATAACCACAAGACTGAAGCTTATATCAACTTTGGGCTCTACTAACACGAGTCATATACTAAGTGCAAATTTATAAAAGTACTTAAATTATAAGTTTTACATTGCAATTTAGTGTAATTAGTGATACTTCATTTAAGTTTGACAATTCTCGATACGACCCGTGACACGACACTTAATAAATGAGTTTGGGTTGAGTTTTTCAACCCGCCAACTCGTCTATTAAACATGTCATATATGAGTTTCTTAAAAAATATATGGGTTGACCCGCTAACCTGTTTAGAATTTTAATAAAAATAGTTATATATTTTTTAAATGTATTAAGTATTATACACTATACAATATATATTTTAAACTAGGATAGCATACCTGATACCATTGACCATTTGGCCCGTGGGTAACCATTTGCTGATTTGTATTGCAACACGTTTGGCGTTTGCCCTAAATAATCTCAGTATCTCACAAGCAAAATGGAATAAGCCCTCTCCCGATCTCCCCTCTATGATTAACGACATAACGAGCTTACGAAGAACGGCGACATGAATGATTAAATCATTATCGAACAACGTCGACGCCTGCGATTTAATTTATCTATGTTTTGTATTAATGTTTTAGTTTGAACATGTTTTCATGAATGTTTTTTAATTTTCATTTGGATGTTTAAGACTTAAGTTTCTAAAATTAGGATATGTTTGCATCAAGAATTTATTCATGTTTAATTATCAATTTTATTTAAGGAATCTGACCTATAAACACATGAACCTAAATCTGACCCCACGAACCTACGAACCCAAATCTGACCCATGAACCCGCCAACCTGTGAACCCATATAAATAAATGGGTTTACAGTTATATATGGGTTTATGTTCCAAACCCACCAATCCGTGACCTGCCAACCCATGACCTGTATAGTTAAATGGGTCATACCTAACTTCATTCATTCACATTACCGAATAATACACCCCAACATGTAAAAGTTGTAAGGATTTATGTAACACCCGAATTCCCAAGTATATTATTTTATTCCTTTATTTTTTTTGGAGGATGGGAGGGGACTCGGCGAGTTGGTGTTTAGACTCGCCGAGTATGGTCGCGGATTCGTATCCAGGTTCACAGCTGGACTCGACGAGTTCATGAGTAGACTCGGCGAGTCCACGCTGTTTAATGAAACCCTAATTTCCTGTGTTTGGGAACTATTTAAAGGCCCTTAGGGCCGTCATTTGTGGCTACCAAACCCCAGAGAGAAACCCTAAGAGATCTAGAGCGTTTGTGAGGAAGAAGAGGCCATTCTTGATCATTTTGTTGGTGTAATTGCAATAAGGAGGTGACCAAGGCAAGAGGAGGCTGTAGGAGGTGCGATTCTGGTGACTTCAGAGTTCGTATACTTCATCTTGAGGTATTTATTCGGACCTTCTTCAGTTTGGTGTTGATTCTTAGAGTTAGGGCTAAATCACCAAGTGAGACCATCTAGATGTTATTTGTGTGTCAAGGTCTGAACTTTACGTGATTAGCATGCTTGGGAAGGTCAGATCTATGGATTAAAGGAACAGATCTGACCTCAGGAGGTCTATGGATTTTGTGCATGACATGAACTCGCCGAGTCCAAAGATCAGACTCGGCGAGTAGGGTTAGGGTTTCCCGTAAATCACTCAGTGAGTAGACTTGTCGAGTTGGGGAAATAACTCAGTGAGTCATAGGGGGATTAGGGGACTGGAGTTCAAGGCAGAACTCGCCGAGTTGTTCTTAAGACTCGGCGAGTTGAGTCGGGGTGGCCCCGCGATTCATGCCAGGTGTGACTCGTCGAGCAAGGGGAGGAACTCGACGTGCCAAGCGGGACTAAAGAGTTAGTGGACACGTGTAGACTCGCCGAGTCGCCCAAGTGCACTCGACGAGTCGGGTCAAAGTTTGACCATTGACTTTTGTTGACTTTTAGGGTTTGGTCAACAATGTGGCCTTTGAGCTAAAAGAGGGGTAAAATGGTCTTTTGCCTGCTTAGGGTGCCTAGAGAGGGTTGAGTCTAGTCCTGAGAGTTATATTTATGAGAATATTTACTTTATGTGATTAGGCGGAGGCTAGATCATATTTCTACCGAGTCAGAGATTTACCGAGACATCTGAGGTGAGTTTTCTCACTATACTTTACCTAGCGTGGTAACAGAATTATGTGACAGAGTATTTTAGAGTTATATGACAGGGTATTTGCATGTTATTATGTGTTGTGATTTATTGTGATATGCGATATGCATGATTCAGAGTTTACAGAGTTAGGTCCAGTGGGTCCCCAGAGTTATGGGACCAAGAGGGTCCCATGGAGATATTCGACCGGAGGGTCAACAGAGTTACAGCCTTGAGTGGCTGATATGTGTTTATGTGGTATTTTGGGGAACTCACTAAGCAAATATGCTTACAGTGTTATGTGTGGTGTTTCAGGTACCAACGATGATCGCGGGAAGGCGTCGGCATGACTCGTACACACGCACACTGGAGTTTATATGTTTTGATCTTGGGGTTTTGTATTAAGATAATGATGATACAATGTTTTAAAATGTGGATGTGAATGAAATTATATGATTTTTAAAATGCGAAAAATTGTTTAAATTTTTACAGTGTTACAATTTAACGACCCCATGAACTTTAAAAACTATAGAACTTGATAAGAAGCATCTATGTACATGAGTAAAGGAATTCCCAAACAGTCCATGCACATTCATTTTAGTTTAAAATGACTCTTTATAATTTCAAGTTTCAAACAATCTTATGCACTTTTGGTTCTGTTCTATACCCGAAACCGGTACCGGAACAAAATCGATGCAAACCCATTTTTCAGTTCCTAGAGTCTCATTTTTCGGTACTTGATCGACATATCTTATTCCTAATGAATGTACTTATTTTCAAGAGAATTAAATTGTTTTCAATACATCATTTGTTTTTTGTTTTATACTTTTATAAACATAAAAAGGAAGGCATAAATGATAAATAATAATAATAATAATAATAATAATAATAATAATAATAATAATAACAACGTCGAAGAATATTACATGTATAATTTGTAATTTATGACAAAGTGTGCATAAAATCTACCTCTTCTAATAAACAAAAGCTAAATATGACACATAAAATCAAGACTTCAAATTAACAACTATTAATTAATTCCAATCAACTAGCAAAATAAACATCATCGTCTTTACTTTGCCATATTATATTAGGCAATAAATCAAAAAATTATATTATTTGAAAATATTAAAACCGTTTCCCTAATCACTTCCCTTCTTATAAACCTCATTAAATAATTTTGTGAATTGGAGAGACCATCACTTTCATTGCTATCCTGGGATAACTTTCTATATCTTTCAATATTATTGTTCTGTTACATTTGAAGATTGGAACCAACAATTAATTTGTCTTGTTGTTCTGTGTGAATGACTTATTGTGTGTGGTTGTGACATCATGAAACGTTTTTTTCATTCCATCCATGGTTTTAAAGTTAACCATTATATGTATCTAGTGTTTTAATATTAATCTGACGAAGTAATTGAACATGTAGAGTGTTAGAGAAGAAGCACAAAAAGTATATGTTTCTTCATCTCCCATTAATGGCCATACGAAACTATCTACAACACCTGTTTGTTTCATGATAATTTATTTGAAACAAAAAAAAAACCCATTTCTTGTGTTGTAGATCCATACCAAATTAATTAATTTTGCATATGACATTGAAGACCAAGAGTTAAGATGTAAGTACATTTCCATGTTGATAGCTTCATTTTATTTACTTCTTTTTATAGTTTATTTTAGTACATTTCATTCGCATTTTAGTTAACTTCCATGCATATTTTCCCTTTTGTTATTTTTATGACCATTTCGGGGTACTTTCTAGTTTCTTGAGCATGATTGCAGATTTTTTTGGAAACTAGCGGAGCGGCACTCTTGGGAGGCGATTGGGCTTGAAGGGAATTGGGGATTTCGTGCTTGATGGCTATGAAGGTGACTCATGGGGTGGACTTGTCAATTGCTTGAAGTCTTGGAAGAATTGAGCTTTAAATTTGAAAGATGCGGGAGAATTCTTGAGTGTGCAAGATCAATATTTGGGAGTTTGCGGAAGTTTAGAGTGATGTGGATAAACAAATTGGGCTTTAATTGAAGAAATATTGAAGAAAAATGGGCTAGGAGTTGATTGGATTCGAACTGGGCCAATGGATTAGCTGCGGGGGCCCAAAACTTGAAGAAGCCCAAAAATACCCGTCAGAGCCCGCAGCCCGCGTAAGATTCCCCGCGGCCCGAGTGGGTTCCTGACTAGGGCAATTTTGGGATTTTGCTAAGAGCTCTATTTTAGGAAGTTTGGTGTGCCTCTTTAGCCTTATCTTGAAGGTCCGATTTTGAGACTTTCTCTTTGGAGTTTGGAGCATTTTTGGAGGCCAAGAACACTTGAAGAATATCTTCTTTTCATCTCTTGAATCTTGTCAAATATTTGGTACAATCTCATCTAACTTTGTTCATTTGAGTTTAGCCATGCTTGGCTAAGCAAATCTTGGTTGACTTTTTGTTGAATCTTTTGAACTTTTGTTGGATGTTGAAGAATCCAAGAACTTGATCTTAAATCTTTATGGAATTGTTTTGTGTTTTATCATATTATCACTACTAGTATGTTTTTATTCATGAGTTTAAATATGTTTGTGGTGATTAGTTGGCTAATTTCTTGATTAAGTAAATGATCCTCAAATTAGCAAGCAACAAATGATTTTTGTGTTGTTTTTGCTTCACACAATCATAAAAACATTTCCTCCAACATGGTGGTGAAAGCATTTGACCCCTCTTGGATTTGGTGACTTTTTGGTTCTTAAAGCTAGTTGACTTTCACTAATTACATGCTATTTGGAATTAGTGACTTTGACTAAGGAAATTGTTATGAGCTTCTCTAGCCATTTCAACAATTAAGAAAAGTCTAGGTAATCTCAAGCTTCTTGGATTGCTATAGCCAAATTAAGGATTTAAATCAAAGTATTGCACCATTGGATTCTAATGATATGTTCATCAAAAGTCAAAGTGAGGAAACTTTAAGTCAACCATTTCTCCTTTATTGATTTTACATCAAACTCTTATTTTTGATGCATTTGTCTATTTAAATCATAGTTAACTCTAGTTTGTTTCAAGTATTTCAAAACACCAAAACCCCTCATTTTATTTTTATTGTCATTTTACAAGTATTTTTACAAAGAGCTTTTTCATAGAGTTATAAATTGAACCAATCTCCATGGATTCGATCCCTTTACCCCTATACACTATTTTAGTGTGTAATATTTAGGGTTATTATTTGTGTTGGCCTCGACGACCACCAAATTTTTGGTGCCGTTGTCGGGGATTGGTTTATTTTTAATCAATTTGTTTCTCTATGCCCAGATCTCAGCGTACAGGTGACTTGATTTACAATCCGGAAATCGAAAAAGAAGCAAGGCGTTTGGCGAAGGAAAAACGAGTTGAACATGGTCAAACTTCTAACCCCCACGGGGACCCGGAGGTTGAAACCGCTTCATTAAGTGATATAGAACCCGATTCTAGTCCCGACCCTCGCCAAGAAATTCTCAAAACACCACCCCTAACACAAAACCCACCCATTATTGAACCAATTGCAATGGCGGACAGAGGAGAAGTTCCCGAAAGAACTTTGAGTCAAATGATGGAGACCGATGTTACACAAACTCCAACCGGTATCAATTACCCGGTTTTGGAAGGAGGCTCGAAGTTGAAGTCAAGTTTAGTCCATCATCTACCAACTTTTCATGGATTGGAGAATGAAGACCCTCATAAGCATTTGAAGATGTTCCACATTATTTGCACTAGCATGAAGCCACAAGGGTCAACCGATGACCAAATCAAGCTAAGGGCATTCCCCTTTTCATTGGCCGATAGAGCAAAAGATTGGTTATTCTATCTTCCACCGGGGTCGATCAACTCATGGACCGACATGGCAAGAGCTTTCCTTGATAAATTCTATCTCGCCTCAAGAGTCTCAAGTCTTAGAAATGAGATTTGTGGAATCCGCCAGGGTCAAAATGAGACTTTCCATGATTATTGGGAGAGGTTCAACAACTTGTGCTATAGTTGCCCACAACACCAAATTTCGGAACAACTCCTCATTCAACACTTCTATGAGGGATTGTTTCCAATGGAGAGAAGACTAGTTGATGCCTCAAGTGGTGGAGATGTCTTTAGTAAAACCCCACAACAAATAAGACAACTTTTCAACACCATAGCCGCAAATTCACAACATTTTGGCCCTCGCCAAGACATGAAGAGAGACACACAACACAAAGTCAATGAAGTGGGAACATCAAATCTTGAGTCTCAAATAAAAGATCTAACCTCCGTTGTCCAAAAGCTAGCCATGGGACAAACTCCACAGGTGATGGTTTGTGGAATATGTGCAACAATGGGACATCCTACGGATATGTGTCCCATCCTTCAAGAAGATGCGGAACATGTGAATGCCACGGGAGAGTTCCAAAACTACCACAACAAACCATCCGGTTACCAAAATGCATATAATTCGAGTTGGAAGCCAAATCCCAACATGAGCTACAACTCAAGACCATTGCCTCAAAATGCATTGGTTAGACCGTCCTATCCACCACCACAACCTCAATACCAACATCAAAAACCACACTATCAACCCAAACCACACCCTCCACATCATCATCAAGAACCTCCTCAATCTCAACCAAGTAGCTCCGGAATGTCTCTTGAAGACATTGTCAAATCTCTAGCCACTAGTACCCAACAATTCCAAAAAGAGACAAGGACTAGTATCTCCAACCTTGAAGCACAAATGGGAGATATAGTTACATCTATAAGCAAGTTGGAATCCCGTGGTAAACTCCCTTCTCAAACCGAAAAGAACCCAAATGTCAATGTGGTGACCTTGAGAAGTGGCAAACAAGCCGGAGAAAGTACTTCAAAGAAGAATCCAAGGGAAGAAGAGGAAGAAATAGAGATCATTCCCATTGAATAACCTATCGTCAAGAACGATGCACAAGTCAGAGCCCTAAAGAATACTACCCCTTTAGTAACACCGATAGCCACTCAACCACCGTTCCCCTCCCGACTTGCAACTTCAAAGAAGAATATGGAGGAGAAAGAGATTTTGGACACCTTCCGAAAGGTGGAAGTAAACATCCCTCTACTTGATGCAATCAAGCAAATTCCGAGATATGAAAAGTTCTTGAAAGAACTTTGCACCAACAAGAGGAAGTTGAAAGGAAACGAGAAAATTTTGATGAATGAAAACGCATCCGCGGTTTTACAAAGGAAACTTCCACCCAAATGCAAAGATCCTGGGATGTTCACGGTTCCTTGCATGATTGGAGATGTCACTTTTAGTAGTGCTATGCTTGATCTTGGTGCCTCTATCAATGTCATGCCCTATTCGGTGTATGAATCATTGAATGTCGGACCCTTAAGTGAAACCGGTGTCATAATCTCTCTTGCGGATAAATCAAGTGTCTTTCCTAAAGGTGTTTTGGAAGATGTCCTAGTGCAAGTGAACCAATTGGTCTTCCCGGCGGATTTCTATGTAATTGATCTAGATGAGCAAGTGTCCTCCAAATCGGCTCTAATCTTGCTTGGGAGACCGTTCTTGAAGACGGTTAGGACGAAGATTGATGTGTATGCGGGAAGTTTGACAATGGAGTTTGATGGCGAAACAATAAGTTTTAATATTTATGATGCCATGAGATATCCTAGTGATGTTTCATCTTTGTACTTTGTTGATGTTGTCGAGCCAATCACTCAAGAATTGTTCGAGTTATCTAACGATGATATATTGGAGATGATCTTAAGCAAAGGATTCGATTGTGGGAAGCTAGCCGAGCAATTAAAACTTTATTCTTTGGATCCGGAAGTTGAAAAGTTGGTAAATAAAATGGAGATGAAGAAATCCACAAGATTAGATGTCAAACAAGTTGAATTGCCCCCAACTCATACAAAATTGCCCCCATCCCTTGTTCAACCACCCGAATTGGAATTGAAGGTCTTACCTCAACACTTGAAGTATGCCTATTTGGGAAAGAATGAAACCCTTCCGGTTATCATTTCAACTCACTTAACCGAATTTGAAGAAGAACAACTCATCAAGGTGTTGAAGGAGCATAAAGAAGCCATGGGATGGACGATTGCGGATATTAAGGGATTGAGCCCCTCCACTTGTATGCACAAGATCTTAATGGAGGATGAATGCAAGCCGAGACGGGACGCACAAAGAAGGTTGAATCCGCCAATGATGGAAGTGGTCAAGAAAGAGATTTTGAAGCTCCTAGATGCGGGGATGATCTATCCAATCTCGGATAGCAAGTGGGTGAGCCTGGTACAAGTCGTTCCAAAGAAGACGGGAATCACGGTGGTCGAAAACAACAAAGGTATGATGGTCCCCACCTGTGTGCAAAACGGGTGGAGAGTATGTATTGACTACCGCAAACTCAATGCAAGCACACGAAAAGATCATTTCCCATTGCCTTTCATTGACCAAATGTTAGAAAGGTTGGCCGGGAAATCTCATTATTGTTGTCTAGACGGGTACTCCGGTTTTCACCAAATCCCGGTGGCACCAGAGGACCAAGAAAAGACAACTTTTACATGTCCATTTGGCACTTTCGCATACCGTAGAATGCCATTCGGATTGTGTAATGCCTCGGCCACTTTCCAACGTTGTATGGTTAGTATCTTTTCGGAATACATTGAAAACATAATTGAGGTTTTTATGGACGATTTCACGGTATATGGCAACTCCTTTCAAGAGTGTTTGACCAATCTCACCAAAATTTTAAAAAGATGCATTGAGACAAATTTGGTTCTAAATTTTGAAAAATGCCATTTCATGGTGAGTCAAGGTCTCATTTTGGGTCACATTGTGTCTAAAAAAGGAATTGAGATAGATAAGGCCAAAATTGATGTTATTCAAAGCTTACCTTACCTGACTTGTGTTCGGGAAGTTCGTTCTTTTTTGGGCCATGCAGGTTTCTATCGAAGGTTCATCAAGGATTTTTCAAAGATAACAAGACCAATGTGCCAACTCTTGCAAAAGGAGGTTGATTTCGAGTTCAACGAGGCGTGCAAAGAAGCTTTTGACAAGCTCAAAGAGTTGCTTACATCCGCCCCCATCATGCAAGCACCAAATTGGGATCTCCCCTTTGAGATCATGTGTGATGCAGGCAACTATACGATAGGCGCCGTTTTGGGTCAAAAGAACGGGAGGGCCTCCCACGTGATCTATTATGCATCAAGGACACTAGACAATGCTCAAAGCAACCACTCTACCACGGAGAAAGAGCTATTGGTCATAGTGTTTGCTTTGGAGAAGTTTCGGCAATATCTACTTGGCACCAAAGTCATAGTGTATTCGGATCATGCGGCTCTCAAGTACTTGATGACAAAGAAAGATGCAAAGCCGAGACTCATCCGGTGGATCCTACTGTTACAAGAATTTGACATGGAAATCCGGGATAAGAGCGGATGCGAGAACCTCGTGGCCGATCATCTAAGCCGGATCACTTCAAATGAAACTCCTCTCCCGTTGCGGGACGAGTTTCCGGATGAGCATCTCTTTTCCCTTACTCAATCTATTCCTTGGTATGCCGATATCGTTAACTTTTTGGTCACAAAAAGGTATCCCGACACATCCACACGTGCTCAAAAAGACAAGTTGAAAAGTGATGCAAAATATTATGTGTGGGATGAGCCTTATTTGTGGAAACATTGTCCCGATCAAATCATTAGGCGATGTGTACCCCAACAAGAGCGCCAATCCATTTTGCAATTTTGTCATGAATTTGCTTGTGGGGGACACTTCGTACCTAGCCGAACCTTGAGAATGGTTCTTGAAAGTGGACTATTTTAGCCAACCATGTCACGCGACTGCTACTTGTTTTGCAAAAGTTTTGAACGGTGTCAAATGACGGGAAACATTTCGCAAAAAAGCCAAATGCCCCAAAATCCAATCCTTGTGTGTGAAACTTTTGACATATGGGGGATTGATTTCATGGGCCCATTTCCTGTTTCGTTTGGCAACGTTTACATCTTGCTCGCGGTTGACTATGTTTCTAAGTGGGTTGAGGCCAAAGCCACAAGATTGGATGATGCCAAAACAGTTATCGAGTTTTTAAAATCTAATGTGTTTGTGAGATTTGGTATGCCTAGGGCTTTGATTAGTGATAGAGGGACGCACTTTTGCAACAAAATGATGGAAGCTTTATTGAAAAAGTACAACATGACCCATCGTGTCTCTACCGCCTATCACCCTCAAACAAATGGTCAAGCAGAGGTTTCGAATCGTGAAGTGAAGTCTATTCTAGAGAAAACAGTGAATCCGACAAGGAAGGATTGGAGTTTGAGGCTAGACAATGCCTTATGGGCCTATCGGACTGCATACAAGACCCCGATAGGAATGTCCCCGTTTAGGTTGGTCTTTGGAAAGCCATGTCATCTTCCCGTCGAGTTAGAGCACCGTGCATTTTGGGCGGTCAAGCAATGCAATTTCAATATTGACGAGGTGGGAAGGCATAGGAAACTTCAACTCCAAGAGCTAGAAGAATTGAGAAACGACTCCTATGAAAACGCAAGGATTTACAAGGAGAAAACGAAGCTCTTCCACGACAAGTCCATCACCCGGAAGCATTTTGAACCGGGGCATAGGGTCTTACTATACCATTCACGACTGAAGTTATTTCCAGGCAAGCTAAGGTCAAGATGGATTGGACCTTTTGTTGTGATTAAGACCTTTGACCATGGGGCGGTGGAAATTCAAAGCGAAAAGACGGGACAAATTTTCAAAGTCAATGGGCACCGGTTGAAGCCATTCTATGAAGGTTTCAGTGCTAATGCCCTTGAAATCATCCATTTGGATGTCCTGATGTGTTGAAGAAAGCTAGGAGGACGTCTCGCCAAAGACGTTAAAGAAGGGCATTTTTGGAAAGCAATGTGCTTTCACCATTTTTTCAAATTCTAATAAATCATTTTACTCCAATTTTTGAAAGGTCTCACCAATCGATCCCCATTTTACTCCAAATTTTGTCAAATTTTTGATACCGGGCCTTACGAGGATCGTTTTGGCTTGAAAAATCAGTTTTTTTTGGAAAAAATCCCATTTTTGATGTACAGCATAGCCCGCGGGCAGCCCGCGGCCCGAGCCCAGCCCGCGTTAAAGGTCAGAAGGTTCAGAAGGTTTTCCAGCAAGTAGACGCGGCCAGCCCGCGTGGGCCAAAGCTCAAATTCAATTCAGTACCCGCGGCCCACGCCTGACCCGCGTGGATTTTCGAAGCACTTGGCAATTTTTTTGGGCAAACCAGTTCCCGCGGCCAACCCGCGGCCCGCGTTCAACCCGCGCAGAAGTCATTTTTTTAGCTGTTGGATCTGCTGTGTTCGAGGAGGCTAGACGCGGCTAGCACGCGGCCCGCGCCCAGCCCGCGTGTTGGTCGTTTGACTGATGTTTTGAGCTGTTGACTGCCTTGACTTTCGTTGACCAAGAGATTTAATGAGTTGACCAAAAATTGACCGGGTTTGACCTTCCTTGACCAAAGATTAAACACCTCCATCACCCTTCTTCTTCATCATTCAAGCCCTACAAATTCCTCTATTTTCTCTCTAGAAGCTTAAGAACACTAAACCCACTTCTCACAAAAATCCATTTTCCCGGAGTTCTACCAGTCGGAATCTCGCGAAACCACCGCCATTCTTCTCCATTTTTCATCCTCTACAAACCCCACCCAAATTCCAGTCCGATCTGTGGCCGGAATTCCGGGCGCCACCACCACCCACCACCACCTTCTTTCGCATTTTCCGGCCAACTCCGGCCACCATTGGAGAATCCGAGCACGGGGTTTTGTTTCTCTCATCAAGAGCTTTCTAGTCATACCAATCTTCCCGCAAAAACTCATGAAAATTTTCCATCTAATTCCGGGTGCCGCCACTCCATTCGCCGGAATGTCATCTTGAAGCTAGTTTGTGGGGTTGTTTTAGCGATTAAAGCGTCAAATACGGAGCAAAATATACGTCTTGACGAAATCTTTTTGGTGGCACTAGTTCATCCCGGGTCTAAGAAATTGGGTAATCTCATTCCTATAACTTGATTGTTTACATCCCAATTTCCCATTTATTGTTGGTATTGTGTGCCTTTATTGTGGCTGAAAATTATTATTGGTAAAATTTTGTCCCGAATAAATGTCAAAGCGTGCAAAAACGGGACGGGAGCAACTTCCTCTAAAGGAGGGTCGAAGGGAAAATCCAAGGATCCCCCGTTTCGTTTGTTGAACCGTGAGGACCGTAAAACTTATGATTTTCTCGTTTCAAATAAGCGTCAAGTCAAGTCAACGAAATTCCTCCATAGGGAATCTTTTGCTAGTCTTGGGGTGCTCGATGGAGTCCAAGCGTTATTTAACAACATCGGGTGGGGTCAATTCCTCTATAACCGTGCCGCCACCTATGTTGAACCCACCTTGGAATTTCTTGCCACATTCAATTCCGAGGAGGAAGCCCAAACTGTCACCTTCCAAATGCTTGGTGAGAAACGATCCCTACCGCATCGGGTCGTGAACACCCTGATGGGCACTCCAGTGGACAACCTATATTACCAATATGACCCATGGCCCGGAAACTTCAATGAGCATTACTTTTGGCAACAAATTACCAACGAGCCACAATACTCATCGTCTTCGTCAAAGGCCTCCTCCATAATCCACCCATGTTTGCGCCTAGCGCATCGAGTTCTCACATGCACCATTTTCGCCCGCTCCAAAGTGGGACAAATTTCAAAGGCGAGATTATTTTTTCTTTGGTGCATGACTCGTGAGAACGGTCTGCGGCCTGATTTTGCCTCCTTTTTCTTCACCAAGTGTTACAACCTCATAACTATGGACAAAGGAGACATTTTCATTGGGGGAATAATCACCCTCATTGCATCCCGGCCACCGCTTCAACTTCATCTCTCTACTCTTCCATTCGAGAAGGCTTTCGGCCCCTCTAGTCTTGACGGCAACGCACTTCGCCGAATGCAACTCATCCGGGATTCGGTCGTCGGTCCCATGTGGATCCTTGACAACCAACCATACCTCATTCTCCCCCATGAGTATATACGGAGTTTTGAGCCGACCAATCCCGAGCAATGGATCATTCCATCAGACTACCCTCCACCTATAGATGGTGAGGATGACCAGTTTCAGCCTGCACAGCAATTCGCCGAGCCTCAGTTTCAGCCGCAGCAGCAGGGGGGACACGAAGTCCCACCATATTTCCCCCCTACGTTCTTTGATCAATTCTCCACAATGTTCTCCACGGTGTAGCGCATCGATACCCAAACGCAAGAGAATACGAGAGCCATCCAAGATGTGGCGAGTGGCGTTGGTCGATTGGAGTAGTCCTTCCCTCCCATTTCCCGCCAGGTCCAAGATATATGGGACTAACATTATCGCCACGGGCATTTCCCGCCACCCGACCCACCGATTTAGGTCCTTTGTTTGTTCTTAAGCTTGGGGTGGGGCATTTCCCTTATCTTTTACTTTTTCATGCACTTTTAGCTAGGTTGCATAACATTATAGTATTAAGCTAATTTTCATTCATTTTTTTATTTATTTAAAATTCCAAAAAGATTTTATTTTCTTCTTTTTCACCTTTTATATTTTTGCATAACATTTAGCCTAAGGCATTAGCATTCATGCATTTTTGTTGTCTGTTTATACTCACCTCTCTTGGATACCATGGAACAGGTTCACAGTTATTGTATCATTATTGGTCCAGGATCTTGTTGCTATCTCACCCATCGAACCGGGACCATTGGCTGCAGTTTGGGATTTCATACTTGGGATCAGATGTTGGTAGCTTAAAGGAGTAAGTGATCATGACCAGGTAGTTTCATGAAAAATTATGCATACAATACTAACAACTGTAGGATATACTATAGCAATGGATGTTCTTAGCCTTGCGGTCACTACCGCCGAGAGGATCACACTTGATCATGTTTGAACTGTTAGGATGAAGCATTGGTGCTTGTCCCAGAGTATAATCCATATCCGGTCTCTTTACATCACCATATCTTTTTGCGATTTTCTTAGAAATTTAGAGAGTCTTTTAGTCCACATTTGGACATTTTCATTATCTTTGAAAAAACCACAAGTGTGAAAAGGAGCTTACATTACATCTTTATGCTCCACACATGGTTATTTTCACACTTAGGCCATTCGGATTATATCATTACCCTTTCGGTTACACTTACACACCTTTGGGAACCAAATTTTGAGTCAAAGGGTTTCTTGTTAAAAATTTCGATAGTTAATACATTACCTTAAAAAAAACAAAAACAAAAAGAAGCATGCAAATTTTCAGTTGCAACTATCTTAGATAGGTGGCCGGTTCAATTATTGAACAAATTTCCCAACATCTTGGTCACCCGGCGTTTGATATTCATTTGTATAGGTCTGTTTTATTGTATATAGATCGAGTTGTTCTTTTTTTCGCAAATTGGTGATGTTAGGGAGACTGTCGAGTCGGATACTACGGGAGGTTTGGGCCAACACTAAGTGAACCGATTCCTACAACGGTGCCCGAGCGATTAAACCAAGTTACACATGAGAGAAACCGACAGACGTGAGATCAGAGTGTGCACTTAAAGAAGAGCTCCACCCGAGCCCATCCAGTTGCTTTCTCCCTACTACAGATGTTATTCATTGTATGCATGTTCCATTGAGGCTGCGACTGCTCATCCCTCCTTACTCACCTAAAGGAGTTATCCCGGCTGTGGTTTATGGTCCCATTGTCATCGGATGAAAAAGTTGTGAGACAGCAGCGAGATCAATTCTGACCATGTTGACTAACATCGAACAGGTTCCATGGTTCTATCCATTCTTTTTTATTTCTAGGGTAGTTCGTCCCAAGTTCATTTAGTCTTCTCTTACTTGAGGACAAGTAAGGTTTAAGCTTGGGGTGATTTGATAGCTTCATTTTATTTACTTCTTTTTATAGTTTATTTTAGTACATTTCATTCGCATTTTAGTTAACTTCCATGCATATTTTCCCTTTTGTTATTTTTATGACCATTTCGGGGTACTTTCTAGTTTCTTGAGCATGATTGCAGATTTTCTTGGAAACTAGCGGAGCGGCACTCTTGGGAGGCGATTGGGCTTGAAGGGAATTGGGGATTTCGTGCTTGATGGCTATGAAGTTGACTCATGGGGTGGACTTGTCAATTGCTTGAAGTCTTGGAAGAATTGAGCTTTAAATTTGAAAGACGCGGGAGAATTCTTGAGTGTGCAAGATCAATATTTGGGAGTTTGCGGAAGTTTAGAGTGATGTGGATAAACAAATTGGGTTTTAATTGAAGAAATATTGAAGAAAAATGGGCTAGGAGTTGATTGGATTCGAACTGGGCCAATGGATTAGCTGTGGGGGCCCAAAACTTGAAGAAGCCCAAAAATACCCGTCAGAGCCCGCGGCCCGCGTAAGATTCCCCGCGGCCCGTGTGGGTTCCTGACTAGGGCAATTTCAGGATTTTGCTAAGAGCTCTATTTTGGGAAGTTTGGTGTGCCTCTTTAGCCTTATCTTGAAGGTCCGATTTTGAGACTTTCTCTCTGGAGTTTGGAGCATTTTTGGAGGCCAAGAACATTTGAAGAATATCTTCTTTTCATCTCTTGAATCTTGTCAAATGTTTGGTACAATCTCATCTAACTTTGTTCATTTGAATTTAGCCATGCTTGGCTAAGCAAATCTTGGTTGACTTTTTGTTGAATCTTTTGAACTTTTGTTGGATGTTGAAGAATCCAAGAACTTGATCTTAAATCTTTATGGAATTGTTTTGTGTTTTATCATATTATCACTACTAGTATGTTTTTATTCATGAGTTTAAATATGTTTGTGGTGATTAGTTGGCTAATTTCTTGATTAAGTAAATGATCCTCAAATTAGCAAGCAACAAATGATTTTTGTGTTGTTTTTGCTTCACACAATCATAAAAACATTTCCTCCAACATGGTGGTGAAAGCATTTGACCCCTCTTGGATTTGGTGACTTTTTGGTTCTTAAAGCTAGTTGACTTTCACTAATTACATGTTATTTGAAATTAGTGACTTTGACTAAGGAAATTGTTATGAGCTTCTCTAGCCATTTCAACAATTAAGAAAAGTCTAGGTAATCTCAAGCTCCTTGGATTGCTATAGCCAAATTAAGGATTTAAATCAAAGTATTGCACCATTGGATTCTAATGATATGTTCATCAAAAGTCAAGGTGAGGAAACTTTAAGTCAACCATCTCTCCTTTATTGATTTTACATCAAACTCTTATTTTTGTTGCATTTGTCTATTTAAATCATAGTTAACTCTAGTTTGTTTCAAGTATTTCAAAACACCAAACCCCCCCCCCCCCCCCATTTTATTTTTATTGTCATTTTACAAGTATTTTTACAAAGAGATTTTTCATAGAGTTATAAATTGAACCAATCTCCGTGGATTCGATCCTTTTACCACTATACACTATTTTAGTGTGTAATATTTAGGGTTATTATTTGTGTTGGCCTCGACGACCACCACATGTGTTTTTGTTTTCTTTTGATTTCTCATTTATTTTCAAATTTAGTTTTCCCGGGTTTACAAATCCGTGATTGTATTTGAAGATGCAAGTCAAATTTCATTTGCTGATAGTTATGCATGTTCTTAGAATTTGAATCTGAAATGAGTGTTGATGATTCTAATCTTAAGCCAAATTATAAAATTACTTAAATCCAATTTTACTGCTCAAGTATTTATCTTAAATCTGATTTCGTCTTATAGGGTATATAGTTAATTAATAACCACAAGATTATACTTGCAGGTATTGGATATCTCTATACATGATTTTAATCGGTTCTAATTACATGTTTTAATTACCTTTACATACCCATATCACTAGGGATGTGCTTCAGGCCGGAACTGACCCGAATAGCCCGAAACCCGAATTGGATGAAAAGTGGGAACCGAAACCCGGACCAATTATACTAATTCAGGACCGGTTCGGTTAGGGTAATACGAGTTTCGATTCGGGTAATACAGGTTTCGGTTTTGTTATAAACCCGAAAGGACCGAAATAACCAAAATAAAAATTTACACTATGCTTTTGAACTGAATAACCCAAATAAACCGAAATTACCCGAGTAACCTAAATAAACCGAAATGACCCGAATAACCCAAATAAGGAAATTTTATATCTAGTTCAAGAAAAAAAAATATATTAATTTCTTTATTCCTGAACTAGATGTATAATTTCTTTATTTGGGTTATTCGGGTTATTTCAGTTTATTTGGATTATTCATATCATTTTGGTTTATTTGGGTTATTCGGTTCAAATGACTAGTCACTTTCCGGGTCGGCCTTTTTGCCCCGATTAAAACTTTATTCGGGTAACCCGAACCGAATAACCCAAAACACAAACTGAAAAAAATAAATATTTGAGAACTGACCCAAATAACTTATTCAGTCCTAATTCGGGTCGGTCCGGTCCGAATTACGGTTTTAGTTTTGGCATTAGGTCCGAAAAGCACATCCCTACAGATCACAATCTCAACCAAACACACTTGAATATTTATAATATCAACTTCTAACAAAATCGGTAATTTAATATTGTAAAAAACATGGCAAATTTAAATCAACACTAACATGGTTTAGAATATTCATATTTTGTGATACAATAATGCAAATCATAATATAAATAAAAAATAAGGATGGTGCTAAAAAACCTCTTTGAGGATTTTAAGTGTATTGTTTTTTCATCAAATCTAAGCTCGTCTGTTATATCCACTACTAACCACTATAATGATAGGTATTACATCATCGCCACAATACCTACACACTAACCATTGGATACCTATCAATATATCCTCTTATTTTTTTAAAAAGTAATATATATATATATATATATATATATATATATATATATATATATATATATATATATATAGGGCTAGGTTATAATATGGATAACATTTATTGTGTAGTCGTAAAGAAAATTCTAGACCAACGGATGAGTAGAATGAATGACTATGATCTAAGGGTCTATGGTATTATAATGGGATAACATATACCATATAATCATCTAAATTTCAGCACAATGATATTTTGGTCAATTTAACTATATTTAAAAAAAGGAAAATTTCGAATTTAAAGGGATAATTATCTCTTAATTTAAAAAATGTGAATTTTTAAATTAATTTTATTTTAATTCCAACGTAATTTTTTATATAAACCGATTTTGTTCTGTCGGAATGACAAAATGTTAGCCATGAACTAGTAATGATATTTTTGATTCATTAAGAGGGTGTTTGGGAGTGCTTTTTTAACTAGAAAAGTGCTTTTAGATAAAAGTGTTTATTTGCTTATAGTGGTGGTAAAAAGAGTTTTTTTAAAAGTGTTTGGATAAGCTTTTATAGTGAAAAAGTCAATAAATCAATAAGTTAAAAAGTGCTTTTTGAAGTTATTTTGGCTGAAAAGCCATAAACAGTTTCAAAAAGCCATGTTTTGCATGCTTATTAAAAAGTGCTTATTGAAGCTTATGGAAAAGCTATTTTGAAAAGTGCTTTTGAGTTTGCCAAACACTTTTTTTGGCTTATTAGCTTTTCAAAAAGCCAATAAGCAAATAAGCACTTTTCAAATGCAATCCCAAACACCCCCTAATTCTTAAAGAATAAAACTATAAACAATAATTATATTCATTCTGGAAAAAAATATGACAAGTAATGGTTAAAAATTACATTATTCTTAATGATTAAAACTAAGAATGGTTAAAAAAGAGAAAAAAAAAGAACATCAAATTCTAACAAAGACACTAATCCATTTTGAAAGAATATTTTTGCTATGATTTTTGAAATCTTTTGCAAAAGAATATCGCTATTCTTGAAAGAATCCACATTCTCCTTCTTGGTTCGTTCGTAGATGACATTCTGTGAGAATGACATTCTCTAAGAATTGTCTAGATAATCGACTTGATTCCAACCATTCTTATGAGAATAACATTATGTGAGAATACAATTCTATTAGAATGATAGGAAGTTTTGTAAGAATACTATTCTCTTCGTATGATATAGAAGCAAATTTCAACCATTCTTATGAGAATGACATTCTATAAGAATACCATTCTATTAGAATGATAGGAAGTTTTGTTGGACCTTCAAAAACATAAAAAAAATCCAAATTAGGGTTTTAATAAGATAAAATAAAATAAAAATGAAATTTGTTTCTATATCATACAAAGATACAAGAATTAGAAGCTTTTATATATTAATTATTAACGTATGATGATAACAAAGTCTAAAAATTAACCTTTGGATTAAAAGCTTTTATATATTAGTTTCATCTGTACGACTTCAACCTTAGAATTTTCTACATTATCATAATTTTTTAATAGTCAATGATCTTAATTATGTAACTTGACTTGATATATTGGTAATTTTATCACAGTAGCTCCAGACGTTTAGAAGGCCAAGTCGCATACTGAAGAATCTATATGATTATTTGTTTCAAATGTTTAAGAACCTATAACATTACATATACCAAATTGTGTTTATATAAGCATTTCATGAGCTCATAGCATCAACAATGTACATACACATTAACAGGATTCATGCAAATAACTGAGTTAGAATGTCGATCATGGATGTTGTTTCTCACTGTATGTTATAAGAGTTAGAATAAGAAATTACATGTGTTTCTTCATTGGGAGAGTTCACCCAAATCTTGTTTGATATCAAAAAAATCAAATCATGGAATGTTGATCGATCAATGGTTGTTGATATTACGTGGAAGGAAGTCTTTGAACATTGGGTACACACCGAGGTTTTATTTTGTAAACGTAATCAGGTTATGAACGAAACGACGGCAAAGGGTTTTGGAGATGATGGCAAAGGTGTGATGATATAAAGGGAGACTCAATTATTTATCCAAGATTATAGGCATCTAATTTGGAATGTCATTTAATCCATGTTTAATATTACTAAAGTACCCTTATATATTAATTATTAATTAAATTTTTATTAAAATCCTATTGGTTCTTACAACCACACAGTAGATATCAATCCACATATGAACCTAACTCTCTCTCTCTCTCTCTCTATATATATATATATATATATATATATATATATATATATATATATATGTATACCGTTTGGTGCGGTTAGGCGGTTATTTTTGTGATGCGTTTTTTTTCGGTTATTAACCACATTGATTTGGTGTGGTTATTTTGTGTGATTTTTAACCTCAGTGTAGGGTTCAAACGGTTTTAAAAGTTCAAACATATTACTTGTAATAATAATAATAATAACAAGAATAATGTATGAGACAATTAACTTAAATCACAAACAACTACTATCTTAAAAACGTGAAATCACTAGTAATTAACAATAAATATCTTAAAATTGTGAAATTTCACCATTTTCCAAAGTTAAACATAACAAAAAACAACACTTTTGTCTTCTAAAGTTTTGTCCTTCTTTCATATATGAAACTTATCTTATTTTTAATATTTAATATAGTAATAATTACTAAAAAAAACTGTATATAATATATGTGGTGCGGTGTGCTTTTTTTTGCTGTTTTTGAAAACTAATAACTGCACCGCACCGCAAATTTACGGTTTTTGAAAAACTGAAAACCTCACCATCTATTTTTATTGCGGTTGCGGTTTATTGGTTGCGATTTTTGCGGTTAATTTTAGTTGCGGTGCGGTTTTTGCTCACCTCTAGAAAGAATTAGAGATAGATAGAAAGAAAAAGAATGTAATTGCATGTGGTCTTTCGTGGTATACACAACAATGCACCACGACCACTACCAACAACTAACCAGACATTTATATAAAGAGACATAGTTTTTAATTAGTGATATAAATCTTTAATGTTTTAACCTAAAGTAAATATTGAAGGCTACGATCCAAAATACAATTCACAACAAAGAAAAGTGATGCCATAATCTAATTATGATTTTATCAGGTAGGTAATACAAATTTACCAACTTCTAACCTGAAATTGCTAGATCATCTGAGATTTATTGAATCTTATCAATACCATGTTTAATCTCAGATTATGTTCTTCAAATTTGTGACTGTGATACCGATGATCAAAAATAAGATGTGAATAACCATGCAAACGTGCTTGACAAGCTCGATGTCATTTATCATCTCGAATTAATGTGTCTGTAAACCACACACGCTCCCTTAAAAATGATAATTTTTGATTTGTCCATCACTCAACTTTATAGTCCCAAATTAGTGTGTTGGTTAACCACACACGCTCCACTACTGACCTATAAAGAGTGATGTGTGTTTTAATGGATTAACATACATTTCACATTTTGTTATAAAGTAACTAGAGTTGAGATTTATTAAAAGGTTTTGTTACTTTATGGTAGACAAAATTGCAAAAATGGTCCCTGTGGTTTTTCATTTTATGTGGCTACGGTCCAAACGTTGTGTTTTAATGGATTAACATACATTTCATATTTTGTCCTAAAGTAACTAGAGTTGAGATTTATTAAAAGGTTTTGTTACTTTATGGTAGACAAAATTGCAAAAATGGTCCCTGTGGTTTTTCATTTTATGTGGCTACGGTCCAAACGTTTGAAAAGTTAAAGATTTGGTCCTTTTCAACAAATTTTGTTGTGGTTTTGGTCCCTCATCCGTTAAGTTTAACTGGTTGGCTGTTAACTTCCTTAAAATGACAATTTTACCCCAGGGACCATTTTCACAGTTTTGTCTTTTACGGTTTTACCATACTATAACGACCATTTTTGCATACATTCTTTTTTATTTTATTGAAGTATTATATATTAATAGATATTATTTTTAATATATAATCTTATATATTAATAAATATTGTTTTATTATATTATTAATGTATTTTAGTTGATTTTTTTTTAATTTTTTTTTTGTTGAAATAAATTTTTTTATTGAATTGTTATATATCAATACATATAGTTTTTAATATATGATATTTATATCATAATAAATTTATATTATTGGATTATAAATTTTTTAGTTAATTTTTGTAATTCCTTTTTTTAATTATTTTTTATTAGATTATTACTTTTAATTTATTATTTTCTTCATATACTAAATATTGTTTTATTGGATTATTTATTTATTTTAGTTAATTCAATTTTTTTTATCGAATTAATTCTTTTTTATTGAATTATTATATATCGGTAGATATAGTTTTTAATATTTAATATTTATATAATAATAAATATTATATTATGAGATTATTATATATTACAAAACATTATTTTATTGAATTATTAATTTCTGCTAGTTGATTCTTTTTATAATTTTTTTTGTAGATCAATTCTTTTTTATTAGATTATTATATATCAATAAATATTATTTTTAATATATAAGTGGTGGTGGTGGTATTTTTCTTATGGTTTCTCATTATAAGCTACATGAAATGAAGGTGTTTGGCAATGATCCTAATGATTTCGATGATGTGAGACGATGATTTTGCGTATCTCACAACTTTGTCGTGGAACCAATAAAAATAACAAGAACTATTATTATAATTTAAAAATAAATTAATAATCCAGTGAAATAATATTTAGTATATGAAGAAAATAATAAATTAAAAGTAAATATCCAATAAAAAGCAGTTTAAAAATAAGAAATTACGAAAATTAACTAAAAGAAAATAGTAATCCAAAAATATAATATTTATTATGATATAAATATTATATATTAAAAACTATATGTATTGACATATAGCAATTCAATAAAAAAGAATTACTTCAACAAAGTTTTTTCTTTAAAAAGAATAACTAAAATAAATTAATAATCCAATAAAACAATATTTAGTATATACAGAAAATAATAAATTAAAAGTAATAATCCAATAAAAAATAAATTTAAAAACAGAATTATAAATATTTAATAAATAAATATAATAATCCAATAATATAATATTTATTATGATATAAATATTATATATTAAAAACTATATGTATTGATATATAATAACTCAATAAAAAGAATTACTCCAACAGAAAAAAATTACAAGAATCAACTAAAATAAATTAATAATCCAACAAAGCAATACTTATTAATATATAATATTATACATTAAAAATAATATTTATTAATATTAACTATAATAAATGAAGATCCATTTTGCCACATGTCAATCTCTCATGAGTTTTGACACTTGTTATTTTGTGATATTTTTGAAATAAATAATATCTACATGTCAATTCTTAGGTTTTTCAAATTTTAAAATTAAAAAGCACATAATATTTATATATTTATATATGTAAAGTATTAAATGTCATAAATATTATATTAAATTACAATTAATAAATTTTTTTATTTTTTATTTTAAAATTTTATTTTAAAAAATATTTTATTTTTTACACTTTAATATTTAATTTCTTTGTTATTCAACCCGTGTAATACACGAGTTTTACACGTAGTATATAATACTTCAATAAAATAAAAAAGAATGTATGCAAAAATGGTCCTTATAGTATGGTAAACGAACTGCGAAAATGGTCCCTGAGAGTAAAATTGTCATTTTAAAAAAAGTTAACAGCTAACCAGTTAAACTTAACAGATGAAAGACAAAAACCACAACAAACTTGTTGAAAAGGACCAAATCTGCAACTTTTCAAATGTTTGAACCATAACCACATAAAATGAGAAATTGCAGGGACCATTTTTGCAGTTTTGTCTTTATGGTATCATACTTTTAGAGGTTATGTCCATCAAATCCGTTCGGATAACGACCGTCCACCATATAAGGGAGCGGTGGGTGAGAGTGTACACCTATTCAACGATTATGTTATAGGCCGTTATCCTTATACTAACCTTAGAGTATAACTTCGTGAATGAGGCATACTATTGATTTGACTGACTTGCTTGTACATATAATATATTAAACATTATATATATATATATATATATATATATATATATATATATATATATATATATATATATATATATATATATATATATATATATATAAGGTGTATATTAAACTTTTCAAAATACTAGGGTTTAAAATCAATTTTCGAATTAAACAGTTAATAATTAATTAATTTTAAACTAAATGATGATTTAATCTTTTTATCTTAATTAAACAAATTTAAATCATATTATTTACCAATTAAACAATTAATTAAATAAATTTAAATCATATGGATTAAATAATTATTTACCAATTAAACATTTAATTAAATAATTCACATTTAATCCTAATCCCTTAGCCTTCTAATTTTTAAAAAGGATAGGGTTCATCAAGTTTTAATTATTCGAATTTAAGTCATATTAAAATAATAATCAAGGAAACTAGAAACCCTAGGGATATGCATATCAATTTTCGAAAATAAGGGTGTAACGACCCATTTTACAAAGAAAAATTTTCATTTTTGATTAATCAAAACCAAGTGCATTAACCGTGGGTTCTCAAACATTTGTTTTCAAATCAACATTTATTACATCATTGTTTCCCTTTTTAAAACACCAGAGGGTCCCAAACACCAAAAGAAAAGAGATAGAGTGCACACCACGTCATCACGCCTTGCCCTTGACCTTAGGCTCAGAAGTACCTGAAACAAATCAACAACCTGTAAGCGAATGCTTAGTGAGTTTCCCAGAGCATACCACACACAATCACATACACACAACCTGATAGCTAATAGAGCTATACACATACCACATAAATCAAGCAATACGATCCAGCAAAAGTGTCATGGGTTACCCGCATGGTCTTTACCTAGGACTGCCATGGGTTACCCCAATGGCCTTACGTCCAATGCCATGGGCTACCCCACATGGACTTTACTTAGGAACGCCATGGGCTACCCCACATGGTCTTATATCCAATGCCTCGGGCTCCCCCCGGGGTCTTCCATTCCAACATAACAACACATAACATATCAATCCACAAATGAATAACATACACATAACATTTTCACATAATGGGTCAGCCTTGGTGCCTTAGACCCATAGGTATGATGAGAAGACCCACCTCCGTCCGATGAATACTAGTACTGTCCTACTCTCTAAAATAATAACAATAGTAACACAATCAATGATAGGTCATTAATTACCACAAGGAAGGCCCACCCTTCAAACATTACCCCCTAATGCCCAATTACCCTAATATTGCAAATGGGCCCCAAAGTCCAAGTCCAATTCCCTCAATGGGTCCTTTGGCCCAATAAGACCCCACCAATATGTCCTAGGCCCAAATGGATGAAAAGGCCTCTAACTCATTGAATCCAATCAAACCCAACAGCCAAATGAGGTCCAAAGGCCCAAAACAGTTTAGGGTCCGACTGGGCTGCGTACGCTCAACATACCACCCTGGTACGCACAGCATAATGGGATTTCAGAGACTACATGCTGCGTACATCCAGTTGCGCCCGGCGTACACCCATGTTAAGCACTTTTTCCATTAAATGCTTAATGCTCGAGTCATTCACGTCCAAAAGCTAGATCTAAGTCTGAAAAGATGTCCTAAGGCATAAAGTTGGCAACTTTATGCCCTTGCATGCCTCAAAAATGCCCAACAACCCCATTAAGACCTTTCCAAGGTCCGTAATCCATGCATGAGACCAATACATCCATCAAGATCTCATTTTTATGTCTCTAAATGACTAAGGGACCTCAGATCTGACCTTCCCACCTCATGGAGTAGCTTATCTCATCAAATGAGGTTTAAAATCAACCAAAAAGGGACAAACTAGACACCCTAGCTAGATCTAAAGGTTTAAATGGCAAAGTGCAAACTTTTTACCTTTAGAAGCCTTGAAAGATGTCCACAATACACATTCTTGAAGAATTAAATCGTCCCAAGCTAGTCTAGCAAATCACCTTCTTGAAAGAACTCCTAAAATGCTCACCAAAAGCCTCTTCTTAAGCTCAAACACTCAAACTCAGCTAAAATTGTAGCACCTGGTTCCTGGTACGTAAATCTTATTTGAGTATTTCTCTTCTTTTAGCCTTGGACTCGGCGAGTCATAGGTCCGACTCGCCGAGTAGATACGAGACCCGGGACACGTTTAAGTTGGTGACTCGGCGAGTCCATATTCCGGACTCGACGAGTCACCGCTGTTGGATGAAACCCTAAGTTTCAGGGGTTTGCACCTTATTTAAACTCTCTTTCCGCCCCAATCTCGCCCCCATTCACCCTCAGAGCCCTGTATCTCTCTCTAGCCTTGTTTCCTTGTGAGTTTGAAGTGTTTTTGTGGTGTTCTTGAAGCTTTTGAGGAGAAAGAAGAGTGAATCAAGAAGAGGAGAAGGAGGCCAAGCATCTCTATGCCATTCCAACATTTCCCCTGAGGTATAACTCGTTTCCCCTCTGTTTGTAAGCTTATTGTCCCTTATAGCTCCATTAAAGTCCTCTTTGAACCCTTTCCAAGATTGTGTATGTTTGAGGGTTTGTAATAAGCTGATTGACCTTTAGATCTAGGCATGGTTGAGCTCCAAGAGCACAGATCTACTGTCTTTTTGGAACCATATTGCATGAAAGCCCTAGATCTACCCCTTTTGGTGCATTTTGGACCTTAAAACCCTCATGGTTGTCTATTTACACGTAAAGTTGGAAACTTTACGTGATAACCAGGCCCTAGGAGCCCATATCTATGTATGACATAAACTGGATTCAAGCAGAATCGACCATATAATAATTGCATGGTAACGACTCGGCGAGTCGTTCATCTGACTCGGCGAGTCGGTTCGCAAGTCTCCGAGTTTGTCCCCTTTTCGTAGTGTCGAGTGAGCAGTGACTCATGGGGTGTGACTCTGTAAAGATAAGAAAAGCGTATCGCCCTTTCCTCTATCAACTACCATCGGAAACGCAGAAAGAGCCTATCTCTTACTCTTAAATCCAGTAAAGCTTAAGAAGCAGTTGAGTAGAAGAAACTAAGAATAAAACTTTGCTAGCTTTTGTTTTTTTGACACTTTTTATTAGAAAGAGTCCAGAGATCGGAAGGAACCTCACATAGGCAACTCCGATAGGCTCGCTTTTTCACTTCTTTTCGTTTGATTCAGCTGTATTAGTAGCTGATGATTCCTTTTTTCCCCATTATCAAGCTTTATAGCTTCAATCCTATTTCTCTTCCGTCTTGCACTAGCTAAAGAGTGGAAATACCGGGTATTACGATCTCCATGTTTATACCAATTGCAACGAGAATTATTATCTATGGAGGAACTCGGCGAGTTCAAGGCAATCTCCTTAGATCAAGAACGGACTCGGCGAGCTGTTCATACAACTCGGCGAGTCGCAACATAAGTGTTCATCGGATGAAGATGAACTCGACGAGTTGTTCATACAACTCGGCGAGTAGGATGAAGGATTTAAATATCAGTTTAGAAGGAGAACTCGTCGAGTCATCGCCTAACTCGACGAGTAGAAACGAGATTCAGGTCAATCGTTTGGGTAGGGACTCGGCGAGTTGGAGAGCTAACTCGGCGAGTCGGGTCAACTGAAAGTTGACTCTGACTTTGACTTAGGGCATGATCAGGGGTAAAATGGTCATTTTACCCAAAGGGCAGTTAGCAGTGTTTGATTGAGTATGTTGTGGGAATTTCAGCCGGAGGATTTCCGGAGCAGCAGTAGCAACAGTAGACAGTCAGTTCCCGATCAGATCAGCAGCTACTTCGAGGTGAGTTACCTTCCAGTAGCGGTGGGTCTACGGCCACAACGCCGGTCCACCAGTAGGAGTCGTATGTTAGATGATTGTCTTTGTGATATCATCTAGGTTTACTACTACCCGATGTGTTATATGCTAGCATGATCTGTTATATGTGATAGGAGTAGATATCGGTTGTTAGGACCGAAGAGTAGTTCGGACACCCGAGAAATGTCTGACAGTACGTGATGATATTTTGCATGCTGGCCTGTTATGTTATATGCGATAGGGGTAGTAGGAGGGGAATAGTCCCCGAGGATCGGTTGTTAGGACCGACGGGTAGTCAGCACCCCAGAATGGCTTGAAATAGGTAGTCAGCACCCCCAGAATGGCTTGACACGGGTAGGACGGCACCCCAGAATGGCCGTACGGGTAGTCGGCACCCCAGAATGGCCGTACCGGGTAGTCAGGCACCCCAGAATAGCCTGACAGTATGTATGTTATGTGTTTGTATGATATGTGGTACGATGGGGGAACTCACTAAGCTTTGTGCTTACAGTTTACAGTTTTGGTTTCAGGTACCTCTTCTTCAAAGGGGAAGGAGCTGGCGCGGTAGCGGCACATCATGCACACACACTGGTTTCCGCATTTACGAGATTTCTCTGGGATTTATACTCTGATATTTTGATTGGTTGTATGATGTGGCTTTTAGACATGGTTTACGTTGTGTTATGGTTTGATCAAACAATGTTTTTAATTATTAATGTTTTCTAAAGTAATGTTTTAAAACGAATTTTTGGACGTGAAAATTGGGTCGTTACAAAAATATACGAAATGGGGCTAAGGAGGTTGATAGGGTTTGGTCCAAGAGGTCATAACTTGTTTAAATAGGGTCTCAAGTCCGGATTTAGGGTTTTAGTCTTCACTGGCATACGCCCGACGTACCCTTTCGTACGTCCCGCGTACGCGAGATGCCCTCGCGATTAAAATGCAGAGTATGCTAAGCGTACTCATAAGTACGCCCCGCGTACTCCAAGGGACCATTTAGGACAAACTTAAAATTCTTCAAGGGTTTCTAAGCCATACCTGATTTAGAGTGTTACAAAGGGGATGGTGGCTAGGGTTTCAGAAAACCCTGGCCAAGTCAAAATTTTAAGCCTTAGAGTTTAATTTTCATAAACCCTAATTTTGATCAAAAAGACACTTTAAGGTTATTTTTAAGGAAAATGACTTAAAATGGCAACCCATAACCTTATATTTGCTCTTCATATCACTATACTTTTATTTGTATTTAGTAAGCAAACCAACTTTCTATTTTTGTTTTGAAATAACAATGATTACGATTTTTATCGATTAAAAGACTGTCATTTCTTTGCTACGTCTAACTAATAGCCTATTATATTCATTTTTTCAAACTACAACTTCAACTACATAAATTTTTAGTGATTAAAATGGAAATGTCTCGAAACAATATGGTGTTGCTAATGGTTATCGGCTGTGGTTTGAGAAAAATGATTACAAGAGGCTTTTAGTTAGATGTGGCAAGGACAATGACAATGTTCTTTGTCATTTTAATTGATACAAACCATTATCGTTGGTATTTTAGAACCAACATAAAAAGTTTGTTTCCTTCTGGATCCTTGGATCCACTTGGTCCAGCACCATCCTTGTTCACATTGCGAAGACGACAATCTTTCTTGAAGTGAACTGGTTTGTTACAATTCCAACAAACCAACTTAGCTTTCTTGTTTGAAGACTTGTCATCATTTCCTTTAAACTTCCTTTTTCCATTAGACTTCTTGGGATTCTTTGAACTTTCTCCTTCCACCATGTTCACAGAAGAGGAACCAACTTGGTTCTTGCCTTTAGGATTGTTATCAAGTTTTTAAGTCCTTATGGACTCTTCAATCCTTAAATGGCTTCCAAGTTCAGTTAAAGTCAATTCCTCTTTGTTATGTTTCAGATTGTGTTTAAAATCATTCCAGGAAGGGGACAGTTTGTCAATGATCACAACCACATAAATGGCTTCATCCATTTTTAGATTGTGCTGAGCAAACTGTCCCAAAATCTTTAACATTTCATGGAATTGTTCCATAACAAGCCTGGAGTCAATCATCTTGTAACCTATAAAGTTACTAACAAGAAACTTCTTATTATAAGCATCTTTAGCCATGTACTTGGATTCAAGAGAATCCCACAGTTCTTTTGCAGATTCGAAATTTTGATAGATATAAAAAAGAGAGTCAAACATACCATTGAGAATATGACCACGACATATGTAATCATCATTTTCCCATTTTGATCTTCTTCTTGTTGCCTCCAAAGGTTCATCTTCAACAAATTCTGGTAAGAATGGAATAGGTGTACTCATAACATACACCACTTTCAGAGTGGTAAGGAGAAACTTCATCTTCTTCTGCCATCTACGAAAAGCTTACCCTTCAAACTTGTTCAGTTTTTCAAACTTACTTGTCATTTCCTTCACAGAATCACCACTTGTCATGATCACATAATTGCTTTAATCTTTGTTAGAAATTGGGGTATAGTAAGGCTTGGAATTCTGAGAATTGTGTAAAACACTTTCAGATTAAAGCATTTGAGTGGTACTCCCAATATTCTTTAATCGGATACGACTCAAAGAGACAAGAATTTAAAATGTTTTGATGATAGTTTCTTGTGTACCAGAAATGAGACCAAAACCGACTTTATGATCTTAGTCTGAAAACTGTCATATGACAGTTTCAAACTGTCATAAAACTATAAAAACTGACATAAAAACGGAAGTTTGGATAAGGGTCAAACAATGGTGACCTGGCAGCTCGACCCCAGCCAGGGGCTGCCGCCCCTTAGACCTCGCTCCCAGGGGCGCTGCCCCCGAACCCCGTTCGTTTAGGGGCTTCGCCCCTAAATGACAGTGTATTTTGAAAACTTGATCAAACTTAAACAAGTGTGTACTCCACACCTTCCTTACTTGTTTAATATTTATCAAGATCACTTTTGGTCAACAAAATAATCCCATTACACTTAAATAATATTGATGATAACAAATCACCAACATTCCATCCAATTGTGTTCTTTTAATTTCTTTTGTTACGATCCTATTTTGTTCTAGTGACCAAACACTACCTTAAATAACAAAAACTAAAAGAAAGCAAAAAGAAAAAACTGGATAGTCTTTCTTTATAAAAGGGCGCCTATTTGGAGAAATTGGAACTTTATAAGAAGTTAAGGGACAGAATTCGTAGTTACTCTAGCTTAGAGGGGGTAAATTATAACTGAGGACCTCCGTCTTAATTCGAAACAGAAACTGGAATCCGAAAATGTGGGGTTTAAAAGGTTCTGAAAACAACTTTAAACAAGTGAACGTGGAATGCGTGTAGGGGATAAACTACAGTACGGTAACAATGGCGACTCTCTTCGAAACACCATGGTCGACCTCTCTCTTCTCCAATAATTCATCATCATATTCACGATCTCCATCTCAAGTCAAGCTACTTCATCATAATTTCTCTCCTGCACCAAAATTTGAGCAAACAATTCTTCTTCTACACTACTCTACATCCAAACACACATATACAGTGTGTGGCGCAGCAGTTGATCCACCGCCTCCGCCTGAGCAGAACCAGTCACCTCCGGGAGACGCTAACGTTTCCCTGGAAGTTGCCAGCACCACCAGAGACCGTCGGAAAATTGTCAAAGTCGCGTGGGAGAAGCTCGTCCGGTGGTCTCGTTCTTTGCGTTCCAAGGCCAAAACCGATGTTCTCGAACGCACGAACAAAGTAACATTCATTTTCTGATTTCATAGCTAAATTAGATGATTGCTATCTCGTTAATTTTCACCTAAGTCGAGATATTAAATTATGAGCGATTACACAACATTGCTATTTCGTTAATCTGTTATATTGATTGTGAATGTAGTTTTTAAGGTTAAATTTGATGAGAGTAAGTGTATAGAATTTCTCATAACACTTCTATATTGCATCCAGTATTCAATAGTTCAGAAAGAAGCCTAATGTTGCTGCTAGAAAGGAGATGATCAGTAAATCGATTTACACTAGGAAGATTGAGAAAACTTATTTATGTTCTATAATCTATAAGATAAAGAGGAAGTTTTAGGCAATGGAGTAAATGACTTTTGATAAAACTGAATGAGTAAGATGTCTGAATTATTTAAGTGACAAAAAGTTATCATTTTACTCACTATCTTAGGACAAACATTGCTTAATAAGATTCTGTATTCAGTCTCAAACACATTCTAAATAAGCCATTCTCATAACAAATTCAAGTGGTTTTCACTTTTCACATTTATATGTTATATATCTACTTTCTGAATGGATTTTAGGTAGTAGTTCTAGGTGGAGGATCTTTTGGAACAGCAATGGCTTCCCATGTTGCAGGTAGAAAGATGCAAATGGAAGTCAATATGCTCGTACGTGATCCTCAAATTTGTCAATCTATTAACCAGAATCATTGTAATGGGTGAGAATTGTATTTTGATTCTTCACTACACATAACTTTTTTGTCTCTTTTTTACTTGCTTCCTCTTTTACAATGTTTAGCTTAATCATAATAATAATATAATTCTCTGTTTGCAGAAAGTATTTTCCAGACCACAAGCTACCAGAAAATGTGATAGCAACAACCGATGCAAAGACTGCTTTCACTGGAGCTGACTTTTGCCTCCATGCTGTACCAGTACAGGTTTCAATTAACTGAATTTATAATATCAAATTACATAAATGTGATGAGAAATTGGATCTTAATGATGAAAATATGAGAAAATGAATATATATGTTGCATTGCAGTTCAGTTCTTCCTTCTTGGAGGGTGTTGCTGAGTATGTAGAGCCAGGACTTCCTTTCATATCCCTTAGTAAAGGATTAGAATTAAACACATTGAGAATGATGTCTCAGATAATTCCACAAACACTCAGAAACTCTCGACAACCATTTGTTGCACTTTCTGGACCTTCATTTGCACTTGAGTTAATGAACAAATTGCCTACAGGTTTATCATTGCCTTTCATTAAATCATATTTCCATTTTCCTTCCTTGTCCATTATAAGATTTTGTGGGTCCCATTTACTTCAAGAAAAGGCGGATTCGCCTCCTCATGGGTCAGTGTCTGTCACGGGTTGCTAGAAGAATAACCTTTTTGCAGAACCTATATAAATGGGACCTACAGAATAAAAAATATTAAATAGCTAAAATTAATATACCTTGAATTTGTTTTTGTGTTTTTAATTTTTTTATAGCAATGGTGGTTGCATCAAAAGACAAAAAGTTAGCAAACTCAGTCCAACAACTTCTAGCTTCTAGGAACTTGAGAATCAGCACAACAAGGTAAAATTGGTTTATCCAAAACATATTTTAATCATGAACTTTAATGTAATATTATTTTAATAAACTTTTTTTATTTATTAGTCATGTATCCCAAATTTGTAACTCTCCTGATGGCACAGTGATGTGACAGGGGTGGAGATTGCGGGTGCACTGAAGAATGTACTTGCAATAGCAGCAGGGATTGTAGAAGGTTTAAATCTTGGTAATAATTCCATGGCTGCCCTTGTTGCACAAGGTTGTTCTGAGATTCGATGGTTATCAACCAAGGTGCAAATAAGTAAATCCTATCCCACATTATAAAATAAATATTTAGACTAAATTACAAATTCGGTCTTTGTGCTTTACTGAAAATCTCAGGTTTAGTCTTTGTAAGTTACAATTTTGGTTTTTGTAAATTACAATTTTGGTCCCTGTGTCATTAGATTTAACTATTAGGCTGTTAAATTTAAAAAAAAATTGACAATTTTGCCCTTGGACCAAACTCCAACCCCGAAAAGACAATATACCACAGGGACCAAAATTGTAATTTATTCTTACAACAAATTCAGTCCTGGTACATTATTTTATTAATCATGTATCCCAAATTTGTAATTTACAGTTTTGGCCCCTAAGTCATTAGATTCAACTATTCAGCTGTTAAATTTTTCATAATGCCATTTTGCTCTTGGATCAAACCCCCAAAAGACAATTTACCACAGGGACCAAAATTGTAATTTATTCTTAAAACAAATTTGGCTTTGGTACATTGTTTTTTTGGGGTTTGGTCCAAGGGCAAAATGGTCATTTGAAAAATCTGAAGAGTTGAATGTAATGACTCAGGGACCAAAACCGCAACGAAATAGGACCAACAAACGTGTGTTTTTAAGTAAAGCACAGGGACCAAATTTGTAATTTACTCAAAATATTATTATGTTTTATATAATTAATTAATTTTTATTTATTTAAGATGGGAGCGAAATCAACAACGATCTCGGGGTTATCAGGAACGGGGGACATAATGCTTACATGCTTTGTCAGCCTGTCAAGAAACAGAACAGTTGGAGTTCGTTTAGGTTCTGGAGAAACACTTGAGGACATACTCTGCTCCATGAACCAGGTTACAATCTTAACTTGATATTTGTAGTTTTTAAGGTTTTTCTGAAAATTTAAGGTTTCTATGAAATAATAAGGTGGCTGAAGGTGTGGCAACTGCGGGAGCTGTGATTGCATTGGCACAAAAGTACAATGTTAAAATGCCGGTTTTGACAGCTGTGGCACGGATTATAGACAATGAGTTGACCCCACAAAAGGCTGTTTTTGAGTTGATGAATCTCCCACAGGTATATTATTATTATTATATACGTCTAAATAATTATTTATTTATAATACTTATTCAAATATCAAAATTAATATAATTTTAGGTCGAAGAAGTGTAGATATGGGAAACAAATACTTGTCCTTTCCCAGTTAGTTAGTAAGAGGAAAGGAATGTCCAGTTGTCACTATGCCATTGGTCGACACCCTTCTTGTGTCCACGGTGGTAAGAACACAAACCGTAAAAAAAGTGACACAATTGGATAATATTGCTAAGAAATTTAAGATTGTGAAATATTACACAATGATTATGAAACCACAAAATTTTAAGAGCAACAATTCAAAAGAGGCCATTTTGGTCTATCAGATCATATGCAAAATTGCAAAGCATCACCATTGATGTTCTTAACATGTTGGCTTATTTTTTGTATTTTTTTAGTATTTTATCACCGATGGTTGGTTATTTCTGTAATTAATCATAAAAAAATAGGAATAAGTAAAATGGGTTACACGATAATAAGATTAGAGGCATAAATGAAAATGTGTAAATTGAAGTAGTTGCAAACCTTAGAGGTAGTCTAAATCATTCCCTAAGAATTAAGAGTTGTTTTCTCTAATCTCTTGTATTTGTATTCTTGTACATCTTTTTGATCAATATACAAAAATACAATTGTTCTCATGGTATCAGAGCCAAGGTTCTAAATGACGTGAGGCGTGGCGTGGCGGCAAGGCCAAGCCTCAAGCTTAAAGAGCCAAGGCGAGCCATGGCGTTTTTCAAGGCGTGATGTAAGGCGGCGATTTCGTATTAATTTAAAATTATATTACCACATAAATATAAATTTAGATTAAATATAACTACTTTTTAGAAGTGTTAGATCAATAACTAATAACAAAAAGTTAACAAAAACCACAATACTTGTATCTCCGATTAGAAAAGACGTAATAAAGAGCAAAAAACCGTGTCTCAAACGAAAAAACACGCGCCATAACACGCTATGACACGCGCCACGCCTAACAGCAACGTTATGAGGCTTTTCGTAATGGCGACGTCACGCCTCATGCCATGGCGCGCCTTTTAGAACACTGATCAGAGCTAATCATCTCCTAATGCTATCATCAATATACAAAAATACAATTGTTCTCTTGGAATAATTATGCTTTATGGCGCATCATAATTGTTTTCGCCCTTGAAACCTTTGATCTTGAAGATTTATTCTTGGATCCACATCCACCTCCCACCATGATTGGCATACCAATCTATGAAGCTTCTTTAGCCATTGCCATTGATATGTCTCCAACAATTCTTGTTGCTCCTGCCACTATCGGCCCTGGAAAAAGCGTGATCGATTTGTGCTTTTATGGCTCAAGTCTACTCGATCGAGCTCTAGCTCTAGTTGCACGAGGCAGACCATTGAAAAAACTTTTCAAACCCAAACTTGGGTGTATGATGCGATTAAAAGCACAACTTCAAACTCTTACCAAAGGGTCTATGTCAATGATGGAATATATTGAACGTAAGCGTTCAGTTGCAGACTTCTTAGCTGCAAACTCCCATATAGTGTCTGATGAAGATCTTATTGGTCATATTTTGACAGAACTTGATTTGTCCTATGGTGCTTTTACCACCGCTTTCATGATGAAAACCGAAAACTTATCTATTGATGATCTTGTAGGCTTCTTGCTTCAAGAAGAAACACGATTGGAGCAGGAACATGTCCGCTTAGCTTCGGTTCGACAAATAACAACTGCACTCACGGTTAACAGATTTCATGCTCGCCCCTCCATCTTCTCCATTGGTTAGAGATCTACTTCATCTTCGCTCTCTCGCAATTATGATCCTCAACGTCGGTGCCCTATTTGTCAACTATGCAATAAACAGGGACATAAGACAATTGATTGTTGGCAAAGGGTAAATCAAACAGACTTCCTCTCGTTGGCCCAATCCCCAAAATCAGCCACGTCAAACCTATATGGCCCAACACAACCACCCGTCGACTGTTATTGATCCATTATTGTATTTTGATACTGAAACTACATATCAATGTCTCCCCTAACATCGCCAAACTCAACATTGTTGATGAATACAAAGGAGACAACAAGCTATAAGTAGGTAACGGTAACCATCTGTCTATTTTTCATGCCGGTTCATCTTATTTGCCTAATCTAAAATTGTCAAGTGTGTTTATTGTTCCTGATCTCACTAAAAACCTACTTAGTGTGTCGAAATTAACAAAAAATAATAATGTTTATATGGAATTTTGGCCTAAACATTGTAATGTTAAGATTTTTCTGGGACAAACAATCCTCTAAGAGGACATTAATGAGGGTCTCTACTGATTGCCACACACTCAAACCAAACCATCTTCTATGACATTCACCGGTATCCGCACATTTCTTTATGGGTCCTTCCGTTATGTTTTCGTTAAATGAAAATCGGTACTTTATGGGTCCTTCCCCTATGTTTTCGTTAAATGATAATCGGTACTGTGCGCTTGAAAGACGAAATTGCAACATCGTTGAAAAAGGTTTAACCTTATTAGCACAATCCTCTCTACCTTTATCTATATTGGGAACATGCCTTTAAACCATCCACTTATCTACACAATCATACCATCACTCCCCATCTCCACTATGAATCGCCTTATCAAAGACTTTATCATAAAATTTTGGATTATGATTTTCTCAAAACCATTGCTTTGATTGTGTGGCAGCCGATAGAGACCCTCATTTACGTCCCCTTGGAGGATTGTTTGTCCCTGAAATGTCTTAACATTATAATCTTTAGGCAAGAACTCCATATAAACATTATTATCTTCTATTAATTTCGACACACTAAGTAGATTTTTAGTGAGATCATGAACAATAAGCACACATGACAATTTTAGACAAGGTAAATAAGACGAACCAACATGAGAAATAGACAGATGGTTATAATTGCGTACTTGCAGTTTGACGCCTCCTTTATATTCGTCAACAATGTTAAGTTTGGTGATGTCAGGTGAGACATGATTTGTAGCTCCAATATCAAAATATCAGGATGGAGGATGGATCAATAACAGTCAACAGACCGTTGTGTTGATCTAGATAAGTTTGACATGGCTGATTTCGAGGATTAGGTTTATGAGACGGGAAGTTTGTTTGATTTTACCTTTGCCAACAATCAATTGCCATCATGTCCCTGTTTATTGCACAATTGACAAAACACAATTGACAAACAGGACGCCTACGTTGAAGATCAAAATTTTGGGAGACCAGAGATTGGAGTAGATCTCGGACCAGTGGAGAAGTTGGAGGGACAAGCATCAGACCGGTTAACTGTTAGTACAACTGTTGTTTGTTGAATCGAAGCTAAGCGAACATGTTCCCGCTCCAATTGTGCATCTTCTTGAATAAAGAAACCTACAAGATCTTCAATAGACAAGTTTTCGGTTTCATCATGAAAGTGGTGGTAAAAAGACCATATGCCGAATCAACTCCTGTCAAAATATGACCGATAAGATCTTCATCAGACATTGGATGAAGGTTTGCGGTTAAGGAGTCTGCAGTTGAATGCTTTCGTTTAGTATATTCCATTATGGACATGGACCATTTGGTAAGAGTCAGAAGTTGCGCTTTTAATTGCATCCTACAAGCCTGAGTTTGGGCTTGAAAAGTGTTCTCAATGGCCTGCCAAGCCATTTGAGACGAGGTGGATCGTGTAACCAAAGCTAAAGCTCGATCGGATAGAGTAGACTTGAGCCATAAAAGCAAAAATCGGTTACGCTTCTTGTACATAGTGTAATCAGGATTAGGTAGACTTGAGCCATAAAAGCAAAAATCGATTACTCTTCTTCTACATAGTGTAATCAGGATTATGGCATGTAGTGGCAAGAAGCAACGAAAATTACTGGAGGCGTATTAGTGGCTGAAGAAAAACTTCAACAGCTGGTATGTCAATCATGGTTGAAGGTGGATGTGGATCCACGATATAATCTTCAAGATCAAGGATGGAAACATTTGTGGTGCGACATAAAGCATAATTATCCTGGTCTAATTTGATTGTAATAAACGGGATTTGAAAATTAAGGGTAGAAGCAAGGGTGACTGCAAGTTAAGAGGGCTAGGAGTGCCTGTTGCCATAGTAGAAATCGGAAGAAGAAGATAATTTTTTTTTTTGGTATTGATGATGAAATTAGGAGATGATTAGCTCTGATACCATGAGAACAATTGTATTTCTATATATTGATCAACAAGATTTACAAGAGTATAAATACATAAGATTAGAACAAAGATCTCCTAATTCTTAAGAACTGATTTAAAATACTTCTAAGATATACAACTACTTTAATCTACACGTTTTCATTTAAGGGTTTATAATTTTTTTTTTATTATAAATGTTTATAAAGTGTAAAATGTATATAAAAGTTGGAAAAGTCTTTATATCAGATCATTTGGATCTGATAGACCAATTATTCATTTTGATATTTTAACGAATAATTGTAAATCAAGTATCAAATGAAGATCTTGATCTCCGGTTCTTTTAATCCAAATACATCAAACACTAAAGAAACATATAGGGATGATGATCCGAATTATTCGAAAGTATGGAATACTGATTTTTAGGGGTGAGCAAACCCAAACCGAGAAACCGACTAAAACAGACGAAACCGAAACCGAAGCAAAACCGACGGTTAGGGTTTGAGTTTTTTCAAAACCGAAAAATCGGGTTCAGTTTCGGTTTTTAACCAGAAACCGACCCATCCAACCCGAGAAACCGACCCATACTTAAAACTGACAAACCGACCCATACTTGATTGTTTTTTGGTTGTAATAGCTATTTCGGGCTTTGGTTGTAACTTGTAATAAACTATTTGTTGTAAGATTCATTTTTTTTTGAAGTATTTAATTTAAATTTGGTGGTTTTTGAAGTATTTAACATGTTGTTTCATTTATGGAAAATGGGTTAAAACTCAAAATCCATGGGTTTAACCCTAGAACCCGTGAATGTATGGGTTGAACCCAAGAAACCGAAAAACCGCCCAAACCGACCTTAGAACCCGAGAAACCGAATCGACCAGAAACCGATCCTATTGGGTTTTGAAAATCAGAAACCGACCACTTATGGGTTGGGTTGGGTTTGGGTCCAAAACCGACCCATGCACAGCCCTACTGATTTTACGTGATACACGATTCTACATACGACCAGGGCCGACTCTATGTAGAAATTTTTTAAGGTAGGGCTTAGGGCCCCCAATTCTAAGGGGCCCCATATTCTCCAAAGTCTAAACGTTTAGTCCATTAAAAAATTCAATTCGGTAACCACAAAATAAATGAAGCAGAAAAGTAAATCAACGGTTGTTGCACTCAAGAAACTTAAAGGACTTTGCATTCTTCTACCGATTCTAATTTCTGCGAAATATTAATCTCATCCGTTTTCGATTTCCGAGTATAGTAAAGGCCAAAGAGCCTCAAACTTCTGGCTTGTTTAGAGCCCCCAAAATGATTGAGCCTCTCATGCATACGACTAGTATTTGATATGGTGTAATAGTTTGAGAGTCAAACAATAAAGGCCAAGTTTCTTTTGAACAAGTAAGTGCGATCAAAATGACATTAATTTACATATGGTTCTTTCATTCATTTTGAAGGGCCATGTGAAAAGTAAAACTAAGACCTTAAACATAATTTTTTATATATAAACAAAATTTACTAATACCACGATAAACTTTGACACATAATAGACCATTGTGATTATATTAGCAGTGATTATGATGAAAAACATAAAATGTTCATTTACAAATAATCAACGATGGAGCAGCGATAGAAGCCACCCGATTCCAAAATGTTTTGCAGACAAGTTAATACACCTCTAATTTCCTCGCTGGTTACGTCACTGATTTGTTGCTATTGGTCCTTAGCAATGAATTTTCCAACGAAAATTCTTGTTGCTGATTTCAATATTTCTAATACGTGAAAAAAAATTCAGGCCCTTCCATGACATGACTCCTGTGTGTGCAATATTATAATAAATAATCATTAATAAACCTTGTCCATATTTTGATTTCTTTTGGGAAAATACAAGGATATAATCATATAATAAGTACAACCAAAAACCACCATAAGAGCATGTATTTGTGAAATTTTAGCTGACAACTTTTTCTATGTATATTTTTTTTGGCCAGCAATAGACGCATAAAATTAAAATTTGGAAAGAAACTATAAGAAAAAAAATTTACAATATCAAATCTTCTTTATAGAGCCAAAGTAGGATTTGTAAGCCACAACTATTTTTGAGACATGTATCCAAGAAAAGGAAAACGTCACAATGTTGTTTTGCGACTTGTGAGAGAAAAGCGGAAGGCTTAGGGCTGAGCAGGAGTTCGATTGCAATATAACATACATATTTACATTATAGCCCTCTAGACTATTGAGGGTTACACACTTTATGTTACATCACGAATAATATAATTGACACTTACCGACACTTTACATAGAAATATCCTACCGACACTTTTATAAATAAAATAACACTCCTAATTATTCTACCGACACTTTACATAATAATAAATATAATAATCCCTTCCACATTGAAAGGACAGGTGTCTTCAATTATGGATTTTTTCGTCATTGCTTACGTCAGAGGAATGACATAAGCAATGACGAAAAAAAATCCATAATTGAAGACATTATTGAAGACACCTGTCCTTTCAATGTGGAAGAGATTATTATATTTATCATTATGTAAAGTGTCGGTAGGATATTTTTATGTAAAGTGTCGGTAAGTGTCAATTATATTATTCGTGATGTAACATAAAGTGTGTAACCCTCAATAGTCTAGGGGGCTATAATGTAAATATGTATGTTATATTGCAATCGAACGATTGCAACAGTAATTGTAATCGGCTCTCTTGAGCCTATAAATAGGGCCTTTGCCCAAATGAAATAGAGAAGCAAAGTTTGAGTGTTTAAGACTTGAGTTGATCTCAATTGTCTTCTCTGTTGAAATAGTTGTTCTATTTCTGAATAGCAGAGTCCTATCCAAACATATCCATATAATCATCTAATCATTCCACATAATCCATCATCAAACTAATCCAACGCATCATTCAGGTATAACCTTCTGCATCATTCATGTATAATCTTCTTTTAATCTTTATTAATTCCGTCATGTTGTTAAACTTATCAAAGCAATTAATCCGTCATCATGTTATTTTAAATTTGTCAAATTTAATATAACAAGATGACGGATTAATTGTTGTGATAAATTTAACAACATGACGGAATTAATAAAGATTAAGAGAAGGTTATACCTGAATGATGCGTTGGATTAGTTTGATGATGGATTGTGTGGAATGATTAGATGATTATATGGATATGTTTGGATATGACTCTGCTATTCAGAAATGGAACAACTATTTCAACAGAGAAGACAATTGAGATCAACTCAAGTCTTAAACACTCAAACTTCGCTTCCTCATTTCATTTGGGCAAAGACCCTATTTATAGGCTCAAGAGAGCCGGTTACAATTATTGTTGCAATCGTTCGATTGCAATATAACATACATATTTACATTATAGCCCCCTAGACTATTGAGGGTTACACACTTTATGTTACATCACGAATAATATAATCGACACTTACCGACACTTTATAAAAATATCCTACCAACACTTTTATAAATAAAATAACACTCCTAATTATTTTACCGACACTATAATAATCTCTTCCACATTGAAAGGACAGGTGTCTTCAATAATGTTTTCAATTATGGATTTTTTCGTCATTGCTTACGTCAATTCCTCCCGCCTTCGAAAAAGCAGATATATTTTTTAGTTCTTGTGTTAGTCTTCCATGAAGAATGACGTAAGCAATGACGGAAAAAAAATCCATAATTGAAGACATTATTAAAGACACCTGTCCTTTCAATGTGGAAGGGATTATTATATTTATCATTATGTAAAGTGTCGGTAGGATATTTTTATGTAAAGTGTCGGTAAGTGTCAATTATATTATTCGTGATGTAACATAAAGTGTGTAACCCTCAATAGTCTAGGGGGCTATAATATAAATATGTATGTTATATTGCAATCGAACGATTGCAACAATAATTGTAATCGACTCTCTTGAGCCTATAAATAGGGCCTTTGCCCAAATGAAATAGAGAAGCGAAGTCCCCCCCCCCCCCCCCCCCCCCCCCCAAGGTACATCTCGCACCTATGGGCCGCTATAATTATCCAAGAATACACTCGAAACTGGAAGGATAAACAAACCCACCCGGTGGACTGCCGAGCTTAAATGTCGTAAATTTGCCAATTGACCATTAGGCTAACTGGAATGGAATGAATTCCACGTGTGAGAATCCTAGGTGGCACCCTAGGAGATGCGTGAACACCGTCCCCATGATCGGTGGGTTGGGTGTGGCGTGAGTGCTAGGACATAGGAAAATGGGGGTTTTGATTAACTCTCTCTCTCTCTCTCTCTCTCTCTCTCTATATATATATATATATATATATATATATATATATATATATATATATATATATATATATATATATATATATATATATATATATATATATATATATATATATATATATATAGAGAAAGAGAGAGAGAGAGCTAGGTTTCAAATGTGGATTGACATCTATTGTGTAGACGTGTTGATAATGCTATTCTGTGAGAATTACAAAGAAAATATGTTTTTTGATAATATGAATACGTTCAATCTTATATAATTATTTTAATTATTAAGCATTTTCACTAATTAAATCGTCTATAAGGTTATTATATATATATATATATATATATATATATATATATATATATATATATATATATATATATATATATATATATATATTTTTAATTATTCTCATTCTGTCAGAATGTTATCAGGATGTTTATTGAGTCGTATTCTGTAATAATTAAAATAAATAAAAAAACTATGAATTAGAACAAAAATGAATTAGAATGAGTGAAAATCCATTAAAATAACAATAGTTCTGTGAGATTGAACGTATTCACATTACTAAACAACATATTCTCTTAGTAATTTTTATAAAATAGCATTATCCACACGTCCACACACCAGTTGTCCATCCACATTATAACCTAGTCCTATATATATATATACACACACACACACACACACATTCATTATACATATTTTTTCAAAACAAGATACACACGTTCTTTCAAAACAAACACACACATTCAACAAAAAAATGGATAATTTTTTCGGTTCAATTTCTCAATGTTTTTTTTTCTTAATGTTTTAAAATTTTATGTTTTTTTTTAGTAATTTAGGTTTTAAATTTCTATGTTTTTAATTCATGAAATGTGGTTTTATTTTTCTATGTTTTTCAAATGTTTATTTATGTTTTAAATTATGTTTTTTTTATTTAATTTAATCATAGAAAAATAAAAAATAAAAAAGGAATAAAAAATAAAAAAAAAAAGGAAGATTGTGGAGTGGTAACCACTTCCAATGTTTAGTGTGTTGTTGGTGGAGTTGACATGACAATGTTTTTTCGATGGTTTAGTTATGACCGCTGCCCACAACTTTACAATCAAAAGATCCAATAGTCAACCGAATACAATCTACACGGTCTTAATTGATAAAACCAATGCATATGTACAAATACATCAACAATACCATAAATAATTTAATAGTTTGTTTATAAAATTCATGAATGCGAATTCTATAAAAGTAATTACTCAAAAAAATAATTTATTGAATCAAATCACTAAAAACTTAAATTATCAACAATATTAATGGTTTTTGAAAGTTTGATTTCCAATAAATCCATTAAAATTGGGTTTCAGAAAAACATTTTTTTTTCAAAGATTGTAATTTAAAAAGATTAATTTGCTCTGATACAACTCTTGTGAATTAGTTGGTTGAATACAGAAACGATTTAAACAAACAATTTATTAACACAACGAAAATAACAATGTAACAAAACTCAATTCCTAAAAGTCGGAAAACTTCGAATCAAATAAATTAACCTAAACCAACCATAACTATTTTACAAGAAGGGTTTGATGTAGAAAGTTTTTGGTCAAAGGTTTGATCATCTTTATCGATATTCATACGAGTATAATATGAACAACCACACAACCTTCTTAAACGAATAAGCAAGAGTACATTGTTCTTCTTTTGTGGTTGGCAAAATTTAACCAAAACCCCAAGGAGAGGAGGTGTCATTGACTTAGAGAGGCAATGAAGGATTAGATAATAACCATTGTTCCTCTTAAGCCATTGATTAAATAATAACCCAACCCATAAATAATTCATTGAATTATTTACTTTAGTTACATAATTGTTTTAACTCTTTTGAATAATAAATAAATACGTATTTTATTTACTTTAATAAATAAAATATTCTATTCATTTTTATATTTAATAAATATTAAATACTTCTTTTAATTAAAATATTTATTTGATTGAACAATATAAATGATATTAAAAAGGGTATACATATTATTTTACATGCATAAAAAATTACAAACATGACATTTTAATAGTAGTACTCATCATGCAAGTTTTGACAAAACACAGGGACCAATTGTGTAATTTTGTCTTAATCCTTTTATCTCCCGTTCAAATCGATTTCCGTCTCCTCCGTCTCCTCCCCGTCCACCGGATCTCTTCCCAGGAATCACAATATCCAGATCGGTCCGATCGCTATTTTCTAGAGCGAGAAAGGGGAAGTTAGGAGAGAGAATGTTCAAATTCTTGAAAGATGTCGTCGCCGGATCTGTTGCCGGCGTCAAAGATCTTCCTTACAACATCGGGGAACCTTATTCTTCCGCTTGGGGATCTTGGATTCACTCTCGCGGCACCTCTAAGGTAACATAGAAACATAAATGCTTGTACATGTATGTATATATATCTGGACTGATGTCAATACAATAATATACTTATTGCTTGCACCTTCGTGTTTTTCATCCGTTTCATCTTATCAAATTGTATGATCAAATGCATTAAATTCAATTGGCGTTGTTGTGTGATACTGTTCCTAGATGGCCTGTGCAAAATTCGAAATCTAGTAGGATCAATTGACTGCAATTCCAATTCGTAAGGTTTAGTGAATCATCTTGCTTCAGTATCATGAATTTTCGTTGAGGATCTAAGTTGATGCTCTATTTAGCTGGATTCTACATTCGTACATCAATCAAAAGTTCATATTAGTGTGAGATTTATAAATTATTGCATAATGTAGTCTAGAGTAGCTTGAGAAAGAGCTTGACATGGTTGGATTAGGATCAAAAGGATGCTATCTACAAACAGTATCGCATCATGTAGTTAAGTAGATATTCAGTGTACATGAAATGCTTGAAGGGATTGAGTATAACTGTGATTTTGTTTCTCCAGGTGGATGGATCCCCTGTATCAATATTTTCACTTACAGGAAGTAATTCTGGTGATGGACGCTTAGCTGCTGGACGCAATGGTGTCAAAAGGCTTCGAACAGTGAGTTATTTTATCAAGATCTAGATTTCTTGAGCTTCTTGTTAGTATACATATATTTGTTGGAAGTGAAATAAAAACATTAAATTTGTTTATTTCAGGTGAGGCATCCAAACATTTTATCATTTCTTCATAGCACAGAGGATGAAATAATTGATGGATCATCAACAAAAGTCACCATATATATAGTCACAGAACCTGTTATGCCACTAGCAGAAAAAATGAAGGAATTAGCATTACAAGGTACACAAAGGTACATAGGCTCATTTCCAGTCAATCTTTTTGTCCTTTTTATTCTGAAATGACAACAAGAAACATGAAACTTTCTCTTTTTTAATCCATCAATGCTATTGTTATATGTTATGTAATTTTTCAATTCATTATAACATCAGGGATGAATACTATGCGTGGGGCCTACACCGGATTGCAAAAGCTGTGAGCTTCCTGAACAATGATTGTGGACTTGTGAGTAGTACTAGTGTTTACATTTGTTATTTTAACAATTATAACCAATTCCAATTGAGAAATAACATTTCTCTCTTTTTTTTTTGGGTAAAGGTCCATGGTAATGTTTGTTTGGAAAGTGTGGTTGTTACTCAAACTTTGGACTGGAAATTACATGCTTTTGATGTTCTTTCTGAGTTTGATGGGAACAATGAAACAGCTTCAGGACCAATGCTGGTAGTTACATCATGACTTTTTTATATTTATTTATTTTCCATTTCCAATTTAAATGAAGTTTTAAATTCTTTTATTCATTCATCCAGCTATATGATTGGCTTGTTGGCACACAATACAAACCAGTGGAGTTGGCAAAATCAGACTGGACATCTATCAGAAAATCTCCACCATGGGCCATTGATTCTTGGGGCTTAGGTCAGCTTTTAATTTTATGCCTCATTTTCTTAAACCATGATATTTTGTTTTGGGTTAAATTTCATAAATGGGTTACAAAAGAAATCATTTGTTATGAAAAAAATACAAAGTTCCAGTTACTTTTTTGTAAAACAATGATGTTTTGTTTTGTAAAAAACAAATAATTCGTTACCCATTCATGATTTATTATATCAACCCATTTTTTTTTACTATAACTAATTTTAAAACAAATCTGATACTTTTTTTTCTCATTAGGGTGTCTGATTTATGAGATATTTTCGGGTTTAAAAATAAGCAAAACCGAAGAGCTACGCAATACATCATCATTACCAAAGGTCAGCATGCCTTTATAGCTGATGTGGCGGTAACTTCTTGATGTTTTATTCAATTAATTTTATTATTTAATGTTTTTAAAGTCATTTCCACAGAAAATTCATTTTTGATTTTCTTTCCTTTTTGTAGTCTCTTCTTCCAGATTATCAACGCCTCTTAAGTTCTACACCTTCCCGTAGATTAAATTCATCAAAGCTTGTGGAGAATTGTGGTTTGTTCTATTCCCATAAATTTTAATCCTATATTTTTTATGCAACTTGTTTTTACCTTTTTGTCCTTGTTATGTTTCAGAATATTTTCAAAACAAGCTGTTGGACACTATCCATTTTATGGAAATACTTAATTTGAAAGACAGTGTTGAGAAGGATACATTCTTCCGGAAGCTTCCAACTCTAACAGAGCAGTTGCCTCGTGAAATTGTTCTAAAAAAGGTATTATATTATTTTCAACTATTTTAATTTTTTTATTTAATTTATATTTGGATTTGCAGATACTTCCTTTACTTGGTTCTGCATTAGAATTTGGTTCAGCTGCTGCTCCTGCTTTGATTCCATTTTTGAAAATTGGTTCTTGGCTTTCACCAGAAGAGTTCAACATTAAGGTAATAAATAATTAAATATAAAATACTCTTCCATTATACATATCCTTTTTTTATATGTCTTATTTTATTTATTTAAAATTTAGGTTCTACCAACATTAGTGAAACTTTTTGCCTCCACTGATCGAGCTATTAGAGTTGGTCTCTTGCAACATATTGATCAATTTGGAGAATCATTTACTGCCCAAATTGTTGATGAGCAAGTAAGAATCAAATACTCTACTTTTTTAGAATGACCATTTTACCCTCATATTCTTTGTTCTGTTTATTCCCAGGTTTACCCTCATATCGCCACTGGATTTTCAGACACTTCTGCCTTTCTTCGTGAATTGACTCTTAAGTCCATGCTTGTTCTTGCTCCAAAGGTATCTTTTATTTCTCCTTTTTTCCATTTTATTTATTTGTTCAAAATTTTTTTATTTGTTTTATTATTTTAAATTGCAGTTATCTCAGCGCACTATATCAGGGTCACTTCTGAAATATCTTTCAAAGCTCCAGGTAATGAATTTTTCTTAGTTTTTATACCATTTAACTATTTGAATTTATTTTAATTATTTACTTACACAGGTGGATGAAGAACCAGCAATCAGAACAAACACCACCATACTACTTGGAAATTTGGCTACTCATCTTAATGAAGGGGTTAGTAAAGCTTTCCATAAATAGAAAATTTTGACTACATATACAAGAAATATAAATAATTAAAACTGATACATTCATTGGCTTATATTTATATTACATTGCAGACACGAAAAAGAGTTTTGATTAATGCATTCACTGTTCGTGCTTTGCGGGATACATTTCCTCCTGCTAGAGGAGCAGGTAAAATCATATATACATTTTTAAAAATTTCCTTGAAAGTGATTAAAATTTGTTAATTGTTTTATTTTCAAAACATTTTATTAAGTTTGATAAATTAAATATTTTGATTGGTGGCAGGTGTAATGGCTTTATCTGCTACTAGTTCTTATTATGATGCACAGGAGATTGCTGTTCGTATTTTGCCCAATGTTGTTGTACTTACCATAGATCCTGACAGGTCATTATTATTATTATTATTACTTTCCATAACCCAGTTATTTTTAATTTTATCAACTTTGACCGATATTTGACTTATTTTTTGCTACAGTGATGTTCGATCAAAGGCTTTTCAAGCAGTTGAACAGTTTTTGCAAATAGTGAAGCAGTATCATGAAAAGGTATGTGTGTGTGTTTTGCTACATTTCTTAAGAGATTTAAATAAACTTGAAATGGTTAATGTGTTAAGTTGTTGGATAAATCCAGAATTATAGTAATTGTAACAATGGTTGCTTTTTTAATATATATATATATATATATTTTTTTTGTAGGTAAGTAATGGAGATAACAGTGAGCTTACAGGCTCAGGAATTTCATCACTTCCAGGAAATTCAAGTATACTAGGGTATGTAGAATGCAACTTGTATTTGTATTGTATGATAGAAAAAAGAAAAGAAAAATAATTATATAGTCTTAAATAATTGACATGCATGCAGATGGGCTATGAGCTCTTTATCCATGAAAGGAAAACCATCTGAACATACTCATACCCCACATCTGTCTGCAAGTTCCAGTGCTCCTAACATTTCCAACATGCCCAATGCCACCTCAGGTACACGTACACCCACCATCTTCCACTTCCACCCTTTTATTATTATTATTACGACATTTTTCTTTTAACAATTAAACAAAATTTGTATGTTGGTATTTATTTACAATAGTGGTAGCGGATGTGCAAAGTGCAACAATGGTGAGGGCATGTTCAACCGCTGACATAGCAGATCATCATCATCATAATCATGAAGCTGCTGCACCTGTGTCAACTATGTCCATTAATGATGGATGGGGTGAAATTGAAAATGGAAATGAAAATGAAAATGGTGTTGTTAATAATGTTATTGAAAATGAAGAGAAAAACGGTTGGGATGATTTTTTACCACTTGAAGACATAAATCCTCCCCCTGCTCTTTCCTCCATCCAAGCTGCTCAAAAACGACCCCTTCATACAAAACCACAAGGTATTTTTTTTGTATATATTTAAATTTAAATTGTAAATGTTAATGAATGTGTGTGTGTAAACATAAGCAGTTCCAAATATGAGAGGGAAACATGCTACGAGTGTGAGCAAAAATGAAGATGAAGAGTTATGGGGTTCCGTTTCTGGGCATCCTCCAAAAGCAGCAGCTTCTACAAAGAAAGCAGCGGTTGATAATGATGACGACCCATGGGCGGCAATTGCAGCACCACCACCAACCACCAGAGCAAAGCCTTTAGCCGCCTCTTCTGGAAGAGGCCGGCCATCTAAACCTGCTTTACCAAAACTCGGTGCTCAAAGGATAAACAGAACATCTTCGTCTGGAGTATAGGGAAAACAGAAAGGTATATCATATATGTATATTAGACTATTATTAGTCTTATAATTTACTAATTCTTTGGTTTTGGTTTTGATTATGTTTTAGAATAATTAGATGAGTGCAGTTTTTTAAGTTTTATTTTACTATTTTACTTAAACACTTGATTTTGTAAAACTGTTTTTTCTCCATTCTTTTCAACCAAACTGTGTGCCATTATTTTATATACTATTTACAAAGCATCTGTATAAATATTACTCAATTCTCTGCTTCGTTGTTTTAATGAGCTTTGTGAGTTGAGGCTTGAGCGTGTAATTTAGATTAAGGTCCGTTAGATAGTTTCTGTCTGTGAAAGTGCTGTCTGGGAAAATTTTCTGATTGGGAAAGAAACCATGTTTTTGATTGTACATCTGATTGACTGTGCTGAATGATGAAAAAAAGTAATAATTCAATAAAAGATAATTTAAAAAAAGTTATTTAAAAAAATTAATAATTCAATAAAGAAAGAAAAAGGCGGGGTTTGGTGTAGAATTGTCTTTCCAGCCCATTCAACCAAAAAGATATAATTTTGGAGCTTTCTGGGAAAGACATATCTTATCGGGAAAGACCCTTTCTTTTGTGCAAATCAAACAGTCTTTCCAGTCCATTAAGTCAGAAAGATCTGTTTGGACCTAGAAAGATACGTATCAAACGGGGCCTAACTATACGTGGTTGTTTTTTTCTGACTAAATATGCACAAAATGACTTATTGCATTAAGACATCGACCTTTTTTAACTATTTGTCTTTCTTTTATTTTTCAACCCAACTCCTCTCATGTTAACATTTAACATTGATAAATTATATTAAAATTGATGAATATTGTGAAAATTATTTATTGGAGTGTAAAACTAAAAAAATGATAGTTTGAGCATCTACAACAGGAGCTTTTTTTTTTGTTCAAACCATAAAGTTTTTAAAAATAAAAAATAGACAACTTATACAAACAACAATAAAATGATAAAAATTAAATTAACGGGTCCCATAAGTAATCCAGTTGGAAAAACCTTCCTCTTGTAGAGGCAAAATAAGCTTTTAATTAAAAAATAAAAATCGTGAAAAAAGCTGTACTATTGTGAATGATCTTTTAGTCCATTCAGAAAACTTATCCAATGTATAAAAGAAATTAGACCTTTTAAGTACATAGCATTTTATCCACACAGGTTCTGTAACCCATTAAACAAAAAGTTTTTCAATAATCTTATATATTGGCAACTAATTAAACTAATATGTCTATAATAACCAATAATACTCGATGGATATTAATTGGGTCCTTAGAATTAAAAGCAGAATAAAATGTTCCCTTATGGAAACGCAATACCACCTTAATAATATCTTGTTCCAGAAAATCCCAAATTTTTTAACAAACATATTCCAAAATGTCCCAAAATCTTTTGATAAATCCAAAAGTAAAACTGTGACGACACGACACATTATCCACCCCACAATTCCATATGGCCTTCAAGATAACATTCTATAATTCCTTATATATGTATTTTTTTAAATTACATTGAATAAATTAAATAGTAAATCGTATTTACTCAATAAATAATCTTTTTTTTTAAACGATATGTCACTCTAATATTGCAGCCTGTAAGATTATCGAATCCTGGACAACTTCATTTTAAAATGCTTAATTTACAAAAATGATCACAGCTATGTCATTTTAATGTTGGTACTTAATAAATCAATTATAACATCAAATTCATATTTTAATTATTTTAGACAATAGTTATGAGTAAATCCAAATCCCCATTAAGAAATTGCATTTATTGTACTACAATATGCACTATGATACAGTGATGAGTAAATACATTTATTGTACTACAATATGCAATAAGGTTATGTGACTACATTCATTGACACATAACCAATTACTTACATTAGAGTAACATTACTAACTACATTCATGTACCCATTAACCCTTAATAAGATACAATCATACAACCATCTAAAATCTATTCACTACCTACAAACCATAGTTCCTACAAAGCTTGTTCATTTAAACAAACTCATAACAACATTTATTTTACATTTTTTAATAATCAAACTTGCAAAACACAGCATCATCAAACTTTAAATCATCCATCGAAGAACCATGATCGAAAATGTCATTCCACGAAGCAATGGATGATTGGCCATAATTGCTAGAGGAAATATGTTCATCACTCTGTACATTAGAATCATCTTCTTGCTCCAATGAGGGGGTGTTATGAACGTTTGTGATAGTTGAGGGGCTGCTTGGTAAATTGTTGGTGTTCGAGTCCTTAAAGTTATGTAGAAAAAAACTTAGAGCCCCAGAGTCCGAAAACATGTGTGTGTTTTTGTTCGTATTTTGGCACGTGTGATTCCCATAATATGTAATATGAAACATTTGTGATCCATCTTCCAATTTTTGAACTTGTCTTAACGCTTTGCACCCCTCGGTTTTGTGTGTGCATCTAAAATAGCACCTGCATAAAAAGGTTTTCATATAAGGACAAAACAGATAAAATTTTATTTGATTTTAGAGCATCTCAACTCTCAAGTGTAGCTTTTTTTGTAGGCTTTATTATTTGAGTAAAATTTTGTATAGTTTTTCATCAGTGGAGAAGAAAGTTTTTTTTAGAGGTTTATTTATGAGATCTATTAATTTTACTTAATTATTTTATTGTTGTTTGTATAAATTATTTATTTATAATCGATTAAATATATATACGTTTTCAATTTTCAATAAGATTTTGGTTTAAAAAACAAAACTTATAGTATAATGGATGTTCTTGATCAAAAGCTTACTCAAAAAAAAAAATTGTTTTCTTTAAATATAAACATTATATTTAGTTTTAAAAGTAATCCAAATTATACACAAGAGTCCAAGACTACCTTTCGGATTCAAGTCAGACACATAAATATACATGATGTACAACTGTCTGATGGGCCACGTTGTCCTTTTATTAGTTTCTTTTTAACAATTATTATAAGACAAAAATATAAGTAAAAATTATTTAATGTCATTTTTTATTTAGAAAAACAATCATTTATTCAGTTATAAATTTCTAAGCTCTTAGAAGTAAATATAAATTAAGTTTTTAAAAATAAAATTAACACAAAGAAAATTATGATATACAGATTTTAAAAAATATGAACCCAAATTCCCTCAAAGTTTCACTATCATTTCTTATTTTTCTTGGTTTTTAGAATATAATTAAAAATAAATTATGTAATGTAATAAATATAAATGAGTGGGACCTTGGAAATTTAGCATTGAGAATCTCTTTCTGTCCATATTTCCTCCATGCATAACCATCTTCAATGGTGTCAACAATTTTAACTCTTGAATCTTCGGTTTTTCTGCAATTTCATAATCAAATCTTTCAAAAGTTGTACCTCATGCAACCACGTATGTACGTTTGTGCAATACAACTTGTACACTTCTTCCAAATATCCGATAAAATTGTTCATCGAGTGAAATATTATTGTTTAATTACTCACGTCTCATTTAAAATAAATAGATTTTGTATCTACTATCCTTTTATTAAAACCTCAAAAAGGTTGTAGCAATTTGTATTATAAAAAAGTTAAAATATAGTGTAATATATTAATAAAAAAATTTACGTATAAGTTTCAAAACACGTTTTGCATAAAATATGTACCACTAAATGAATTAAAAATGTAGGATTAATTACATAAACTAATTAGTTAAAATTCAGAAAATCGGTGGTAAAAGAAACTATATACCGTCTCTTGTAACATCCTCTCCGATCCTTCACAGCCGGCGCCGGCTTCTTCTCACTTTCGCCTGAGTCACACGTACGGTCGCCGGAACAAGAGGAGCCGACGTACATACTCACCGGAACTGGACATAACACGGCGGATCCGCAAGAACTCAACACCGAAAGGCTGTCGGAGAAAGATCCCAGTATTTTCATCACAAGATCATCAGCTGAAACCGACCCATCATCATCGTCAACTTTCCGGCGAAGCAGATTCTGAAGCTTTTTGGTAGAATCTCTGCCTTTAATCAGCTCTGCGATCAATCTTTTCTTGTTGGGTGATGATGTTTCCTCCATTTGAGATGAAGATTGAGCTGCAGATGTGAATTATTGGTGCTTAAAGATGAAGGATTTTATGAGTTCTTGATTCCAATTTCCACACAGTTAAAGTCGGTGTGTGAGTGAGTAAGTATTATAGTTGGGTTAGGATGTGGATGTGTGTGATAAAAGGAAGGTGAGGAGAAGCAGCTTCATAATTTCTGAGAAATTTCAAAGGTAAAAAAAAGGAAACAAGGGAATTCGAGGATGACGTCATTGGAAGTGACGTCATCTTCCATGCTTATCATGAGACCCTACTCTACTTGAGGTAATGTTTTCTTAACTGTATTTTAATGAATAGAACAAACCCTATCGTGGCGTCTGGTCGGTTTTTTGTTCAATTTCTTAAAAATTAACTACTTATTAGTATGTAAAGTGTAAACCCTATGATCTTAGGGAGCTGATTATTCCACACAAAATTTTGATTTTTCCACTGAAATTAATAATTTAATGACAACTATGCCATTATTATATAGACGGTGGATTTTAAATTGAATAATTGATTTTACTACAGGAAATCTTTCAAGATTTGAGCTTGTGAAATGATCACAAATACCAAAAACTTCAAGTTATACCCATGTCTTCCAAATGCACAATGAAACTACTTATTTGATTTAAATGCATAATCCAACTTTTTCAAATGATGATACATATCATATTGTTAGTGGTTACACATTAAGTGGTTGATTGTGTAATGTGTCTATAACTTCTTTAAAATAATCGGTTAAGAATGAAAAAAAAAATACAGTATTGAATATTAGTGAGGGATTTATCATAAAAAAATGGTGGTGTAACAATAAAGGTTGAGCAAATGATAAAAATGGTGGGGGTATAACTTTACGAAAATGCAGCAACCCAAAGGAATTAAAATCCACTATATAATTAAATAGGGATATAGTTTAATCATCATTAATATTAGTGGATAATCAAATTCTTTTGTAGAATAACCAGGGCCCATTATATAAGGGTTAATTATGTAAAACACGTGTAAAAATACTAATATTTTTTCAAAATAGCTACATGAAATCCTTTAATGGTGCTTGTCCTAGCATATTTGAGGGCAAAAAACAAGGCCTCCATATCACCAAAATATATAGTTAAATCTACTCTAATAAATAAAGGTTTTTTTTGTCACATGTCTTTTTCTTTTTCATTTGGACACATGATATTTTCTAAAAATTTTAAATTTTTTATTTTCCACTTGTCATTTTATTGTATTTTTCATTTTATTAAATTAAAATTCCACATTTAATATGTAAAATAATATATATGTAAGGTATTTATTAGAAAGAGTTTATATATGTAATGTATTCAATACATTAAAACCTCGTTAATTTTAATAATTCAAAAAATTTCTTATTTTTCTTATAAATTCAAACTTTTCAAATTGTTAAAATTTATATTTAATTTTTTTTAAAATAAACTCATGTAATACACGGTGTCACACCTAGTTATCAATATTTTAACATGGACAAAAGGCCTCATAACTTAAAAAGTACATATAGATACTTAATGAGTAAGGGAACTTGTTCATCCAATAAAACAGAGTAATCTTGAGTATGTTTAAATTTTAATGCAGCTCAAAACCTGATAGTAATTTGTTTTAGTCAATTTTATTAAAAAAATTATAAACATATACAAAATGTAACTCATTTTCTTTTTGCATGTAGAGGGTCATGTAAAAGGGTACTTCATAAAACACATATAATAAAACACATTGTATATGTGTATAAATGTGTATAGTGCACATTTTGTTACGTTTATGTCAATTTCTCAGTTTTATATAATTTGTCATTTGCAACTCTCTATTTTGTAAAATATTATTTTCATCATTTATTTTTCTAAACTTTTTTATAAAATGCATTTTTATCACTCTATTTTTTAAAATATTACTTTGACTTTCTTAACTTTAAATTTTGTAAATGTCATTCTTACCATCTTCATTTCTAAATTTTCGTGTTTATTTTCAATAATATATACAATCTGATTTTCTTTAATAATTTTCATTCGTTAAATGTAGCTTTTTTTATGTACGTGACGATATAAATTTGAGTTTGTTTACGTTTCGATATAAATTTTGTATATATTTACGTGTTTTTATTAACTAAGTTGTAGTGGCGGCACACTTCTTTTTGTCGAACTTTAGTCCTTGCATTTTGGCTGTTGTCAATTTTAGTCTTTGCTTTTATACCATTCTTTTTTGGTCTATGTAGTTAGAGGTGACAATCGTATCGTGTCGGGTTCATGCCGGGTTCGTGTCGTGTCGAAACACTAAACAGGTTGAAAGTGCACGACCCTAACCCGACCCATTTAATTAACGTGTCGTGTCGTGTCAACCCATTTATTTTCGTGTTGAGTTCGTGTCGGATTTCGGGTTAGGGCTATACCTTGAAATATGACGTGTCATGTGAGATTAAAAGATTGAGCATGTTGAAAGAGTAGGAGTTGGGTAGGCGGAAAGGAAAAACTAATAGTTTGGAGGCAGTATAGATGAAATCATAGCAAGTTCAAATGACAAAACTAAAAAAGTGAGAGTTGGGGAGACGGATGTCAAGGTCGTGAGGATGTGAGAGTGGTGAAAGAGACTGGATAGTTTGGGAGAGAATGGAAAAAACTGAAATGAAGTCTTGATCTAGACGGCTAAGTCATTTCAACATTACAAAACAATTCAATTCGAAAGTTTTCTTTTGCTTACAGTTTTGGTTTTGTATCTTTCTAGATTATTTAAATAATTCAAAAAAAAATGCATATAAATAAACGGGTCATTTTCGAGTCATATTCAAGTTGAAATTCTCAACCCTAACCACACCTATTTAATTTTCATGTCGTGTCGTGTCAACCCGTTTATTTAAAGGGGTTGAAATATCTTATCCAAACCCGTTTATTTCGTGTCGGGTTCGTGTCGGGTTTCGTATCGTGTCAATTTTTGCCACCTCTATATGTTGTGCTCCAGGGATTATTCCAAAACCATTAAACTTACAAAAATAGTCCACAAACTCTTCTCAACTTTTGATAAATCACCCAACACTCATTTCTTTTAAACTTTTGGTGTTTTTGGAAGCTGTGATATGCTATATTGGTTTAATCAGTTATCATGTCAAATACGCCTGAAAAAACACGTAACAACATGCAGCAAAGCACACACTCAAATACTAGTAGTATTGTTAATATTTAGTAGCAACTAATTATATCATATTGATGGTGTTTGATAGTCATTTCTTTAAGGTACGAGCTCTTTTTCCAAATGGTCTTCCAAAGATAGTATGCAAAGCTTTATCATTTTATCATATTTATCAAACTAGTCGAATGCCCGCGCGTTGTGCAGAAACATTTATATAGCTTAAATCTTTACAAATATATGTTTTTTTAAATATAACAATAATGTCGTTGTTAAATTTGGTATAATAATTCATATACTAAGTTGATATAGTATACTGATTATTTTGAATTATATGATAATATATACATCTATTAAAACTGAATAATCTCAATCTTTTGAATGACCTCTACATGCGGGTTACACATGAATAAAAATAAATATAATATATGGTTTAATATTATTTATAGTTGTTGTTATTGTTAATTCATTTTTAAAATTTATTTGCTTAACGTTTTAATTTCTATCAGTGTAATTATTTAAAACATCAAACAATTTTTTTTTTTATTTTAAAGGTAACAATATAATCATTTATATAGAGTTATTTTTAACTATTGTTATTGTAAGTTATTTTAAGCTACTTATTTCAAAACTTTTAACGATTATAAAAATATCTTTAGGAAATATTTTAGTAAATTGATATTACAATTTTGTTTTTTGCATTTAGCACTACAATTTATCACTTTTCACTATTCATAAAATATTCTTTGGGTTTTTTAAGTGAAACTGAAATTTATATTGAAGTTGACCCTGTAATGTTATATTTAAATTAACAATTTAAGTATTTTATCCATACGGTTCAAAAGTTGTAGCTTTAAACTGATAATGATTGAAATTTAGTTATTTTTTAGTACATTTTAGGTTTGATACTTATTTATCCTTATTAACCAATTTATAATCATTATTAGAAAGACACTACAATTTATCACTTTTAACTATTTACAAAATATTCATTGGGTTGTTCAAGTTGAACTAAATTTTATATTTAAGTTGATATTGTAAAATTATATTTAAATTAACAATTTAAGTATTTTACACAAATTGATCAAAAGTTGTAGCTTTAAAATGATAATGGTTTACATACAACATATTAGACCTAATAAATTAAGTATAATATGTTAAAAGTTAAAAACAAACTTTATAAGTAGAATAAAATATATTTCTTTTAATATTGAAATTTAGTTTATATATGATTACACTTTAGGTTTGATATTTATTAACCTTATTAACCAACTTATAATAATTATTAGAAAGAAATTGAAAAGTCATGGGAGTTTCAAAAGAATGTGGTGAAAGAAAAAAATACATAGGAGTTTCAAATGAATGTGGTTCAAGAAAAAATGCAAGCTTTATAAGTATATAATGATAATGATGATAACTTACAAATAGAAAGCGAGATAAAATTTCATGAAGAATTAAACATTTTATTATTGATTTGTTTTACAATTAGAATTTACAAAAAATGGTATGGCTCCTGTTAAAAAATTTAGTTTAACTTATGTTAACAAAATGTAAATACAATTTAACTTATAATTTGGAATATAGTCGTACCATATGTTTTTCGAATCGTCCCTTGTGGTCAATTTGGAAATTCAAAATTCTAAATCTACGTGCACATAGCTTTACCTACACCACACGTAGGTCTACGATGCGTGTGGGTTTAGTTACGCCACATATAGTCGTTGTTTACATGAAAACCCTAATTTCGAGGTTTAGGCAATAACATCCATAAAAATTGAGCCAAATTTAAACTTTTTAAAACATTTCAAAACTAATAATTGTTACAAAACTTGTTTTCAAAATAGTATAGCGTCGGAGTATCCCAGAAAACAAAATCATAAGATGTGAGGAGTTGTACAATCACGTCTTCCCCTTCTCGCAATCATGTGATGTACCTGAAATCAAAACTGAAACTGTAAGCCTGAAGCTTAATGAGTTCCCCCAAAATACTGATACATAAAAAATAGCACACATAATAACAACATGTAATGGGTCCACAGCTCTACAGACTGGATTACCCCTTAGCCCACAGTATGAGTTTGGCTTGCCCTACAGTCCTACAGCTCATATATGGCTTGCTCCCTCAGTCCTTGGACTGTACGAAATTACTAGCGAGTCTGGTATGCTCTCCTGGCCCTCAGCTCGCATCTGGAATGCTTAGGAGTCCTCAATATGAGTTTAGCATGCTTTCACAGGCCCGCAACTCATATATGGCATACTCCAGGGTTTGTTGGTCACCGCACGGAGCAGTGCACCTCACCCTACCCACATAACATGTAGGCATATAATACTAATTATGCATATAGATAATCAGACCATATCACAGGTAGTCCTACAGATCTACCAACTATCACAACAACTAGGATGCATAACCACTCTCAGACTATCACAACATCTAGCATGCAATACTAATTCATACCCGACATATCAACAACTACTAGGATATCAAATCCAATGGGTCAGTCTTGGTGCCTTAGACCTCTTAGTATAGTGAAGAGAACTCACATCACAAATGTCGACTGAAGTGATAAGCTCAAACTCTCGAATCATAGCAACGAACTCCACCACCTATATTTACCATAAGACCACTTCCATAAATTTCCAATTTACTAAAATACCCCCAGAAGTCAAATTGGTTAACCCTTGGTCAAATTCAAGTCAACGGTCAAGGTCATCAGTCCATATTGACCCAAATCATCGAGTGCGGCTTACTGACTCGTCTAGTCCCTCCAGAACTTGAGAAATCTTGAAAACCCCAGTTGACTCATCGAGTTTCCTAACAACTCGTCGAGTCCATGCGTGTCCAATGTCGGGAAAACTGTCACACCTCGAAACCAGGATGGCGGAATCATTCCGGGGTGGAGGACGTCATGTTTAGCATCACAACCATTATACAATAGCAATCATAGTAACACAACCGTTACAATGAATATACATATGAAAAATGTTTACATCAGTATGAGACTTGTTTTAATTACACCAAAAAGTATGTAGAATATAAAAACATGACTCTTATTGCTCCGACTCCTCTAAATCCAAGAAGTACTTGTCTACTGATTTCCTGAGAATACAAACAGTTTGAAAGAATATCAGCATAAAGCTGGTGAGTTCATAAGCATTTAGTTTTGGTGGAAAAATGTTCTTTGATTCTTTTGAAAAGTGTTCCTCAATAAAATCTCATATTTTGTTATGAAAAGTAGTGTTGAAATAGTATCTATTAGTAGAAAATAAACCATCAATTTTAGAAATTTTGGTGTTATCCTGGGAAAAATCCCCTATTTTCCCTAAAAACAGGTTATCCGTCCTAGAGGTAAAGATGCAAGTTTAGAAATCCCTTATTACTATTAGTGTATTTATGAAAGTAGTTTTATTACTCAGAATAAAACAATGAAGAGTAGAGTCCGTAAACCAAAATTAGTTTATACTTATTTGCGAGTCATATAACCATGCTTGATATGACCAAGAGACCTTTACAACGTTCTTCAGGCGTTAAGCTAAATGACATTTGTTCACCCCAAGCATGCCTGCCTAACTGTAGCTAGCAGTTCGGGTGTGGGATTGTCAGTCCCGAATAGATCTATTCACAAATCTCACGCTCTCCCTCCATGAGACTCTGGTTATACTAAAAATATTTATCCCTATACACCTAAGGGTACAGTATTGAAGTAGAGCCTCACAATTATGTATAATCTAGTTTACAAGCTAGAGATAGTATAAAACAGTAATTATCCTTGAATAAATGTACTTTATACTCCTGAGAAAATATATAACATAAACTAAATCTGCCATAGTTTATACATATTCATCCATGAAATCTGATTTGGTAGAAACTACCTAAAGGGTTATCCCAAACTATACCCATTATATTTTATTAGATTTGATATGGCAAATGCTTTGTAAAAACCTTTCTGAAAGCTATGAAGTTAGATTTCCAAATTAAAAGTTTCCCTTATGCTCAACATATTACAAAAAGGGATAAAATATCCAAATAGGTTATTAAACATGGAAATCCTTGGACTGTATTAATAAGTTTAAAACTTAATAAAATACTTTGAGTTTGACTTGTATCCCCCTGAAAACATTAAAAACACGGAAAATGTAGGGGTATGAACTCACCTTGAGCGAGTGGTTTGAACGAAAGACCGGTACGGGATGTTGAGTATCAAGTGAAACCTCGAACTCAACTTGACCCTAATAACATGTAATGACACACATAGGAGTCAAATGAAGGTATTTCACCGCTAGGTACGATAGATAATCACTCTAGGGACTTGGAACTACTTGTACCAAGTGATAGAACCTTGTAGGATTGAGTAAAGGGAGTGTATGGCCACCTTGAGTGTGTGTGCAGCCATGGGTATGCGGCCCAATGGGTATGCAGCCGTACACTCATGAAAGAGGGTGCCTTCGAAGTGTTATTAAGGTCCATGTGTGCATCCACGAAGTGTTCTAGGTCTTTACTCAATTGTAGTGCAAGTTAAGGGTCCTAGAAGTGGGTTTGCGGCCCTAGGATGTGTATGTGGTCGCACACTAGGGTGTGTGGTCACACAAGGGTTTGTGCGGCCGTACACAGGTGTGTGCGACCGTACACCCCACAAGATGATGTCCAAAATGTCCATTCCAAGGTGCAACAAGGCTAGGGGCATGTCTATCTCGATGATGGAAGTCAAATTCTCACTTTGGAGGGTGTTTTATGAGTGTGCTGCCACCTTAAGGGGGTGTGCGGCCGCACTCACTTCCAAACACGAAGAACGTGTCGATTATTGCACACTTATGGCTTAGATAGAGTGGTCTTTCATGGTTTGCAAGTTAGAGGATGAAGTACTCACGTTCTTGAAGCTTTTGATGGTTCAAGGTTGGAGAAACTTGAGATAATAATGTAGTGTGCTGCCCAGGAGTGAAAAAAATGAAGGGGAAAGGAGTCTATCCTTTATATAGGGGAGAGAGTGTTTTCAAAAAGTGAGTGTGTGGCCAAGGAGTGGGTGTGCGGCCGCCCACCCATGTGTATGGCCGTACACTCCTCCTAGAGGTGTGTATGGCCCGATTTTCTCACTATACGACACTCTGACTCATTCCTAACCTCAACCTTGGTCATACTCAAGCTTAGAACACTTAAATGAACCCTTAAACAATACAAGAAATCAACAAAACGAGTTGAATATTGATTGATTTGGCTAAGTGTACAAGAGAGAAGTTTCGGGTTGTCACAAAAACCCTAAGTGACTCGTCAAGTCGTCTTACTGACTTGCCGAGTCCATGTAGAAACCAAAAACAGAAACCCTCTTTCGAATCGTCGAGTTGACTTATGCACTCGTCGATTCCCTTCAGTCTTTTTCTCATATAGACGTTTTTAAGCCACCCTAAAGTCCCAAAATGTTGATCTAACCTCATAAGGCATGGTTTCCACGTAAAGTTGCAAACTTTACGTGCATACATGGTACTATATGTCAAAACCAAGTGAAAGGGAAGGTTTAACCCAAAAGGAAGGACCTTAGCTTGCCAAATCGCATAACTTTATAGCTATAGGGACCCAGGTGTGACGTTCTCAATTTCACGGCCAGAAAAGACCGATTTGTTTATGCTTTGTTTTAAAATCAGAATAACCTTTTAAAAAAACAATTGCGGAATTTGTTCCCAAAAATATGAAAAAACTTTATCAAAACATTTCTCAAAGAGAATGTACTTTTCATTAATAATAAAATCTCGGGATGTCATGTTCCGATACACACCAAAAACATAAACAGTATAAAATAGACCTTACAACAGTTATTTACAACTACTGGTCTATAATCCAAAATCTCTCGCCGAGTCAACCAACTTATACTCTTGTGCCATTACCTGTAATGCAAAGAAAACTGAGTGGGTCAGACTTGGGAGTCTGGTGAGCATATAGGGTTTTCGACCCACAATAATATAATTATTATATTCAATCATCAATCAATCCAAATTACCCATCCCCATTATCTCCTTTATTTCTTAAGGATTTACCCTAAGAATCAACTATCATTTATTCATTTATTCCTAAGGATTGACCTAAGGAATTGACAAAAAGTCCACCACTGCCCAGGTCCTCAAATTACAACCGGTAAACACTTAGTTCAACATACTTAACGAACACCTAGTTCTAACACTCCTAGTGAACACTTAATTCAAAACATCTGGTGAATACTTAGTTCTAAAACACTTAGTGAACACACTCAGTTCAACAACACCAAGTGAACACTTGTAGTTCAAAAATACTTAATGAACACAATCCTCTAATGAACACATAGTTCAAAAACACATGATAAACACATAGTTCAAAACATCTATTAAACACTCAGTTCGAAAATACCTGATGAATACATAAGTTCGAAACATCTAGTGAACACTTAGTTCAATTATACCTGATGAATACGTAAGTTCAAAATACTTAATGAACACCTAGTTCAAAAACACCTAGTGAACACTTAGTTCAAAATACTTAATGAACACCTAGTTCAAAAACAATGTGATAATAATGTATATCTAAATCCGGCAAGGCCACTATTATTAATTAACACATATATATCATATTTCTAAAACAATCTATCCCATCCCGTTGATCCCCACATACTGACCCTACACAATGATCTTACGAGATCTAGTCTAAGGAATCGATATGAAGAACGAATTGACGAAGCTGCTTCGGAAATTCTCTGGCAGCAAATGAGGATCAATAAAGACATAAAATGAGGGGAATGGAATAAGTTTCACCATGAACCTCCGTTCGTAAATAGAACCACAAGACAATTAAGTTAGGGGTAGTTATCTAGATAAAAATGCCTAGCTGTGGTCCGAATATTGTGAGGTATTTTACCCCCAGACTCACCCTATCCAGCATCGAACTTTTCCTAGCAGTGGTCAGAATATCGTGAGGTATGTTGCCCACAGACTCACCCTATCCAACAATATAACACCAGACATACCGAATAGTGGTCTATTACCGACACACTTTATTAGGCAGTCTACGAAGTTCCCTCAATTACTTCGTGAAAAGAAACGCTGACATATGAAGCTCGTCCGATCACTTCATAAAAGAAACGATGACTCCAAAGATCTTTCAAGATAAAAAGTATGGGGAAATACTAATAGAGTACTCTCGTACGCTCCCATAACCGACACACAATAGTGTGAACAAGACTTTGTACATGATAGTACTTCTGGCACATTATAGTACTCTGGTATGCGTAGGACCCGTACCCGAGAACATAATAATACCTCGGCGCAAGCAGCACCCAAGACACACAGCTTTGAAAAGGACTTCGTACATAAAATGTACTTCTGTATGTAGGACGTACTCCACCGATCATCGATCTCACCACACACATACTCTTAATAAGAGGCTACCCAATGTCCAAACTTAATTGAACTAAACATCCCTTTTTAAGTCTTAACCCATCACTAGGCAAACCTACAAACTTTATAATCAATTTCAATACTATCTCCGTTTAGGCAACGCTAACTAATGTATACTTAATACCGAGTTTTAAGTAAAATATCATATATATACATATCTTAACACATATTGAACCATAACTGGTTTGCACATTTTATATCATCAAATATATATATATATATATATATATATATATATATATATATATATATATATATATATATATATATATATATATATCTAATGCATGTTTTGGGCAATAACAAATATTTCACATACATATATATTTAATACTTTAATCAATACTTGTATTAGAATCATGTTCATGAAAGGGACTATGCACATGATACCTTATCGGATGAACACATAGTTCAATAATATCTGACGAACATATAGTTCAAAATCACCTAATGAACACATAGTTCAAAAATACGTAATCCTTACTCCCGGATCTAAAACTTACCTCCTTACCTAATCCATATTCTGGGATCGGGTATGTCTAATCAATCTTAATACACAAACAATATATATACACATAGTACATATTTTATAAGATACTTCATATCTATGTGTAAGATGAAACTGACTATACACTCACTTGATAGGACGATTATCGAACAACACTATGGCTCTTCAAGCAGTATTCTTTGGTGAAAATGTGATCTCTTCACACACCGAGCTTCTCATGGGCAGAGCTTTGGCTCGAAACTCTTTTCTTCTTGGGAACTTTGGTGCTTTGGGACTCGCTTCGGGTCTTGGGATGATACCGGGGCTTCGGGGTATAACTTGCACGTAAATTGAGGTAATATAGGGTGAGAGGAAAGAAATTGAGCAACAAAACTCAGTTGGCCTTGCTTTCTATTTATATGAGGCTGAAAATCCCATGCTCACGTGGTGAGCCACTGTGCTCACGTCGTGAGCTCGATAGGTCACTGCATTCGTCATGGAAACTTGCCCTGGAAGATCTATATCACCTGCTCACGTCGTGAGACACTGTGCTCACATCGTGAGCTGTGACACAGGGGTTGAAGTTCGTGCCCTGAACTTCAGAAATTCATATCTTTCGCATACGAGCTCCGTTTTGACGTTCTTTATATCCACACGTAGGTGAGATTATGCTCTACAACTCTCTTTTAGACTCCGCCGGCTAATTTTGACTTTAACTTTTATTATATTATTTTTAGTAGGTCGGGACAGGAAAAATCTGTTAGGAATTCACAACTCCTTCATCTGACGTCCGTTTTCGTCTGTCTTTTTACTGTTTGACTACAATCGACGAGATCTTCGATTCTTATTTAGATTGTTTCAGCTAGAAACTACTCGATCTCATATTCGAACTTTGGGTTGCATACCGCTAAGTTGAAACTTCGAAAAATCATAACTTCCTCATACGAAGTCAGATTTAGACGTTCTTTTTATTCACGCTCTCGGTTAACGTATTTTATGACTTTTGTTTAGATCAATAAGGCCAGATATCGCTCTATCGTAAATTCACTATTTACGTTGCGCTATGTTGTGCCGGTTCTGTCGCGAAACTTCGACAGGTCATAACTTCTTCGTTATAACTCGGATTTTGACATTATTTATATTTTCAGAATCCTTGTCACGACCACTACAACTTAGTTAAGATTATTCATTCTAAATAATATTCTATAAAAAAGTCATTTTTGACGCTCATTGTCCTTAAATTGACTAGCCGAATCTACGGGAGTTACACAAGGGGAGTTTAGATCTGAAGTTGCAACTTCAGATCTTTCCCCAATACTCGAAGTGACTCCCAAATGTGCTAAAGATAACCCTAAGCCCAAACATGTAGAGATTTATCTAAGGATAAGTCAAGGTATCGACTTGATACCTTCAAAATGATGCCAAGATGAAGTTGAGTCAGATCTACGAGCTCCTCTATGCCTCAAGCTTCTTATACTTTGCACCTCCTTCACAAAATGCACCAAAATCACTCTTTAAACCTCACAAACACTCAAGAACAAGGTAATATCAATTAGGGTTTCTCTTAGCCGTCAAGGGGGTGGTAAGGGACTGGGGGAAGAGATTTAAGGTCCTTTAAATAGGGTGCAAACCCTAAAAATTAGGGTTTCATCTCCCAGCTCCTACTCGTCGAGTAGATCCAAAAATCCACGCGGACTAACCCACCTCTACACGACAAGTTGGGGGCAACCGACTCATCGAGTAGGTCCATAAATATGTCATAATATGCTTAAAACTTGTACCTGGGAGTCAGGGTGTTACATAGGCCCTATTTAATGGTGTAACATCCCAAAAATTTCATGCAAAATTTTTACTTTTAAATCATTTCAAACATCCAATAATCATATCAAAACAACTGAAAGTGTATCATGGTGATAATAATAATATCAGAGTACAAATCCTAAAATCACATAGTGCGGAAAACATGGGCGGATGCAATATGATCAAGCTGGATGCTTCCTTTTTGAGTTAAAAGTACCTGAAACATATACTGAAAACTGTAAGCACAAAGTGTAGTGAACTCCCCCAAAATACCATATACCATACATACATAATAGTCAAAAACATGTTGGGTCTAGTTCACCCGTTTCGGTATCTTTCAACCGGTTTTGGGTCTATTTCACCCATTCGGTATCTTTCAAATGGTACTGGGTCTATTTCACCCCTTACGGTATCTTTCAACCAGTACTGGCTCTATTTCACCCTCTTTGGTATCTTTCAACCGATACTAGGTCTATTTCACCCCCTTCGGTATCTTTCAACCAGTATTGGGTCTATTTCACCCCTACAACTAGCATATAATCATACCAACAAGAATTATAAAGACAATAGGCATATACAGGTATAACAGGTAATTGTCATGAAGACAATCATCATCCTACAAACATAATCTAGTGGGTCGACATTGGTGCCTTCGAGCCACGTATACAATTGAGGAAACTTACCTCTCGATCGATAATCAACTACTGCTGCTCTCACGGTCAGCTACACCGGTGCTACACCACACATAGATAATCATACAAGGTAAACCTTTAGTCTACCCTTCAAAACCAAGAGTTGACCAAAAGTTAACTTTGATGAAAAGTCAACGCTTAAGGTCAACAGTCAACATTCCCATCAACTCATCCTCACGTCGTGACCTGTTCTCCGGTCACATCGTGAGAATGAACTCGACCCAACCCCATTCAACGAGTCAAATCAATCACAACTCATCCAACCAAATTCCTTATATCGAGACAACCTCATTTCTCACGTCGTGAGATTCCCATTTCTCACATCGCGAGATCTGCTCTGACCAACTTTGAGTATTAAGCTCTTAAACCTTTAAGACATTCTTTGAGACCTTCCAGAGGACCTTCCTTGACCGTAAGGACTATAAAAATCATAGCTTTTCAATCATGCATGTCTGATGCATGACTTAGATACTAACTAGGTCAAAAGAAAGGTAATAAGATCAAGACTCATGCTTGGAGTCTAAAACCAACACCAAAACTCAGATCCAAAGCCTCATATACAGAAGATGTCTCAATGATCCATAAAGTTGCCAACTTTATGGATCCCATGCATGCTACACAACCCAACCATGCAAAGAAAGCTCTCAAAACCTAGATCTAGCATGAAAGAGGCAAAAAGGTACGAACTTTATGACTTACACAGGTGCAAAAGCTCAGCAAGACCAAGAAATAGAAGCTATATTGCCAAAATGAAGCACTACAAGAGACCTCTTCCACTTCAATGGATCATAAACCACTAAATAAGCTCTTTAAGGTCACCAAAAATGGCCAAAGGTCTCAAGGAGGACGAATTTAGGGTTTTCAGGAGGCTAGAGAGTGATAGAGGTTGCAAATGGGCAACCCTAGCTCTCTCATCCCATTAAATACTTGAAAATTAGGGTTTTAGGTCATTAGGCCTTGTTCACATTGTGAGGCCTCATGCTCACGTCGTGAGATTCATGAATGCAGGTCAAATAGTCAATGGCCACTCACGTCGTGACCACTATGGCTCACGCCGTGACTCTCCTACAAAATGCAATAATTCAATAAATTAAGTACCTCAAGGATTCAGATGCAACAATTCTCCCCCACTTGAATCAGACATAGTCCTCGAAGTCCTCCATTTCAAATCACTATGGATAATGCTCCCTCATCTCATCCTCATGATCTCATGTCCATTATGAACCCTTTTGGTGCTGCCACTGCACCTTCACCAAGCCCACAACCTTGTTCCTCAAGGCCTTCGTCTTTCGATCAAGGATTTTCACGGACTCTCGATATAATTCAGGTGTTCATCCACCTGAATATCCTCCAATGGAACCACCGCAGAATCATCAACCAAACATTTCCTCAATTGATAGACGTGAAACATGCTATGGATCTGACTAAGATCTTTGCATAGATCCAGGCAATAAGCAACCATGCCCACTCAGGCCAAAACCCTAAAATGACCAATATGCCTGGGGCCCAACTTGTCCCTCTTCCTGAATCAGATGACACCTTTAGGAGAACTATGTCCCCAACCTGGAACTCTAGATCTGATCGGTGCTTGTCGACATAGCTTTTCTTCCGACTCGGTGTTGTCTGAAGCCTACCACATACCTGCTGAATCATCTCGGGCATCTTGAGTACCACTTCGGAACTCCCCATAACCCGCTGACTGACCTCACCCAAATATATCATGGTTCTACACTTCCTCCCATAGAGCATCTCAAAATGAGGTCGATCGATGTTAGCGTGATAATTGTTGTTATACGAAAACTCCGCTAATGGGAGGTACGTATCCGAACCGTCGTGAAAATCCAGAACGCACGCCCGTAGCATATCCTTAAAAGTTTGGATAGTTCACTCACTCTAACCATCAGGCTGTGGGTGAAAAGTTGTGTTGAAGTGCAGACGAGTACCCAACTCCTTGTGGTACCTCTTACAGAATCTGGAAGTGAACCGGACATCCGTATCGGAGACCACAAAATTAGCACCACATGATGTGCCATAACCTCCCGAATGTAGATGTCTGCTAACTTCTCCGCAGGGATAATCTCCTGAATTGGGATAAAATACGCGCTCTTGGTCAGTCAATCCTCGATGACCCATATCGAATCCACCCTGCGCGCCGTCCGAGGCAATTTGGTGATAAAGTTTATCGTAATCTTTTCCCATTTCCAAATGGGAATATACAAGAACTCCATTTTGTTGTGGGGTCGCTGGTGCTCGGCCTTGACTTTCCTGCAAGTTAAGCACCTCACCACATACCATGCCACATCACGCTTCATACATGGCTACCAATAATCAGGTCGGAGATATCTATACAATTTTGTGGCTTCGGGATGAATATAGAATATCGACTTGTGAACCTCTTCCATCAAAACTTGTTGTGCACCACCCCAGTACGGAACCCACACCCTCTGGTATAGGTTTAATAATCCCCGACTATCATAATCAGTGGAAGTCACTTGTCCCACAATACGCTCACTCTTCCGATGCTCTTCCTTCATAGCCTCAATTTGAGCCTCTCGAATTTGCTCTAAAAGTGGGGTAATCACTGTCATCCTCAAACATAAATCCCTGATCGAAGTCACGACCGCCTTGTGGCTAAGAGCATCAACTACCACGTTGGTCTTCCTCGGACGATAAAAGATCTCACAATCATAATCCTTCACCACGTCTAACCATCTGCGCTGCCTTATGTTCAAATTTGGCTGCTCCATCAAATACGTCAGGCTCTTGTGATACGGATCATTTGTTGGATCATTGGTGAGCTCAAAAGGCATCACCACGAACTCGTAATGACCATAACGAGTCTGGAAGGTCGTCTTATGCATGTCCTCCCCTATGACCACCATCTGGTGATAACCCGAATGAAAATCAATCTTGGTGAACCAAGATGTGCCCTGAAGCTGATCAAATAAATCATCAATCCTCGGGAGCGGGTAACGGTTCTTGACAGTTAACTTATTCAATTCCCAGTAGTTAATACACATTTGATGCGTCCTATCCTTTTTCTTCACAAATAAGATCGGTGCTCTCCATGGTGAACTACTCAGTCGAATAAATCCCTTGGCTATCAGCTCTTGCAGCTGCGTAGACAACCCCTACATCTCTGGAGGTGTTAACCGATAAGGTGCCTTGGCTATCTGAGCCACACCTGGAACCAAATCAATCTGAAGCTCCACCTGTCTCTCTGGAGGCACTCTTGGCAAGTCCTACGGGAACACATCTGGGTACTCCCGAACAATCAGTACATCACTTATGGTCATCTCACCTTTTTCCTGGGTATCCGTCACATAGGCCACAAACCCGAAACATCCCTACTAAAGATAATGATTGGCTATGGCTGCCAAACATAGAGCCGACCCATGCTGAGCACCCCCACTATGGATTACCAACTCTTCCCCACTTAGGGTTCGAACACGTACCAACTGAAGCCCGCAATCAATCATCTCCCCATTGGGGCTCAACCAATCCATCCCCATAATGACTGCTTTTACTCAGGGGAATTAGAACCTAGTCAATCAGATACTGCTCATTGAATAAGTTCAAAGTGCATCCCTGGTGAACCCTCAACACTTGCACCGAACGTTCATCCACAATCTCAACCTCTAGTGGATAATCCAACTCTTCGGGGAAATCGTCGAACCTCCTGCTAAGCGCAAGGGATATAAAAGATTGGGTAGCCCCTGAATCGAACGAGACCAATGCATGAATATTGTGTTGGATTAGTGTCTAAGTCCATAACTATTTTGGTATGTACTTGACCCGATTATGAGCATGGTCCTTTTGGGTTGCCTTCACCATAGCAATATGTAGGATGAATTAAGGAGAGAAAGGTTTAAATATGATTTATTAATATATTATGAGAATAATATATTAAAGGATAAATCATATTGTTTAATTAGTATTAGTCAAGAATTAATTGATAATTAATTTTGTGGCTAAAAGAGATTAATTAAATTTAGGGGACTGGACTGCAATTATTGGATAATTGAGTTATTGGGCTAAGGAATGCTAAAGGAATAAGGGGTGAACGAAATTATAATGGAAGCCCATCATGTACAATAGAGAAGCCTAGATCCAAGCATTAGGGTTTGTATGAGCACATAGGATTGTTCTTATGCCTAAAACCCATCAGTGGTATCAGAGCCTTGATTGGTTTCAGTTGTATGTGATGCTATGTTGAATTATTTACTGAAAAACGATTTTTGGCCTCTGCCCGACCTGACTTGGCGAGTCAGTGGATGAACTCGACGAGTCTGTCTGACTCGGCGAGTTCAGTCCCTGACTCGGCGAGTCCAGGGGTCAGACAGAGGGGATTTCGTGATTTAACTGCTGTTTTGACTTGGATTTGATGCCTAATTTGTTTTTTGAAGTTAAAATCCAAATTTTATCTTAATTATATGTTTATCCTTGCCAAAACAATAGATAATTTCAAATCTTTTAAATATTGGTTGTTTATATGATAAATATGGATTATTTAAAGTTATTTGGTAATTATCTAATGACTAAAATAAGATTAGGTCAAATGTAGATAACTATGAAATTAATTGTTTAATTTGAATTATTTGTTATTTGATCCCTAATGTTTTGAAATGTTTCAAAACTTGCCCTCAAGTTTTGGAATTTAAAAGTTGATTATAAGTTTAATTTTGAAATGTTAAATTCTAAAACCCTAGTAATTTGAAAAGTTCAAATCACACCCTTATGGTTTTGTTAATTAATTAAAGTGTATAACTAAAAGTGATTTAATAAACCCATAAAGTTTTTGGTTTACATTTAATTAAATTAAAAGTATAATTTACTAAGTTAAACCACCTAGTATTTTAAAAGTGTAAAATACACCCTATACTATATATAACATTAAAACTCTAGTATTATATATGAGTAAACAGTCAGTCTTACCGTTAGTAGGTCTCATTCACGAAGCTGGTCTATAAGGGGTGTTTAAGGAAATTGCCTATAAAATGGCGATTGAATGGGTATCCACTCTTACCCACCGCACTCTTGACTAGTGGAGGGTCGTTAGCCGAACGGGTAGGATAGGACAGAAACCTTCCATTATAAGTATAATGAAGTACAAAGTAACTAAATGCTTTTTCAAATTCCCAAATCATAGTTACTTTAGGAAAAATGTGAAATTGTATGCTAATCCATAGAATTACACTTCGTACCCCTGTCAAACGTTAGTGGAGCGTGTGCGGTTAATCGGCACACTAATTTGGGGATGACATTGGTAGCAAAGGGTGACTCGATGTTTGTCATAGATCAATGGAGCGTGTGTGGCTAACCGGCACATTGATTAGGTGATTGTAGCATTGGGTGCACCACGTGATTCGTATGGTTATTCACACCTTATTTGTGATCCTCGGCATCCCAGTCACAAATAGTAGGGCATAATTGAGATTAAACATGCCATTGAAAAGTTCAATAAATCTCAAAAGATCTAGGAGTTTCAATTCATTTAAAACTTAATCTTCCTTTTCGTTTTTCATGGTGGAAATTGGTAAATCGTCATTTACCTACCTTCAAATATTTTGCAACTAGATTACGACATCCCTTTTCTAGGTTGTAGAATATTGTGTTGGATCCTAGCCTTAATAACTCATTTAGGTGTTTTATTAAGGACTCAATCAACTTAACTTGAATTTTCTCCCGTTTTGTAGATGTCTGACTCTAACCGTGGTATTCCCGAATCCCAAGGAAAAGGTGTTCCTAATGAAAGTGAAAGCTTGATTCAAAGTGAAGGATCACTGTGGACTAGCTTGATTTCACTTCCTCCTCTTCCTCCCGTTGTTCTCCCTAACCCTAATGATCAAAGATTTGAAAGGTTCAAGATCACCGAGTCCCTATTGGAAATGGAACATCAAGATGGCAAACCCGTGTGTGCTCACATCCTAGGGATGAAATCACACATTGATAGGTTGATTATGTTGGGTGCGTCTATCTCAAATAAGTTGGCTGTGGACTGGGTTCTTCAGTCACTCCCTGAATCATATGATAAGTTCATAGGAGAGTATTATATGATGAAACTTGACGCAACCCTCATTGACTTGACTTGCATGCTTATTGCTGCTGAATCAGAAATGATTTGGCGAAGTAATGGAGCATATTTGTCTGATAACTCAACCAACCATGCTTCCATGGACACCACCTGTTCCTGCTGCCAAGAGAAGGGGCAATGGATACGAAGCTGCCCGAAGGACCTGAAGAATCTAAGAGATAGGAGAGTCGATAAGTATGGCTCTACTTTAGGTATAAAATCCACTATCTAACTCCATTTAAATTCCTATTCTTTATTCATAATGTGATAAAATTACATTTGCATGTTTTGCAGGATTAGAGAAAAGAGAGGAAGTTTGATGGAAGAGCAAGATGAGTCTGATCACGAAGAAATGGATTTCGATCGCATGAATTCGAAGATCAGATTTTGAGCTTAGGAAGTTATGATAGATTTGTTAGGAGTATATGATTACATAGTTTTTCATTTGAATTTTGCATTGTAAGGACATGTTTTCCGTTGTTTTTTATGAATAAAATAAATTTTGGTTTTTATCTTATTTGTTTATCCTTGCAATGAAATATATGAAAAGTTGATGTTTGTGTACTTCTATTAGCAAAATGGATTTGATTCTTAATTATGTTATTTGTGGAAATGTCAAAAGTTTACCAAATAGGGAGAGTTTCTCATCGCCCAAATTTCAATTGGACAGAAACTTGGAATCATGCAATGTGTATTGTATGATGAATGAAAAACTTTCACATTTAGGAAACTTAGACTAATTCTTTGACAAAGTGTCAATTGAAGGACTAGGAGATCAAGTACACTATGTTGTGCGTTGATCAAGTCTACCACAAGAGTGAAAAAGATATTCATCATGATTTACTAAAGTTTAGTAAATATGGTTATACTTATAAGATTGAGTATAATTCTAAGTTAACTGAAATAGTTTCAATCAATAGCAGAACGAATAAGAAGAATCAAGAAGGCAGAAAGATAAAAGTTTCTCCATTCTAAGAAGAAGGGAGAGTACCTTTTATTGTGTTTTATGATGAAGTCTTAATGATTAAGAACCATATCTCAATTGATCCTCTAAGTGAGTCTTAGTGCATTTGCATGTCTAAGAAGAGGAATCGAGAATTGTAGAAATGGTTAAATCAAAGAGTCAATCATACTTCGTTCCAATATCAAGTCTTAGAGTCATACTCCAAGATTGTGACATTGAGTGACAAGTCTTAAGTAGGTTTATAACACTCATCAAAAGTGGAATTTGGAAAATTTTTCTTATTCTTGCACATTAGAAATTGTTAAGTTGTGATGTCTTGGATAAGACAAAGACCAACTAGGACCAATTTGTGAAGTGTTTTGTCTTGATAAGAACTACACTAACTCTTGAATATTTGCTTTGTCAAGAAATGTTTCTTGACAAGAGAATCTTATATGTCAAGGAGTCAGTGGGAGTCTTAATGGTCTTGAAAGGTTTCAAGAACAAATCAAGAATATACCTTATCGATCATCACTAGCACACGACTTGAGGTTTGCAACCTATCGTGCTGACATTATTTTGTTTTTGTGCCATTCCAATTGAGTTAATTGCGTATGTGAGTTCTATGAGTTCTCATTTGAATACATACTAGAGCCTTAGTCGACGGAAAGTAAATTGATATGTAAGGACAAGTTACTAAACTACTTGGAAGACATGGTGGGCACTCGTGTTACAATAAGGCAAGAAATCAAGATTAAGAAAGTTCAGTCCATATGAGTTTGGATTTGTCGCAAACCTTGGTTTTGGCAAATTCACATGGATAGGAACTCATACACCATAAAATCTAAGTGTCATAAGATTCCCTTCTTCATGAAAATGACTGTGAGGAAATGCTTTCACTAAAAGAGATTTTAAGAAGATAGCGATTGTGAAAATTGTATTCTCAAAATTCGATTATGGTTACGGCATCCCTTTCCATAGTTCGAATTATGAGATTTGGCAATTAGTTTCAATATTTGGAACTTAGTAACATAAGTTCTGAATTGTTTAAACACACATATGAGCTATCTAAGACAAATGTGTATAAGGTTAAGAAGCCTAGATAAAGGCTTATCGAAGCATCTGGTATTAGAAATATGAATTTCAGAAATTCAATAGGCATTGTTTTCTGAAAGTTCATTTGTTTTCTAAATACATGTCAAAGCTAATGGGAGCATAAGTGTTATGCTTATATGATAATAATCATCATGATAGTGGGAGCATAAGTGTTATGCTTGTATGATTATTATGGTGAGTATTGCAAGTTAGCAATATTAATTATAGAAAAACAAAGATTCAATTTGCAAAGTTGCATGGGTTGAAAAGTTGTTTTAATATAATTAAGGGAGAGAATATTATACTTCTTTTCAAAAATCTAAAGCTTAGATTGAGAAATTTTAATATTTTCAGTCAAAGGATACATTGTGTGTTCTTAAAATTCGATTATGATTACGACATCCCTCTTCATAGTTCGAATGGTGAGAACATGACACATAAAATATTATGGAAAAAGATTGGTAAAGTATCATATCTTTATGTAAGACATTATGCATCGTGTCCCATACGCTTCGGGTATAGGATCGATTGCAAATGTTATAATATTTTACCATTCTAAAATTTTCTAAATGTCTAGCGCATTACGAGGGAAAAAAGGACTAGAATTGGTTTTGACTAAAATAATTAAACAACTATCAAAGGATGATCCAAAGTTCGCTGAGGATTGGTCGCTTGTGAGTAGTTGGAAGTATGGTATTGGATGGACCATATCGACATTATTATGAATAGATAAGATTCTATTAAGAATGAGTTGTCATATGGAAAATGTGGAAATGTTTCCATATTGAGAGTTGGATATTGAGATTCTATGTCTAGATTAGAAATTTTTATGCAAGAAAGATGTTCAAAGGAATGTACTTTGAATGTGAGACTTCATGTCTATAGAATTGTCTTGTAACAATTTGCGATAGAGTACTTTGTAATTTCATTGGCCAAGTCTTGGTGACTTTTGTGCTATGACTTTGCGAAAGGATCGTTGCATAAAATGTTAGAATCTAGCATATTCTAGTAGTGGCAAGAACCTTGTGTGCTTACACTGACAATGGGGATTAAGGAATTGTGAAATGAGCATCATTGAAATGGTTTTTCAATTAATCTAATTCACAAAGTAAGGACCATAGGAAACATAGTGTGCATGCTTTATGCATGGGATAACTATTGTTGTAGTTTGAGTAATAAGTTGATTTTCTGAAACAGTAAACAATAATAATGAGTAATCAATATGGTGGTTAAATAGAAGTGTTTTATTTACTCTCATAAGTTTGAGGCCATATATGATTAAGTATTATTGTTATGTTTCAATTTGCATGTTTTGACTTCCAGAATAACTAGGTTATTCAAACATCCACAGTCAGTCATACGTTGGGAGTAGGTATGAATAAAGACTGTCATGAATCTGTCTGTAGATTGTCTAAAGTGTTTAGACATAGCACAAGTTTGCTGCAGAATTCATGAGTGCTTTGATAAGATTAGAGTATTGGATTAAACCCACGCTCACTTGGATCACTTCATGGTTTTATCACGAGTGATTAGTGAGATGATAATATTGTATATTCTTGAAACCGAGACGTGTGAGTTGTTATTTGTTGGTCGGTTGCACATTGATAATAAGTAACCGCACCAGTAACTTGGTGTTATAAAACTTATTGTTGTGTGTGATTCGATCAGTAAATTCAAGCGAGCATTTGAGTCGAAGTTTATCCATTCCTTTCATCTAAAGTGGGATAAAAGCGATATATTTGGGCCTCTCGATGATTTAGTGATGACACCTAAGCGCTTGGCCAAGCCGGGACTAAGTTGATGTGTTCAATTGTAGTCTGTTATCAGTCATCATAAATCAGAAGTCAGGAAACAGTATAGAGAGAATGATTGAAATTCATGTCTTTTGTCTATACGATATCTTGAGAATGGAGGAATATATGATCCCTTATCTAGAGGACATGCTATCTGGTAAGATCAGAGTTGACAGCGGCTTTTGAAAGCTACGATTGCTGATCAGGTTCTGAAGTCATACGGAAAATAGTTATTAGACTTATCCAAGTGGGAGACTGTTGGATTAGTGTCTAAGTCCATAACTATTTTGGTATGTACTTGACCCGATTATGAGCATGGTCCTTTTGGGTTGCCTTCACCATAGCAATATGTAGGATGAATTAAGGAGAGAAAGGTTTAAATATGATTTATTAATATATTATGAGAATAATATATTAAAGGATAAATCATATTGTTTAATTAGTATTAGTCAAGAATTAATTGATAATTAATTTTGTGGCTAAAAGAGATTAATTAAATTTAGGGGACTGGACTGCAATTATTGGATAATTGAGTTATTGGGCTAAGGAATGCTAAAGGAATAAGGGGTGAATGAAATTATGATGGAAGCCCATCATATTTTCGTCTATAGCCTTATCCAGAAGGTTCCATGGGTTGCTTAGAGTTTAAGCTGTCCATTAGGGTTTTGACTGAAACCCTAGCAGCCCACACAAGTATATAAAGGACCCCTTAGGCCCCAAAAACATCGACAACTAATTCTCTAGGGTTTCTAGTCGTTTTTGGGCAGCCTTTCTTCTTCTCCTCTTCATCCAAGTTGCATAAGGTGTTTGTGACTCCATTAGAGGTGCAACACTTGAGGCACTAAGCTTTTGAAGCCAATCCAAGCAAGGAATTGATTGTTATTGCTATATAACAATCAAAGGTAATTCTATAAACCCTAATTCATTTTATAATATGTTAGATCTAAGTTTATTAGTCTTGGATTCAAAGCATGTACAATAAAGAAACCTAGATCCAAGCATTAGGGTTTGTATGAGCACATAGGATTGTTCTTATGCCTAAAACCCATCATATTGTTCATAAGGAACGACCCTAATCAACAATACAAACATATAAGCAGGACAAATAACATGAATAAAAAGATAGAGAGAAAATACATACCAGTGACCACATTGAGTGCTGCACGAACCTCCTCGGCTGTCAGCTGAAATGCCCTATTCTGAACAACTGGAGCCTCCGCCTTTCCCTGACAGCCATCATTGATCCTTATAGTTGCCAGAGAAGGTGCTGCTACTGGTCCTCCTGATGCTAAAATCGTGCATTTGGCCTTCTCGTGCCCCTTCTGATTGCAATGGAAGAAATGATCTGATGTCTGGATGGTGGTGGTAGTGGCAGTATAATCCCTGGTGAAATTCCTCGTGTTGCCTCACTTGTAGCAACCCGAACCACCCGCTCTATAGATCCCGTCATGTGTCATGCCACACTTGCCACAACAGCTATGGCCTTCCTGTCCCTTCGATCTAGAATCGAAGCCCTTGGGTTTCTTTGCTGAAATCCCCGTCATCTGCCCGTTCTCTGAATTCCTCTTCCCTATATGCTCCAAATCAATCTCCCATTCCCAAGCCCTGGATATCATGTCATCTAGTGTCGAGCAAGCGGAAAAACTGACAAACTGCCGAATATTTGATCTCAACATGTCATGATATTGAGTCTTATGCATCTCCTCGTCTGCGACATACTTAGGGAACAATAAGACTCTCTCTCTGAACTTGGCGATTGGAAGAACTCTTGAGCTTTTGAATGATGTTTGGGATGTTATATTGTCGTTTGATGGAGTAAAGAGTGCATGCAAGAGTTCTCTTTACTCCATGCATAAAAAAGATGGGTTTTTGGTCATTTCTCAACTTAGGGTTTTAGATCTTAGAAGTTTGTGGCTTTATAATGGATAAAGTTGGAAATTTTATCCATTTAGACATCATGTTGATTCAGATCTGAAAGTAGAAGGCTTGGACTTATTAGATTAAGTCGGGAAAGATGCATTCTTGGACTTTTTAAGACTTAAATTTTAGATCTTTCTTGATTGGAGTGTCTTAATGGGTAAAGTTGGAAACTTTATCCAATAAGACATTGTTGAGGACCAGATCTTGAAGTTTGGGATTTTGACTTAATGGGTTAAGTCTTTTTAATTTATGAAGAAGGCATGAACGTGGCGCGCCCTTTCCTGGCGCGACATACTTTTTGGGGTTTTTTGAGTCAGGTCTGTTTTAGTTGAGATACCCGATTATTTTGTCGTGTAGTGGGCGCAAGGCGCGCAAAAGTTGACTTTTTGACCGGATTGACTTTTGGTCAAACTTCGGTAGGATTGAGTATATGATTAAGGACCGGCTTCGGTTTGGCATTAGGTACCTGTGTTAGTTGTTTTGTTGATGGGATTGTCGATGAGCTTCTGATGTTTAGATTAGGTGAGCATTCTCACTGTATTATGTATATTATGTATTGTATTTGAGTTGTTGATAACTCAAGGTTGCTGATAACTCAGGGTCGCTGATAGCCCACAGGGTTGTCGATAACCTATAGGGTTGCTGATAACCCATATCTATTATATATCTTTACCTGTGTTGCGCTATACGTGATATTTTGGGGAACTCATTAAACTTCTTGATTATATTTGTGGATTAAATGTTTTTTAGGTACTTATCGGTTCGTAGGAAGGCGAAGGCGGGACTGTACACACACGTTAGCAGATTTAGGATTCGAGATTTCGCATTGCTTTTCTTTATAACTCTGATTTTGAATCTATGCTGTGAAACAAATAATTTGATGAAATTGGCTCTTATGAAAATGACTTTTATTTCCTTTAAAATTTGAAAAAAAAAATTGTTATGGTTTTTGGGACATTACATTCCCTTTTTAGGTTTTCCATAGATTTAACCACAGAACTACGATAGAAATCATGCCTAAAGCTTCTAAACACATAATTAAACATTAATAACAAGATACTCATGGCTAAACTCACATGCCAAGCTCAAACACACAAAACACCATTAAATCCCTAAAATGCTTAAAAATGGAGAAGATGGTTACCTTATGAGCTTCTGGTGTTCAAGTCTTGCCTTAAACAACCTTGATCAACAATAGCTCCTTCCTCAAGCTCGAAATCACAAGAGCTTTGCTCTAGAGGGTTTGGGTGTGCGTTTGAGAGCAAATGAGCCCTAAACGATCATTTAATCTGCTCGAAACCGCGTCACAGTCTTACCTTCACTACATTGTGGTTCGGTTAATAAACCCCCGGTTAGTCCTTCTATGTGTTGTGGTGTCCTTTTCCCCATAGCAACCTACTTTAGCCACCACGCTGCGACAAACCTCTCACCGCGCCGTGATGGAGTTGCATTCAAAAATCCCATTTCTTTTCAATGGATTTAATACCCAAACTTATATCTATAAATTCCAATTCCATTCCTCAATAACATAACACATTTTCATTACTTCTAAACATCAAATAACTGCATAATATGCATCATTTAACATTCTACAAATCCAATTTTACCAAAAGGACCAAAATGCCTCTTACCACAAATTATAACATTCTACAATTCTAAAGGCCCAAAAATCTTGGTTCTTACAAAACTAAAAAACAAAAACAAGCAATACTAAAATATGTATTACAATGAGTCGATTTACAAGAAACGTAATTGTAGTCCTAAGACAAAAAATTCTCGCAAAAGATTTGTATCAATGAAAAACTATCAATTCAAGAATTGATCTTGAATATGAGGAATATCAGTATCACCATGCCCCCATGTAAGTAAAAACGAATTTAGAAGAGAATATATGTTTGCTTGTGTGTGTATTCTATGCTTTAAAATTTGGTCACAGTACGTCAATATATAGCCTTCTGATTTAGGTTATCAACCACCAATCGAAATTAACCACCGGAAAAACGACCAACCAATTAATTCAATAATTAACAAAATTTCATAATTATAAATTAATGTTTTAGATTGAAAATTAATATATACTCATTTTAGCAGTGGAATACCACAATCCAAGCTCAAAATGTTTCACTCATTACTTTATCAATTTAAAATTTTACATGTGAAAAACGTTATAAGATAAAAAAAATGGTTTTCTCTTTCTATTTGGGACAAATCCCAGATGCTTATTTCTAATAACAAAGTTCCAACACAAACACAATAATATTACAAAAAAAAAAGTGTAGGAAAAAAAGAAAACAAAGTGGATATGAAAGTGATTCCACCAATTTGGCCAGGCTACTTTATTTGAGCCCACTCGAGACGACAACACATTAAATGAAGCTTTTGTGGTCCAAAACTCAAACCTTCATGTGGAGTGTCATAGTGATCCTGTCTTTGCTTTCAGGTAAAGAACAATGTAAATCAAACACAAACAATTAATTAACACTTAATTTACTCATGACATTCAGACAGTTTTTGTTTTTTAACTTTAAATATAGTTGGCGAATAACTAAAAAGTTTTCAGTAGCTCAAGCTCCAAACAACGAATTCAAAGTCTAGTTTGATAAGAACTTGAATTTGTTACAATCTAGTACAATACGATGAAATTGTTATATTATAAATCAAATTATATGTTTTCGTTAATCATCTAAATAACGAAATTATCAAATGTGTTACACTCAAGAATAATAATATTGTCATACAATTCCGTGCAATAATTGAGCCTTTTGTGCTCATTAAGCTTCTAGGTGAAGCTTGGGTAATAATTTGATGTTAGAGGTTTATTTAAAGGAAATGAACCATTAGGATCCTTATTAATTTCATTTGGAGCGTTAAAACTTCCATTTTGAAGTCTTCCACAACACGAAAAATGATTTACGAGGTACCAAAGTATCAATATTGTTCAAAAAATATCATCCAAAGTATCAATATTGTTCAAAAAATATCATTCAAGTTTAGTACATGTAAAAAAATGTCATTAAATTAATGTCTTTCTACCGATAATACCATCAAAATTCATTGTTTGTTCAAAAATGACATAATGGTTATCGATTGTTGTATGTTAGAGTCCTACAGTAAAAAAAATAAGAGGGGAGAGGAAGGGGGTGGATTAGGGATGAACATGTGACGGAACTGGTACCAACCGGTACCATTCCCAGTTTTATGAATACCGAATTTAATCGAAAGTCAATCCCAAGTACCGTACCAAATTAACGCTATCGGTACCGGGAATGGTATCGGTTCTTAGTACTATTACAGGAATACAGGTACCAATAGTACCGAATCCCAAATTTTATGATTTTAGAGTACTGAGTACCGTCTCATATTTTTAAATTTGGTCCGGTTCGGTACCGGTTCCGGTACGGTATGACTTAGTGGTGTTTGATTTGGCTTCTAACTGAGTCCAAAGTTGGATTGGGTTCTCAATTTTCAATCGGTATGTTTGATTTCCCTTTAAAACCTTAGACTCGACCCAATGTGGAACTCGGTCCATTAAAAATCTACACTTAAGAAATATGTGAAGGACCGGGAACAAATGACATAATCTATGTTTTGCCCAACTTGCTCTCGCTCTATTCAACCATCGACCATTGTATGCCAATGTTCACACTCTCGATCAAGAATCTGCTACAACACCATCGTATTCTTCCCCAACGACGAGTACTCCGTTTAGGTTTTCTTCAGTCCCCATATGCGTCTATTTGTTCATCAATTTCCTTACTCCATGTGTGGTAGATAGTCATGGATGAATAATTGATTGTAATTTGAGAATGAAAATTCATTTTGTTTCTTATCTATCACTCCATGTGTAGTGTGGAATTTGATTTTATCTTAGTCAAATTGAATCATGATGCTAATCAGAGTTTTTAATCTATTTGTTCTTAGATTTTATCTATGAATTTTTGTGCTTCCGTCAAGACATATTCATCGTCGTTGGCAACGACGACGAGTTTGGGGTCTAGTGAGATAACGTATGAAGATGTTGAAGTTGGATCGATAACCATTACTAAATTTAACAACAAATACCACAAGTGGTTATCGATCCACGTTATCTCAGTAGACCCTAAACCCGTTGCCATTACCAACGGCGATGAATCAGAAACAACATTTTGGTGATTCTGAAGTAGAGGATCCACATCGACAGAAGCACAAAAAATTTAATAACAAATATGGTAAATGGTTATCAATCTAACTTCAACATCTTCATATGTTATCTCAGGAGACCCAAACCCGCCGCCATTGCCAACGACGATGAACGAGACAGAAGCAATATTTTGGTGATTTTGAAGTAGAGGATCCGTATTGACGAAAGCACAAAAAATTCCCAGATAAAATCGAAGAACAAATAGATTAAAAACTCCAATTAGCATCATGATTCAATTTGACTAAGATAAAATCGAATTCCACACTACATATGGAGTGACAAATTAGAAACATAGTGAATTTCCATTATCAAATTACAATCAATTGCTCATCCTTGATTATCTACCACGTATGGATTAAGGAAACTGATGAACAAATAGATGCAAATAGTGATTGAAGAAAACCTGAACGAAGTACTCGTCATTGGAGAAAAAGACGATGATGTTGTGGCAAGTTCTTAATCGAGAGTGTGAACATAGGTATACAACGGTCGGTGGTTGAATAGAGCGAGAGAGCGAGAGCATATTGGGAAAAACAGAGATTATGGTCTTTTTTCCCAGTCCTTCACATATTTCTTGAGGACCGAATCAATAGATTTTTAATGGATCGAGTCCCACATTGGACCAAATCCAAGGTTTTAGAAAGGAAATCAAACATGTTGATTGAAAATTGATGACCCAATCCAACTTTGGGCCCGGTTAGAAGCCAAATCAAACACCCCAAACTTATTCAGCAACTATCAAACGATCCCTTAGGAAGATAACAAAATATCAAAACGTTTTAGGGTTTGGGGTAATTTGCATGACTGGTCATTATTTTTTTTTAAACTCAGATCATCCTTATAATTTGATTTTGTTTCGGATTTAATCACTACTAGATATGAATTGACATTTATACCCTTTCTTGTTATGCTCTCAAAAATATAAACTAGATCATTTTACGTGCACTTTGTCCCTTCAAGTACTATATTCTTTTCTATATCCAAAAAATGACATTATAAGTATAATCTAGGGGGTAAAATGTAAACTGTTGATATGAAACCAAGAATATGATAATTACAGAGAAGCCCCTGATTAGTTCACATGTTTCAATGCAATCCTTTCCGGTGCTTAGCTGCTGTCAAAGAAGAACTCCTCTGGCCTTTCTGCCGCTGAGGATGTTATCGTCGTCTTCATCAAACCCTAACCCTAGCTCTAACTCACTCTACGCCACCATGAACCCTAATCCCGATTCTTCATCACCATCATCTTCGATGAAAAACCCTAATCTTGTTCCACTATTTACTAGTCCACGGATCCCTCACATCAACTGTAAAGGTATATCTCAAGGCGTTACATTCTCCAATGGCTTTTCTTCCTCTTCGTCCTCCGTCGCGGCCAATCCAGCTTCCGTTTCCGGAATCGATGAATCAGGAGACGCGGAGGAGCTTCAACTTGTGGTGGTGTCCTTTTACAAGTTTGCTGATTTTCCTGACCATGCCGATCTCCGTAAACCCTTGAAAGACCTATGCGAAAATCTGGTAAATGCTCACTATATATTGTTGTCGAATTAAGTCCAATTGATATGTTAACGTTGGTAATTGATTGAATGTGAATGATTCAATGCCTATTTCCATTACAACCTTTTCGATCCATGTCACCGATACCCTCACCAAACTTATACCTTTCAGTACATTTCAGGTGGTATCATTCTCGCTCCAGAAGGAATCAATGGCAGCATATGTGGCATCCGAAAATCAGTTGAAAAAGTTCTTGAGTTCATTCAGTCTGATGATCGCTTAAAAGGTCTTCGACAAATAGAGTCACCTGTAAGTCCTGAAGAAGAAGCTATCCACCATGGACACACAAGCAGTTCTCCACTAGCTGCAGGAGAAGATGCTCCATTCAGATGGGATCATGTGAGAGTAAAGCTCAAAAAAGAGGTAATTACAAATTACTAATTTACTATTACTAATCACACTAACAAGATCAGTGAATCATGTGTTTGATGATGATTTTAGTAAGCTAAGCTATTCCTTAATGTTTTTCCAGATCGTTTCTCTTGGAATGCCATCAGTATCACCTACTGAAAAAGTTGGGAAATATGTCAGCCCAAATGAATGGAATTCATTGATCACTGATCCAGATACAGTAAGTCTATCTTCTTACTTTTTCAATCTTAAAGTTGAAGCTTATTCCATAGGGGTAATAACGTAAATAATGCAATATTAGGTTGTCATTGATGTGCGAAATGACTATGAAACAAGAATCGGCAAATTTAAAGGAGCAGTTGATCCACGCACCACAGCTTTCAGGGAATTCCCATCATGGGTAGATGACGAATTCCAGATTCCATCAGAGGGGCAGAAATGTCCACCACCACGTGTAGCAATGTATTGTACAGGTGGCATTCGATGTGAAAAAGCTTCAAGTTTCTTATTAAACAAAGGGTTTAAAGAGGTGTATCATTTAGAAGGTGGGATACTGAAATACTTAGAGGAAATCCCAAAAACAGAGTCTTTATGGGAAGGGGAGTGTTTTGTGTTTGACAAGAGAGTGTCTGTAAAACATGAATTGGTGCCTGGAAACTTCAAGCTTTGTTATGGCTGCAAGAAACCCGTGAGTGATGCTGACATGGAATCTCCGGAATGGGAATACGGGGTTACGTGTCCGTATTGTTATGCTTCAAAATCTGAGGAAGAAAAAGAGAGGGCAAGAGCTCGACAAAGGCAATTTGAAACTTGGGGCGTGATTGGTGGGCCCGATAAAGGTCGTAAGCCGATAAAAGTAAAAACAACAGATACTGTCAGACTGGACTGAACTGACTGAACTGGACAGGACAGGACACAACAAAAATGGGCTATTTGTAATGATGATGAGAATGTGGAGGGGATTTTGTGTTGTTTTCAAAGATAAGAGATTAAGGACAATTGACACTAGTTAGTGTCACAAGCCTACATGTTTTTTGTGACAATGATGCTCTCTTTAGTGTTGTGAACTTGCTACTATTTGTTGATGTTGAAACCATTTTCATAATTGAAGTTAGGTTTTTGCCATTATTATAAAGTGAAGTAAGTGTTTGGCAATTACAAAATAGCTTTTTAACACTGCTTTACTTGAGTATCTGGAAAGTTGTTGATAGATGACTTTTTAAAAAATGACTTGTGGTTTTTGAAATAAAAGGACAATAATGCACTCTCAATCAAACACTTTCCTCTTGAGAAGTTGAGATATGAACAGTTGTTACCAAAAACTTAACGAAATGATTATTAGTTAGTGTTTTGCTGCTGTATATACTAATATAAATTTTCTTCTTTTTCTAAAAACTCTGTTTTGCTAATGTATAATATAATAAACATATTTACAAAAGAATAGTTTTAGTTTTCAAAAGTCGATCCCAAGCACCCTATATAGTATGTGTTTTTCGTGTGTGTGTTTGTGCTTGTAACTATACATTTAAACATGGTTATAAAAGTGAAAAAAGGAAACAATACTAAAAGATACCAAGAATGAGGAAATGTTCGGTTTATAAAAGAGCAAAATACAAGGAATCCCAACCATGATTCTATATAGGAAAAACTAGAGTAAATTACATAAATGGTCCCTATGGTTTGGGGTAATTTGTATGTTTGGTCTTTAACTTATTTTTTTAACTCAAAAGGTCCCTACAGTTTGTTTTTTTGCACGTTTGGTCCCCATCTTATCTAAAAATACTATTTGACCCTTAGTTTTTTAATTTTTTAAAATAAAGTAGGATATGTAAGGTAAGGTCACGTGAGGTGTAAATGAAGAGGGTATGTTTATTTAAATAAACTACAAAATCAATGGCGAAATAGTCTTTTTATGTAAGACAGAGACCAAACATGTAACAAAAACATACAGTAGAGACCTTCTGAATAAAAAAAAAAATTAAGAACCAAAAGTGCAAATTGCATCAACCATAGGGACCATTCATGTAATTTACTCGAAAAACCACTACATTTTTTTATATTTAGAAAAACGCATTTATTTTCCAATTGATTTTGTTCAAATCTTTGGTAAAAAAAAAACCCATCAATCAGTTTTATTTAAGTGATTTTACAATTAAATATGATGTATGCGATGGCATGGGTGGTCCACGTAATTCTTTTGCCCCTGTATCAAGAGGTAAACTTGATAATCAACCATGTCATCTAACACATCGTATATCTACAGAGTTTTACCTTTTGATATATTATAAAAGGTATAAGAGATGAAATGAACAACCCACTTCATATGACATCAGCCACAATTGCCACACCACTTAAATGAAACCGAACAATATGTTTTTATAAAAAATCTAGATAAAATCGATAGGTAAAAAATGGTTCATTTTTTCCATAAAGGAAATAACATATGAGTTTTTCAAATATAGTTGCATAATTTGTGTTTTATGCATGTTTCCCAAGTTTATAACCGTAGATGAAAACCTTTGTCCTAGTCAAATTGCACTTGCGTACGTATATGTATACACTAGATGTAAAATTCATGTATTACACGAGTTAATTAAAAAAATAAATATAAATGTCTAAATATTTAAGTATTTTGGATTTATAAGAAAAAAAATGAATTTTTAAAATTGATTTTTTTATCTTTTAACTTTAAATAAATAAACAAAATAAATTAATGAGCTTTAATTTGAGATTTTTTAAATAAAAAAGCAAGTTAATTAATGAAATTGATATTCATTTATTACTATATATATATATATATATATATATATATATATATATATATATATATATATATTATAATTTATATAAAAGTATTATATTAAATTTATTAAAATAGAAAAACCCACAAAATGACATTTGAAAAATAAATTAATTCAAAATAACTACAAAATGACATTTGCCGATTTACATGAGATTGAGACATATGACAAAAAAAACCATTCATTTATTAAAGTAGATTATACACATATAAATTGTTTTAGGTGAAATTTCTTTTTCTAAAACATTGATCAAATTCAATAAACATTGTTATTGATTAGAGGTGCACAACTCAACCCTTTTATTGACAACTCAACCCTTTTATTTTGGATGTGAACCGATTTCAAAACTGAATCAGATTTTAGTCAATAAAAATCGAATCAGGTTTTTGCCAAAGGATCCAAACCAGTTTCGAAACAACAATATCTAATCAGTAGGAACTGGATTATGTAAACTTGTTTTTTAAAAACCGAAAATTTATATATTTTTTATTTTAAAAATTACAAAAATATAAATTGCAATACATCTATAAGTCCAAAAATATAAAGCAAAGCATATAAAAAAGAAATAGGCAAGTATCTCAAGATCCTTTACGTGTTCTAAACATATTTTCTAGGGGTGTGTATAGGGCGGTTTGGTTCGGTTATTGGTCAAAACCAAACCATAACCATTACAATTGGTTAATGTATTTCAATAGCCATTGGGTAGCGGTTAATATTGATTTTGGATAACGGTTTTAGTCGATTAATGGTTATGGTTAATGGTTAATATTGGTTAACCATAATGGTCAAAGATGACATAAAATTAAAAATACTTTTCTATAAAAATTAAAAAATATAAAGTCCATTGTTATAAAAAGTGAATGATTATGTATATATAATTGTATTGTAGAAGATTACTTATTATATCTAATTCTAGATAATTACCCTTTAAATTTTTAATTCTTCATATAACTACATATAATATACTCCTTACGCCTGATATTTATTGTTCACTTTTGAATTTTAAAGTATTTATTGTTCAATTTTAACCTTAAATATTTTTATTTATGTTATAAATTACTTGATAAAACTTATGAAAATGAAAAGACATTTAAAACACAATTCATGCATATATTTTGCATCAAGTATTATATATAAAAAACAAAAATAATTAAGATTAAAGTTGAAATATAAAAACTTCAAAAGTAAAAAACGGACAATCAAAATAAGATGGAGAGAGGGGGTATTTAATATTATATTATAATAAAAATATTTATTAATATTATTGGTTGATTCGGTTCGGTTCGGTTAATAGTGGTTCGGTTTTAGATGAAAATCATAACCGAACCATATGTATTCGGTTAATCAAAATTAGAAACTGCACCATAGATTTTAGTAATGGTTCGGTTATATCGATTAATTTGGTTATGATTCGGTTTTTGGGTTAATATGCTCACCCCTATTATTTTCTACTTTTATTGTTTAGAAAAGTAAGTATTGCGCATCCATGACAATACAAGTGTTACAACCTATCTTTAAAAACTTCTAAAATAGTTAAAAAATAATTGAGCACCGATTTCTAACTTAAACCGACTTCAAAACCGATATTGAATCTCATTTTTTTTTTTAATTGGGCCTAAATTTCTTATATGTGTGCTAAAGTAAGAGTACAGATGAACAATTATATTACACATAAAAGATTTGGGCCCAAGGCAAACCCAATAAGCAGATCACGTGGCACCAACAACCAATCTCACGTGCAAATCGTTTAACCTTTCCACCGTCAACAACGGCCAAAACCCTAACCACCAAATTTACAAAATTACATGCGGCTATCTATCCTCTCATTACCAACCTCTTGCACGTGTATCGTCCAAAAAGCTCTCGAACTTCAAGGATCCTCTCCTCCTTCTCCATCGTCCGATCAACTCACCGGTGTAGATCAACGTCCAGTTTCTCTTCCCCTCTCCATACTACCAAACACTCGCCGGGCCATTCTCCATTTTGTTAATGAAGCGATAGGCAATGGAGAAGGAGCTAATTGAACTGTTCGATTCGGCGAAAAAAGCAGCGGACGCCGCGGCTGTTGGAGGCGGAGGCGGAGGCGCGGAATCTTCGCCGGAGGAAGATCGATGTCTCGACGCTTTGAAAGTGCTTAAGAAATTTCCTGTTAACTATCAAATCCTTGTTTCTACTCAGGTACGTTTAGTTTTTTATATGAATTATGATTATATTTTAGGATTAGGTTTTCTTCAAATTGTGAGTGGAGATGATGTAAACCATATGAACGAAAGTATATATATGAAAAGTTGATGCTTTGGATTTGTGATTTCATTGCAATGTCAAGTACATGCTATATCGTATTTCATTGCAATGTTACGTACATGCTATCTTATTGAAACAAAATTTCATATGAGAAAGAACGAATTAAACAAATAAGTCCTTGTGAACAAACCAGTTTTCGATTTAGAGGCTAGAAGTAAAAATCTCGATTCGGATTTACCCCAATTTCAATTAGATTTTAGGAACACTTAGAGTAAATTGCAAATTTGGTCCCTATGCTTTACACAGAATTGCAAAATCGGTTCAAAATTTGAAACTGTTCCAATGTCATCCTTAGTTTGTATTTCGTGTAGTACAAATCTTTTAAGTCATTCTATATGGAATAAGGGTCATATCTGCAACAAAATGCAAACATAAGGACAAAACTGAGACAATCTAAAAATTTGGGCAAAATTTGTCATTTTTGGTTATGCACAAGGATCAAGTTTGTACTTTACTCGAAAACTTATGTTGCTTAATTTGATATTAGCCTGATTAGAAAAGTAGGTAATGTGGATTGCATTTGGATTTACCCCACTTTTGTGTTCAACTGTTCATATTTAGATTATTTTACATTTTTGGTCCCCATATTGCTGATTTTTTTTTTTGGTAAAAAAAAGTTTTCTTGTGCAAGTTTGGCCTTTATCCATGGTTTTTCTGATGTTTTTCAACTATGTTCCAAGTAACGATAATTATGGGACCAATATTGCACAAATTAGCTATATGCGGTGACCAAAAATAATCATATTTATTTGGAATAAGGACTAAATGTGTTACAAGAACCTCAAATAGGGACCAAAATTGCAAGAAAACTTTTTGGGACTAATATTCCAAAAAAACAGCTAAACTTAAGGACCAAAAATATAATACACTCTAATATTTACAAAAATGTGACTTTTTTCAGGTAGGGAAACGTCTTCGTCAATTAACAAAACACCCAAGAAAAAAGATCCAATCACTAGCGTCTGAACTAGTCGAGACCTGGAAAGGCATAATAGTTAAAGAAACATTAAAGAACAACAACAACAACTCAGACACCAAAGAATCTCCAAAATCAGAACATGGGTCGAAAATATCCGAAAAGAAAACTCAAAGGACCAATTCCGTCAAACTTCCAAAGACAGAGGATGCGAAGGTCGAAAAAAACATAAACAAAACGAACAATTCTGGTCCCCCAAAGATGAATTCTCTCGTCTACTGCAAAGATCCCATCCGCGATAAAATCCGTGAACTTTTAGCCGAAGCATTATGCAAAGTTTCCACAGAAGCTGATGAGGATTCAAAGAATGAAATCAATGGTTGTGATCCATATCGGGTGGCTGTATTGGTTGAGTCAGCAATGTTTGAAAAATGGGGGAAATCAAACGGATCCCACAAGTTTAAATACCGATCGATAATGTTCAATGTAAAAGATCCGAAAAATCCGGATTTCAGAAGGAAAATATTGTTGGGACATGTGAAGCCGGAGAGAATTTTGGAGTTGACTCCTGAAGAAATGGCGAGTACAGAAAGACAAATGGAGAATGTGAAGATAAAAGAAAAGGCGATGTTTGACTGTGAACGTGGGGGCCCACCGAAGGCGACTACGGATCAGTTTAGGTGTGGAAGGTGTGGGAAACGGAAGTGTACGTATTATCAGTTGCAGACACGAAGTGCGGATGAGCCGATGACGACTTTTGTCACGTGTGTGAATTGTGATAATCATTGGAAGTTTTGTTGAGGGGTGGAAGTTGTCATTTATGTTTTTTTAGAGTTGATGTGTTATTTTTTTCAATTCGTGGTAGGTGTAGGTAGTTTATTTGCCCGATAGGCTATGTATTTTCTTTTTCTTCGATTGATGCCAATCTTAGGCTCAGTCCAATAAATATCAGTATATTTTCTTTTTTCTTCAGTTGATGTCAATCTGAGTCTCGGTCCATTAAATATCAGTATAATTTGTCATGTTAGGTCATGTATTGTGTAACAAATGGTGCCTTATGATGTTGAGTTTTGTAATTTGTGTTGGGGTTATTGTCACTCTAGCCCAACAAAGTTCCGTATAATGGTTTAAATGTTCCCTCGTGACTATTTTTTGCATTTTAAGGGCATAAACTTGTTATTTGTTGGTTTAAAAGGGCAATCTTGGAAAAATGAAGGGGTCAACCGGTGACCCCATCCTACCTGGCATTCCATGTCATATTCAATAAGGTCATTTCATTGTAACGTGTGCACAGTAGTTAATGAGAGATATTGTACGTTTAAACTTCTGCATATGACCCGTCGAAGTTTCACGACAGAACCGGCACGATACCGGGAAGCGTGAATAGTGAATTTATGATAGAGCGAGATTTAGCCTTAGTGATCTAAACGAAAGTCGTAGAATATGTTAAACTAAGAACATCGATAAAAAGAACGCCCAAATCTGACTTCGTATGAATAAGTTATGAGATTTTAAACAGACCAATCCTGTCCCGGCTTGTTAAAAATATAACTTTAAAAATAAAGTCAAAATTAGCCGACGGAGTCTAAACGAAAGTTGTAGAGTACGTCTTCACCTACGCGTGGATATAAAGAACGTCAAAAACGGAGTTCGTATGAACGAGTTACAAATCATAATAGCATATTTACGTATTAAAATAAAGTATAAATCATGTATACGTACATATATATATATATATATATATATATATATATATATATATATATATATATATATATATATACATATGTATATATCATTAGAAAGGTATCGACGATGCGGTCATTATAAGACTAATGTTGAGTTCTTTCGACATTAGTTTAGTACAAATATCATTAAATCCATTTATAATAGTATTATAGAGGGGTGTTTAGTTGTTTATATAACTAAAAGGTCATTAAGTAATTATGGCGGGTAGTTTTTGAAAATTCAATTAGTATAAATAAGAGCCTTGGGCTCTCATATTTCTTGCACCATTCTCTTGATTCAAGAGTCTTTCTCTCCTTATCCCCCGAGCATTTCGGTCCCTCGTGATTCGACTTCTCTTTTTGTAGCTTAGTATAGTAAGGTGAGCGCTGAAGCGCTGCACGAATCTTTCTTAGAAAGATTCAGCGACGAAGTTCTGCCCCTGTAGAGCCCGACTCCTAGCTAAAACCCCCTTGTAAGTAAGTTATGCTTACCTTATTTTAATATAGCTTATATTTAAAATTAGTATTGTTATTATGAACTTATAATAAATATTTGAGCTATTATTATAACTTATATAAGTGTCGTTATAATATATTTTTTAACTACTCGCGGTACGGGGAATCTGGTTTAAAGGGCCGCATAGGGTTGTTGGATTTCAGAAGTGCTATATGCCAAAATGGTCCTGCCCTCCGGTGTTTTATGTCTGGCCCCTATCTGTACATAGTGGTTGGAAAATATTGTTTAACGCTTATATAATAATAATAATATTAAGACTAATAGTTGGTCACGGTAAATATTAGACTAAAATTTAGCGATAATAATGCTAGGTTTCGTCGAAGGAAAATAGAATCGTTAGAAGCAAGCGCTGCCCGATTTTGGAATCATCACCTTAACAAGTGAGTGCATAGTTACTTTCAACTTACACATAGATATGAAGTATTTTATATAAATTACGTGCTATGTGTGCATATTATCTGAATACTTGCTATCTATGCTAGATGAACGTTGTTATACATGTTTTCAATGATTTAAACTGTATATGTATTTTATATCTACGAAAATGTTGGGGTAAAACATGGGTAGATGCAATAGGTGATGTGTGATAAAATGATGAGAGGCCTCGATGTTGATGTTGTTGATTCTGTCATCTAGCGGAGTATGGATGACGACCACGGACTCTTCTAGACAGTCCAGTGGAACACTAGCAGACTCGCAACCTGTAGGTGTTTGTGAACGATATGTTCACCGGTGTACTCCATCCCCCACATGGTTGCCTTTAGGACATTTATTGCTGAGGAATCCCCTTAGCAGTAGTGTCCGTCCCGATGATGATCCTTAGGCTAGGTCCCTTATGATAGGTGTTTAGGGACGTAAAGTGAGGATAACGGGAACGGGTAATCGGGTTATTGTTGATCGATGAAATTAATAAACTTATTTATTGTGGGTTGAAAACCCTATGTGCTCACCAGGCTCCCAAGCCTGACCCACTCAGTTTTATGTATTACAGGTAGTGGCGCATGAGCATAGGTGTGATGTTTTAGACGAGGGATTACGGATATAGGCCTGTAGATATGAAATAATGTAGTAAGGCTTATATTGTACTGTTTATGCTTTTGATCTGTACGAACATGACATCCCGAGTCTTTTAATGAAATACATTTCTATGGAAATGCTTTTGATAAATCTTTATCATATTTTTGTTTTGGGACAAATTCCGCAACACTTTCATTTAAAATGTAACTCTGATTTTTAAACAAAGCATAAACAAACCGGTCTTTTCTGGCCGTGATTTTGGGGATGTCACATAATTACTTATGTTATGTCTACACTAGGTATTGGCAGGTTTTACCAAGTGGTCTTAACCAATTTGAAACAAGAAACATGGCTGAGTCCTATGCTGTTGACCTGGACAAGAAGACTTGCACTTGTAGAGTGTGGCAACTTAATGGGTATGGACGTGTGCATTCAGTTGCAACTATATCATTCCTCAATAAAGATGTTGGTGGTTATGCTGATACAATGTTCTATGGAGTAGTCTACAAGAACACCTATAAGTATCTAATTCAGGGGATGAATGGTAGCAACATGTGGCCACCTACTGACTTCATACCACCTTTTCCACCAATGAAGAGAAGAATGTCAGGTAGACCAAAGGTTAACAAAAGAAGAGATGCATCAGAGAAGCTACTAAGGCACACTGTATCTAAGGCAGGGAAAAAAATATCATGCAGTGTTTGTAAAAATGTGGGGCATAACAAGGTCACATGTCCTCAAGCTGAAAGACCTCAAGTGCAAAAACCTAAAGTTGGCAGGAGGCCCAAACTAAATGTTAAAAAAAGGAAAACAGGTGTCAATGGAAAAGGTGAAGCAGCAGGAGGGGTCAATGAAAAAGGTGAAGGAGCAGGAGGTGTCAATGGAAAAGAGAAAGGTGAAGGAGCAGGAGGTGTCAATGAAGGGCAAAATGGTCAAGGAGCAAAATCAGTTTACGAAGGGCAAAAGGGTCAAGGAGCAACAGTTGTTGCTGCTGGAAGGATATCTAAAAGAAAGAAATCAGAGAGAATCATAAAGATGAAACTTGCTAAGAGGGTGAAGGGCAAAGTTGGGAAAGGAGAAACAAGTGCAAACCCATTGGAGCTTAATGATTAGGATCTTATTTTGTTTTAGTTGTTATCTTTTAACTTGGTTGTGTTTGGTTGGATTTAAGTGTTAAGTTTGTTATTGGGATGTAGTAGGTTATTAAGTTTGGAATTGGACAAGTTGTTATGTTTTAAATTTGTTGTGTTTGGTTGGATTTAAGTGTTAACTTTGTTTAATTTGATTGTTCATATTTCGTACATACAAAACACATCAAACCCCAAATATAACCACTTCAATTAAATAGAGTACATTACAGATTACATAACAACTTAAAGGAAATAAAGTACATTACAAGTTTCAAAAGACATCAAAGTGCATTACAAGACAACTGGTCCAATTGACCTTCATTACAACTTGTACATGATTAAACATAAAAAAATACCCAACTACATACTAGGTAAACCTTCAACTTAAAGACCTCAGCTTGAAGCTTTTTGTTGGACTTATACAACCCATTTATGATCAAAACTTCATTGTTGCACTCCATTTCATCAACCCAAGCTATAAAACCTGAACGAGCATCCTGATTCCAAGTTTTTGCTTCAATTAACACATCTTAAAAAAGTAGGGTTAACATCAAAATTTGAATAACTGGTAAATTACCTTTTTCGGGCATGCATAAAAGGGCATTTTTCTAGGTTATTGGTAGCACAAGATGTTCTTATTATAGCCTCAGCTCCACATCCACATTCCATGTTCTTCATTATGTACCTTCACAGTGAAGAGTATTTGAAGAAGAAAACAATGTGCTAGAATGAATGCAAGAAGGTATATATGAAGGAGCAGTGCATAAAAAAGACTATATTACCCCCACTGTGTAAAAGACTATATTACCCCCACTATTACACTTTCAACAGATCCGTTTATCAAACTTTAGAACTATTTCAGATAAAAAACAATCGGCAAAGAACATCAGACAACTTTACAAAACGCCTATCATTTTGATAGGTCTTTCATTAATCATTCGATTTCACTTACAAAATGTCTGTCATTAAGACAGGACTTTTACATATTTCGCCAAAATAAACAGAAATAAAAGAAGAAAAAATTAAGACACACGAACACTACATACTAATAACCTTCTTAACCATTAACCACCTTAGCTGCAGATCAACCCATCACCAAAGCTTAACAAGGAAATGGAGCACAACAACCAGCAACAAGAGCATCCCCAACATCATGCCACCCAGAGCAACACCAACGACTTTAAACTTCTGATCATGGTCATCCAGCTTATGCTGGAGACTGATGTGGTCGATCCTGCAAACGATATACTCTTGTCCTAGCTGCTCCTTCAACCTTTTTCATTTCAGTTTGGTTTTCTGTAATCTTCGGACTACAATCACAGAAGATTGAGTGGAGCACATTGTAGTTGATGTCTTCACCAGAATTTATAGAGTTGGGTGAAGGTGGTGGAGCCGACATTGTTGCTTTTTAAGGGTTCTTCCACAAGATTGTTTGCCCGAAAATGGTAAACAAGTTTCAGATTTGTTTTACTTCAAACCCCACATGCGTATGTCCCCTTATAATTCGAAACTTGTGCCTGGGACTCAATCGAATCGACAGTGAAAGGTTGTTGGGGTGTTGGTGGACATTAAAGGCGATAATTACTAATCTGCATGTGCCAGCTTATGTGTCATCAAGTCAACTCGGTATTGACTCAGTGAGTTACCTCATACGTATACATGGCAAGTGACGAGGCAGGTTAACCTGCTAAATTGGGTAAGGTGACTTTCTCAATCGGTCATTAACAAGTTTAAGCCCTTAAAACGCAAAAAATAATCACGATGGACCATTTAAACCATTATACGTAACTTTGTTGGGCTAGAGTGACAATAACCATATGTGTTGGACTGCTGTTACTATTGTTTATTATGAGATTTAGCAATGGGTCATGCTCCATCGACCTTGTCTGCATGTATATTTTTGATCGAAGTAAAAAACCTAGGTTATATTAGGTCTATATATAGACCTTAATGAAAGTGTAAACATCATGTTATGAAATTAATAGAAATTATGGACCTAGCATGATTATTTTAATTGTGTGAACCACATATATTCTTGTTTTAAAGTTGTACGATATTATAGTATGTGTGCACTCTTAATTCTAGTAGATGACCTTGTGTTTGCAATTCCACAATAATAGCTTCTATTTTTTATTTTTAATTTGTGGTACATATGTAAGGTTGAAGGGTATTCTCATACGTGATTTGTGAGTGAAGATGATGTCATGTCATTATTTAACCATTCCACAACCAATCTATTACGTTGTAGAAATTGTGTTCACTAGTGGAGAGGTAGTGAAGAGACAAAAAGAAGAGAGAATGTGAGGGAAAGAAAAAAGAACCAATCAAATTGGTCGTCTTCATCTGTCTTCAGTACCACATCACAACCAAGCCATTAGACTCAGGGGCGGTGTTCATGCATGGGTTGGTTAGCCATGTAGGACGTCACGTGTCCTCTAGTCAACCATACCGGACAACCTAACTGTGAAATTTGAGTGGAAGACATCTCTATCGGTTCGTAAACTACAATAAATAATTGCTTGTCTTGTAACCATTTGTTGGTTCATTCAAACGCATTCAACCCAAAGTATGCATCTCCATATCTTAATAAATGGATTATTCTTGCCACGTGATTCATTCTCAAACTTAAAATTTTACAAAGTGAAATGCCGATTTTGCCTGTTAATGAAAAATCAATTAACAGATCATATTTATCTTAATAAATGAATCATTTTTGCCACGTGACTTCTTCTCAAGTTTAAATTTTACAAAGTAAACTACCGATTTTGCTCTTTAATAAAAAATCAATTAATTGATCATATTTTTAAGGGAAATTGAGTAACCTAACTACTTTTTAATGTTATTTTGATATATATATATATATATATATATATATCAAAATGACCACTTGGTCTGAAATGGGTCACTTCGAACCCGATTTTGTATTCGGTGCATTTATGGGTAATGGATCTGACCGAAAATATGGTCCTCCTATAAATACATTTAACTCGTTTCGGATTTCATTTCGAACTCTCTCATTTTGAATTACCAGCATTCCAGACACCACCAAAACTGGAAATATCTTCAGATAGCGGTGATGAGATGCATTTTTTATATGTAAGTTTCCATTATGTTAATAATTATATGTATTTATTTAGATTATATGTTAAAAACATGTATAATTTATGCATTTATATAGGTATTATTAAATTTCGTTTGAATTTTATTGGTTTAAAGAAATTTATAAGATTATATATAGGAAAATATGTATGCTACATCGAAAATTTTCACAAAAAAATTACATTTTCACTAGTACGGAACACGTACGGAATCCGAAACACATGTCAGGAATAATAATAACCCCTCCAGGATACGATGAAAATTCCGGAATTTGTTCCAGAATTTAGGCCTGAAATTATGTTTCGAAAATGTGTATTCAGTAATGTCCTACAGAACATACATACAAAAACGGATAACTAATTATTCTTTTGATTGTATTACAGCAGAACATACGAAGCGGTTGTTACTACAACCTGCAGACTTGAACTTGGGCGTGAAATCATGGTTAGTTTAAATAACCGACCAATTTACGGAGTCTTGTTTAGGCAATCATTTTTTGGTGATTATGTGAACATGCGGATGGGTATAAAATGTCACCCTTTACTCTGTCACTATCTTATGTGCAAGGAATTTACTACTTTTGATCATATTGACCTACAAGAGCTTCTATTTCCATTTGGTGACTATCGGATTTGCTTTGTCAGGAAGGCACTCTAGTTGGTCACCGTCTTGCAGTTTGGGGATTATTTCCACCCCTGTTCTGATTTTGGAGAGTTCAGATAACGTGTGTTCCCATTTGTGCCACCTTCGCGTTCGGTGAAAGTGGCTGACCTTACCCACGTGTTCAATAACTTACTTCATCAATTAAGTGATGCAAACGCGGTGAGAGTCTCCTTGTTGTTTATGCCAGAGCAATGATTTTTTGGGAAATACCTTCAACAACCGATTACTAATGAACGTATAACACTTGTCTCTAATTAAAACAAGTTTAACATGTATACAATTTTTTACACACATGATATCAATTCATATATATACTTATTAAGTGTAATTGTTAACATAGGTACCCATGTGTTAGAGTGATATGGGATTTCACTTACAAACATTTACGTACTGTATTTGACAAGACCGAGGAGCATTTGAAACCCAATACGCCAAGAATCGGTAGTAGACACATATATGCTCTGCATGGATTCGTATATGCATTTAAGGTATGTCCACTGTTTTCAAAATGTTTTTAAGCAACAAGTGTTCTAACTTTCTTAAGTTGGTTACTTGTTTAACATCTTAATTTTGTAGATTTGGATCAAAGAGACATTTCCCAACAGTAGTATAGTTGGTTTCCCTATACCGGATGTTGGTTACTTTTTTGAACCTGGTCGAAAGATAGTAAGTTACAAATGGATCTTCAAGAAGAAGATCGACATGGATGGAAAGTTGCAAACGTTCAAAGCTCGACTGGTTGTGAAGGGCTTAACTCAAACCTTCAGGGTTCACTATGATGAGACCTTCTCACCAGTAGCTAAGATCAAGTCAATCACAATTATGCTTGCCATAGCTGCCTTTTATGATTACGAGGTATGGCAAATGGATGTTAAAGCTACTTTCCTAAATGGGAAGTTAATTGAGGATGTCTATATGAGTCAACTAGAAGGTTTTGTACATTCCAAGTATCCTGATAGAGTGTGTATCTTGAGAAATCCATTTATGGATTGAAAAAAGCATTTCGCAGTTAGAATCTTTGCTTCAATATGAAGGTTAAAGAGTTTGGATTCTCTAGGAGTGAGGATAAGTCATGTGTGTATGTCAAAGCTACCATGAGTACAATAACTTCCCTAGTATATTATGTTGATGACATAATCCTTATAGGAAACGACATCCCGACCTTATAAGAAGTGAAATATTAGCTTGGGAAGTGTTTCACTATGAAAGATCTAGAGGAAGCGGCCTGTATTATTGGGATAAGCATTTTGAGGGATAGAAAGAAACGTATCATTGGTCTTAGCCAGAGTACATACTTAGAAAAAGTATTGAAGCATTTCAATATGGAGAACTCCAAGAAAAGGGATTTGCCCATTCACTGTATTGTTAGATTAAGTAAGACTCAAAATCCCAGTACTGAGGAAGATGACATGAGTCGAGTCCCATATGCTTCGACTGTATGATCAATCATGTATCCTACGACATGTACTCGCCCTGATGTATCTTATGCTTTGATCATGGTTAGTCGATTTTAGGGTAATCCAGGCAGATCCCATTGGACAGTAGTGAAGAACATTCTCAAGTATTTGCAGAGAACAAAAGATATGTTTCTAGTTCTTGGTGGCAGTGATACGTTGAGAATAAGTGGATTCAATTACCCCAACTTTTAGACTGATCGAGACAACTTACGTTCACAGTCTGGATAGGTATTCTTGTTGAATGGTGGAGCAGTGACTTGGAAAGGTTCCAAGCAGTCAACAGTTGCTGGTTCTACTTGTGAAATAGAGTACATCGCAGATAGTGAGACATTAAAGGAGGCGGCTTGGTTGAAGAACTTCATCAGTGATCTGAGAGTATTCCCGACCATTCAAGAGCTGGTAGAACTTTTCTGTGATAATGAAGGCACAATTGCTTTAACAGAAGAACCAAAGGATCATGGTAGCTCCAAGCATCTCGACAGAAAGTATCATTACATCATACATAGGGTTGAAGAATGTCATATCCTGGTGAAGTGAGTATCATCAGAAAACAATCTTGTAGATCGTTTCACGAAGGCTCTAAGTAGGATTAAGCACAATCATCATGCTAGGAGCATTAGCTTAAGATGGGATGTTATTTTTAGTAGTTAGTTGATTATTTGAATCGTTGTAACAAAATAAATGTAATTGATTTGGGTGATTAAATAATAAATAATTATTTATGAGTATGGGTACTGCCTTTTTCAATTATTTATTCTTGTGTTTCACCTTGCATGTTTTACTTCTTGGATGTTTTGATTATTCAAAGATCCACGGTCGCTCATACTTTTGGAAGTAAGTAGCGAATTAAGACTATCATGAATTGATTGTAGATTGTCCACAGAGATTGGACACTGCATAGGGATTGCTATAGTATTCATGAGTACTTAGAAAATGGAAATTTTTAGTATTGGATAAACCCACACTTAGAGATTACTTAATGGATTCAATCATGAGCAATTTTTAGACGATAATATATTTTATTCTTCAAACGGAGATAAATAAAGTTGTAATTTACGAGTCGGTTATGCATTGGTATTGCGTAAACGCATCAGTAACATGGTGTTATAATATAGTCTCATGTATGATTTGGTAAGTAAAGGATATAGTTATATAGTCAAAGTTTATTCATTCCTTTTCCCTAACGAGCAAAGGGATATCTTTGGGCCCTTCGGTGATTTGGTGTTGAAATTATAATGTTGAGCCCAACCAGGACTAATGATGGGTTTTACATGCAATAACACAGATAAATCCTTATACACTTAAGGGTAAATGCAACCTATTAGATCTAGTCATAACACTATTGAAGTAATTTTCTATTGAACAACAAGAACTCTATAACCCTAGCTAATTTTGAAATCATAAACATGTGAGGGATTACATACATTTTGATTGTTGTAGTAAACAATCAAACAATCCTTCTTGAAAAACTCTTGGAAGCTAGCACCAGAAATCTCGTGCCTCTGATGGTTCACTCTCAAACCCTTGCAACTACGAAACTTGAAGAGAAAAGAGGGGAAATTTCAGCTGGCTTTTTGCAATAATGAATAGCTGAAAATCAGAGGGTGTAAGGCCTTATTTATAGCTGATAAGAAAACCCTAGATAACCCTTATTGTTTAAAATAATAATATCTCAAATCATGTAATTATCTGGTTTCCTAATTATCTTCAAGGCACATTCTAAAAGCCCTTATTTGCCTCTTTAAAACTTTCCATCACTTAGGAAGGTTCTGGAATGCCTTTTGTTCAACTATTGAACAATTACAACTTAGGTCCTTGCACTAGTAATTAATCATAAATTAATTCTGATTAATTTATGATTAATTCTTAATTAAATAATATTATTTATAATTAATATATTATTTCCATAATATATTAACAAATCATTTATTGTTATTTATTAATAATATAATAAATCAATAAATCTGTCTCTTTTTCTAAAAGTCATCTTAATCAATTACCATGTTTGAGGGTAACCCAAAAGGACTTTGTTAATAATTCAAGTATATACTAATTTAGTTATTGGCTTATACACCTAATCCAATAGTCTCCCACTTGGATAAGTCTATAACTACAATTGTCAGTATAACTTCTAAATTATCAGCAAAGTATGCTTCCAAAAGAAACTCCAGTCTCTGATCTGATCAGAGATCATTCCTAAGATAAGTGATCAAATATGCCTTCATTCTACAAGATATCATATGAACACGAGACGTGGATTAGAATCAATCTCATAATCAAAAATTATATTTCCCGATTTCCTGATTTGTGATGACGTCATAAAACTTCTAATTGAATACATCAATTTAGTCGTAGTTGGGCCCAACTCTATAAGTCAACACCAAATTACCGAGGGGCCTAAAGATATCGCTTTTCCCTTTACGGCAAAATGAACGAATAAAATTTGACTCATATGTTTGTATCCTTTACCCACCAAATCATACATGACACTACGTTTTATAACACCAAGTTACCGATGCATTTTCACAACACCAATGTACAACTGACTTGTAAATTGCAACTCATATATCTACATTTTAAGAATATAAGATATTATCGTCTCAAAAATTACTCGTGATATACCATGAAGTAGTTCTATGAGCGTGGGTTTATCCAATACTCATATCTCCATTTTCTAAACACTCATAAATATTGTAGAATCACAATTTCTATATCTAAACTCGTTAGACAATCTACGATCCAATTCATGACAGTCTTCATTCACTACTTACTTCCTAAAGTATGAGCGGCGGTGGAGCGTCGAATAATTAAATTATCCAGGAAGTAAAACATGCATAACAAAAGACAAGAATAAATAATTGACAAAGGCATTAAACAAACTCATAAATAATCTCTATTATTCAATCACCAAAATCAATTACATTTATTTTGTTATAAGTTTCAAATTAATCATCTAACTACTAAAACTAATTTCATCTCTCAAACCAATGCTCCTATCATGTTGACTATGTTTAACCCTATTTAGAACCTTGTGAGAGGATCTGCAGGATTGTCTTATGAAGACACTCTCTTTACTATGAGATGACCTTCTTCAACTCTATGTCTAATATAATGGTACTTTCTATCGATATGTCTTGATTTACCTTGATCTCTCGGTTCTTTGGTCAAAGCAACTGCTCATTAATTATCGCAGAAAAGTTCCATTGGCTCGTGAATGGTCGGAACTACTCTGAGATCACCGATGAAGTTCTTCAGTCAAGTCGCTTCCTTTGATGCTTCACTAGCTTCTATGTACTCTGATTCATAAGTATTCAGCCACTGTGTCCTGCTTGGAACTTTTCCAAGTGACTACTCCTCTATTTAACAGAAACACCCAGCCAGATTGAGAACGAAGATTGTCTCTATCTGTTTGAAAGGTGGTGTCACTATTCCCACTAACTCTCAATGTATCATAGCCACCAAGGACTAAAATCAAATCCTTTGTCCTTCACATATACTTGAGAATGTTTTTCACTGTTGTCTAATGAGCTCCGTCAGGATTTCCTTGAAATCGACTGACCATGCTCAAAGCAAAAGACACATGAGGGCGAGTATATGTCATAGCGTACATGATCATACCTATAGTCGAAACATATGGGACTCGACTTATTTCTGTTATCTCTTCATCTGTACTACGACTTTGAGTTTTACTCAACTTGGCATTACTTTGAATAGGTAGCTCTCTTTTCTTCAAATTTTCCATACATAAATGTTTTTTTATTTATCCAAGTATGTACTTTGACAAAGACCAATTATTCTTTTCATTCTATCCTTTAAGATTCTTATCCTAAGAATATAGGTTGCCTCTCCTAGATCCTTCATAGCAAAACACTTTCCAATCCAAGACTTTACTTCTTGAAAAGTTGGAATGTTGTTTCATATAAGGAGTATGTCATCAACATACAGTATTAGAAAGGTTACTATACTCCCACTAGCCTTGACATACACAGATGAATCATCTTCACTCCTATAGAAACCAAACTCTTTCACCTTCTCATGGAAGCAAAGATTCTAGTTGTGAGACACTTGTTTCAATCCATAAATGGATTCTCAAGCTTACATACTCTGTTAGGAAACTCTGCATCTACAAAACCCTCTGGCCGACTTATGTAAACATCTTCAGCCAACTTCCCGTTATGGAAAATGGTTTCGACATTCATATTCCATATTTCATAATCATGAAAGGCAGTTATGACAAGCATTATCCTAATAGACTTTGTCTTGGCCACTGGTGAGAAAGTCTCATCATAGTCAATCCTTGGGGTTTGAGTAAAGCCCTTTTGCAACCAGTCGTGCCTTGAAAATGTGCACCTTTCCATCCATGTTGGTCTTCTTCTTGAAGATCCATTTACAACCAACTGTCTTTCGACTAGGTTCTTGATCAACCAAATTCCAAACATGATTATCGTAAATGGACTTGATCTCGCTATCCATTGCCTCTTTCCATTTGGAAGCACATGGCTTGCCATCACTTCCTTGTAGTTAGCTGGCTCATCCAAATTTTCCAGTGTACAATCACTGATAAACGTGTCACTATCAGACGTTATATGGAAACCATTGAACGCAGGAGGCATGCTAAATCTAGTCCATTGACGAAGAGGTGATGAATTGTCAGTAGGTTCAACAGGAATCTCATCCTCTGGTTAAGAACTAGTATCTTCTAAGGTTCCTTCATTAGTTGACTCTTGAATCTCTTCAAAGCCAATGATACTCCTATTATCCTCTTTGCATATGAGCTCTCTCTTGCAAAAGACTCTGCTTCGTGCTAAAAGTCCACGTTCTCACTAGGTTTGTAGAAAAAAATATCCAAAGGACTTTTGTGGGTAGCCAATGAAAATATATCTCTCACTTATAGGTTCTAGCTTGTCATGAGTCTCTCATCTAACGAAAACTTCACAACCCCAAACCGTGATATGTGCTAACGAGGGAACTTTTCCTGTCCACATCTCGTGAGGTGTTTTGACAACCTTCTTGGTGGGACAAAATTTAGAATATGGAAGAATGTCTCTAAGGCATACCCCCATAAAGAATTGGGAAGAGAAGCTCAATCATAATGAAATGAACCACGTCTAACAAGGTCCGATTACACCTCTCAGCCACACCATTAAGTTGTCGTGTCCTAGGAGAAGTCAATTGTGAACAATTCCACATTCCTTGACATAGTTGTGGAACTCGATACTAAGATACTCTCTGCCTCTGTCAAATTGGAGCATCTTTATCTTCATGCCTAATTGATTCTCGACTTCATGTTTAAACTCTTTTAACTTTTCAAAGGTTTCTGATTTTTGATTGATTAAGTAGCTATAACCATATCTACTATAATCATCTGTAAATTTCACATAAGATCGATTAGCACCCTTTATGGTGGACCTGAAGGGCCCATACACATTTGTCTGTATGGGATCCAACAAACCCTCACATCTTTCACAAGATCCAGTGAAAGGTGATTTTGTCATCTTCCCCAAAAAGACAAGTCTTGCATTCATCATCTGGATTTAAGTCAAATGATTCCAACACTCCATCCTTTTGGATTTAGGCATTGTATTTCTTGTTAATGTGCCCAAGATAACAATGCCACAAGCATGCCTTGTCTAAACCATTAGATGAATCAATATGGAATACACTATTATCTAAGCTATAAACAAAAATCACAGTTTCATACACGCCATCACAAGGTAAAGATTCAAACATAAAAATGTCGTTCTTATAAACCAAAATCGATCCATTACATTAATTGAATATCGAAAACCTTGTCTAAATAGTGCATGAAACGAAATATGTTGTCTTTCCTTTATAGGAAGTGAGTGACACTCATTTTATGTAAGGAACGTTATGAGAGATTAGTTTAGAGAAAATTATTGCAAACCCATTTGTACTCTTTCTAAAAACTAGTGAGACCTTAAATAAGATTTATTTACTCGTGTGTTCTTCATGTGCATGATTCTTGTATGATTCACTAAATCATTTTATATTCCGCATTTGTCATCATAATCAACACCACCACAATTGGTATCAGAGCAGGTGTTCTTAATTTTCTTCTAGAATTGATCCATGACGACATTTTTGATTTGGTGATTCTTCATTGTTATTTGATCTTCATGTTTTAAAGAGTTTTTGGATTCTAGAAATCAAATTGTTCCTTAATTTCATTCATAATTCAATTTTCTTCATTAGAATTCAAGTGATTTTTGCTTTCTCTCTCTAGAAACCCATTCAAAATCACTTTCTCTCTCCAGAAAAACCCAAGATCTTATTGATTGATCAAAGATGGTGTACTTGCAGTATAATTCTTGGGTTGTGATCATTAAAGATGTCAAATACAAAGTCAACAAATATCAATTCTGTGGGTTATTGTTGAAAGGTGGGTTGATTTCATGGAGTACTTTGGTTTCTTATAGAGGTTTGAATGATGATCATGGAAGCTTGATATTTCAACCACTTTCAAAGATTGAATGGTTGGTTAAAATTTCCATGGACATATTATATTTGAGTGATAATAAAAAGGAAGGTGTGACATCTCCATTTTCACGGCCAGAAAAGACCGATTTTGTTTATGCTTTATAAAAATCATAGTACCTCTTTTTAATAAAAATGTGCGGAATTTGTTCCTAGTGAAACATGATAAATACGTTATCAAGGCATTTCCGAAGAAAAGTATTTTTATTGTATTTTAAAACATTTGGGATGTCATCGTCAATACAGAAACATAAGCATAAACAGAACTTACATTCATTATCACTAGTGATTTATATCTCCTTAATCTCTCAGTGTAATGTGACTTCATATCAACACTTGTGATATAAATAAACTGAGTGGGTCAGGTTGGGAAACCTGGTGAGTACATAGGGTTTTCAACCTACAATAATATAATTATTATGTTTAATCATCAAACAGTTAACCCAATTACCCATCCTCATTATCTTCTTTACTCTTAAGGATCTACCCTAAGAATCAGCTATTTCTCATTCATTGATTTTTAAGTTATTTAATTGATATGTCATCTTCATTTACTTAAAAATGTTTTTTATATATTTTTTTTAGGTTTTGCTCTAATATGTTTTTTTCCCCTTGTGATGAATATTTTGACAATATCTTGACTTGGAATGAGTTGCTTTAACATGAACTTGTGTTTCTTGTTGGCTTCTAAAATTCACGTGCTTGTGAAACAAACAATATTAACACCTACAAAATTGCAATAACCCTTTTATTTGATCAGTCTATATACAAAATTGCAGTAAAATGTACATACAATAAAATATAAATACTACATTCTTGTATGAATAGAACTTAAAACCTATCAATAAATAAAATCTTGTATATAAGTAAATTCGTTAGTTATATGTATCCGCACTACATATTATATTTATTAATGATTACAGTTACCACTCAGCTTAAATGAATTACCTGTGTATTTTCTATTCATTTATGATTGTAGTTATATTTATTAATGATTTAGGGTATCATTTAACCACATTTAAAAGGCCAATCATCAAGATCACGACAAAGCCGACATAACAGTGAATTTGGTGTTTTGCTAATGATAAGTTTTTCCCATTTTATTTTCATAGGTTAACAATTATACTATATCTGAATATAACAATAATAATAATAATAATAATAATAATAATAATAATAATAATAATAATGAGTCACTAATGGTCTAAATTACTTCAAATCTTGCAAAATGTGAACCCCAATAGCATAAATGCATTTGATATTTTCAAGTTCCTCTTAATAATTGTCTTCTAATTATTCATTATACGTGAAGTACATTTTTTATTGCCCAATTACATTGAATCCATGTCAAATGTGACATCTCTTAAGAGATGAAACTGGCTATATAGAATAGAGACTTCAAATAGAAAATTGCATCCCACATTAGTCGGACTATATAGAATAGAGACTTCAAATAGAAAATTGCATCCCACATTAGTCGGACTACCAAATCACCTAGGGGAACAATTGAGAGCCTAACTCCTAAAATATCTTATTAAACAGATCTTACCTTTGATTGTGAAACTGCTTAGCTGTTTTATTGAAGGCTTCATCGGATAATCGAGTTTCTTCACCGACTGGGAAGCCTTAGGGTGTGTTCGGCAAAATTAGCTGGTAGCAGGTGGCTTGTAGCGGATAGCGGTTAGCTTGTAGCTTGTAGAAGTAGCATTTGGATTTTGAGCGTTTCTTTTTAAACTAAACGCTAGAAGCTTGTAGTGCCAAACGAAACTTTTTGTTTAAAACGGAGCATTTTGTCAAACTCTAGAAGCTAGAAGCTCTCAAACGCTCCCAAAAGCTCCGTGCCGAACAAGCCTTTAGCCTCCGTTCTATATAATAAGAAAATGATGAACCATGTTTTTTTCGGATCCAAAATCCGACCACCGGTGATGCCCCCGTCACCGTAACTTGCACCGATGTCGGCTCTATGGCCTCCATCAGCTTCTGATGTCAGGAGACAAGCATAATTTTGGTTCTAGTTTTCCTCTATCTCCGACTCACAATACCTCTTTTGTATCTCTGTTGCACGATCTCTACCTTCTCTGGTTTGTCTCAATTAAATGAAAATGGTGGTTGTTGGTGGAGATTAGGACTTGATGGAACCGATAAATAGAGAGGGGGAAGGAAGCGTGAATAGATGAACATGAAGGGTTGAAGACGGTGTATTACTGGTGGTTTGTAGATGGAGACAATCTTGTTCCAAAGCTTGAACAGGGGAGTAGAAGTTGGGGTAGTTAAACGCAGGTGGTGATGATGGTGATAGATCATGTACCAAGGAGCAAATGTCACCTCCCAAACACGCAGAAGTCATAACAAACAAACGATATTAAGCCTAATTTAAGGAAATTTGATTTACGTTATTTTCTTATTCACACTTACCCTAAATAAGCCAATTGAATTTACCTCAATACCCTTTACGGTATTTTCTTATTTACATTTTGAGATATTTAGTTTTCATATTAACAGAAATGGCCCCTTATATATATATATATATATATATATATATATATATATATATATATATATATATATATATATATATATATATATAGAGAGAGAGAGAGAGAGAGAGAGAGGTTCAGGTGTCTAACGTAATTATTGTGTGATTGTATGCATAAATGTAAGCCAATCAAAAATAAATAAAAAATTAAATAAATAAATAAATAAGGGTAATTTAGTAATTTGATTAATAACTTCCAAATATAATCCATATAATCATGGTATTGACTTTTAACTTAATTTGTCCAGGTTTATATCTAGAGTCGTTCCCTTCTTTATCTAAAAACCAAATCTTGACCGATCTGCAAAATTGGAATAAACTACAAAATTGATCTTGAGTTCTACAAAAATCAATTGTCATCGCCATCTCCGATCGCCATCAACAATTACTCATTGATGTCATCTGCCTGCCATGTCTACTCCGTCACTCGTCGCTCACTATCGCCGCACTCCTCCACATACACCAATAGTGGTCGTCGGAGCCTTGATGTCATCTCCACAACTGCCACCCTTTACCACCACTCTTATATAGCAGCCCCTCTGGATGCATCTCCTTTAATCCACCATATCATGTCCTTATTGTATACATCAGCCCCTTCATATGGGTTATTGGAATTTTTCTTTCATATATGTTTGTCATCGAGAACTAATTTGAATGCGCTATTGTAATTTTGTTGGAAACCAGATGTGATCATGAATCTTGTTCTTAATCTAAGGTAACATCTTTTTTTTTTCTAAACCTAATTGATGCCTAGTAAGCCTAGTAAATTTAGTGGACTAATTGTGTTCCAAAATCATCTTCTTAATATGAGGTATCATCTATTTTTTTGTGGATTTTTGAACAATTATGCTATTAGAGTTGTAATTGTTAGTGTTCTTGTAAAATTTTGAATATTTTTTGAACCCTTTTTTTAGTTTGACTTTTGTGATAAAAAGGAAAATATGTTTTGGTAAGTTGTGATGATATTGTTATAAATTGAATTATATTCTGTTTTCCATTAATTTAGACCTGCGAAGTTTTACAAAATCATTATTGGTTTTGGAGTTTTATGGCGTCCAAGTTGTCACAAATTTTACTCCTCATTTCTGTGTATGATTCATATATTTGTCCATCAACTTATGAAACTACTTTCTAGTAATCCCTTAGTGGTTTGTGTATTTTATACAATTCCAATTCTATCGGATGGAATCATGAATTCAAATTCTATCGGAACGGAAACACAAATTCTAATTCTGTTGGAATGGAATATGGATATTTTCTCATTGATTATACATGTTCTACAATTTTTGGTTATTAGTTTTTGTGCAGTTAACAAGTCCGCATATTTTTCCAAAGGAATATAGTTTTTTATTTATCATTTGCTAATGCGTTATTGGATTCTAAACTGCAATTGAATTTGTTTTCACGGAAGTTGATGCTTGAAGAAGTTGATGTTTGAAGGATGGACAACAAAATTGAAAGTGTTTCTTAGCAACATTATTCTTTTAGAATGAATTAGTGTATTTGTTATATTTTGATGTTTTTTTTTTTTTTGCGATTTGAAAGTTTTTTAGTTTTATTCTTTTACAATAAATGTAATTCTTAGCAATTGTTACATGTATTTTATAAGAATTAATGTAATTTTTGTTTTAACTCTTCAATTGATGGTTCGAGAATTTTGTTATTCTACAAGAAATTTTTAAAGTCAAGATTAAGAAATATGTTCAAGAATATTTTTATTATTTTATGGTTCAAGAATATTTTTATTTTTGAACATACTCAAATATATTCTGTCAGAATGTCCGAATTAAAAACCTTATGATTCGTAAAATCGGATTTTTAAAATTAATAGAATCTATGATCCCTTAAAATATGCAAATTTCATTTATTAAATCTATATTAATTGACTAAAATACCCTTCTAGTTAAATTAGATGGTATTTTTCAATTATATTTAATTCAATAAGATGTATTAATCACTTTCTTAAAAATGTTTTTTATATATTTTTTTTATATAATATTGAATTTTATTTTGTGTATATAATATATTAGATTAAGTTATCTACGTTATTGAGTTTTTGATAGAATAATAATAATTAAAAAATTTACCATTAAATATAATCTAAGTTATGAAAATAAATTTTTTATTTACTTAATATTTATAAAAAAAATGAGTCATTTATTATAAATATTTTAAAATAAGTTTTTTAATTAGTTAATCATAACCAAAGTTAAAAATAATTATCAATCAAATAAATATTTTTTAAATTAATTAATTATAAAATAGTTAAAGCAACACTAAATTAATAATTATATTGCAAAATTTGATTACTATATAATATTATTCAAAAAACAAAAACTTATAATTTTATATATAATAAACTTTCATTTTCTTAATTTGCATGAAAAGAAAATCTAAAAAACTTATAATTCTATATATAATAAACTTTCATCATTTAAATTTGTATGGAAAAAAAAAAAAGCTTATAATTTTATATATAATAAACTTTCATTATTTTAATTTGCATGAAAAGAAAATAAAATAAAATATGACGCAATACGGCCATAGAATCAACAAATGAGACCGCTTCCGGGTCTCGCTTCCTTGGTCAACACGTGAAGCCTTGCCTTCGACTTATCGCCATTCAAATATATACAAAATTAACGATCCATTCAATACCAAACCTCCACCTCAGCCCTTTTCTAAGTCAATATCTATATGCGTATGCATTATATATATGTATATATAACTACTACTGCTTTTGCATATTCATTCAAAGTCTTAGAAAGCGTTAAAGTCACAAGCTTTATTAGCATCTTCGTGTCTGTTTTATTACGCCGATTGAAGATGGCAATCAAGCAAACATACACGCTTTTTGTTTTTGTGGTGATCTTAATGGCTGTAATGAGCCCACTTGTAGTTCAAGGTAGAATTTTGTCAGATGACTTTGCTGATAAGAACAATCTTGCAACGTACTCATCGTTGTATGAGAAAACCAAGAACGAGATGTCTTTCTGGCTCCAACGACTGGCATCGGGGCCCAGCCCCAGAGGACCGGGTCATTAATTAGCTTGATTAGATGTATTCCTAAATCAACTATCGTCAAGTAATGCAACCAAAAAGACATTTGTTAATTATTTTCTTTGTTTATTGATATTTAGAGATAAGTATGGATAATTGAAATGAAGATTTCCATGTATAACTTGTAAAAAATTGGTGGTGAAGTATCAAATATAAAGGCTTCTTGTTTGTATCTCTTTCTTTTTTTTGGTTGGAGTTATAATTTTTACCTTTTTAAGCGTACGACTATTATTGATTTAATAACTTTTGATAAATATTAATGTTTAGATACGTATTAATCATGAGAAGGAATTGAAATCTGTGATAATATATATTCCCTTTATGTATATTTTACACTTCCATGGATTTTTTAAGGAAATTGATAATTGTGTCTCTCCTTAAACTTTAGATTGTAATTAATTATTCAAAGGTTGGAGTTGATTTAAGCCCTTGAAGTAAGAAGCATGATGCACCCGATGCTTCTTCGGCGCTGCAAGTAAGTGGTCTCGGATTCTTTTTGACGCGACACTCTTCAACCTGCAATCTTCAAACTAAATATGTTAATTCTCGGATTAGGTTTTAGATTCTCTTTGATGACATTCTTTTTTATTCCCTATTTATGTTTCTAATTTTCACATTATGATTATGATTCTATGTGTATGTTTCTAATCTTCATAGTATGATTTGATTATATGTGTACGTTTCTAATCTTATGGTTCCATGTGTATGTCTCTAAACTTCATAGTTTGATTATGATTCTATGTGTATGTTTCTAATCTTATGATTCCTGTCTATGATCCATGTGTATGTTTATAATCTCCTCATGATGATTATGATTCCATGTGTATTTTTTTCTACTAATGCTAAGACAATTGGTGATTCTAATGTAGTTGTTTCTCCCCAAGATTTTATTTCACAACTGTTCATAGCTCAAAATTAAAAGCTTGATTTTGTTTCTTCCAGTCTCACTAAAAAGTTTGATGATATGCTTCAAGTTCTTACAAAGAAATTTATAGATGATGAATAGAATGAGGAACACCACCGTATTACCTTGGTTGAATGATCAGTTGATAAATGTCGATCTCAACTTGTTGAATCTACGAATAAGATCAAGCTAGGCTCTTGGTGACAAGCTTGAAAAAGAAATCAAGGAGCAGTTGTTTCAACCGTTGTTACACCCACAACGAATATTGGTAATGGAATAGTAGTGGAAATGTGAAAGGAAGGGAAAAGAAATTAGAAAATGATAAATTTGAAAGGTTTCGACAACAAAATGCAATTGCTAGACTTCGTGAACAAATTGCATCTGGTATTGACATGGGTGAGATATCTAAAGTCTGGAATAGGGAAACAATTTGTGATATAGCTTTTGTAGATCTTTAGTATTTTGAAAAATTGTCGAAGCATAATTACTCTATTGAGAATTCGGTAATAAATCAATTAGATCTTCCTTTTAACCTAGTAACCTTTACATTCATGACTTTGTTATGATGTATTGATATTTTCAAAAACTGATCAGAAGACCATTGCTGCCATAAATTAGAATATATTCAACATTGGAAATCAATAGGTGAAAGGATTTATGCAACTCTACTATTGTCAGAATCCCTTAACTGGCATATAATTGGTGAATGCTTTCGGTAAAACTCTTGAAACTCATCATTGCACTTCATTAAAAGATATAACAAAGTATAAGGATGAGGAAATTGTATCTTGGAAAGAAGACGAAGGGTGTTCAGAAGAGAATATTCTTTGATATTGATTAAGGAGATGATTCCAGTTTCCAACTGCTCATATTCAGAATTTATTGATTCGAATCTTCTCATGCAACCTCAACTCTAAGAAGCAAAAGAAGGAGATTCGAGAGCACATTATATGGTGGATAGAAGTGAGGAAATATTTAATAAGTGTTGCTTATATTTGTAGATAACCTCAACATCCGAATGACTCTTCACAAAGGGGGGTAAATGTTGAGGTTATGTTTTGTTGTGGATCAATCTGAAGTAGATTATCATGCTAAATTTGTTTTGTCCGAAGTAGTGGAGCTTATCTAAAGTAATTTTTTATACCAAATTTGTTGGTAGAACTTATTAAGCTCCATCGGTATGGTTTTTATCACGTGGTCTATGCAGGGCCGGTCCATAGAGTTTTCATGTCCTAGGGCAAACATACAAAATAATGCCCCTACGTTTAATTCTTTAAATGACCTTTGTTAAATGTGAGATTTAATAACAATTACTATGAATTAATAACAATAGTAGGCTAAATCTGTAGTTTTCTCCAATAGAAATAATGACCATAAATGATAGAAATGACTAAAATTTACAAAGTAATACAATTTTAAAATTATTCCTTTTTTTTTTTATCTCTTTTGCAATCTTAATTACCAATCTTCCATACCCTCAAAGAATATATCCAACAAAACATCCAAACAACAATCCAATGCATCATTAAATGGCTTCAGGTTTAGGTAGTAGTCTAGATTAAAGAAAAATTAGTAGCAAAACTTTTTTATAAGCACAATTAGATGTTGAAAACAATTATCAAAATGAAAAAAAAAAATAACAACAACAACAACTTGTGTTGTCATTTAACTCCAATTTCAATAATGTTATCTTACAAAAGTTGAAGTTGATAACAAAACATTGTTGCCTGATTTTTCAGACTCTAGGTCCATTATATATTTCAGAGCAAGAGTTTTGTTTAAGCTCAATAAATTATAGTAAATTAACAACATCAAGTAAAAACTCATTTAACAACAGAGATTAATTGATATCCTCAGATTCACAGTTGAATCTGTTGAATAACAAGTCAATTAAAATGCAACACCAGAATGTGGTTCTCTCTGTGTAACAAACCCTTGGATCGACCATAGCTCATACATTTCTAAGTCAAGTCTCATTAAAACAACTCTAATAGTCGTGGATATTCTAAAGGAGATCCAACTTAAAGCTCTACACTCAATCATCACTGAAACAGTTTAACAAAATCGTCAAACTAAACTAAATCAAACATACAAATCCAAACGTATAATGTTTATTCTGACATAAAATCGGCTCATATTAAGAAATGCAACCATTTTGTGTCTTTTACTTCATTGGTCATTCTCAGAAGCACGACAAAATCGATCGAGTCAATGCTGAGACACAAATAAATCAATAAAAGATGAAAATAATTAGAGTAAATATAGCAGGTGTTTTTAGTGAAAAACGAATGGTAAAAGAATAGACATCCATGTTAACACCACCTAATATTAACTATATGCATCCATTACTAAACCTCTTTCCAAATTCCGATAAAAATTAAGGGAAAAAACTTGAGGTGTGGCGAGACAGTGCATATGAAATAAGTAAAGTAAGACCTAGATTTGATCAAATGTATTCGTCGATTTGACTCAGAAATGGCCATCGAGAAAGGTAGAAAAACATGAACTACAACACTTGACGGCTATATATCTGATTTAGCACCGGCATTAGAGCTTTCTTCTTCATCCGTATCATTTTTTCCGAGATGCCTAGGTGCTACAAGAAATTTAAAACCCTAGAAGCAAACAATAACTCTGATAAGAAAAACTCATGATGTAGTTATTTTGTATTGAGATGGAATTGTGAGGCTGTGAACCAAGAGCTTGAGAAGTATATTAGGCATGGATGGCGTGTGTTTTTTTGCCATCTACTTTTCTTCTTGTCTCCTCATATTCTTCTAGTGCAATAAGTAGGCGTGAGATTTTATTTTTAAGTTTGCTTGAATTCCCGCTTTCACCTCCCCCTTTTCATGAATGGACTTCATTATGTATCTTGGATCAAGCCCAAATTAAAGAATACTCATAACAGGTTCTAAAAAATTGATGCCCCTATTTTTTTCTGCCCTGGGCCATGGCCCAGCTCGCCCTGGGCTTTGGCCGGCCCTAGGTCTATGTTGCTCCTAACTAATTGTGCATGTTTGTTTAAGTTGTTTGTTATGCTTTTATGTCTGTATCCACGTGTAACATTATACTTGTGTGTGTGTGTGTATATATATATATATATATATATATATATATATATATATATATATGTTGGACTAGATTTCTAAGCTCGTAAATAAAATTGATATATACTTCAATTGACAGTAGCACTGTCCTTTTAGGTTACCCTCAAACCTAGCAATTGGACATGATGACTTTTAGAGAAAGAGGTTAATTTATTATTTGATTAATAAAAGAAGTTTAGTAATATATTATGAAAATAATATATTAATTAGAAAATGTGTTATTTAATTAATAATTAATCAAAAATTAATTTGAATTAATTTTGGGATTAATTTGATTAAATAAAAGTACAGTGACTGTTTGGTTATTTATTGAAAGTTGAGGAATGAAAGCTCTAAAATCTCATGGGATGAGGTGGATGAAAATCCTCTAGGGCAAGCCTAGAAGATTTCGTCTAAGGCCCCTTGGATAAGGAGATTGGACTGCTTGGTCTGTAAGTAATTCAATCTAGGGCTTATCCCTTAAACCCTAGCTTTGGCCCCAAGATTCCTCAACTATATAAAGGACCCTAGTCTTTAGAATTCCGGTCACTCATCATTCCAAGGGAAGAGCCTAAATTTATACCTCCCCTCTCCTCCTTCAAGTCATCTTCTTGCTAGCTTGGGTGTGATTCTATTAGAGGCACGACATTTGTGGTGCTAGCTTCTAAGAGATCTATAACAAGGTATGTAATCCTAAAACCCTTTTGTGTTTTCCGAAAATTGTCTAGGGTTTCTTATTTTTGATGTTCATAGTTATAGGTTCAATAGTGAAAACATAGATCTTTAGGTAGCATGTGAACTTAAGAGTTTTTGTTTTGCATAAAACCTATCAATGGTATTAGAGATTTTTGGTTTGTTTTCAATTGAATTGTTATAATTTTTGAATTAGATCAATTAGGATTTATGGACATTAAACCCTAAAATGCATAAATTTCGACTATGGTTAGGGTTTTTCGAAACCCTAGCCCATCCCCCTTGGATTTCAAAATTTTTGGCTAGGGCTTTATAACCCTAGCCTTCCTCCCCAAGTTTTCAAAAAAGACAAGGTGTTTAGGGTTTCCAAATTTTCGTAATTATTATTTTACTTGTCTAAAAAGAAATAATTAAAATTATAATAAATCTTATACCTTAATTTTCGAAAATTAGAGGGTAAGGATTAGGATTAAATTATTTGATTAATTTAACTGGTTAATCCTTATCAAAATTTATATTTTATTTATTTTTTAAATTAATAGATAAATATTAAATTATTTGGTTTATTTTAAATTTAAATTAATAGTTTATTAATTTCCAAAATTTAAACAATAAACCTTATATTTTGAAAAAATTTAAATACATCTTATATATAATATTAAATGATTAATTACTATATGTATAAGAATTAGTCAGTCAAATCGCTAGTATGTCTCATTCACGAAGCTGATCTATAAGAGGGGTATAAGTAGGGGTGAGCGCGGTACGGTTCGGTGCGGTTATTAACTAAAACTTCACCACTAACCGCAAATGCGGTTAATCCATTTTCAAAACCGCATGGTGCGGTTATTTTTGCAGTGCGGTTAGACGGTTATTTTTGCGGTGCGGTTTTGTTTTTTTGTGTTGCGGTTATTAACTGCATGAATTTGGTGTCGTTATTTTGTGTAGTTTTTAACTACAATTTAGAGCTTAAACGATTTTAAGGGTTCAAACATATTACTTGTAATAATATAAAAAACCTTAAGGTATAAGAAAATTAACTTAAATCACAAACAACTAATATCTTAAAAACATCAAACCAATAGTAAGTAACAATAAATATCTTAAAATTGTCTAATTTCACTATTTTTTAAAGTTAAACATAAATACTTTTGTCTTCTAGTATTTATCCATCTTTCATCCATGAAACCTGTCTTATTTTTAATATTTAATATGTTAATAATTAATAAAAAAAAAATTGTATATAATATATACGGTGCGGTGCGGTTTTTTTTTGCGGTTTTTGAAAACCAATAACCGCACCGCACCACAAGTTTCTGGTTTTTGGAAAAAAAAAAAAGAAAACCTCACCATTGGTTTTTATTGCGGTTGCGGTTTATTAGTTGCTGTTTATGCGGTTAATTTTTGTTGCGGTGCGGTTTTTGCTCATCCCTAGGTATAAGGAAAGTGCCTATAAAATAGTAGTTGAATGAGTATCCACTCTCATCCAGCTATTCCTTGATTGGTAAAGGGTCATTAGCAGAACGGATTTGATAGGACAACTAAATCTCATTAAAATTATAATGCTATTAAAAGTAATAGAACCATTTTATTTAAAATCCCATATCTAGTTACTTTAGGAAAAATGTGAATTAGTATGCTAAGCCATCAAATTGCACATTACACTTTATAATTCGTTAGTGAAGCGTGTGTGGTTAACCAGCACATTAATAAGGACTAATAAAGAGTTGTAATAGGTATCTCATAAATTATCATTCTTGATGAAGCGTGTGTGGTTTACCAGTACATCAATTGAGATGATAAATGACAATGAGGTTACCAAGCACATTTGCATTGTTATTCACATGTTGTTTGTGATCATCGGTATCCCAATCACAAATAGAAGAGCATAATATGAGATTAAACATGCCATTAAATAGTTTCAATGAATCTCGAAAGACCTAGGAATTTCACTTAATTTTAATTTTATTTTTTTGGTGAAATAGGTAAATCGTCATTTACCTACCTTTATAAAATTTACAATTTGATTACGACATCTCTTTTCTAAGTTGTGAATTATATAGTTGGGTCCTAGCCTTAATATTTTATTTTGGGTTACTATATTAAGGATTATTCTTGTATAACTAAAATTACCTTCTTTTTATAGATATATACTCCAACTGATGCTTATGGTTCCTCCTCCTCCAACAACCATAACTTCTCGTTGTTGTCCATCTACTTAAAGGTGACATTTGATGGCACCAACTACAAAGACTGAATGCGCAACATCAAGAATGGCCATTTGTTTCGAGAACAATGATTATGTCCTTGAAAAAGAACTAAATGAAATCGACAAAAAGAATGCAATTCCTAAAGAATTAGCCTCCTACAAGAAACATTATGATGATGCAACAAAAGTTGTTTGCATCATGGTCGCTGCTATGACCCCTAGGTTGTAGAGATTTTATGAAGGCTACTGGCTATATGAGATGAACAAGGATCTTGTGGAAAAGTTCCACAAGTGATCTCGTCAAGAAAAATACGAGGTGGTCAAAGCCTCATGGCTTGCAAGCTCAAGGAGGGAGACTTTGTTTGTGCCCATGTACAAAGGATGCAACGATACACGCAGCGCCTTGTTAGGATAAATGTACATTTTGATGATGAGTTAGCTATTAACATAGTCCTAAACTCCTTACCAAGTTGTTATGATCAGTTCATCTTGACCTATCATTTGAACAACACTAAGACCACCTTGGCTCAATTACACAATCTTCTGCAGACAGCTGAAGCAGGAATGAAGGGAAAAGGTTTAGCATCCACTCCTACTAGTGCTCCCATTCTGGCCATTGGACAAGGAAAGGGTAAAAAAGAGGAAAGGTCCTCCCAAGCAAAACAGGAAGGGAAAGTCTTATGTCGGGTCATCTAGTAATGGCCCTAAAGGAAAGTCCAGTTATGATCATCCACCCTCTTTTGGTCCAAAAGAGGCTATTTGCTTTTACTACAACGACAAGGGGCATTGGAAACGAAGTTGCCTAAAATATCTGCAAGATATCAAGGATGGCAAGGTGAAGCCATCTTCTGTAGCGATATATACTATTTTATCTAATAACTCATCATCGTCTCATTCTTAGGTCATTGATATAGGATGTGGATTTCACATTTGTTCTAATTTGCAGGGGCTAAGAAAAAAGTGAGGAGGTGGAGCACGGAAGAATGAACTCAATCATGGGGAATAGGCGATCTTCTCTGTTACCAATATTGGAGTTTATGGTCTAGTGCTTATTAGTGGTGTTTGTTTAGATTTAATAGCTTGTTGCTACTCGTCAAAGATGACACGTAACATTATTTCTTTTCATGCTTTATTCAGACAAGGTTTTAGATATTCTTTAATGATTTGAATGGTTCTATTTTTGCTTATAAAAATGGTTTTTTATGTTTGAATCTTTACCTTGTGATGGTGTGTATGAAACCATGACGTGTGTTGATAATTAAGGCAATAATTTTTTTCATATTGATTCGTCTAATGGTGTAGACAAAGTTTGATTGTGGCATTGTCGTCTTAGACACATTAACAAGAAACGTATTGCCCAACTCAAAAAAGATGGAGTGTTGGAATCATTTGACCTAAGTTCAGATGATACATGTGAATCTTGTCTTTTAGGAAAGATGACAAAATCACCTTTCACTGGATCTTGTGAAAGAGGTGAAGGTTTGTTGGATCTTATACATACAGATGTGTGTGGACCCTTCAGATCATCCACAAGGGATGCTAATCGACTCTATGTGACTTTTACAGATGATTATAGTAGATATGGTTATATCTACTTAATCGAGCATAAGTGAGAAACCTTTGGAAAGTTCAAAGAGTTTAAACAAGAAGTCGAGAATCAATTAGGCTGGAAGATAAAGATGATTAGATCCGATAGAGGTGGAGAGAATCTTAGTATCGATTTCAACGACTATCTAAAGAAATGTGGAATAGTTTCACAATTGACTCCTCCTAAGACATCACAATTAAATGGTGTAGTTGAGATGCATAATCGGACCTTGTTATACATGGTTCGTTCCATGACGAGTCATGCTTCACATCCAATTCACTTTTGTGGGTATTCCTTAGAGACATCCACCCACATCCTCAATCTTGTCCCTACAAAGAAGGTTGCCAAAACACCTCACGAGATGTAGATGGGGAAAGATCCCTCGTTAGCATATATCAAAGTCTAGGTTTTTGAAGTTTTCGTGAGACGAAAGACTCAAGATAAGCTAGCAGCTAGAAGTGAGATGTGTATTTTCATTGGTTACCTAAAGCAATCATTTTGATATTTGTTCTACAGACCTAGTGGAAATGTGGTCTTTGTAGCACGAATAGGAGGAGAGAGAGAGAGAGAGAGAGAGAGAGAGAGAGAGAGCTCATATTCAAAGAGGACAATGGGAGTACCATTGACCTTGAAAAAATTCAAGAGTCAACTAATGAAGGAACCTTAGATGATATTAGCACTCAACCAGAGGAATAGATTCATGTTGAACTGATAGACAAGTCATTACCTCTCAGGCGTTCCAGTAAAGTTTGCATGTCACCTGAGTTCTATGGCTTCCATATTACTATAGACGGTGACACATTTTTCAGTGATAGGACATTGATAAATTTGGATGAGCCATCTAACTACAAGGAAACAATGGCAGGCCCTGAGGCTACTAAACGGATAGAGGTAATAGACAGCGAGATCAAGTCCATGTATGACAACCAAGTTTGGAATTTGGTTGATAATGTACCAAGTCAAAAGACAGTTGGGTTCAAATGGATCTTCAAGTAAAAGACCGACATAGATGGAAATGTACACACCTTCAAGGTTCGACTGGTTACGAAGGGATTCACTCAAACCCCAGGGGTTGACTATGATGAGACCTTCTCACCAGTAGCCAAGATAAAATCTATTAGGATAATTCTCTCCATAGTTGCCTTTCATGACTATGGAATTTGTCAGATGGATGTCAAACCCACTTTCCTTAACGGGTAGTTGGCTAAAGATGTTTACATGAGTCAGCTAGAGGGTTTTTTAGATACAAAGTTTCGAAATAGAGTGTGTAAGATTGAGAAATCCATCTATGGATTGAAACAATCATCTCGTAGTAGGAATCTTTGCTACCATGAGAAGTCAAAGAGTTCGGTTTCTCTAGGAGTGAAGATGAGTTGTGTGTGTATATCAAAGCTAGTGGGAGTATAATGAATTTCCTGGTGTTGTATGTCGCTGACATACTTCTCATGGGAAACGACATTCCAACTTTTCAAGAAGTTAAGTCTTGGCTTGGAAAGTGTTTTGTCATGAAAGACCCTGGAGAAGCAGCCTATATTCTCGGGATAAGAATCTTGAAAGATAGAAAGAGGAGACTAATTGGACTCTATCAAAGTAAATACTTGGATAAAGTACTAAAGAGGTTTAGTATGGAAAATTCCAAGAAATAAGAGCTACCTATCCAGATCAATACCAAATTAAGTAAGACTAAAAGCCCTAGTACAGATGAAGAGATAGTTGATATGAGTCGGGTACCTTATGCTTTGGTTGTAGGGTCAATCATCTACGTTGTGACATGTACTCGCTCTAATGTGTCTTTTACCTTGATCATGTTCAGTCGCTATCAGGGAAACCCCGGTAAAGCTCATTAGACAGCGGTTAAAAACATTCTCAAGTATTTGTAGAGGACGAAGGACATGCTTTTAGTCCTTGGTGGCAGTAATATATTGAGTGTGAGTGGGTACAGTGACGCCACTTTTCAGACAGACAGAGACAACTTTTGTTCTCAGTCAGGCTGGTAGTTCACTCTAAATAATGGATCAGTAACTTGGAAGAGTACCAAACAGAATACAATGGTTGATTCGGCCTGCGAATCAGAGTACATAGCTGCAAGTGAAGCATTTAAGGAAGCGGCTTGGTTGAAGAACTTCATCGGAGATCTTGGAGTTATCCCAACCATTCAGGAGCCAATGGAACTTTTCTGCGATAATGAAGGAGCGGTTGCCTTGACTAAGGAACCAAGAGATCCTAGAAATTCAAGACGTATCGACAGA